>NC_143578.1:122583564-123215570 GCF_048544385.1 Mastigoproctus giganteus
ATCGCTCTTGTCAAATTCTCAAACGGGGCACTTACAGTTGATTCACAGTTGTGTCCAACCTACTGCCCGCCCGGAAAGTGAACTAAAACAGCATTTTAAATTTTGTTAATTATCAAAAAAATTTTCTCATTAAATGTTTTGTTCAGTGAATGTAATTGTGTATTGTACTTAATAAAATTTTAGAATATTTTCAATTTTACTTTTACATGCAACAAGATATGGAAAATGTAACACAATAAAGAAATCTAACTTTGAATTTTTTTTTAATATGGCCCCTGTATGGGAAAAGTTTGGACACCACTGCAGTAGAAAGGTTGACTAGAGCCCATTGGGAATACCTCTTGATCTGCTCACTGCTGACCAGCGCGACTTCTCCGTATGTGGGAGACAGGTGGTCGGATAGGTTTTACCAGGTACCACTAAGTTGTAGAATGGTAATCCCTTTAGCTCTCTTAATTCGTGTAGCAGCACTAATTGCTTAAATTGCCTGAAGGCCAGAAATGCAAACAGTGCATACCGAGTTAATTCTCTATTAATCCGTTCACTATATGAAAATTTTCTCGCTGAACAGAAATTATTTTAAATGTAACTTCCAAGGGAAATTCAAAATAATTCGCTATAAAAGAACTTCGTTAAAATGATTTTCCTTCCTGAAGCTGACAACGCTTTTCGACTGTTTGTTGAAAAGGGAATGAAAATTCATTCCTGTGATCACGACAAACGGTCGAAAAGCATTGTCAGCTTCAGGAAGGAAAATCGTTTTGAATATTTTCATTAGATTCTTTTTAATATTTTTAATTGTGTTAATTGGTTTTTAATTATTTGTTACTCTAATGTAAGTTTTTCGATTTTTCGTTTTAATTTCTGGAGAGTATCATACGGAAGTGTTCTATGTACTATATTGAGGTAAACTCCTCTTATTATTTTACAAATACTAATATCAACGTAGAACGTATTGAGCATTACAGCTCTGATTCATACTATCTAATATTTTTTTAAAATATATAAAATAGTATAAAATATTATTAATTAATTAATTAATTAATGGTTTATGGACCAGGGACTGTTAAATTTAAGAAGAAAGAACCCAACGACCATAATGGATACATAAATGAGTATAAAGGTAGGTAGATAGTGTCAAAGTGCTAACAGAAGGGTAAGTTGCTACAATGGATAAAAGAATGGTTAAGTGGGAGAAGACAGAGGGTGGTAATCAATGGGTGCTGCTCTTCGTGGACTAATGTTATTAGTGGAGTCCCACAGGGTTCGTTGTTGGGTCCACTGTTGTTTTGTGTATTCATCAATGATATTGATGAAGGTATATCAGGCTTAATGTCGAAGTTTGCAGATGACACAAAGGTTGGCAGGGTTGTTAATGACAGTAATGGCAGTGTGCTACTGCAACAGGATCTAGATAATTTGGGCAGATGGGCTAAGAAGTGGCAACTAAAGTTCAACCTTGACAAATGCAAAGTACTGCATATGGGTAGAAGTAACCCCAGAGAAACGTACCAACTGTGTGGTACTACACTTAAGGTGGTAGAAAATGAAAAAGACCTGGGAGTAATTGTGCAGTCAGATATGAAGTTTTCTGAGCAGTGCAGACAGGCTGCTAGGGCGGGTCATGGGGTTTTGTCAATGATATATAGGAATTTTGCTAGCAGGGAAAAGGAGGTGATTGTCCCTCTGTATAAGGCAATGGTCAGGCCACGCCTTGAGTACTGCGTACAGGTCTGGAGGCCTCATTTTAGGAAGGATGTAGATTTGCTTGAGAGTGTACAGAGAAGAGCAACACGATTGGTGAGGGGAATGAAGGGATTCTCTTACCAAGAGAGGCTTAAGTTCTGCAAACTGCAGTGGCTGGAGACTAGGCACCTGCGCGGTGATCTGATTGAGGTCTATAAGGCCTTGAATGGGTTGAGCACGCTGAATTCTGATGGGATCCTTCCACTTGTTCAGATTACGAACCTACGGGGACATAAGTTCAAATTAAGAAAGGACAGATGTAGAATAGATGTGCGGAAATTTGCCTTTAGCCAGCGGGTGGTTAATTGCTGGAACAAACTTCCATCTGTCGTTGTGGAAGTTGATAGGTTAAATAAATTTAAGGAGGAACTGGACAGGCATTTGGAGGGAATGGTGTGTTTTTTTTTTTTTTTTTTTTTTGGCTGATGCTGCATAAGCTCCTACACTTGCTTTCTTGCATCATGTGCCACTACTACTACTACTACTACTAGAACTGAAATTTTAATTACGGAGAACAAAGAATAGAAAGATAATAATAATAAGTAATTAGAAGTACTTAATGCTGTGTCTCCTATGATTTCAGTGCCTTCTTCTGGGGCCAGCTGCCAAAATCAAAGGAAACAATGGCAAGAAGTACAGCCTCTGTTCCTGACATGAAATATAAGCAGCACGTGATACACATGGAAATTTAGAATTCAAGCTAAGGGTTAAAATTTAAATTTAAGTCATATGGCTTATGTATATTTCGTGGCTGACCCGACAGAGGCAGAATGCAAAGATTAAGAAGAAGTAGGATAACTTACTGAGGTCGAGTAGGTATATGATCATAAAGAAGGTTTGTACTGCACAGGAGGGTAATAAAAGTATAACATAAATCTGTTCTGAAGTATTTATGGCATAAGATAGCGACTCAGTGTGTAAGAAATCGGAAAGTTAAGGAAATAATCAAAATTAAAATAATGTAAATTAAAATTAAATTACACTGGCTAAGCCACATGTCATCAGTTAGAAACTAAGTTAGATTAGATTAAATTAAATTTTAAATATATATATATATATATATTTGGGGTAGGTATTAAACATGTGAAGTAATGCATCCCAGAATAGAAAGGAATAAAAAGCTTACAAAGTAGCATTAAATAGTCACTAAACTTTGTTTAGGCGAGAGTGTTTACAGCATAAAAAGGAGCATCTCAAATATTGCGTTCAATAAACTAATGGCTCACGAGAAACAAAAATATATAGAAAGGTAAGAAAGCATAAAGAATATGGAAGAAGACACAAATATATCTTGCTCGGGCAGTTTGGGGTTGCTATTCCCATTCCTATAGTCGGTTGTTGTTGTTTTGGTTTTTAGGAGCATTAGCAACTAAGGCCATATTGCTCCAGGATATGTGGTGGTCATTCCCTGACCTTTCCGCATCCTCCGTATTTGGTGGTGACGGGCTCGAACCCCGGTCTGCTTCTTTCCACCTTCCTATAGTAGGACCCTGAACCTAGTACTGTGAGCATACTTCAGTGTTTAAGCCAGTTGGGTAGTATATAAAGTAATAACAAAATAAAAAAGTTAAAAAATAAATGAACAATAAAAATAAAATAATAATATACTCCTTAGTTAGCTAATCGGTGGGTACAAGTTTTCTACATTTGTATGACACCAAAGAGGCTAGGAGTATAGACTAAACATTGTGTACAAGTCTAGCTACAGAATATCAGTTAGCCATGATATTATTGATATCAATGGTGTAGTTAATCAACTTTTTATATTCAACAATAAGGAGTGCATTTTTGATATGGTAATACATGTAGGTTGTAGAAAACTGGTTGTACAGAAGCTTATTGTATAGGTTTCTGATATTGTTAACTATCAATTTTTTGCTAATGCATAAAGTGGCTATTCTGATACATTGAGACAGAATGATATTAGCATGCTTTTTGGAGATATTAGAATGCCAATGTGTAAAGTTAAAGACATTGAAGTTGAAGGCCTCCCGTTTATAGTATATGTTGACTGTGGTCTGAGGGTTATTAAGATCTATATCTATATCAAGGTAGTTGGCTGCAAGGTTATTATCATTAGTTTTTTCCAAAGTGAGTTCTTCAGGATATATATTGGCATGATCTTGTAGGAAGTTGGGGCAATTTGCTACAAATAAATCATCTACGTACCTAAACAAGTAGATTTCCGGAGGCAGTGAGATTTCATACCAGTACAGGTATAGATTTGCAAGGATGCAACTGACAGGGCTACCCATAGGGGTACCTATGGTTTGTTGGTAAACTGTTTTACCATTAAAAATGTAATTATTGGCAATGCACAAATTCATTAAGTTGGTTTACAGCCTATTATGTGTTTGTATTTATTATACAGATTATTTAGGATAAGCTTGATTAATGCTGGTGAATAGGCTATGGAAATCAAAGTTTTGTATATGGGATACATTGCTATTATGCAAGGCTTTTAAAATGAGGATATTGTTGATATTAATAATGAGGATATTAACATCCTACCTGCTGTCAGGTAGGATGTTAATGAAACTTTAGCGACTTAATGCTACTTTGCAAGCTTTTTACTTCTTTCTATCCTGGGATGCATTGCTTTACGTGTTTAATACCTACCCCAATTATATATATATTTGGAATGTAATTTAATTTAATCTAACTTAGTTTCTAACTGATACACGTGGGGTAGCCAGCGTAATTTAATTTAACTTTACATTATTTTAATTTTGATTATTTCCTTAACTTTCTGATTTCTTACTTACAGGGTCACTATCTTATATCATAAATACTTCAGAACAGATTTATGTTATACTTTTATTACCCTCCTCTGCAGTACACACCTTCTTTATGACCATATACCTAGTTGACCTCAGTAGGTTATCCTACTATTTCTTAATCTTTGCGTTCTGCCTCTGTCGGGTCAGCCATGAAATATACATAAGCCATATGACAAATTTAAATTTTAACCCTTAGCTTGAATACTGAATTTCCACATGTACCACGTGCTGCGTATATTTCTTGTCAGAAACAGAGGCTCTACTTCTTGCCATTTTTTCTTTTGATTTTGGCGACTGGTCCCGGAAGAAGGTGCTGAAATCACAGGACACACAGCATTAAGTACTTCCAATTACTTATTATTATCATCTTTCTATTATTTATTCTCCGTAATTACAATTTCAGTTTCATCAGCACTTTGACACTATCTACCTACCTTTATACTCTTCACTTATATATAGTTACAACAGTATGCAAGACAATCATGAGTGTATAAAGTACATTTTACCTTTTTTCATTATTACTTATTTTAGAAAAGATTAAATATATATATAGTTTGGATAAAACAAGCAAAAGTGACATGTATGAAGATATAGGCTAATTATGATATGAAAGTAATATGGCAAATGCACCTAAATGGGGTAAGCAGCAGCAAATAATACAAAAGCATATATATATATATATATATATATATATAAGGATAAAGTAATAAAGTGAGAGAATAAAAGAGCGAACAGATGGAAGTAAAGAACAGATGGAAGTAAAGTAATAAAGTGAGAGAATAAAAGAGCGAACAGATGGAAGTAAAGAACACAAGGTGCCAAAACTAGTAGGAAAAAAGAAAGAGAAGTATTAAAGGCGGATGAAAGGAAAGAATGTGAAAAAACCTAAAAGATATATATTTAATTATAAGAAATTGAGGGCTGAATTAATAAGCCAGTTAGAAGGAAAGAAGCTATAAGGGAAAAATTATTAATTAATTACAAAGAAATAGCAAGCATCAAGTAGAAGGTGGGAAAATATTTTGATGCTATAGAAACGTAAATAAAAGGGAAAGAAAAATAAAAGTTAAAATATTTGAAATATTTGATGCATGCTATAAAAGAATTGATACATGATACAGATATTTCACTGGGGCACTACACCTGACCATGTATCAATAAACTCTGTTTCTATGCTTACATATAGTTATGGAAGAAAAATATTAAAAGAAAACTCTAAATAGAGTGCATGAAAAAAAAAAAAAAAGGAGAGTGAAAGCAGTAAAATCTACCATAAAAATAGGTAGGGTAGTCCCAATGCAATGTTTGCAATAAAAATTAAGGTAATTCAATAACAGATAAGATAAAATTTAAATAAATAAATCAATATGTATGGAAAAGATCATGTCTGGAATAATAGTAGACGGGTGATATAGAACTAATTTTGCATGTAAAAATTAGTCAAAGAAGCAATTTTGTATGTAAAATTAGATAAAGAGGCAAGCAAATAGCATTGGGAAGGAAATAAAGAATGGTATGGAGGAAAAAAGTAATGGATCAAATGAGTTGAAGATAGCATACAGGAGAGAAAAGAAAGAGTGTTCATATCATCCTCGTGTTGCACTAATAACACAATGGACAAAAAAACAAAGGGTAGAAAGCAGAAAGATATAAAGAAAATAGTTTTAAAGAATACTTGGGCAAGTTTGCAGCGTGACAACCCAGGCTAAGTATTAACAGTAAGTATTATTGCTTTTGTAAAGGCAACTACGATGGTCTGAGATAGTATTTAAATATTGTTCAAGGTTTAGGCCTAAATGGATGTCAGATGAACTAATGAGACACGTGACAGAGGAGAAAAATGCATGGGATACATATAAATTAACACGTGACATAGAAGCCAATGATAGATATAAGCTGGTCTGTAACCAAGTCACAAAGGAGGTTAGGAAGGCAAAGGCAGATTATGAGAAATCTTTGGCAAAGGATGCAAAGAAAAACTGCAAAGAGTTCTTTGCTTATGTAAACTCTAGAAGGAATGGTATGAATCAGATTGGTCCACTTGATATTGATGGTTCAACTGTTGATGATCGTGCTCAGGTAGCTAACAAACTAAATGAATATTTTGCATCGACATTCACACATGAGGAGTTATTCAGCAAGGGGAATGCTAGAGGTGAATTCAACTCTGGCAGTAAGCTAGATAATCTTGTAATAACTGAGAGTAAAGTGGAGGAGAAATTGTTGAAGATAAACACAAGAAAGGCACCTGGGGTGGATGGGATCTATCCAGTTATATTAAAGGAGGCAGCAAAGGAAGTAAGCAAACCCTTAGCCATAATTATGAGAGCTTCCTTGGAGTCAGGGGAGGTACCTGGAGATGTGCAAATGTGACCCCAATTCACAAAGGAGGATCAAAGGCTGACACAAATAATTATAGACCTGTGAGTTTAACTTCTGTTTCAGGAAAATTAATGGAGGCACTGGTTAAAGAAGCACTGCAGGATCATCTAGACAAGACTTCAGTTATATCTCGGACACAGCATGGTTTTGTTAAGGGGAAGTCTGGCCTGCCCAATTTGATTGGATACTATGATGCAGTCACAAAAGAGCTGGATGCAGGGAATAACTTTGATATTATATACTTGGATCTTAGAAACGCTTTTGATACTGTTGCACATGGAAGACTGCTGCACAAATTGGAGCAGTGTGGCATTGGAGGCAAATTGCTGCTATGGATAAAGGGGTGGTTGAGGGAGAGAAGACAGAGAGTGGTAATCAATGGACACTGCTCATCGCGGACTAATTTTATCAGTGGAGTCCCTCAGGTGCAGTGTTGGGTCCATTATTGTTTTCTGTATTTATAAATAATATTGATGATGGTATGTCAAGCTAATGTCCAAGTTTGCAGACGATACAAAAGTTGGCAGGGTTGTTAAGGACACTACTGACGCTATGCTGCTGCTGCTGCAACAGGATTTGGAAAGGTTAAGCAGATGGGCTGAGAGGTGGCAAATGAAGTTTAAAATCGATAAATGTAAAGTACTACATATGGGAAACAGCAACCCCCAGAGCAACGTATCAACTCTGTGGTACTATGGATAAAGGGGTGGTAGAGAATGACAGTGGTAGAGAATGAAAAGGACCTGGGGGTAATTGTGCAGTCAGATATGAACTTTTCTGAGCAGTGCAGAGAGTCTGCAAGAGCAGGTCATGGTGTCTTGTCTATGATATACAGGAATTTTTCTAGCAGGGATAAGGAGGTGATTATTCCCTTGTATAAGGCAATGGTCAGGCCACACCTTGAGTACTGTATACAGGTCTGGAGGCCTCATTTCAAGAAGGATGTAGAGCTGCTGGAACGAGTACAGAGAAGGGCAACAAGATTAGTGAATGGAACTAAGGGTTGCTCTTACGAAGAAAGGCTTAAGTTTTGCAAATTACAGTGTCTGGAGACTAGGCACCAGTGAGGTGATTTGATAGAGGTGTATAAAGCCTTGAATGGTTTGAACATGCTCAATGCTAATGGGATTCTTCCTCTTGCTCAGAATAATCAACTGAGAGGGCATAAATTCAAATTGAGGAAATACAGATGTAGAATAGATGTGCTGAAATTTGCCTTTAGCCAGCAGGTAGTTGGTTGGTGGAACAGACTTCCATCCCTTGTTGTGGAAGTTGATAGCCTAAATAAATTTAAGGCTCAGCTGGACAGGTATTTCGAACGAACGGAGGGGTGAAATGAGTCGTTTTTTTTTTTTTTTTTGTTTGTTTTTTTTTTTTTGCTGATGCTGCATAATCTTGCTTTCTTGCATCATATGCCTCTACTAATGCTAATGTTAACAGAAAAAGAAGCTCATACCATAAGTCTGTAACATTTTAAGCATTTTGGTTGGAGAGGGGGTGATATAGAGAAAATAAAATGCCAAAAATATGAAGTATTAAATTAGAAAAAGGCTGGGATACATAGAAATATTTGAATGTAAATAAGACAAAAAAAAAAGTATATATATACCCTGAATTTCCAAGAATTGTAGGGTGCTTCCTTTAAGGTGGGAAAACTTTCAGCGGAGCTACATAATAACAGTCAATTAAATTTGAAATTAGCATTAGTAGAGACATATGATGCAAGAAAGCAAGCTTATACAGCATCAGCAAAAAAAAAAAAAAAAAAACTTTCCAATTTCATCCAGCCATTCGCTCCAAATGTTTGTCTAGTTCTGCCTTGAATTTATTTAAGCTGTCAACTTCTACAACAACAGATGGAAGTTTGTTGAAGTAATCAACCACATGCTGGCTAAAGGCAAATTTCTGCACATCTATGCTACAACTGCCTTTCCCCAATTTGAACTTATGTCCCCTCAGGCGATTAATCTGGGGAAGAGGAAGAATCCCATCAGCATTGAGCTTACTCAAAACATTCAAGGCCTTATACACCTCAGTCAGATCACCTCGCAGGTGTCAAGTCACCAGACACGGTAATTTGCAAATCTTAAGCCTTTCTTCGTTAGAGCAACCCTTTGTTCCATTCAGTAATCTTGTTGACCTTCTCTGTACTCATTCCAGCAGCTCTACTTCCTTCCTAAAATGAGGCCTCCAGACCTGTATACAGTACTAAAAATGTGGACTGTCCATTGCCTGATACAAGGGGATAATCACTTCCTTATCCCTGCTAGAAAAATTCCTGTATATCATAGACAAGACACCATGACCTACTCTTGCAGACTCTCTGCACTGCTCAGTAAAGTTCATATCTGACTGCACAATTACCCCAAGTCCTTTTCATTCTCTACCACCCTGAGTGTAGTACGACACAGTTGATATTTACTCTGAGGTTACTGCTACCTATATACAGTACTTTACATTTGCAATGTTAAACTTCAGTTGCCATCACTCAGTCCATCTGCTCAACGTTTCTAGATCCTATTGCAGTAGTGTACAGTCATTAACAACCCTGCCAACCTTCATATCGTCTGCAAACTTAGACATAAACCTGATATACCTTCATCAATATCATTAATATATACAGAAAACAACAATGGACCCAACACTGAACCCTGGGGGACTCCACTGATAACATTAGTCCTTGAAGAGCAGTGTCCATTAATTACCACTCTCTGTCTTCTCCCACTCAGCCATCCCTTTATCCATACCAGCAACTTGCTTTAATGCCACACTTCTCCAATTTGTACAGAAGTCTTTTATGTGCAACAGTATCAAAAGCTTTCCTGAAATCTAGGTATATGATATCAGAATTATTTTTTGCATCCAGTTCCTTTGCGACCACGTTATAGTATCCAATCAAATTGGTCACACAAGACATCCCCTTAACGAACCAATGTGTCCGAACTATAATCGAAGTGTTGTCTAGATGATCCTGCAGTGCTTCTTTAACCAGTGCCTCCATTAATTTTCCTGGAACAGAAGTTAAACAGGTCTATAATTATTTGTGTCCGCCTTTGATCCTCCTTTGTGAATTGGGGTCACATTTGTACATCTCAAGTCTATGGGTACCTCCCCTGAGTCCAAGGAAGCTCTCATAATTATGGCTAAGGTTTTGCTTACTTCCTTCGCTGCCCCCTTTAATATCACTGGATAGATCCCATCCACCCAGGTGCCATTTATGTTTATCTTGAACAATTTCTCCACCACTTTGCTCTCAATTACTAAAAAATAATTTAACTCACTACCATAGTTTAATACATCTCTGCTATTCCCCTCCCTGAATAACTCCTCATGTGTAAATGTGGATGCAAAATACTCACTCAGTTTGTTAGCTACTTGAGCAGGATCATCAATAGTAGAACCATTGTTATCAAATGGATCAATCTGATTCATCCCCTTCTTTCTAGAGTTTACATAAATAAAAAACTCTTCACTGTTTTTCTTTGCATCCTTTGCCAAAGATTTCTTATAATCTGCCTTTGTCTACCTAAACTCCTTTGTGACTTGATTACAGACCAGCTTATATCTTTCATAGGCTTCTATTTATACATATCCCATGCATTTTTCTTCTCTACCATGTCTCATTAGTTCATCTGACATCCATTTAGGCCTAAACTTTGAACAATATTTCTTAGTTGGTATGAAAAGCTGTAGCTTCCAAGATTAATTCTTTGAATGTTTCCCATTAAGAATTTGCTGTTGGTAACATCATCAGTTGGTCCCACTGTATAGACTTTAAAAACTGTCTTAGACCTCTGCAGTCACCTTTACGAAAACAAAAACCCTTTCCTTTATCCCTTGATGGTAGTTACCTATTTGAATAAATCCCACATCAGCACACTGTGATCACTGCACCTAGTGGTTCCTTTATCTGCAAATCCTTAATGCATGAAGAATCATTACTGATAATCAGATCAAGAGTATTACTCCCTCTGGTTGCCTCCCAAACATGCTGCTGTAGAACACAATCATCCAATTAATCCACAAAAATTCTTATTAGTGTGCGAACGTCCAACCCACAAGTTCTGGTCAACATATGGGAAAATAAAATCTCCCATTATAAGACAATCTGATATACATGCCCACTCTATTTCTCTGTGATAGAGTGGGCCAATAATAGAGTCATTATACTCATTAGATCATTAGGCCTATAGCACACTCCTATTCTCAATTTTGCTTTCCCAGTGCTTATGTCACACCATATTGAATCAACACTGCACTTCCTTAGATTTTATGTGTTTCTTAACTAATAGCATAACCCATTCTCCCTTCCTATCCTTCTTGTACACATTGTATTCCCCAAATTCCAATTCTACATTCCTTATATCTGTGTGACACAATGTCTCTGATATCCCAACTATATCAGCACCTCAAATTCATCAAATTTATTTAATATGCTCCTAGCATTTCACGTACACACAAGTATACATGCACATATTCCTATTCTTAGCTACCCTAACACAGCCCATGTATTTACTTGTTTTGCAATGACTCCCAGCAGTCTGAAATCCCCACCACCTTGTTTTCTAGGCTGCTGCTCATTACAATAGAAGCAGTGCAAGAATCATTTTCACTTCTGCCAGTGGCTACTGTTAATCTATTAGTTCATGTATTCCCCCCAAACTAGCAATTTTTGAAACCTACCTAACACTGCTCGATATCATCAGCAAATATTCTTGCACCCCTTTCAATTTAAGTGTATCCCATCCCTGTAGAAGCAATCTCTCCTGTTAAGAAGCACAGACCAGACTGAGAAAAATTCAATCCCATGAACCTTGCGCAATCTCTCCAGGCCGAATTCTCTCATTGTATACTCCCTCCTATCATGTCTAGGCAGAATTGCAGACACCGTCAAATTCAACCCTAACTCACAGCTTTTTTTCAACACTGACTTGTACTTGTTAAGTAATTCCGCCATTCTCCTACTCTTAATGTCACTGGTGTGTACAAGAATACCACCTTTTGTGCCCTTAAAAGATAATAATTATCTGCTCTACAAAGTCATCAACTTTTGTCCCTGGCAGACATACCCTGGTCCTGTTCCACCTATCCCTTTGGCACAATATATTCTCCATTTCCTTGACAATAGAGTCACCGACAACTAGTTCCTGTAGGACCAGAGCATTCTGCCTTGGGGATTGCTGCTGTGTTGCCTGATGTTCAAGCGCGAGCTCTGGCATTGATGTGGGCAGCTGAGAGCTTGATGTGCCCCCCAATTTAAGTCCTTCGAGGCATCTACCCTATTCTTCAAGCTGTCATAAAGGCCCATAACAATGCTGAGTTGGCATCTCACACTCCTTACATCGAGCACACACAAAGACATTCCCCTTGGCAATATCATGTCTTGTTCCTGATTGCTCTGCAAACATCAAACAAGCAATACATTTCAAAAGGCTGTGATTCAGAGGATAATAACACTATATATATATATATATCAGAATCAAGTTTTATCTCCTTCTAATTTCGTGTCTCCTATCAAGTTTAAGTTATATGTACTAAGTTAAAATGTTACGTTTGTAAAACCGAAGTATTTATAAAACAGCAACAGAGAAACTGGTACATTTGAGAAGTTGCCAGAAGTTGGAAATAATATATATGAAATGAAGCCATAAAAAGATAATCCAAACAGAAGGATGACTGAGAGACCTCTACAGTAGCTTTAGTCTAATACGTACATAAAGTTAGCCAAGTGAAGCATACAAAAGGAAAGTGAAGTGTGTAGTTTTTGGCACCAAGGAAGAAAACAGTACATTAATCGACAAATGTATGTCGGTTGAAACTAGCAATAGTATGAAAATGATTGCAAAAAGGTTCTGGAAGGCAAATTCAAGAGATAAAGTAGGAAAGGTATAGTCCTGGTGATAAAAAGCTGTTAAAGACAGTTAGAAAATTATTATAGAAAATTTTCAGAAGTTAAATTCTGTGAGAATTTAAAAGATAAAATAAGCAAGGTATCATGGAGGAGATGTATAACATTAACAGAATTGAAAAATGCAGAATATGTGAGATGATCAAAAGATCACTGTAATTTCTTGAAGAGAAGCTATCTGAAAGGGATAACAGATAGAATAAGATGTCAAGGGAGAAAAATGGTGTTTAATCGATAGTAAAGTAAGAAGAAAAGAAGGTTGGAGATTTTTAGAAGATAGCTGCAATTCAGGTAACTTCAAAGAAAATACAAGATATAAAGCAAGGGAGTGCAGTCCTATAGATATAAAAAGACAACAGAACTAAAGCAATTTTAATTACCATATAATTGCAAATAATTCCCATGAGATGCGATATAAGACAAATAAAGCACCCATTATTTTCGAAAAAAAGGAATAAAAAGGAATGCATAGCAAACAAACAGTGTCTAAAAGAACAAGCAAGAAAGACAAATATAAATGTGGATAAGACAGAGAGTTAAAAAGCAATTGGATCATTCAAATAGAAGTCATGTAACATTATTACTCTCAAAGTAGGAGAATTACCACCATAAAAAATTTATAACTGTACATATATCAAGTTAGAACTAACCAAATTGAAATATATTAAATCCAAATTTATGCTTAATATATTGAGAAATATTTTTAATGTTGTAGTTAATAAAATTAACAGGGATACTGTTTTTTACCAATATAATAATACAAAGGTGACAAAATTTTTGTAAACAGTATCTGACTACTACTTAAGTTGGCAAGAAAGTTATGTTTTAGATAAATTAAGTTTTGGGACCTAAGGATGGCTTCATTTTCTGACTGTGAATGTTTTTCAAATGGCTACCATACACTATTATTATTATTCTTGAGTATAAAAAAACATAGGAAATTTCAAGGTCGATAAATTTTTAAGGAGCTATGATCAGTCAAGGGGACATCTTAACAGAACAGTGGTGCTATTTGAAAACTTTACTGTAGAGGTTTCAGGATACCAATTTGTAGTTAAAAATATTGTCGTTGCTGAGTTATTAATTTTTGTAAATTTCAAGGTCAAGGTAACTTCTACTGAGTCAGCCATTAGGACTTCTTCGTGAGTTAAAAGAGCTACAGCAGAGCCACCTGCTTGTTCAGTAGTAACTAGGAAATTGGCATAAATTGTGCAATATTGTTTATTAATTTCCATCTCTACAATAGATAACAGTTGAAAGGTTGTTTGAATCTGGGAGGAAGCAGGTAGGAAATATGAAGTCATACAAGCTGAAGTTCTTGATGTAGTATATACATGGATAGAACTGGAACATCATGAGGAAGCTTCACCATGGAATAAGAGCTAAGACCCCTAACGGCTACAACGGGTTTGGCAGATTGGTAGCTTAAATTTAATGCCTTCAGCAGAAAAAGAAGCCTCAATTATGAGGCTTCTTACATCGACCTGTGGAACAGCAGAATGATGACTGATGATCATGATGACTTAAGTTGGCAAGTATAATAATCTGTGTCAGATAATATTTTTGTGCACTTTAATAGAAATATTACAATTCCAGTTGGTAAGGTAAATAATTTGTGGGTTCTGGTATATGTTCAAAATTTACATTCAAAACAAGAATATAGTCTACAAAGAAAAAAGCTAAAAAATTATTATTTGGGTTTTTAGAATTGATAGAGGTGTGCAGATTGGAATATTACAGTGGCAGAGTAGATCTGAGAGTTGTTGTTGGCATTTCACCCACAACAACTCTTCAAATGCTTGAAATTTCTCCAGATTTTATTGTTGTTATTTTGGTTATTAGGAGCATTAGCAACTAAGGCCATATTGCTCCGGTGGTGGTCATTCCCTGATTTTTCCGCTTCTTCCGTATTTAGTGGTCACAGGCTCGAACCCCGGTCTAATCAAGAAGCGTGTTCTACGCACTGCTGCTCCTGACCACCTGGCTACAGAGGCGCCATTAGAAGCATATAAATCTTCATAGTAATGTAGGAGTAAATTAGAAACTAAGCTAGAATTTTGCGAACCCATGGGCACTCCAATAGTTTGTCTGTATGTATACTTGTCATGAAAAATGAAGATAAACACAAGAAAGGCACCTGGTGTGGATGGGATCTATCCAGTTATATTAAAGGAGGCAGCAAAGGAAGTAAGCAAACCCTTAGCAGCCATAATTATGAGAGTTTCCTTGGACTCAGGGGAGGAACCCATAGACTGGAGATGTGCAAATGTGACCCCAATTCACAAAGGAGGATCAAAGGCTGACACAAGTAATTATAGAACTGTGAGTTTAACTTCTGTTCCAGGAAAATTAATGGAGGCACTGGTTAAAGAAGCACTGCAGAATCATCTAGACAAGACTTCAGTTATAGCTCGGACACAGCATGGTTTTGTTAAGGGGAAGTCTTGCCTGACCAATTTGATTGGATACTATGATGCAGTCACAAAAGAACTGGATGCAGAGAATAACTTTGATATTATATACTTGGATCTTAGAAAGGCTTTTGATACTGTTGCACATGGAAGACTGCTGCACAAATTGGAGTAGTGTGGCACTGGAGGCAAATTGCTGCTATGGATAAAGGGGTGGTTGAGGGGGAGAAGACAGAGAGTGGTAGTCAACGGACACTGCTCATCGTGGACTAATGTTATTAGTGGAGTCCCTCAGGGTTCAGTATTGGGTCCATTATTGTTTTCTGTATTTATAAATTATATTGATGATGGTATATCAAGCTTAATGTCCAAGTTTGCCGATGATACGAAGGTTGGCAGGGTTGTCAAGGACACTACTGACGCTATGCTGCTGCTGCAACAGGATCTGGAAAGGTTGAGCAGATGGGCTGAGAGGTGGCAAATGAAGTTTAACATTGACAAATGTAAAGTACTACATATGAGAAACAGCAACCCCAGAGCAACGTATCAACTCTGTGGTACTACACTGACAGTGGTAGAGAATGAAAAGGACCTGGGGGTAATTGTGCAGGCAGATATGAAGTTCTCTGAGCAGTGCAGATGGGCTGCAAGAGTAGCTCATGGTGTCTTATCAATGATATACAGGAATTTTTCTAGCAGGGATAAGGAGGTGATTATTCCCTTGTATAAGGCAATGGTCAGGCCACACCTTGAGTACTGCATACAGGTCTGGAGGCCTCATTTCAAGAAGGATGTAGAGCTGCTGGAATGAGTACAGAGAAGGGCAACAACGTTAGTGAATGGAACAAAGGGTTGCTCTTACGAAGAAAGGCTTAAGTTTTGCAAATTACAGTGTCTGGAGACGGCATCGGCGAGGTGATCTGATAGAGGTGTATAAAGCCTTGAATGGTTTGAGCATGCTCAATGCTGATGGGATTCTGCCTCTTGCTCAGAATAATCACCTGAGAGGGCATAAATTCAAATTGAGGAAAGACAGATGTAGGATAGATGTCCGGAAATTTGCCTTTAGCCAGCGGGTAGTTGGTTGGTGGAACAGACTTCCTGCCCTTGTTGTGGAAGTTGATAGCCTAAATAAATTTAAGGCTCAGCTGGACAGGTATTTCGAACGAACGGAGGGGTGAAATGAGAGTCGGTTTTTTTTTTTTTTTTTTTGTGGCTGATGCTGCATAAGCTTGCTTTCTTGCATCATATGCCTCTACTAATGCTAATGCTAAATGCACTTTTCTTTAATGATGTCAAAATATAAGTTCTGTTCTGTCTTCCAAGTATTTTTATGCTAATGGCTCAAAGTGCAAGTAAAAATATCTACTATAAGCAGACAACCACAATTTAGTTTTTTGTCAATATAATCTGCTGCCTGCATTGGCATTTTGATAAATGGTTTAATCTTGGAAAAAGTGCTTCACAAGGTTTCTATAAACCTTATGAAGCAGAAAGTATTTTTATGTGAAACTTTCTGGAGTCTTCACTTTGTTTTATACATCTGAGTAATTTATGTGTTAAAAAATTTAGCGTATAATTAAAATTTATTAATGAAATAAGCAAATTCCAGAAACAAACACAACTGGAAAAGTGAACTAGCATTATAAATAGGTATCATTAAATAAGTGGTCCACATGAATAAACCTGAAATTTGGTGATTAAATTAAGGATCTCCAAAGCGAAATTTCATAAAATACATTCAGAACATTACAAAATAATGTAAAATTTCAGTTCTATATTAAATTTTAACATAATTTTTGCAAAAATCACAAAACTGTAAAAATTGCTTTTTCATGCATATAGATACCGACAGTCTTAACAGAATATCAATTTATCACAAATGACAGCAAAAAAGAATACTTGCCTCTTCACCTAAAGTATGCAAGAGATCACAGAGAATCATTCCAGCTTCTTTATCACTAACATCAAGCTCAAATGCCTTTTGATAGCACTGCCTGGCTTTACTAAATATTCAAATAAAAAAACTGGTTTAAGAATGTTGTAAACACACTAACATAACTCTCTCTTTCTCTCTCAACAACAAAATCTGTCTCATTTGTCTCATTTGTTGTTTGTTATTTGGTTTTTAGGAGGATTAGCAACTAATAACTAATGCTATTAGCAACTAATGCCTAATTGCTCCGGAGACATGCGGTGGTCATTACCTGACCTTTCCGCATCCTCCATATTCAGTGGTCACAGGCTCAAACCCCAGTCTAATCAAGAAGCGTGTGCTATGCACTGCTGCTCCTGCCCACCTGGCTATGGAGGTGCCTACAAGGGTCTCAAGAAACATTCAGAGTAAATTTTTTAAGTGGAAATGTAGTTATTTTTGAAAACATTTACTATAATTTGTTCACACTGTTAGTCATAACTGAATGCACCAAACATGCAGCTTCTTTGTGTCTACACAAGTGCAGACATGATTGTGAACTGAACCTCATTCTCAGGCCAACTTTCAAATTTATTATAGATATTTGAAGCTCAGAAGTTATATTCACTATCTTCCAAAAAAGTATCTGGACTCCCCAATACCTTCACATTAGCTCTTCTAGATAAACAACTGACTTAGTATATAAAGAAGGTGTATGGGCTAAACAAGTTAGTTGTTCTTATAATGTGGTATGTAGAGCTGTGCTGATTGATTTTGAGAAAAGTATTATTATCGGATGTCACATTTACATTGCTGGCTTGTTGATTTGTGCAACTGCTGATGGAAGCATGATGGTACCACTCCATTCAGCAACTTGCAGGAAGACCATGGAAGCTCAGTCCACATGACCAAAGGTTACTTGGAAGAGTATGACAATCTCATCAGGTATTCCTGCAAAACATTAACCAGAAGTTTAAGGCATCAACAAGGGTTGAGGTCAGTACAAATATGTTACATACAGAGCTCCACAGCTTTGATTTTCGTGGGAGAGTAGCAACTTATAGTCTCACCTTGTACAGAGCAACAAATTCTGTAACTGGTCGAGTGAAATTGTTTCTTTGAAGTGACAAATCTTGTTATACCCTATTCTTATCAGAATGTCTGCTGCTAGAGTGTGCTTCAAGTAGCAATACAGTCTAGCAAAATATTCTGGCAACAATGAAGTTTGAAGGAGGAGGAGGACTCGTGGTGTGGCAATGTTGCTCAGGGTATACCTAATACTTTTAGCAGTTGTATGGGAACCATGAAATGTCAAATAAAATATTTATTCATAACAATCGCCTTGCTATCTAGACATGGCTGATGGGAGGATTTCCAAAGCTATGACCAGAAAGAGATGATCCAAACTCAGTTTTTGTTTTTCTAGCCTGTCTGAATATTCTCTCACACTTAGCATTGCTATGAGGAATTGTTAAAATGCCAAGCATGACTTGAGATAATTTAATATATTTCAAACTTCCTTATACAGTCATGAGTTTTCCAATCAAGGACCACTGTACCTCAATTCTTTCTTCTTTCATAACAGCATTTGATAGGTTCTCACATCGATGCTGCAAAACATCTATGGCTTAATCTATTTCTTTATATTTAATGATGTCAACAAGTACTGGAAACTTGTCCACAAAAAATTTCTATTTTGAAAATGATAAACTGCCAATTGATGAAATTTTCTGTACTACCTCAGGATTTATGAACATCATTTTTTCAATAGGAGCTTATGTACCATGTAGTTACTTATAGCTATCAAGTACTTCCTCACCGTGTAAAAGAATAGAAAATCTTCTCTTCTCTTCTTTTAGACTCTCCAACCTTAGCAACAGAAACGTCTATGACCAAGTCAGAACTGTATTTCTGATTTAGTCTACTATGGTGATCAATTGCCAAAATGGAAGTGGAAGATTTGAAAACTGTTGGTAAATTTGGACACAACATATCTAGCAGTAATGAGCTCAGTACTTGAATGTGAGGTATGTTGGATTGAAGAGCTATGTTCTGATTTCCAAATTTTGAAAACAGTTCAGTCATTCATTCAAGCCAAAAGAGAGAAACATGAACAGACTTTTTGCAAGAGTAAGAATAACATGCCTAGAATTATTAGCTGCTTGGCTAATAATTCTAGGCATATTATTCTTACTCTTGTTTACAATGCTTTTACCAGTTTGCAATTCAGGACTTCCTTTTCTTGCGTTCATCAATTTATCTTCTCTCTAAACTTTTGGATTGTGAACTGGATTTGAATATAAGTCAGTGTCACTCTTTAATTCATATTCTGTATATTTTTGTACTTTTTAATTTGGTAACTCTGAAAAGTGCTCATATTGCTTTTCTCTCTACTTGGAACCTCTATTTAAATCTTTGAATCTATTTAAAGATAAATAGATTTGTCAAAGGTTGTAACTGTTTTACCAGTCTAGTTACACATTTAACCAATGCAAATCAACATGTACACGCATGCTTCAAAACCTTTTTTACTTCAGTGGAATGCACTAGTTGAAACTATTTAAATGTATCTTTCCTTTTAGCACTTCTTTCTAGATAGCAGTATGTGTCTACCAAGTATTCATCCACTTTTGCAAGTATTTTGCAAGTACAGTAAACCCCCGCAAATAGCGGGGGGTTACGTTCCTGAGAAATGCCGCAAATACTGAGTTATGGCTCCCATAGTAATAAAGGGGTTCTGTTCCAAAGTATGAAATATATAAGAAAAACTAGTCTAAAATTTTTTCTATGTATGTATTATATTTTTAGGTGGTAGATGACTTTCATCAACCGGTGAAATACCACCACTTTGCTTATTGGAGGCTTGAAGTGGTGAAACCCATGTTTAGTCTCTAGAGCAAAGTTTCCGGCATCCCCCTCCACCCATACTTCTCCTTCAACCCATGCACGGTACTAAGTACTATAGGATTTGATACCTTTCGTGTTTGGGGTTTTCATAAAAAAAAAAAAAAAATATGTACATAGACAGTACATAGTGAAATGCAAGCATAAGGCATCGAAATGAAAATAAGAAACAATTTAATATTAAATGTAATATTTATTAGAAATTTCAACCAAATCTTTCAATCCAACGCCTTTGCTAGCTAAAAAACTTATGCAGCCAGTACTACACCAGTTTCGCTAAAGTGTTGATAAAGAAGTTTTGCCTTTTCACGAATGATGAGTGAACTTAACGGAATTTTATTTTATTTTGAGTTCGGTCTTCTATCCACAGATTTAAAGCTTTTTCCATTTTTTCTAATTTAACATCACGAGTTACAGAGCAAATTTTTGAAGCAATTAGCGCGTTTTCACGGACACTGAGGCGGATTTTTCCTTCCGATTTCTTGATTGATCATACCGTTGACTCATTGATTTTATAATGTTTTGCCACTGAGGAGACACTTTCACCATTAGAAATTTTGTCTAATAACTCAATTTTATTCGCTAATGTCATCACCTTCTTTGATCTTTTCATATTTCCCTTTTTATTCGTAGCCATATTTTTGTACGGATTAGAAAGAACTTGTCCACAATAAAGTCACTTTGTTCCGTTAACACAATCAAAAGTCTGTTTTACACTGCAAAACGGTAGATTTATCACTTTTGTAAGCATATTAATTTATAAATTAATAAATTTATTCAATTTATAAGCATATATATTAAAAGCAAATGATGAAACCTTCCATGACAGGCGCATAACACATACTGAACAAGGATTAGCGAGAAACATCCACGCTCGCAATTTTGTCACCCCTCTCCCCCCCAACCCACTGAGCGCTGTTTTGACCGGGAAAGATAATTATAGCCATGCCCATGTTTTTTATGGCAGAAAATGTTCACGGCGCTTTAAAATTCACATTTTATATTAAATCAGCGCCCGCGAATACGCGAAACAGCGAATAGCGGGAGTTTACTGTATTTGCAAGTAGCAATGATATTATTAATTTGCACACAAATTAATAATATCATTGCTACTACATTTTTTAAGTCTACCATAACATAAGATGCCCAATGCAATACCACAGAGATCACCTTTGAGTGAGAGCAGCTTTCAATCTGACAATTTTTTTTTTTATTAAGAAAGGTCAACACAATGGGATATAACTTGGAATCACTTTGATTACTGCCAATCTGTAGTAGTTGAAAAATGGCTCATTTTACAGAGTCATCACTACCTCTCCTTTCCCTATCCATGCAATTTCACTAACAATGCCTATTGTTTTTGTTCTTCTACAATTGTACTTTTTTTTTCAATTTTGCTATCTGGAAACTTATTTCTGAACCTGCATGCTCAACACAAATCAGTGGAAGATTATGTTCTATGACAATAGATGCAAAAAACATTTGCACATACAATACATTCACCATGAAATCCATCAATGTACCATCTATTTTTGCATTTCTTTCTGTGCATTGCACACTGTTAATATGCTAATTTGTTTGAAAATGTCTGCATTACATCATGTTTCCTGCCACTCGAAAGTAAAGTGAAAAATTATATCTACAAATAGCAGTTAACAAGGCAAATGTGTTACCTTTTTTATATGTGGAAAATCTTGAATATATGTCTTCTGAAATTTTACATTGCATTTCTTTAGCATCTTACTGAATGACATATTAGCTACCTCCACACAAGTACTATGAAATTACTGCACATGACAGAGAACAATACTATTATACTGTTTCCATTTTTCAATGTAGACTGCTACTAAACACCTGAGGGCTGAAGGATTAACAAAAATAAGCAGAAATTTGAAAATTCAAGAACAAAATCCAATTTTAACATAGTTTTATTATATTTATTTTATTTTTTAGGGAAGAAAAGAAAAATACAGAGAAAAACTTAATTTTTTGGAAAAAAGATGGAGAAATAACCCTTTGTCACCAACTATATTATGATGATGAGACAAAGAAGGGTCAAAATGACTAAAAAAAAAATGGATTCTCTGTCATAAAAACAGGAAATTGGCAGCTATAAAGATGGCATTTCACGGAGTATAGAAATCTGGTTAAAATCTCCAGATATCTGGAGATTTTAACCAGATGAGTATTCCACTATTGCATTAAATCCTGTAATTTGATAAAACTGATAGGATAACTTGCCTTAACTTTATTTCTACAGTGGGCAATCTGCTGTGGATCAATAATTATCAGGTAAATTGGATGGATAGGCAAACTTTGAACTTTGAACTATGGCTGTATAATCAAGCAGTAACATCTTTTTTCTGATACTAAATGGAGGTTAATGGTGTTAAATATATTGACTTCATACTGGATGTTTAGCAAGAACCTAGGACAAGCACGAGAATTGGAATGCTGAACACAAGTGAGACACCTCACGTGAGCTAGCTCAAGCAGAATCATAGTTATACCAGTCTAGGTGAGACGGTAAATAAACTAAGTTTAGCATAGAGCAGAACTACAATGTTCAATGCATTCTGGTCCTTGAGGTTGTCACAGACATTCTCTCAGATTTGCCAGACAAGCTGCACTTGCTACCTGGGAGTCTAAAACGCTTATGGAACTGATATTCGGGTGACACTCAAGTCAAGTGGACCCAATTTCGGCGAAGTCCGGACGGTCTGTAACAGCCAAATCCTCTGCTTGCACCTTCACAATGGTGAGACTGCTAGTAATCCTGGGTATAACCTCCATGCACAAGTACATGGTGGGTGACCACACAGGTATGAACCAACGTAAGCAGGTGTCGAGGTGTGGTGCCCACACCACATGGAGGAACGCCGCCCCTCTATGTTACCAGGCAGTACTAAGTGGTACATGACTCTCATTAACCGGTGCAATACCACCACTTTGCTTATTGGAGGCTTGAAGTGGTGGAACCCATGTTTAGTCTCTAGAGCTAAGTTCCAGTCAACCATTCCCTAACTCTTCCATCATGCAGTATGACTGATGACTTTTGATGTTATAATGATGAGCATCGTGGCGAGATCCAATATTCCTTACATTTCAAGGGTACAGCTCTAAAACAGCGTTTGCAGCCCAGCCGCTAGTTATTGGACCGAACCTATTGGTAACTCTCTAGGAGGCTTCCAGATCAGCTAGTGTATAATCTTGTTACCTCTACTCTGCCAGATAGTGACTGGAGGGAGTCCGAGTAGTGTGTATATGCGGGGAGCATTGTCAAGGCCACGTTATGTCAAGGATCTGGGTATATTCTTACCCTATGTACGCCATATCCAAAAATTTTATTACTTCATACAGCATGTCCCACCCACTTTTTCTTACTATTGAATATACCATGAATTGTCAAACTAATAGAGCAAGCTTATCTGAGAAAAGATCTAAACCTCCCAACCACTTCCTAATTCATTTCACAAATATACGTGGTCTCAATTCTAATCTCAATGATGTCCATTTCCACTTGCAGTCTGCCAAACCACATGTACTTTTTCTGACAGAATCTCAGTTATTGGTTGATTCAACTACTGCTCATCTCAGATGCCCAAATTATTCGCTGTATGATTTCTTTCGCCTCAAAGGTGGTACTTGTGCATATGTCCATTCTGATATTCCCTGTCAGAGACTTGGCAATTTGGAATCTCCTCTCTCTGATTTCTCTGGCTTAAAATCTCTCTCTCTACCTCATTGCGTCAAATTCATCTGTTGTGTCTACCGTTCTCCCAATTCCACTAATCACTTAGAGCTCTTTGACTTCCTCTCTTTGCAACTTGACATTCTCCAGTCCAACTTTCCTAACAGTGAGGTAATTTTCCTTGGTGATTTTAATGTTCCTAACTCCAGCTGGCTTCCGTTTTCTAGTCACACCAACCCAGCTGGTCGAGATGCTCAGGCTTTTGCAACTACTAATGACCTTGCACAGATTGTTCATTTATCTACAAGAATACTGGATAATCCTAATCATACAACCAATAAGCTTGATCTTTTTCTCACAAACAACCCTTCTAAGTACACGGTCAAAGTGAGAGGTCCTTTAGGCACTTCAGATCACAACTTGGTGATTGTCTCTTCTCCAATGGAACCTTTATCTCATGGCTATTCCCAACCTCGTGTTGTTTGGCATTACAAGTATGCAAAATGGGATGACCTGCGAGACTTCTTTTCTTCTTTTCCTTGGTCAGATTACTGTTTCAAAACTTCTGATGTGAACGTTTGCTCAGATCGTGTCAGTGAAATTATTCTTGCAGGAATGGAATCCTTTATCCCACACTCCACTTTAAAATCTCGTCCTTTATCTAAACCTTGGTTTTCCAATAAATGTGCTAAGGCTGTTCAAGAGAAGAATGTTGCGTATCGTAATTGGCTTGTTTCTAATTCTCCAGTTTCATTTTCTGCCTACACCAAAGCTCACAACAATTGTCAAGCAGTTATTAATCAGTCCAAACTAGAGTTTGAACAGGCTAAGAGTACAAAACTTGCTTCTTGCCCTAATGGTAGCCGAGCATTCTGGTCTCTTGCCAAAACTATTGGCCACAACTTTTGCCCATCTCTGCTCCCACCTCTGTCCAAACCAGATAGTTCTGTTGCCACTTCAGCCAAGGATAAAGCTGACCTGCTAGCATCCCATTTTTCTTCCAACTCATGTATTAATGATCTTGGTAAAACACCTCCCACCATTCCCAACACGCTCCATTCAATGCCTCCTCCTGTGGTCTTCCGTCAAAAGGATGTCAGAAGGATTTTGACAAATCTTGATGCTAAGAAAGCTCCAGGTCCCGATGGTATTTTTCCACTTGTTCTCAAAACCTGTGCTCCTGAACTTACTCCTATTCTTTGCCGCCTTTTTTCACTTTCTTATTCCAAAGGTGTTTTTCCTTCTGCTTGGAAATTTGCTCATATCCAGCCAGTTCCTAAAAAGGGTGACAAATCCCTCCCATCCAATTATCGTCCCATTGCAATTACTTCTACTCTTTCTAAAGTAATGGAGAAATCAATTAACCGCCAACTCTTAAACTACCTAGAAACCTTCCGTCTGATCAACGATCGCCAGTATGGATTCTGTCAATGTCAATCCACTGGTGATATTCTTGCTTATGTTACCCATTTATGGACTAATTCAATGGAAAGGTTTGGGGAAACACAAGTAGTTGCTCTTGACATCTCAAAGGCTTTCGATTGTGTGTTTGGCATAAAGGTCTTCTAAACAAGCTTCCATCTTATGCTTTGCCAACTGTTTTTAGTAATTGGTTATCCAGTTTTCTCTGTGATCGCTCACTGAGGGTGATGGTAGATGGCTGTCTGTCTTCTAACTTCTCCACTAATGCCGGTGTCCCCCAAGGTTCAGTTCTTTTCCCCCACTCTTTTCCTCTTGTATATTATGACCTTCTTCCATTAAATGGAAATCCTATCCATAGTTTTGCCGATGATAGCACATTGCATTCCACTTTCCATTTTGAGAAACCTTGTCCTGCTCAATCAGTTTCAATTTCTCAAAATCTGCTACCAATTCCTTAAATGCCGATCTTCGGGTAATTCTCCAGTGGGGCAAAGACAACTTAGTTGATTTCAACCCTTCTAAAACTCAGTCTTGTCTTATATCTCGCAAAAAGGATTCTCCTGCTCCTATGCTTATCTTTAGTGACATTCCAATTTCTAGAAAAAATGATATATCTCTTCTGGGGATTACCCTGACTTCTAATCTCTTTCTCTTGGCACAAGAACATTAAAATATTGCTTCCTCCGTATCTAAAAAACTTGGTTTTCTCTTTCACTCTCGGCGTTACTTTTCTTCCAAACAGCTGCTCACTCTGTATAAATCGCAATCTGCCCTGCCATGGAATATTGTTCCCACATCTGAGGTGGTGCCCCCAAAACCTCTCTCTGGCTTCTTGATTCCATTCAGAAGAGGGCAGTTAGGTTAATTAATGATTCATTTCTAACAGAGTCTCTCCACTTGCTGTCTCATAGACGTACTGTTTCTGCTGCATGCCTCTTCTACAGATACTTTCATGGGCACTGTTCTTCTGAATTGGCTTCTATAATTCCCGCTCTCTCTTTCAAAATGGTCCGAACACGTACCGCCACCAGCCAACATCCATTTACTGTCCAACTTCAAACTCACAGAACCAACTTTTCATCTTCCTCGTTTATTCATTCAACTGCCGTTTTCTGGAACAACCTTCCTTCATACGTATTTCCTTAAAATTACAGTCTACAGAAGTTCAAGTCCAATGTCAACAAATATCTTCTTTCAACCTCCAACCCAAGCACGGTACTAAGTACTATAGGTTCTAATACCTCTCGTGTTTGGATTTACATAAAAAAAAAAAAAAAAATTCTACATTGTATTTCAATATTTGTTGAAGAAAAAGAAAAATTTCCTCAATATGATATGTAGAACACTTCCTAATGAAATGGCACTCTCCAGGAATTAAAACAAATATAGAATTAACGCAAAATGATTACAGTAATAAAATTGATTAAAAACAATTTAAAAAATTAAAACAAGTTTAACATAAATTTTGCAAAAATATTTTGATAACAGGAATGGAAATTAAGGAGTATGTGTGAGCCGGAATCTTAAATAGCGAGATTATTTGTCTTTGCACATGCACCTTAAACACCATAAGTCGGAGATTAGGTATGGACAACGAATATGAATTAATAGAATTCTCGTGTAATTTAATTTTGATGGTTTCTGCAATTAATAGTCTAGTATAATTACATTAGACACTTAGTATTTTGGCCTCGTTGAATAAAAATATATGGTTTTCATTAATGGCAAGAAAGGTTAATTCGGATGCTGCTGAATGAGAAGCATGGAATGAGGATGCATGCTGCTTTACTCTCAAATATAGCATGCATCAGGTCGAAATCCTTGTAAGAAGAGCCACAATCACTGCAAGAAATGTTTGTTGTATACCAGGTCATTTACTTGTGCAGCGAAAGAGGAAAGGTCTAAGAGATTGTTCAATACAGTGCATAATTTCCGTATTTGCCTTGCCACAATTTTAAATTCGGTATCTTTAAAGAATCAATCTGTTAAGTTGTTTGCACCACTGTTCAACTTATGGGACGGATATAAAGTATTTTTTTGATGTTACTATTGTTAGTTGGTGTAGTTTTTTGTATCCTATCCTTAGCTTGTACCCTAATTTGGTTTTTGTAGCAAGGGTTTTAGCAAAGGTTTATTGTAGTAACCCCTGTTTAAGAATCTGTTGATTACTATCTGTATTTCTGAGTTTAAAGCAGATTCCGTTGTCGAATATTTATAGGCAGTGAGAAATTGATTTACACCATCTCTTTATGACTATTTTCACCATCTCTTTACAACAAGCTGGCATTAACAAAGTTTCGGCTATTGTGTGTGGCTTTTTAGCCTTTGTGATAAGTTCGGTTACTTTTTAGCTAGCTTCCTGTACTTTTTCCAAAGTACAGACGAAGTCGTGAACTTTGCTTGTCTTTTGTTTTGTTGCAACAACCGTTGAAAATAACTGATATCTTTGCATGCCAGAGAAGAATGTTTTGCTGAGAAATGTCTTTTCAGTTTACTGGGAACCATAGCAGCATTGCTCAGTTTTTCTACACACAACACACTCCGAGATTGGGAATGTTTTATCACCACACCTGAAAAAAACTAAATACAAATAATTATCACTATACTGTCTGTACACAAATTTTTGTTTCTTTTTTTCTCGTCACTTTCAGGACTTGCACTCGTAGACGGAATACTCCTTACGAGGAACTTGCCCATTGTTAAAAAAAGAAAATAGTAAAATCAACAATGTTATGGCTTGCAGTTTTCTGACTATTTTAGAGCATATCTGTGAGGAAACAAAGTGATAGATGCGGGACCAATACTCTTCAAACAGAGGTAGGAGCACATCTATCGCTTTAAAATATAGTCTTATTAACAAAGGGTGGGTGCATTGGCACAGGAACAAGGTAATAAAGTTCAAGTACCAGGGACAAACAGGGTCATATATCAAAACAAGCCAATAAATAATAAAAGACGGGATTTTGTTAATCCTTAATTAGTGCAGCAACAAAACGAGAAATATTGGAATGGCAAACAAACAAATAACTTGAGAAAGCAAGTGTTGGATACTCACATGAAAAATAATTTACTGTCCCATACATACAACATTGTGTTTCAGTAAAAATGGCGTTACAAACATATATAAAGACTATAATTGGGAGTAAATAATGTACAGTTAATTTCTTAAAATAGGTAAAGGTTCTCAGTTGTCAATTTCAAATCATAATATGTATAGTATTATATATGTATACAACTTCAGCAAAGTTCGTGGCACTCCAGTTGCGGAACACTGGCATAGACAGTTTGGTTATACAGGATTCACCACATTACATCATGATCCAGAAACAATTTATAAATATTTTTTTATTATTATCCATGTGCTCTCATGCTATAAAGCATGAGAGCACAAGAATAATCCTTTTGGTTATCTAAATGGTCTGTCCTCTTTTATCAATTTTCACTCTGTTCTCATTCCATATCTACAATTTTAACTGTAGAGATGTAATGTGAACAGAGCCCCAGTCCCTTCCTTTTCTGATGTGCTAGTGCTGACATACATGAAAGTATGTCAGCACTAGCTTGTGATACTGTCAGTAACGGAAACCTATATGTGTGTGGGCCAATTCACTAGTCATGCTTTGTAACAAGCATTGGTAACACAAGAATAATACAATATCAGTGTTTATAAATTGGGATTGGACCCACTGCAGTGAAGCAAGTAACAGATGACAAGAAGTCTTGCCACACACCAAATAAGAGATTATGGTTGATGAGCAAACACAATTGACGGCAATAACTCCCTAATATGACTGCATACCATTTTATCTGGTTAACAGAGAAGGTTGCTCATGTTCTGAGATGGTATAAAATTCAATGTGCAGTTTCTAGAAAGGAAGTTACAAGTCATTTATACTTCAATAAAGTTCCTAACTCTGCAAATGTTAAAAAAATGGGCTGGAGTACAAATCCAGTGCCAATGCTGTGATACAAATTATATTTAAGATTAAAAAGGCTAAGACCGTTAAGACTAAAAGATTAACGGTAGCCACAAGCAGATGCGAAAGTGATTCTTGCACTGCTTCTATTGTAATGAGCAGCAGCCTAGAGAGCAAGTTTGGGGACTTCAAGAGCTGCTGGGAGTCATCATAAAATGAGTAAAAAATGGGCTGTTAGGGAAACTAATCAGGCTCATGGCGTTGCATGTAACTAATGCTAGAAGTATTGTAAATAAAATTGATGAATTTGAAGTACTGATCAAGACTTCAAAGACAGATATTGTTGGGATATCAGAGACTGTCACACAGATATAAGCAGTACAGAATTAGAATTTGGGGAGTACAAAGCGTACAGAAAGGAAAGACAGGGTAGGAAGGGAGGAGGGGTTATGCTGTTAGTTAAGAAACACATAAAATCTAGCAAGACTTTTGTGGATTTATTGGAGGATTGTTTTCTACAGCAACATGTTCAAGAGGCAACCAGAGGGAGTAATACCCTTGATCTGATCATCAGCAGTGATTATTCATGCGTTAAGAATTTGCAGATAAGGGAAAAACCACTAGGTGACAGTGATCACAGTGCACTGATGTGGCATTTACTTAAAGATGTAACTCCCATCAAGGGTAAAGGGAAGAGTTTTTGCTTTCGTAAAGGTGACTAGAGTGGTCTCAGATAGTTTTTAAATTCTATATGGTAGGATCAACTGATGACATTACCAATGTTGAATTCTAAATGGGAAACCTTCAGGGACTTAAGCTTGGAAGCTACTAGGCTTTTCATACCAACTAAGAAATACCCTTCAAGGTTCAGGTCTAAATGGATGTCGGTTGAATTAATTAGGCTCATGGCAGAAAATAAATATGAATGGGATGCATATTAATTATGATGCGACACAGAAGCCTATGGTAGGTATAAGCTAATCTGTAATCAAGTCACAAAGGAGGTTAGGCAGGCGAAGACAAATTAAGAGAAATCTTTGGCAAAGGACGCAAAGAAAAACAGTAAAGAGTTCTTTACTTATGTAATTTCTAGAATCAGATTGGTCCACCTAACATAGATAGTTTGATTATTGATGATCCTGCTCAAGTAGCTGATAAACTGAATGAGTATTTTGCATCTACATTCACACATGAGGAATTATTCAGGGAGGGGAATGCCAGAAGTTTATCAAACTCTAACAGGGAGATAAGTGATTTTGCAATAACTGAGAGCAAAGTGGAGGAGACATTGTTGAAGTTAAACATAAAAAAAGGCACCAGGGGCAGACGGAATCTATGCAGTTATAATACAGAAGGCAGAAAGGAAAGTAAGCAAGCAAACCCTTGGTCATAATTATGAGAGCATCCTTAGAGTCAGGGGAGGTCCCCATGGACTGGAGATGAACAAATGTATCATCAATTCACAAAGGAGGTTCAAAAGGTGAAACAAATAATTACAGACCTATTAGTTTAACTTCTGTTCCAGAGAAAATAATGGAGTCACAGGTTAAGGAGGTGATACATGATCACCTAAACAAAACAGCAGTAATAGTTCAGACACAACATGGGTTTGTAAAGGGGAAATCTTGTCTGACCAATTTGATTTCATACTACGATGTGATCACAAAGGAACTGGTTGCAAAAAATAATTTTCATATCATGTACTTGGATTTCAGGAAAGCTTTCGATACTGTTGCACATGGAAGACTGCTGTACAAATTGAAGTGGTATAGCATTAAGGGCAAGTTACTACAATGGATAAAGGGATGTTGAATGGGAGACGGCAAAGAGTGGTAATAAATGGACACTGCTCTACCCTGGGGGACTCCGCTAATGTTATTAGCGGAGTCCCCCAGGGTTCGGTGCTGGGCCCTTTGTTGTTTTGTGCATTTATCAATGATATCAATGAAGGTATATCAGGCTTAATGTCCAAGTTTGCAGATGATACAAAGGTTGGCAAGGTTGTTAATTCTAGTAAAGATAGTATGCTACTGGAACAGGATCTAGAAAGGTTAGGCAGATGGGCTGAGCAGTGGCAACTGAAGCTTAACATTGACAAATGCAAAGTACTGCATATGGGTAGCAGTAACCCAAAAGAAATGTTTCAACTGTGTGGTACTACACTGAGGGAGGTGGAGAATGAAAAAGACCTGTGGGTAATTGTGCAGTCAGATATGAAGTGCCCTGAGCAGACGGGCTGCCAGAGCAGGTCATGGAGTTTTGTCAATGATATATAGGAATTTTGCTAGCAGAGACAAGGAGGTTATTATCCCTTTGTGAAGCAATGGTCAAGCCACACCTTGAGTACTGTATACAGGTCTGGAGACCTCATCTTAAGAAGGATGTAGAGTTGCTAGAATGAGTACAGAGAAGGGCAACAAGATTGGTGAGAGGATCAAATGGGTACGCTTACGAAGAAAGGCTTAAGTTCTGCAAGTTGCCGCATCTGGAGACTAAGCACCTGCGAGGTGATTTGATCGAGGTGTATAAGGCCTTGAATGGTTTGAGAAGGCTCAATGCTGTTGGCATACTTCCACTTGCTCAGATTAAGAACCTGGGGGGGGGGGGGGGCACAGATTCAAATTGAGAAAAGACAGTTGTAGAATAGATGTGCTGAAGTTTGCCTTTAGCCAGGAGGTAGTTGATTGCTGAAATAGACTTCCATCTGTTGTTGTGGAAGTTGATAGCTTAAATAAATTTAAGGATGATCAAGACAAAAATTCGGAGTGACCGAATGGGTGAAATTGGAAGGTTTTTTTTTTTTTTTTGCCCGATGCTGTAGAAGCTTGCTTTCTTGCATCATATACCTCAACTAATGCTAATATTATTCAGGTCAATAGATGGCTCAGCAACTGCTTGGAAAACCATGTTGATGTCATATGCCAAGTGGAATTGCTCTTGGCCTTGTTAAGCATGTATGGAAAGGAGACAGTTCCAAAATCATTATTAAGAAAGTTCAAGCAATGCCACTACTGCTCATAAGCTATGGACATTTGCAACGCTAGCATTAGCAGATATGCGGGTCAGATTCACCTAATATTTGAGTTTCTTGTGTTGCAATGTAACTTGCATTGGTGAAAAGTAGGAAGGAGAAAAGTCAGACAGGGATACTAATAATTGAAAGAGTATAAGAAACAAGTGGATGGAATCAGTTCCAAGTGCCACTACAGTAATCATACAGCTATCACATAATATACCACAATAAAATCTGTTTGTTGAGAAAGATTATGTAATTCATCAAAAGCTCCAGGCATGTTTGTTATTTATAATCTTAGCTTTAATCAATTTTAATAATTTTAATTATACATAATTATATATATATATATATAACCATTATTTTTACAAAATAATTGTAATATAGCATCAGGCAAAAAAAAAAAGTGACATGAGTAATTGCAGACCTGTTAGATTAACATCTGTTCCAGCAAAAAATAATGGGGAGTCACTGGTAATGCATGACCATCTGCACAGGAATGTAATTATACTGCAATCACAGCGCATATTTGTTAAGGGCAGTCTTGTTTAACCAATGTGATAGGTTACTATGATGTGGTGACCAAGGAAATGGATGAAAAATAATTTTGATATCATATACTTGGATTTCAGGAAGGCTTTTGATACTGTTGCACATAAATAGACTGCTGTACAAACTGGAGCAAAGTGCATTAGGGGCAAGTTACTACTATGGATAAAGGGATGGTTAAGTGGAAGACAGAGATTGGTTATCAATGGGCACTGCTCTTCGTAGACTAATGTTATCAGTGGAGTGCCCCCCAGGTGTCAGTGCTGGGCTCATTGTTACTTTCAATATTTATGAATGATATTGATAAAGGTATATCAGGCTTAATGTCTAAGTCTGCAACAATATTTAGAAAAATTAAGTCAATGGACTGAGAAATGGCAGCTAAAGTTTAACTTTGACATATGCAAGATACTGCATATGGGTAGCAGTAATCCCAGAGTAACTTATCAACTGTGTGGTACAATCAGGGTAGTTATAAATGAAAAAGACCTCAGAATAATTGTGAGTCAGAAATTCTTTGAGAAGTGCAGACATGCTGCCAGGACAGCTCATGGGGTTTCTATATATCATTTTGTCAATGATATATAGAAACTTTACTGGCATAGATAAGGAGGTCATTATCCTTTTGTACATTTTAGGCTGCATCTCCAGTATTGTATACAGGTCTGGAGGCCTCACTTAAGGAATGACATAGATCTGCTGGATCATCTGCAAACTGCAGGAGTCTGGAGCTTAAGCACCTGTGGTGTGATCTGATTAAGGTGTTTAAGGCCTTGAATGGATTGAGTAAGCCGAGTGTTAATGGCATTCTTCCTCTTGCCGAGACCACACACGAGGGAGCATAAATTTAAGCTGAGACAGGATGGTTGCAGGATAGATCTGTGGAAGTTTGCCTGCAGCCAGCAGCTGGAACAGGTTTCCATTAAATTCAAGGAAGAACTAGACAAATTCTTGGAGGGTATGGATGGGTGACAATGTGTAGTCTTTTTTTTTTTTTGGTTGATGCTAATGATGAAAATGATGCTTGCTTTCTTGCATCATTTTCCATTACTACTACTACAATTTATATATATATATAGTTATTTTATTGTATTATTCCGTGTTTTTTATCGCATTATTCCAAATCAGAATGGACATATTTTTATATTTTATTTCCATTCTAGTAAGTCTTTTAGAGAATTTGGCATATATTCTGTTCTGAACCCTTTCAAATGAACCAATTTTGATAACACTATACCCTTGTTTAAAAAAATGCAAGCATTACGTTCATGTTTGATTTTCATTGTCATGCCTGTTTTGGCCTTAGTGGCAATGCCATTTTTTCTTTTTCTTTTTTTTTTTCTCAGCATCATCTCTGTACACTGTAGCAAGTATCTTGTGTGTTTCCATGGCTAGCTTTCCAAATTTACAACATTGTTCAAATTTCATCATTTTCGGTGCACATAACCAATAAGAAAAAAAAAAGTGTTCATTCAAAGCAACTTTTCACTAGACACAAAATTACAAGTTAAAACTTGGTGTACACATTCTCAAAAGATGTCACAGTAAGCCCAACTCATAAAATTTTAACAACTGCTAAATTTTCAAGAATTATAAAATCATTTACCAAACCTTTTGATGAAATTTTGTGTCAACTGCACAGTAAAGCAAAGAAAATTACACCTCCCAGATTATTATATAAAATAATCAAGGTATTAGTAACATATTTTCTGTATTCCTTAAATATATAAAGGCAAATATTTCTTATTTAGTTACATTTTGTTATTGCACACATAATGGCTTGAAAAAGGATATGCCTTATCCAGAAATTTATTGTGTATGTGCGTGTGAGTGTACTGCAATTATTGGAAAGTAAAGCAAAAAATGTTAAACTTACCCCAGATTATTATTACATAATTTGTAATAATGGCCAAGATATAGGTAGTTTCTTGAAAAGTAAGGATCTAATTTAATGGCCTGTAAATAAAAAGAAATATGAGAGCTAATATGCATTAGTTGATAAGTACTGTGATACCATAAGATAATTACATGATATGATGGTATTCAATACAATTGCATTACCTCTAAAAAATTGATTTCTTCTATAGAAGACAATAAAATTATGACTTTAAGTTATAATAATGCATCGTACACCTGATGATTCTGCATTACGTCATGCATGAGATGCAGTATTATCAGTTATTGCATCATTTGGTTTGTAGCTATAAAAAACAAGACCCAGAAGAATTTGAATTAGGGCAAGTACATGCAATTAACTCCCCCAACAAAAGAATTGTGGCTTTGATTTGAGTAAAAAAGCTGTTTATCTGCACTGTAAATAAGTCTAGAGGTTTTCAGCTGCTTTCTAAACTTTCTGAAACAGGCTCTGTTTCCAGGAGAAACTGAAGTGAAAACATGTGAGCTTCTGTAGAATACAAAGGCAGAGTATAAAATCACTTGCAACTCAGTAACTGAAGCCCCATCCAATGGCTTCTGAGATAGATTTCACTGCTTTCACTATCAGAAGACAATCACTCCAACACGAATTTATTGTCCACTGTCCTAAAGAGAACTCAATTGTAATGGAATGAAAGCTCGTCATTTAAATGGGACAAAAGAGCACATAAAAAGTGGCCTCCAATGCAATAGAAGTCTATTATTTCATTCAGTGGGTCAAATATTAACTTGTATGCCCCATATGGACAGCAGAAGAAGTGAAGAATTCCACTCAGACTGCACAATCTGAGTGACCATATACCTACAAGTCAAATGGTATATGGTTGTATTTCACACAATGGGGTTGATTGCCTATATTTTGTGAGGAATTCTTTAGATGCACAAATAAAGAGAATATCTTGGAATCAAAATTACTGCCTGCAATTGCTTCCACTTTCAAAAACCAAATAATTACATTTCCAAGATAACTCTGGGCTTAAACACAGAGCATGTCAGTCAGCTGTTGTTAGTGTTAATAGGTTATGTTTCCATTATGCTTTTGCCTCAATAGGTACAAAATTGGTTAAGAGACAAGAATTAACATTAACATTTTCATGGACAAGAAATATTGGTTAAATTAAATATGGCTTTAGTTACAAGCTGTTAGTGTGAACCATTTTGTTTTGTGAGGTGTTTCTGGATCATAACTGCTGATCCATAACTCATCACTAGTCATAAAGTGACTAAGAAATTCTTTGTCATATCTCTCAAACTATGTAAGCATTTCTATACATAAACCTTCACAAGGTTTAGTTTCTGATCAGGTGTCAAATGGTGTAGAATCCAGAAAGTACAGATTCGCAACATTTTAAGGAACAATTAATCTGAAACAACTGTGTGTAACAATGCAGTATGAGATTGGCATTTGATGTTTAGCTGATGGAATAAAAAAAGCTGATTTTGCAAATCTTCATCCAGAATCCCCTGAACCTTTGCAGTAAGCTCTGGAGGTGGAAGTCCTTGGCTGCCCAGGCTGTGAGTTTCAGCCACAGATTCTCTACCTTCTTTAATGCACCTGTGCTACTTGTTTGAAGAAAACTGTAATTTATTGCATTTTTTTTTTTTTTCCAAACACTTGTCTCCATAAGTCCTGACATTCCTCTCACAGTTTATGTAGCACAGTCTTCAACTCCATTATGCAGAATGGATCTTCCATTACCACAAAATGGTTTACACTTACAGTACATAACTTCAGGCTGCTTTACAGCCAGCAGCCAACACATCAGAACTTGCAAATATCAGTATAATTCTTAGACATACACTCTCCCGCCATTTACAAGTAGTTAGCAAAAACTTGAGTGGTTGTATGATAGTGTTTCCAATCCACAAATTAAATGACAAGCCTGTGAATTTGGAAAATACAGAGGTTGATCATTTAATACAAATGGATATTTAATAAACACAACTGGACATTTATAAACCTGCACTATCGGGGATGCCTGATAAAAAATTTTTTTTATTGTACCTACCATATTAGGTGAGCAATTCACTAACTTGCATGCCTTGTTTTCCTCAATTCAGTTCTCATGTTGGATATTTATTCTTGTAAATACTGTTCATAGTGTGATAAGCTCCCTCACCCTTTCAAAATACAAGGTGAGCCAGAAGTCAGAATACATATAAATTAAACATTCGCTTTTTTTTTTTTTTTTTTGGTGTATTGCAGAAGTAAAGCTCAACGTGCATCATGGCTGAAATAACACCCGAAGATAAGAATTCACATAGCATAGTAAACCTTTACTACAAAAATTCAAGCATAATAATCAGCCAAAAAAAAAGAAATGCATTCAGATTCTTCACTCAAAAAATAATTTATCAAACAAATGTTTTTAGGAAACAGGAAGCGTTGCTCATCTACTTAGAAATGGAGGACACCTTCAACTCAAAAGAAGATAAATAATTCACGTATTAAAGCAGGCTTCAGAAGTGGCCAGGAAAAGCATCCAAGCAAAGTAAAAATACCTTAAAGTTCAGAAAGAAGAATGTTGAAGGATATAAAGTTACATTTCAAAATTGTATTACACTTCTAAGCTAATCAACTTATTAATTTGATAGGCTTATGAGATTATTGTGTTTGTGTGTCTCCCATCTTAATAACATTTCTGTTGATGACCAAATCAAAACAAATTTTATTACACAGAAATGTTATTGAAAAGATGACACTTAAAATTAAAGAGTAACAATACAGCGTATTCAGTGACAACATTTTTTTAACAACTAAGCATAGAGCTTTCAGGGTAAGGGCTTTCAGGCTTTTCTATATTTTGTTAGCATTTTGTATATGTTTCTTGCTGAAGAAGTTTACCCAGAAAGCTCCATACTTAGTTATTAAAAAAAAAAAAATTTGTCACTGAATACGCTGTATTCTTACTCTTTAATCATGGAATCCAGTACCATAGGCCCATTTGCCTGGACAGTTAAAATATTATTAAGTGTAGAAATTTAAATTTATTACACTTTATGTAATAGTCACCCTCTTTATAACGTATTTGTTTATAAAACAGTAACAAATCAAATCGAATTATTTTAAGGAACCTGGACTTGTCACTTATTTCCATATCATGTAATTGCATAACTTTCTGCAGAAGTGTGGATTTACCCACCATTCTACATGTTGTGTAGTGCTGACAAAACTGGAATAATTCATGGCCCCCCCCTAGCCCCTAAGATTGGCTAACTATAGGCTGCACTGCACTTCACTGAGCTGTCCTGGAAGCATGTCTGCACTGATCAGAGAATTTCGTGTCTGACTGCACAATTATCTCTAGGCCTTTTTCATTCTCTGCTCCCTAAGTGGAGTACCACACAGTTGATAAGTTACTCTGGAGTTAATGCCACCCATGTGCAGTACTTTGCATTTGTCAGAGTTAAACTTCAACTGCTATTTCTCAGCCCATCGACCCAATTTCTCCATACCTTGTTGTAGTAACTCACCCTGGTGACTACTGTTGACCATGCTGTATCATCTGCAAACTTAGACATTAAGCCTGATGTGCTTTCAACAGTATCATTGATAAATATTGAAAACAACAATGGATCCGGCACTGAACCCTGGGGGACTCCACTAATAACATCAGTCCACAAAGAGCAGTGTCCATCGATTACCACTCTGTCTTCTAGCACTCAAGCACCCTTTATCCATTGTAACAACTTGCCCTTAATGCCATAATGCTTCAATCTGTACAGTAGTCTTCCATGTGAAACAGTATCAAAAGCCTTTCTGAAATTTAAGAATATGATATCGAAATTATTTTTTGCATCCAGTTCCTTGATCACAGCATCATAGTAACTTGTCAGATTGGTCAGACAACTCTCCCGCTTAACAAATCCATCCATGCTTAAAATAACTGTATGCCTATCCAAATTTAGTTTAAAATAACTGCATGCCTGTCCAAATTTAGTTATAGTTTCCAGTAACTACAGTGTGTTTGACCTGGAACAGATATTAAGCTGAGAGGTCTGTAATTATCATCTTGCCTTTTGATCCCCTTTATGAATTGGGGACAAATTTGCATTACTCTAGTCCATAGGAACATTCCATGAATCCAAAATTCGATCTAAGCAAGAGCAAACCCTGATGGTGTGCTCCTATTTTGATCTGCTGTCTCAAAACAAGATGGTCTTCATTCAAATTATAGGTCTAATATTTTTGAAACTCTTCAGTTTATAGACTGACAAACAAAATTTACAATATCCAAAATTGTCTAGTTTTTTTTTTTTTTTTTTTGTTTATGAAAACCCCAATCACGAGAGTTTTAGAACCAATAGTACTTAATACCGTGCTTGGGTTAGAGGCTGAGATGACGAGAAAAGATATATGTTGACATTAGACTTGAACTTCTGTAGATTGTAATTTTCAGGAAATACGTATGAAGGAAGGTTGTTCCAGAAAACGGCAGTTGAATGAATAAACGAGGAAGATGAAAAGTTGGTTCTCTGAGTTTGAAGTTGGACAGTAAATGGATGTTGGCGGCACATGTTTGGACAGTTTTGAAAGAGAGAGCGGGAATTATAGAAGCCAATTCAGAAGAACAGTGCCCATGGAAATATCTGTAGAAGAGGCATGTAGCAGAAACAGTAAGTCTATGAGACAGCAAGTGGAGATACTCTGTTAGAGATGAATCATTAATTAACCAACTGCCCACTTCTGAACGGAATCAAGAAGCCTGAGAGATGTTTTGGGAGCACCACCCCAGATGTGGAAACAATATTCCATGGTAGGATGGATTTGCGATTTGTACAGAGTAAACAGCTGTTTGGAAGAAAAGTAATCCCGATAGCGAAAGAGAAAACCAAGTATTTTAGATGCAGAGGAAGCAATATTTGTAATATGCTTGTGCCAAGAAAGATTAGAAGTCAGGGTAATCCCCAAAAGAGGTATATCATTTTGCCTAGAAATCGGAGTGTCACCAAAGGTAAGCATAGGAGCAGAAGAATCCTTTTTGCAAGATATAAGACAAGACTGAGTTTTAGAAGAACTGAAAACAACTAAGTTGTCTTTGCTCCACTGGAGAAATACCTGGAGATTGGCATTTAAGGAACTGGTAGCGGATATTCCAGTGCTCAAACAGAAGGATCTGGAAAGTTGCTGGAGAGGCCTTCATCCTGCAGTGGATTGAAAATGGCTGATGATGATGATTTGAGAAGTTGAAGCTGATTGAGCAGGGCAAGGTTTCCCAAAATGGTAAGTGGAATGCAATGTGCTATCATCAGCAAAACTATGGATAGGATTTCCGGTCAATGGAAGAAGGCCATTAATATAAAAGAGGAAAAGAGTGGGGGGAAAGAACTAAACCTTGGGTGACACCAGCATTAGTGGAGAAGTTAGACGACAGAGAGCCATCTACAATCAATCTCAGTGAGTGATCAGAGAGAAAACTGGATAACCAATTACAAAAAAACAGTTGGCAAAGCATGAGATGGAAGCTTGTTTAGAAGACCTTTATGCCAAACACGATCGAACACCTTTGAGATTTCAAGGGCAATTGCTTGTGTTTCACCAAACTTATCCATTGAATTTGTCCTTAAATGGGTAAAATAAGCCGGAATATCACCAGTGGATTGACACTGACGGAATACATACTGGCAAAAGTTGATCAGATGGAAGGTTTCTAGGTAGTTTAAGAGTTGGCGGTTAATTGATTTCTCCATTACTTTAGAAAGAGTAGAAGTAATTGCAATGGGATGGTAACTGGATGGGAGGGACATCACACTTTTTAGGAACTGGCTGTGTATAAGCAAATTTCCAAGCAGAAGGAAAAACACATTTGGAATTAGAAAGTGAAAAAAAAGGCGGCAAAGAACAGGAGCAAGTTACAGGAGTTTGTATGGTTAGGAGTAAAAGTTTTGAGAACAAGTGGAGAAACACCATCAGGACCTGGAGCTTTCTTAGCATCAAGATTCATCAAAACACTTCTGACATCCTTTTGGCGGAAGAACACAGGAGGCATTGAATGGAGCATGTTGGGAATGGTGCGAGGTGTTTTACCTAGGTCAATAATACATGGGTTAGAGGAAAAATGGGATGCCAGCAGGTCTGCTTTATCCTTGGCTGAAGTGACAACAGCAACAGAACCACCTGGTTTTTACAGAGGAGGGAGCAGAGATGGGCAAAAGTTGCAGCAAAAAGTTGCTTTTCAAAGCTCATAGCTTTGGCAAGAGACCAGAATGCTCAGCAACCATTAGGGCAAGAAGCAAGTTTTCTTCTCTTAGCCTGTTCAAAATCTAGTTTGGACTGATTAATAACTGCTTTACAATTGTTGTGAACTTTGGTGCAGGCAGAAAATGAAACTGAAGAATTGGAAACAAGCTAATTAAGATATGCAACATTCTTCTCCTGAACGACTTTAGCACATTTATTGGAAAACCAAGGTTTAGATAAAGGATGTGATTTTAAAGTCGAGTGTGGGTAAAAGGTTTCCATTCCTACAAGCATAATTTTACTGACACAATCTGAGCAAATGTTGACATCAGAAGTTTTGAAACAGTAATCTGACCAAGGAAAAGAAATCTCGCAGGTCATCCCGTTTTGCATTTTTGTAATGCCAAACTACACGAGGTTGGGAATGGCCACAAGATAAAGGCTCAATTGGAGAAGGGACAATCACCAAGTTGTGATCTGAGGTGCCTAAAGGACCTCTCACTTCAACTGTGTACTTAGAAGGGTTGTTTGGAAGAAAAATATCAAGCGTGTTGGCTGTATGGTTAGGATTGTTAGGTATTCTTTTAGGTAAATGAACAATCTGTGCAAGGTCATTAGTAATTGCAAAAGCCTCACCATCACAGTCGGTGTGATTAGAAAATGGAAGCAAGCTGGAGTTGTGAACATTAAAATCACCAAGGAAAATTACCTCACTGTTAGGGGAAAGTTGGACTGGAGAAAATCAAGTTGCAAAGAGAGGAAGTCAAAAAGCTCCAAGTGATTAGTGGAGTTGGGAGAACAGTAGAGACAACAGATGAATTTGACAGAATAAGGTAGAGAGATTTTAAGCGAGGGAAGATTGAAAAGAGGAGATTCCAAATTACCAAGTCTCTGACAGGGAATATCGGAATAGCCTATATAATAGGACATATGCACAAGTACCACCTTTCATGCGAAAGAATCATATAGCAAATAATTTGGGCAACTGAGATGAGCAGTAGTTGAATCAACCAATAACTGAGATTCTGTCAGAAAAAGTACATGGAGTTTGGCAGACTGCAAGTGGAAATGGACATTGTTGAGATTAGAATTGAGAACATGTACATTTGTGAAATGAACTAGGAAGTGTTTGGGAAGTTTAGATCTTTTTGCAGATAAGCTTACTCTATTAGTTTGACAATTCATGGTGTATTGAATATACACCACGCAATAATTATATTAGTACTTGCAATATGATGCAAGAAATCAAAGCTTATTCAATGTTAAAAAAAAAAACTGAATTCACCCATTTCATCCAGTAATTTGCCCAAATCTTTCTTAAATTTATTCAAACTACTCACCTCTAACAACAATATGTGGAAATTTATTCTATCAACTAATTTAAATGGATGCCCCCTTATGTGTGTCACCTGACAAAGATGTAAAGTTGCCATCAGCATTTAATTTACTTAACCCTTTTAAAGCCTTATATAAGTCAATTGCCGACCAGGTTAGCCAGGTGGGTAAAGTGCCTGCCTGGCAACCCAATGGTCGCGGGTTCGAATCCCGCCTCGGGCTTGGATCACAGTAAAATGCAAAATCTTTGGGAGGTGCATTATGGCCACAGAAGCTGATGCGCCAACAACTAACAAAAATAGTTAAATTATATTAATGTCAAAGGAGACTCAATACAAAATGTCCCACTTGGTGACGTTTGAAAAACTACTACAAAAAGACCATTTACATAGTATTCTCATGAAGCAATTGTGTTTATTGTCAAGCAGCACCAGGTAGTGTACTCTGTAAACACCACAGACAGTGTAAGTTTTAAAAGTTTATAAGTTTTGGTGATGGACTGTATAGTGTAGTGTTGGTCTGTTGTTCCTCTGGCACAAACAGGGGAGCAATAGACCAACTAACTGGTCAGTAATTACACAGACCAGTTAGTTAACTTCTGTTCCAGGAAAAATAATGGAGTCACTGGTTAAAGCTGCACTGCAGGATCTAGACAAGACTGCAGTAATAATTCAGACACAGCATGGGTTTGTTAAGGGAAAGTCTTATCTGATCAATTTGATTGGATACTATGATGTGGTTACAAAGGAACTGGATGCAAAAAATAATTTTGATATCATATACTTGGATTTCAGGAAAGTTTTTGATACTGTTGGAAGACTACTGTACAAATTGGAGTAGTATGGTATTAAGGGTAAGTTGCTACAATGGATAAAAGGGTGGTTGAGTGGGAGAAGAGAGAGAGAGTGGTAATCAATGGACACTGCGCTTCGTGGACTAATGTTATTAATTTCCCTGGAACAGAAGTTAAACCAACAGGTCTGTAATTACTTTTGTTGCCCTTTGATCCTTCTTTGTGAACTGGGGGTCCCATTTGCACATCTCCAGTCCATGGGTATCTCCCCTTAGTCCAAGGAAGCTCTCATAATTATGGCTAAGGATTTGCTTACTTCCTTTGCTGCCTCTTTTAATATAACTGGATAAACCCCATCCACCCCAAGTGCCTTTCTTATGTTTATCTTCATAAGAAAGGCACCTGGGATGGAGGGGATCTATGCATCCATCCCTCTCTCTAGATTCCTCCCAAACATGCTACTGTAGAAAACAATCATCCAATAAATCCACAAAAGCCTTGCTAGTGTGCCAGTGACCAACCCACAAATTCCAGTCAATATTTGGGAAATTAAAATGCCCTATTATAAGACACTCTGATTTACTGGCCCACTCTTATTTCTCTGGAGAGTTCTTTATTAGTTAGTAGAACGAGAGCTATAATTCTCAATACTTTCTATGTTAATATCAATATTTGTAAAAGAATAAGAGAAATTTACCTCGTATGATACTCTCCATAAATTAAAACAAAAACAATTTTAAAAAAAATGGAAAATCTTACATTACAGTAAGAAATAATTAACAATAATTAAAAATCAAATGAACACAATTAAAAATCAATTTTAACACAATTAAAAATCAATTTTAACACAATTAAAAATTAAGTAAAAAATTAATTTAACTAAAAAAATGCAAAACGATTTTCCTTCCTGAAGCCGACAATGCTTTTTGGCCGTGTGTCATGATCACAGGAATGAAAATTACCAAATAGATGTGAGTACGGAACTTAAATAGGGATTATTTGTCTTTGCACATGTGCGTAAAGGACCATGAGTCGGAGATCAGATATGGCCGGCGAATATTAACAGAATTCTCATGTAGTTTAATTTTGACGGTTTCTGCAATTAACAGTCTTGTATAATTATGTTGGACACCAAGTATTTTGGCCTCGTTAAATAAAAAAGTATGGTTTTCATTAACGGCATGAAAGGCTAATTCTGACGCTGCTGAACGAGAAGCACAAACTGAGGTCGCGTATTGATTAACATGAAGATTCAGAGGAAACCGCGTAGAACCCTGATAAGACGAGGTGCAATCACCGCAAGAAATGTTGTATATAAGGTCATTTATTTGTGTTGTGAGCGAGGAAAGGACTAAGCGATTGTTCAGTATAGTGTGTAATTTCCATATTGGCCTGACTACAATTTTCAATTCGGTATCTTTAAAGAATCTGTTAAGTTGTTTGTACCACTGTTCAACATATGGGACTGAAATAAAGTAGTTTTTGATATTATTATTGTTGTTAGGTGTATTTTTTTGTATTCTATCCTTAGATTGTAGCAAGTGGGTAACTCCTGTTTAAGGATCTGCTGGTTAATATTTGTATTTCTGAGCCCAAAGCAGATTCTGTCATTGAATATTTATAAGCATTGAGAAATTGATCAATGACAATCAATCTTTTGTAGGTGAATGGGTGACAGCTGTTATAATGTAGAAGCATATCAGTGTTTGTAGGTTTACAAACACTGATATGCTTCTACATGTTATAGATGTTAAATTGAATTTTATTCGCATCCTGAGTAAGCGTGAAATTTAGAAAATTTAGTGACTTAGTATCCGTATTCTCCCTTTCCAATGTAAATTTGAGTCTAGAATGAATATTATTAAACGAATGTAAAATATCATGGATAGTGCTACTATCAGTAATGACAAGAACATCATCTAAATACCTCCCATAGTATGTGATACGGGGTAGAAAAAGCATCAAATGTATACATTCAATTGTTGAGAGATAGATCCCCGATATTAGTCTTAATCCCATTGGCAAACCAAGAATTTGTTTGTATACTTTGTCTCGAAAGGTGATATAGTTGGATTCAACTAAAAGTTTAAGTGAAAAATTTCCTTAATAGGAAGCTTCATATAATTAATCAGTATTGAGTTTTTAACATATCCAAAAGAATATCTAATATGTATTCAACGTTTACATTCGTATATAATGAGGTAACATCTAGTGAGAATAAATTATCATTACTGCCAAGTCTACAGTCCTTAAGGTTATTAAATAGTGTACATAGTTCTTAATCCCAAATTGTATCACCTGTCTAAAGGGTTTTATAATGCTATATACATGTGTGGCCAAGGATGAAAATGCTGAGTTTCTGTAGGAAACAATAGGCAGAATAGGAAAGCCAGTCTTATGTAATTTTATCTGACCGAAAAGTGCAGGAATATTGTATGTTCTGGCCTTCAATTCCTTTAACTGAGCCATAGTAGTGTAGTCGTTTTTTTCAAACCGTGTTTAACATTTTATTGTATTGATTGACCAAATTGGTAAATAGTGCTGGTTCTACTTAAAGATAAGTGGAGATATCTGATACAACCGACTCTAACTTAATAATATAATCAGGTTTATTGAGTATTATCACTTTATCTCCTTTGTCAGCTCTCTAAATAACAATATCTTTATTTTCCCTAAGTTCACCTAAAGCTGAACTGTCATGTACATTCAATTTAGGCAGTCGCATTTCTTTTATGTAACTTGTTGAATAAATAAATCTTTTTTTTTTGTGGAACATTACGAAGTCCAAATTCAATATCAATTACGCACTGTTTTTTAGGTACTTTTCGAGGTGGTAAACTGTAATTTAATCCTTTTGATAAAAGTGAAATCTGGTCCTGCGATAGCATATACGAGGAAAGATTTGTAACATGTTGATATGTCGGTTTGTTGAATGTCGGGCATTGTGTGTATGTGGTGGGGGGGTCATCACACAACTCATATGCATTCGGTCACAAGCTCGCAACAATGGTCTAGAACTCGTATGAATGTATCTTGACCCTTCTGATAATGTATTCAATTTGTTAAGGTGTCTGTTTTTTTATTTCTGAGCCCTGTGCTTCGCATCACTAATCTATGGAGGTCTTCTATACAGACCAATCGTTAGGATGCAGATAATTTTTTAATTTGTCGTGAAGTTTCCTAACTTGGGAAGGGTATTTTTGTTTATCAGAATACCGAGATCTTAAGGCATGCTTAACTATATTACACGACGTGGCAAGTGCTAGTTGCTTAACGCCCGAAATTTTATGATTTAAATTAACCCTGGCAAACTTCGGAACGATGTTGGTTAGAAGGCAATACTTTAGAAAAGAAATACGGTAACCTTGGGCTGAGTATCTTAGTGTTAATCTAATGAAATTTTGCACCAAGGTATTCAAAAAACCCCCCATAATTGTGTGTATCAATAGGTCATACCTGGAAAAGAAAGGAAGTGAATTAAATAGTCAATAAGAGATTAAAATGATAGTATGAACTAGAGCTATATTGCTCAATATGTTCTATGTTGATATCAATATTTGTTAAAGAATAAGAGAATTTACCTCAATATGATATGTAGAACACTTCCGTAATGATACTCTCCAGAAATTAGAATAAAAAAAATTTTTAAAAATGGAAAATCTTACATTACAGTACGAAATAATTAACAATAATTAAAAATCAAATGAACATAATTAAAAATAAATTTAATGCAATTAAAAATTAAGTAAAAAATTAATTTAATGAAAAAAAAATGCAAAACGATTTTCCTTCCTAAAGCTGACAATGCTTTTCGACCGTATGTCGTGCTCACAGGAATGAAAATTACCGAATACGGGTGAGCATGGAACTTAAATAGGGATTATTTGTCTTCATGCATGCACGTAAAGGACCACGAGTTGGAGATTAGATATGGCCAGCGAACATTGACAGAACTCTCATGTAATTCTTTACTTAAGTTTTAATTGCATTAAAACTGATTTTTAATTATTGTTAATTAAAAAATTGAAATTCTTACGTTACGTAAGAATTTGGATTTTTTTAAATTGTTTTCGTTTTAATTTCTGGAGAGTATCATATGGAAGTGTTCTATGTATCGTATTGAGATAAATTTCTCTTATTATTTTACAAACACAGTTGTTTATTATACTCATCAGAGTCATTAGGCCTATAACACACTCCTACTCTCAAATTTGCTTTCCCAGTGCTTATGTCACACCACACCACACCGACTCAACATTGCATTGTCCACCAATGTCAATTGGATGTGGATGCACGTCCTTAGATTTTATGTGTTTCCTAACTGACAGCATAATCCCTCCTCTTCCATGTCTTGTCTATCTTTTTCTGAACATATTGTACTCCCAAAATTCCAATTCTGCATTCCTTATATCTGTCTGACACCACGTCTCTGATATCCCAACAATATCTGCCTTTGATGTTTTGAGCAATACCTCAAATTCATCAAATTTATTTACTAAACTCCTAGCATTGGTGTACATGCAAGTATACATGCACCTGTTCTTAGCTACCCTAACACAGCCCATGTATTTACTTGTTCCGCAATGACTCCCTGAACCTTGTTTTCCAGTCTGCTGCTCATTCCAATACAAGCAGTGCAAGAATCACTTTCACCTCTGCCAGTGGCTACTGTTAATCTGTTAGTCCGTTATTGTTGGATTACTGGACTAATAGATTAACTACTGTTAATCTATTATTCCGGTATTGTTGCATTCATATTGCAACAATACCGGAATTGTTGCAATATGAATACCGGAAATAATACATACTGCAGTAAGTATTATTGTAACAATACTTGTATTTTTGCAATCATACAATACTGCAGCATGATTGTCCCGTCATACTATATCAAAAATTCCATCCAGCTATCATCATAAAGGGGGGGAGCATGATGATAAAGGCTGACTTGAGATATCATACGGGTCACGAAAAATGCGTCATGCACTCTAATCTCACTACAAGTGAGTGCTCAGGCAGACTAGTAGTCTGAACATGGGAAGCACCTCTGAAGAAGCCCCAGATGATGTCACTTCCGTGACTGATCAAGATTTACTCAGCAGGAATCCCCAAGGATATTTCACATCAAAAAGCCAGCAAAACTGCGAGGCTATTGTTAAAATATTCAGAGCTCACCACCGGCGGTACTACACTTAGAGTTACTAAGTGAAAATGAAATAATTGTGCACTCAGATATGAAGTTTTCTGAGAAATGCAGACAGGTTGCTAGAGCAAGTTATGGAAGATTGTCAATGATATACAGGAATTTTGCTATTAGGAAAAATGAGGTGATTATCCCTTTGTATGAGGCAATGGTCAGGCCTTGCCTTGAGTACTGCACACAGGTCTGAAGACCTCATTTTAGGAAGGATGTAGAATTGCTTAAGCATGTACAGAGAAGGGCAACAAGATTGGTGAGGGGTCCTCTTACCAAGAAAGGTTTAAGTTCTGCAAATTGCTGCAGCTGGAGACTAGGCACCTGCAAGGTAATCTAATTGAGTATATAAGGCCTTGAATGGGTTGAGCACACTGAATTCTGATGGGATTCTTCTGCTTGCTTAGATTATGAACATGAGGGGGCATAAATTCAAATTGAGGAAAGACAGTTGTAGAATAGATGTGGGGAAATTTGCCTTTAGCCAGCGGGTGGTTAATTGCTGGAACAAACTTCCATCTGTCATTGTGAAAGTTGATAGCTTAAATAAATTCAAGAAGGAACTGGACAAACCTTTAGAAGAAATGAATGTGTGAATTTTTTTTTTTTTTTTTTTTTTGGCTGATGCTACATAAGCTTTAACGTTTGCTTTCTTGCATCTCATGCCTCCATTACTACTACTACTAAGCTGTGGAACCCCAGTAGGAGCCCACATTGCCCATCCAGCACCCTGAGTATAATAGAAGATTTAGTCTCTGGCAGGGGTGAACCCTGGTCTGCACCTTAGCTTGCCACAGAGAGCCCTCCCTGGAAGGCCAGAAGACAGCTGGATAGACAGTGAAGGTAGGAGGGACCAGATGAAGACAAAGAAGGTCCACCTGGAAATAGGAAGTTATGGGGGATAGAGGGGCACCCCTCTATCCCCCAAAACTATCCCCCTGTGCATCCACCACATGGAGAGGGGGAATGTCAAGAAATGTTTGAGTGGGGGAAATGTAATAGGATTTGTTGAAGGAAAAATCACAGGCCAGGGTGTCCTGTGTGTGTGTAAAGGGGGGGGAGGGGGGAATTGCACTGTTAATGCACAGTGGCCAGACCAGCTGGAGCCAGTGTCAGCAGTTCCCATGCCATACCTCAAGGAGGGAAGAGGCATAAGGTCAGCATGGTATTAATATTAGCAATGGCCACATGGTGCAAGGAAGTCTATAGCTTATTCTGCACCAGCCAAAAAAAAATAAATAAATAAATAAAATAACAAAAATAAATAAAATAAAATAACAACAGAAAAGGAAATAGACAACCCATGCATTTCCCTTCTCCCGTAGGTAATTATCCAGGAGACCACTGAATTTTCCCAAACTGTCAGCCTCTACCACCCATGTAGGTAACATATTCCAGTAATTTATAACTAGCTGGCTAAAATAAAACTTCCTGCAATCCAGTCTAAACATCTCCCTCCCGGATAACTTTAAATTATGGCCCCCTTGTTCTAGAATCATTCATAACAGTGATAATTTTGTCCTTTGAAAATCATTTTGCTTATGCCTCTCAGAGCCTTAAACGCCTCAATCAAGTCTCCTCTAAGGTGCCTAGTTTCCAAGCTCTGCAGCCCACATAATTCAAGGTCTTTCCTCATATGGACACCCTTTTACCGATCTCACCAGGCGAGCTATCCGTCTTTGGATCCTTTCAAGAAGCACAATGTCTTTCTTTAGGTGTGGTCTAACAATAGCCCTATACAGGGTGTCTCAAAAATATTGGTACAAATGTTTAGGGGAGGTAGGTAAGATCTAAAGGAATGTGAATTGCATAGGAACCCATAACCGGAAACGTCACCATAAGTCACCATAACGGTACACAGCACTGTTCATCAGTTCGATGAACAGCGCTGTGTACAGACCAAGAGAGAAAATTTCTGGTTTACTCATTCAAGCAGTAGTCGCCGCACGAAGAGCATACATCTATATAGGAACTGTGAGCTGGCAGACATGCACCTAGTGTATGGATTAGCAGAGGGCAATGGACGAGCCACTCAACGAATTTATGGAGAACGCTTCCCAGACAGACATGTACCGGACAACCATTTGTCCGGACAACCATTTGTTTGTGCATGTGCATCAAAATTTGTGTGATTATGAGTCATTTAGAGGTAACAGGAGTAGTGCGGGCAGACCACGTTCGACGCGAATTCCCACCATGGAAGGAAGTGTGTTGAATGCCGTCCAGAATAATCCTACTACCAGCACACATGCCATTGCCTCTGCCTTAGGAGTGTCTTGCTGCAGTGTATAGCATGTCTGGCACGACGATTCCTTACACCCCCTTTCATCTCCAAAGGGTTCAGTTACTGCTTCCCCAAGATCATCCTGCACGTGTGGCTTTTGTGCAGTGGTTTCGCCAAGAAAGTGTTCAAGACTTGAATTTTCAAGCCTATGTTTTGTTCACGGATGAGGCTTATTTCACTTGGGAAGGCTTATTCAATCAGCACAATGCTCATGTGTGGGCTCACGACAACCCACACGGTGTGCACCTCCATGCGGCACAACATCGCCTCGCAATAAATGTGTGGGCAGGTACGGTCGGCGACTGCTTAGTCGGCCCATACCTGTTAGCATCGCACATGAACTCCGTTAAATATCGGATCTTTCTTAAACAAATTCTACCAGGGTTACTTGATGATGTTCCAGCAAATGTGAGATGCAACATTTGGTTTCAACATGACGGGGTGCCTGCCCATTATGGAAAGTGTGTTCATGACCATTTGAACAGGCATTTTGGGCATCGATGGATTAGCCGTGGTAGACCCGTTGCCTGGCCCCCACACTCACCTGATTTATCGAGCCTTGATTTCTTTCCGTGGGGGCTCTCAAATCTATTGTGTATGAATCACTTGTGGAGATGGAAATGGATCTCGTGGCGGGACTCGTCTGCGCTGCTGCTGCTACTGTCAAAGAAACTCCAGGTGTGTTCGACCGTGTCCGCCAATCCATGCTGCGTCGGTGTCATGCATGCATCGCGTCTCATGGTGGAACCTTCGAGCATCTGTTGTAACATCATGAAATGTATCCATCTCATACTCCATTGCTAATATTATGTCAAATAAATGTTTGCCACTAATTACTGTCTTGTGTCATTTCTGCTTCTTGTGCCTCTACTACTACTTTCCCGCGACGTTTCCGGTAATGGGTTCCTATGCGATTCACATTCCTTTAGATGTTACCTACCTCCCCTAAACATTTGTACCAATATTTTTGAGACACCCTGTATAATGGGATTATGCTTATTATGATTATCCTTATCTCTACTTGCAATTGTTAGATGGTGGTGGTGGTGGGCTCCTAATAGGTTGTTCCCACTGCAATGTAATTTGGAAGAAGCCTGTCAAAATATACACACATTGCATATATATTCAGTCCATCTATACACATGTCGCAAGTACATATAGATGGACTAGAGCTCTTCAACATATCCGGCGATGCAGACGTGACAGAGCTACCAGCAAGCACACACTGCCATACACATTTTCACTTACTACTCATACATACATCAAGGTGCAGAAACACAGACTCATCGCAATCACATCCGGTATTACAGATATGACAGAGAGCCCAATCTAGCAAAATTGTCACATACACATAATTATATAAACAATTAACATTCACACAATACATACAATCATGCTCTCAAACTAACCACTATAAACCCATAACTGAAAAGTGAGGGGAAAGAAGGGATCCTCTTACCAAGTGGCTTAAGTTCTGCAAATTGCAGTGGCTGGAGACTAGGCACCTGTGAGGTGATCTGATTGAGGTGTATAAGGCCTTGAATGGGTTGAGCACACTGAATTCTGATGGGATTCTTCCACTTGTTCAGATTATGAACCTAAGGGGGCATAGATGTGTGGAAATTTGCCTTTAGCCAGTGGGTGGTTAATTGCTGGAACAAACTTCCATCTGTCATTGTGGAAGTTGATAGGTTAAATAAATTTAAGGAGGAACTGGACAAACATTTAGAGGGAATGGTTGTGTGAATTTTTTTTTTTTTGGCTGATGCTACATAAGCTCAAACACTTACTTTCTTGCATCACATGCCACTATTACTTGTTGTTATTTTTATTTTGGTTTTTAGGAGCATTAGCAACTAAGGCCATATTGCTCGGGGATATGCGGTGGTCATTCCCTGACCTTTCTGCCTCCTCTGTATTTGGTGGTCACAGCTCGAACCTCGGTCTAATCAAGAAGTGTGTGCTATGCACTGCTGCTCCTACCCAAATGGCTATGGAGGTGCCTGCCACGATTAATATTACTGTAACATTTATTTAGTTAATATAACACCTGAATTAATTTTGAAAACATGTAACATATATATTAATTAAACTTATGAAAATATACACATGACGTTCTGAAGCAATACTGCACATAAGAGTATTTCATGCATATTAATTGCTGAAGTGGGAGCAACATGAATGTTTTGCATTCTTATAATAATTTTGCCACTGAATGATTAGTATTAGAATTGGCAAATGATGCAAGAAAGCAAACTTATACAGTATCAGTTCAAATAAAATCTTCCCACATTACCTGACTTGTCCATCCCCTCTAATAATTTGTCTAATTTTTCCTTAAATTTATTCACACTACCCACTTTTACCTCATCAGGTGGAACTTATAACAACAACCAACTATCCTCTGGCTGAAATGAAATTTTTGCACAGATATCCTACAATTATCTTTTTACAATTTATATTCCCCTTTTGGGGCACCATCTCAGAAAAAGCAAGGATGCCATCAACAGTTAAATATACACAATCCATTCAGAGCCTTAAATCATCCTTATCCTTGCAGGTGTCTAGTTTATAGGTGCTGAAATTTGCAGAACTGAGGTCTTTCTTGATAGGCATGACCTTTTGTTACCCTCACTAATTTCAATGCTCTTCTCTAAACCCTTTGCAACAGATCCACATCCTTCATAAAATAAGGCTTGAAGACCTGAATGCAGTACTCAAGATGTGGCCTTACTATTACCTTATACAGTGGAATAATCACCTTTCCCTGCTGGAAAATTCCTGTATACCACGGACAAAACACCATGAACTGTCTTAGCAGCCCATCTGTACTGAACTGCTCGGAGAATTTCATGTCTGGCACAATTATTCCCATGTCTTTTTTGTTCTCAATGGCTTTCAGAATAGTACATTAAATGATACATTAATCTGGGATTACCGTCTAGATTACTAACATATGCTGAACCTGGCATTTTTGAAAATTAAACTTGAGTTATCACTTCAGTCCAGCTACCTAATTTTTCCACATCTTGATCCAGTAGCATACCCTGACTACTGTCATTAACTACCTGCTCACCTTTGTATCAGCAATCGTTGTATTAGATATTAAACATAATCATGCCTTCATCAACATCATTAATTAATACTGAAAACTACAATGAGCACAGCATTGAACCCTGTGGGACTCTGCTAGTAACATTAGTCCAAGGAGAGTAGTGCCCATTGATAACCACTGTTTCTTCTCCAACTCAACCACATGCACACTTTGTACAGTGGTCTTTTATGCAAAACAGTATTAAAAGCTTTTCTGAAATCTGAGTATATTATGTCAAAAATAATTTTTTGCATCCGATCCTTGTGTTACTGTCATATTATTCAATCAGATTGGATAGTATGACAGTAATAAATAAATCTATGCTGAAACTAATGTATAACTGCCTTCTTGTCTAGATGATCCTGCATTACAACTTTTACTAGTGATTCGATTATTTTCCCTGGAAAATAAGGTCAAGTTTATGGGTCTGACTCACTTCACCCTTTGATCTCTCTCTCTCTCTCTCTCTCTCTCTCCCTTTGTGAAATCACATTTCTAATCTACAGGGGCCTCCCCTGAATTCAAGGATGACCTTTCAATGCTTCTTTTAATATAATTGGATATATCCCATCAACCCCCAACACACACACACACACACACATGCATGCATTATTTACTATTCAACAACTTCTCTTCCACTTCCTTCTTGAATATACGTTTAATATTCCCAACTCTAAAAACTTCTTCAAGGTGAATGTAGGTGCAAAATATTTATTCAGTTTGTCAGTAAATCAAATGGGATTACCAATAGTTATACCATCCATAAATATGGGATATTCACATATCCACTAGATATAAATAAATGATATTCACATATTTATATCTAGTGGACCAATGTGGTTTATCCCTTTCCTTATAGTATTAAAATAAGCAAAGACTTCTCATAATCTCTTTAGTAACTTAATTGCAGACTGGTTTTTGTACTTACTGTAGGTTTTTGTTTTCAATGCTAATTTAAATTATCCCATGCATTTTTTTTTTTTCTCTGCCACTAGTCTCATCAGTAGAACAATACGATATCTCTTAGTTGTATAAAAAGCTTAGTAGCTTCTATGATTACTTCCCTGAATGATTCCCATTTAGAATTTGCAGTTGGTCTCCCTGAAGGGAATTTAAAAATTGACTACAATCACCGTAGTCACTTCTCTAAAAACAAATTCCTCTCTACAGTGGTTATATCTAAGTAACTGTTAACCAACCTAGGTTCATTTAATTAGATATTCTTAATGTATAAACAGTCATTGTTGATAATCAAATCAATATGTATACTGCTTTCTTTTGTTGCCTCTCTAAAATGCTTGTGCAGAAAACAGTCATCCAATAAATTCCAGAAAAGTCTTGCTAATGTGTGAGTGACCAACCCACGAGTTCCAGACAATATCTGGAAAGTTAAAACCCCTCTCCCATCATAAGTCATTCTGATTTACTGGTCCATTCAATTTGTCTATATAGTTATTAGTTATATTTATCACAGTCATTTCTCCTATACCATACTCCTACTCTCATTTTTGTCTTTCCAGTGCGCATATCACAAGACGCTTCAACAATGTACTAGCCACACATGTCAACTGGGTGCACTGCAATAGATGTGCCTTAATCAAGCACATAACGCCATCTCCTATCCTGTCCTGTCTGTCCACATTGTATTCACCATATTCAAATTCTGTATCCCTTATGTTTCAGTGGTACCATCTCTCTGATATTCCTACAATATCCACATTCGATGACTTAAGTGGTAGTTCAAATTCATCAAACTTATATTCACGGCATTTCTTATATTCACGGCATTTGTGTACATGCAAGTATATACGCACCTATTTCTGCTCTTAGACAGTACCCTTACACAATCCATATCTGAGCTGGATATCATCATTCTTCTTTTCTTGGTGATCCCATTCTACTTTTGACTCTCTCTCTCGCTCTCTCTCAGGGTAACTCAGGAATTTTTTTTGTTTGGTGCAGCATAAACCTCAGGCTTCTTTGCACCATATAGCTAATAATAATAATATGTGCTTATCTTATGTGGATTTTCAGCAGGCCTATTAATTCCTGAACTTTGCTTTCCAGGCTGCTGCATGCCCAAATAGGAGCAGTGCAAGAATCACTTTGACCTATACTTGCAGCTGATTCAATCTATTTCAATTTACGGTGGAACCAACTGATGATATTCCCAACAGCAAATTCTAAATGGGAAGCATTCAAGGAAGTAATCTTGAAAGCAACTAGGCTTTTTGTTCCAACTAAGAAATACTGTTCTTGGTTTAGGCCCATATGGATGCCAGATAAACTAATGAGACCCGTGGCAGAGAAGAAAAATGCATGAGATGCATATAAATTATCAGGTGACACAGAAGCCATGATAGATATAAGCTAGTCTGTAATCAAGTCACTAAGGAGGTTAGGCAAGCAAAGGCAGATTATGAGAAATCTCTGGCAAAGAATGCAAAGAAAAACAACAAAGACTTCTTTTCACTTATATAAATTCTAAAAAAAAAAGGGTATGAATCAGATTGGTCCACTTGATATCAATGGTTTGATTGTAGATGATCATTCTCAGATAGCTGTCAAACTAAATAAGTATTTTGCATCTACATTCACACACGAGTTATTCAAGGAGGAGAAAGCCAAATGTTTATCAAACTCTAACAGGGAATTAAATGATTTTGTAGTAACTGAGAGCAAAGTGGAGGAGAAATTGTTGAAGTTAAACATAACCTGGGGTGGATGGGATATATCCAGTTATATTAAAGGAGGCGGCAAAGGAAGTAAGCAAACCCTTAGTCATAATTATGAGAGCATCTTTGGACTCAGGGGAAATCACCACAGACTGGAGATGTGCAAATGTATCTCCAATTCACAAAGGGGGCTCAAAGGGTGACACAAGTAATTCCAGACTTGTTAGTTTCACTTTTGTTCCAGTGAAAATAATAGTCACTGGTAAAAGAAGCATTGCAGGATCATGTAGAAAAGACTGCAGTAATAATTCAGATGCAACATCGGTTTATTAAGGGGAAGTCTTGTCTGACCAATTTGATTGAATACTATGGTGTGATCACAAAGGAACTGGATGCAAAAAATAATTCTGATATTATATACTTGGATTTCAGGAAATTTTTTGATACTGTTGCACGTGAAAGACTACTGTACAAATTGGAGCAGTATGGCATTAAGAGCAAGTTGCTACAATGGATAAAAGGATGGTTGAGTGGGAGAAGACAGAGTGGTAATCAACAGACACTGTTCTTCATGGACTAATGTTATTAGTGGTGTCCCTAGGACACCACTAATAACATTCAGTGTTGGGCCCATTGTTGTTTTGTATATTTATCAATGATATTGATGAAGGTAAAAGGTAAAGTGCAGCCATTATCAACCCACTGCAGGATGGAAGCCTCCTCAACAATTCATGCTGAGCGAAAAAAGTATATCAAACTTAATGTCAAAGTTTGCAGATGATACGAAGGTTGGCAGGTTTGTTAATAACAGTAATGACAGTATGCTGCTACAACAGGATCTGGAAAAGTTAAGCAGATGGGCTGAGAAATGGCAACTGAAGTTTAACATTGACAAATGCAAAATACTGCATATGGTAGCAGTAACCCCAGAGAAATGTACCAACTGGGTGGTGTTATGCTCAGGGTAGTGGATAATGAAAGAGACCTGGGGGTAATTGTGCAGTCAGATATGAAGTTTTCTGATCAGTGCAGACAGGCAACTTCCAGGGTAGGTCATGGGGTCTTGTCAATGATATACAGGAATTTTGCTAACAGGGATAAGGAGATGATTATTCCCTTATGTAAGTCAATGGTTGAGCCACACCTTGAGTACTGCATAAAGGTCTGGAAGCCTCATTTTAGGAAGGATGTAGAGTTGCTAGAACGAGGACAGAGAAGAGCAATAAGACTGCTGAGGGAAAGAGAGGGGGTGCTCTTATGAAGAACGGTTTAAGTTCTGCAAATTGCAGCATCTGAAGACTAGGTACCAGTGAGGTGATCTGATTGAAGTGTATAAGGCCTTGAGTGGATGGGCAGGCTCAATTCTAATGGGATTCTTCCTCTTTCTCAGATTATAAACCTGAGGGGGCATAAACTAAAATTGAGGAAAGACAGTTATTGAATAGATGTATGGAAATTTGCCTTTAGCCAGCATGTAGTTGATACAACCACCTTTGTATTTGTAAGCAGGTAGTTCATACAACTTCCACAATGACAGATGGAACAAACTTGCATCTGTCATTGTGGAAGTTGATAGCTTAAATAAATTCAAGGAAGAAGTGGACTAGCTTTTGGAGTGAATGGATGGGTGAAATTGAAAGAGTTTTTTTTTTCACCCCCCCATTGGCTGATGCTGCATAAGCTTGCTTTATTGCTTCATATGCCTCTACTAATGTTAATGCTAATTTGTGAACCCCCACCAGTTAGAAGTTTTCTGATCCACATAAAACTGCTTCAATAGCATCAGCAACTATTCTTGAACCTCTTCTATTCAGGTGTATTCCATTCCTATAAAAACAGTCTCTCACCATGCCATGAGTATTTTATTATCCAATGTTCATTTCCAATTTACTGGTAGGAGTGGGGTCATATTCCTTAATTGCATACGGATTATGAATAAACTATGAAAGCATTAATTTCGTCTGTAAGTAAAGCAGCAAAATCCTCCACAATAGTCTTCCAACCTACCATGAAAGACTGTCTAATGCAGCCAATGCACTCTGTAAATGATGCACACCATGTTCTTTGCATATCAGTTCTAGCATTATGTTTTCTCATTCTGTGCAACTTGGTTCCACTATTAATTTCACATATTAGGCAATTGTTGTGTGCAATCTATAATGAGTCAGAAGCAGCACGAACCACTGGAACATGCTATTTTTAACCTTCAGAACATTACACTTGAGAAGTTTGCCAACTGTAAGAGATCTAGAATTTAGAAGTGCTAGATGCCCTCCTTATTCCTCAGACTTAATTCAAATTGATTTCTTTTTGTTCACTTGGATAAAGGAGCTATTTCAGATACTCCAGTTTGAATTTGCAATTCCAGCAACATGGCTGGCAGAGGATACATGGGGACAACTAATTAGAGCACTTGGTTATTCATCTATCTCACTGATGAGAGAAGTAAACTGACCTACCAGCAAAGAAAAATAACATTTATTTTGTCTTATTCTATTCAAATGTTTCTCGAAAAAGCTTAATCATGATGACACCAAATTACAGAGAAAGAACACAGAAAAACATTATAGTTACAAAAGAATTACCAATGAAAAAAAAAAAAAAGTTTACAGTTATACAACATCAAAATTCATTCTTACCACTTTGCCAAGTACCAGTGCTAATCAGCTGTTTTGGGATTTTTTTCTTCCATCAACTATTTTGGCAACAGGGTTGTTAGTTCTTTTGGTATGCACTTCATATGTTTCTAGCATGTACTGTATTACATGTGTGTGTGTGTGTTCATAAGCTAACTGTCAATTTTGTGAGGCTGAAAAACTCAGACAAAATAATTCAGGGGGGAATACTCACTCCCACCTAAGGTTAGCTACCTACAGTACTGACTGAAGAGGCTTTTAAGGATCCTTCTAGTCTACTTCAGGAGTTGATCCAAATTTTCAAGTGATAAATTCATTATACTGTCACAGTATACTGCCAAAATACCTGTGTATCCTAATGAATGCACTGTATGAATCAACAAGAACAGAGTAGCTTCAAGAATAAATTACAATTTTATTTCAAAAAAATACATTACTAAGGTATAATTTATTTTAGTAATGGATGTAAAGCAAAAAAGATTTACAATCAGCTACATGACGTTTTTAACCTTAAAATATTGACATCAAAGATAAAAATTTACCTTAATAAAAGAGGAAAAAGCAGCCTGTTCTCTTTTGGTTTTCCAATATACCAAGCCAAGAAGATGAAGTGTAAAAGCAGTTTCTCTTGCATTTAAGGCTTGTAATAATCTACAATGTAGCCAGAGAAATTAAGCAATGAATACTTATTAAAATTATAAAAATCATTATATAATTCATGTTTTAAAATTTACTAAAACAATGTTCTCTGAAAGCTTATATATGCAAGTCAGAATAAAATGAACACTACCTCTTGTAGAAGGAATGCCCAAAGTCCAGCCCACTGCCAAAAGAGTGGGTCAGCTTAAAGGAATAACTAACAAAATATCCCTTGCAGCAGTAATATAGCCAAGGAAGTGAGCATTTTTACTGGATGTGCACAGCATCACCATTACTGGTGTACAGCAAGATCAAAGCTAATCATCTGTCAAAACAAAGCACTCACAAAGAAATATTATTGTTCTATTTATCTAGTGCCATCAGCAGGTATTCCCTATGGATAAAAGTGAATGCATCAGAAAAAGGTACTGTAGGCAGGGACTTGTTTTTGGGACATCCACTAAGGAAGGTTGCCATGAGTAGCAAAGGAGAGACTGCAAAAAAAAAGTCAACCCTACAGAATGATAACATTTGTCGGTATGGATATTACTTTCATAACTTAATTTCAGCAGACCTGCTCAGACAACTGCATCTTGGGATGAATAAGGTTTGAAAAATAAACTACAATCAAAATACCTCCATTCTGGGATGATAATTGAATGGAGGGATTTGTAACCCTTTTCAGGAACTGGCTAGACATGAGAAAATTTCCAAGCAGAAGGGAAAACACCAGTGGAATAAGAAAGCGTAAAAAGGTGACACAGAACAGGAGTAAGTGTAGGAGCACAAGTTTTAAGAACAAGCATAGAAATACCATCAGGACTTGGTGCTTTCTTGGCACCAAGACTGTTCAAAATTCTTCTGACATTCACCTCCTTTTTGATGGAAAACTACAGGAAGCAGTGAATGGAGTTTACTGGAAATCATAGGAGGTGGTTTACCAAGATTATCAATATAAGAGTTAGAAGAAAAGTAGCATGCCAAGTGCAAAGTGTGTTAGTTGTCTGACGGCACCAGGGGTTTCCCCCATTTCTGTGTTGTATACTCTGTTTTTGTAGAACATAACTCTGTGAAGGCCAGAGATTTAAAAAGTGTGTGGGGAGTGGACGGATGTGTAGTGCTGTGTACCATTGTTCTTCTGACCATTTAGCTGTTGGGACCCACTGTTACCACACTTGGCCCTAGGAAGGCAGGTCGGATACCCAGTAGATTTTTTTTGTACTCTGGCAGGCACTGCCACCTAGTTTCAAAAGATTTCAGTGGCAAGGGCCTATATGAAAAAAAAAATAAAATAAATAAATAAATAAATAAAAAAGGGGATTAACACTAGAATATAAAAGGCCAAGGGAGGCTTATGTAAGCATGGTTTAAATTTGGACATTAATAATTGATAAGCTGTGTGGGGTGTACACTGCAAGCTAGACAGAGTAGAGGGGGAGACTAAAGGCTGGGGGGAAAAGGCAGAGGTATATGGGGATGATAGAGAAGGCGACCCCAGAAAGTCAGTGAGGCAGGCCTATGCCTCACCAGGCGGAAGAAGAGAGTGGCAGGGGAGAGGAGACAGGAACCAATCTCCTCCCCTTGGCCGGGGAGGAGAGAAAAAGAAAACCAGGCTAGACTGCTTGGTTTGATTGCCAATATGGCTTGTGGCAGAAAAGCTGCTGGTGTCTCCAGTGTCTGGGTTTGGAATCTTGAGTGGGATCAGGTACAGGCTGATCTTGCCTGTAGATTCAGTTGTAATTTCAGCCTGATGGAACTTGGATGAAGGAAGTGAATTTCGGTTCAATTGAGCTTCAATGAGGTTGGCAGTTGATGATACTGGAGAGGGGTGCCCAGAATCTGTCTCAAGTTATTGGTTTTGGTGGTTTAGGCTCCTTAATGTACTCCGTCTGTTGAAATCATCCTGTGCAAAAGTGGTGAAGTATTTATAATTGTCATGGGTGTGAATTAGTATATGTTCTTGGTCCTTTGGCAAATTAATAATCTTTGTGATCAGAATAGATCAAGTCTTCATAGTCAGGACAGTCATACATTATATGCTGCTGTTGGGATTAACGACACAAGGGCTACTACGGCCAAATTGTGTCTGTTCACAGTTTATTTACAGGCAACATATCGTTAGACATGTTAAATTATATGCTCCTGTATAGGCCAATATGTTTTAAATACATGAAAAGTTTTGTATATTGGCTTCATTTCCTAATATATGAGACAAATTAGATGAGCTGTTCAATGTTAAGAGTGACCGGAAAGTGTTTGATCGAACGGTTGAATATAAGGGACACTCAACCAGGAAATGATGAACGATAAGTTGCGTCTGACAGGATGAGCACTGAGGTGGGTTTTCTCCCACTAGCAGGAAGAGATGGGTATGGCGAGTGTGTCCAATTCTGAGCCTTGCCAATACCACTTCTTCTCATTTGTTTCATCGGAAGCTAGAGAGCCACAGCTTTGGATCTTCTTTTATCTGGTAAAGTTTATTGTTGATGTTACCTTTCCAGATCTGTGATCATTTATTGTAGCATGCTTTATGAAACAGACTTATGGTTGCTGTAAGGAACCTGAAGGTGTTGTGAGAGAGAGGGTTGAGGATGTTTAGCGGCAAAGTCGGCACTTTCATTTCCGGGAATACCAGAATGGCCAGGGATCCAACAGAAACTGATTGATTGATTGGACATACTGCAACGGAATAGCTGGGAATGAATCTGTTTCAAGATAGGATGAGAATATGAGAACTTCTTTATGGCAGAGACAGCACTGAGGGAGTCGGTGTAAATTATGGCAGGTGAGATGGAAAGCTCAATAATCTTACTAAGCACTAACTTAATGGCATATAATTCAGCTGTGAAGAAGCTGCAAGCTAGCGGAAATCGTACATGAAGGAAAAACTGCAGCAGCACCTACCATTTTGTCAATTTTAGAACCATCTGTATAAATTTTATAGGCATGGTTGTTCATAGTAGCATGAACTGAGTGTATTGCAGGGTGGTATAATATTTTTCCCCCACTGGAGAAAGTGCACATCATGAGAGACAGACACAAGTCCAAGGTGGAACAGGGACAATTGTGTCCTGAAATATTTCATTTAAATTGACATTCCAACTCTGAACAAGCTCTTTAATCCCGAGTGAAGCAGGTCTATTTTCATTTGGCTTGCTCTCATAGAATGATTCCCACCGAGTATTATAGAGATACTCCCAACTGGGGTGTGATGGGAGACTCTGGATCTTAACAGCATATTGGAGCAGTAGTGTTTTTCTATGCAGGTGTAATGGGGGATCATGCACTTCAATATAAAGACTTTGGATCGGAGAAGTCCTGAAAGCTCCTAGAGCTGTCCTCAAAGCACTGTGCTGTATGACGTTCAGCCATTCTAATGTGCTTACCCTAGCAGAGTCATATACTGAAGAACCGTAATCCAGGCGTGAGATTTGTACAGGTGTAGTAAGGTATACCGATCAGCACCCCATGACATGGACGAGACTGATCGAAGTATATTCATATGCTTTAGACAAGTAGTTCTAAAATGAGTGACGAGAAGTTGGAAGTTTATCTTGCTGTCCAATATCAGTCCAAGAAATCTAACGGTATTAACAAGTGGGATTGGAGTTTTATTTATTTCTAGTTCAAGGTCAGGATGGAGAGCCCGTAACTTGCAGAAGTGAGTGGCAGTGCATTTATTTTCTGACAGTCGATAACCATTCCATGAAGTTCAGGATTCTATTTTGTTTATGGCTAGTTGGAGCTGCCGTTCAATGTGTTCATACTTTTGGACTGACAGGAAATGGTAAGATCGTCTGCATACATGTAAGTTTCAACGTTTTTGGGGATGTTCCATGTCATATTGCAAACTCGAATTGCGACTAGTGTTGGACTAAGTATCGAACCCTGTGGTACGCCTTCCTCTTGAATGTGAGATGTAGAGAGTGCGTTTTTATATCGGGCCTGAAAATACCGAAGTCACAATAAATTTTGAATTAATTCAGGCAACTGTTCCTCTTAGACCTAGATGGTAAAGATCCATTATAATACCATGATGCCAAGTCATGTCGAATGCCTTTTCAAGATCTAAGTTGACTATGACTAGATGTTGTCTCATGACAAAGGCATTGCGAATATGAGATTCAGCTTTAATAAGCACATCTAGTGTTGATCTGTTCTTCTGAAATCCATACTGATGGTCTGGAAGGAGATTCTGTGACTCCAGGATGTAAGTGAGTCTTATATGAATCATCCTTTCGAAAATTTTCCCTACGCAACTGGTACGAGATATTGGCCTATAATTTTGAACCAGGGTAGGATCTTTGCTTGGTTTTGGTATGGCGATAATGAACGAATGGTGTCAGGATGAAGGATAGACATTTTCAGAGAAGATCTGATTGCAGAAAATCAACAGGGTACACAAGTCCTCTTCATGTAAATGCTTTAGCATAATGTAATGAACACCATCTGGCCCTGAAGCACTGTTGTGAGATCTATTTAATGATTCTTTCAGTTCTATTAATATAAAAGGTTGGTTGTACGGAAAGGAGCGGCACATTGAGAAGTTAATTTTAAACCGTTCTGCATGATCTTTAACAGAATCTTCTGCTGGTGACAAAATATTCTGCTAACGCATTGGCAACTTCTTCGGGCATGTTCGGGCTTCTACATTTCTTTTCCTTTCCAGTGAAATATGGGAGAGGGTAGCCAAACAAATTTGCCATTTAGCGCCTGTACCCTTCTCCATATGATCCATGTGTCAGTGTCTTTTGTGATGATTGATGCAAAAGCAATCCACGAATCGCATTTCGCTTTCCTTCTAATTTGCCTTGCTTTTGCTTTAAGCTTTTTACAAGCAATTAAGTTAGTGGTAGTAGGACACTTCCGAAAATCATTCCATGCACGGTTTTTATCTTGTTTGGCAATAGAGCACTCTGCATTCCACCAGTGATTTCGGTGAGCACGACATGTCTTGGATTTTGGAACAAAAGCATTTGCTGCAGTCAGAATCTGATTAGTGATGTAAGTAGTTACATCATCAATATGTTTCTGTTGGACATAAATTCTATCTAAGAGCATTTGGGCAAAATAGCCATCCCAGTTCGCCTTACTAAACTTCCAGTTGGATCGTTGGTTAGGATTTTGAGTTACCGCTGTTTGTATTGAGCAAATAATTGGAAAGTGGTCACTGTTAAATGGATCTGATAAAACCAACCAGGTCAGGATTGGAAAGATGGATGGAGAGCAAATTGACAAGTCAACTGCAGAAGTAGATCCTGTAGGTAGGTGGATGTAAGTAGGAGATCCAGTGTTTAGTAAATTAAGATCGCTATTATTCATAAATTCTTCAATTAATTTGCCTCTTCTGTCCATTGTTGCAGACCCCCACAATGGATGGTGTCCATTAAAGTCACCGAAAAGACAAATTGGAGTTGGTAGATGTGTAATGAGATTGTCAAGTTCTGAATGGGGAAGAGGTAGAGATGGTGGAATATAAACGGTAACAAGAGTAACTGATGTACCAACTGCAATATGAGTAGCCACAGCTTCTAGATTTGTTATTAACTGGATCGGCTTGGATGGCACGTTAGAATTAACCAGAATGGCTACTCCTCCACGTGCAGGAGACTCTGAGTTTCTATCTCATCTATACATCATATAATTGGAGAATTTTGGCGAAACTTGGGGTGACAAGAATGTTTCTTGTAGGCATACAGCTATGGGGTTGAATTGAGCTATTAAATCTTTTAAGTCATCAGAATGGCTGCTTAATCCTCTGCAATTCCACTGTATGATGTTATGCATTATTTAGGTTTATTTGAGGATGATTCATCCGGCTGTTTTTTGGATGCGGAACATTTTTTCCAGTCTTTTTTTTTTTTTTTTTTTTTTTTTGAGAATGTGGGGCAACCAGTATCCATAGTGTCATTGGCATGCAATTCTAGGATGGGTTCCTCATAATTTGGGCATAATCCACTTCAATACTGTTTGTTTGAGGTTCGGCTTTCTTACAATCTTTAGTATTTTTCATTCTTTCAGTGTCCTGCGAGACTATTGGAGTATCAGTTGGAATACTAATTGGGGTGTTTGTGGCTTCACTGGTTTTAGGTTTTGGAGTATCTTTTCTGGAGGCTGATAAGAGGTTTTGCCAAAGAGGTGTTCGGTGGTATTGACATGTCTGTTTGAGCTGCAGTTTAAATATAGCTTGGGGGGGGGGGGGGGCGAGACGCATAAGATTGACTGGGCAGGGTCGACATAATTTGTCTGCTTGCTTCAGGATATGTTACTTTATGTTCTATTTTGTATCTCTGAATTTTCTTTCCAGTTTTCCACATATTGCATGATTTAGAAAACGCAGGATGACTTCCTTTGCAGTTGGGACACACGGGGGTTGAGGCTGAGCAATCTGCTTGTGTATGGTCTTTAGAGCCACATATAGGACAGATGGCATCACCTATGCATGCCTGCTGAGAATGGCCATATTTCTGGCATTTAAAACAGCGAAGAGGATTCAGGATGTACGGTCAAATCTCACAATTTACATAGCCAGCTTTTACAGTGGATGGCAAATCAGGAGTGTTGAAGGTTAAAATGATGGATCGAGTTGGTACAAGATTTCCATCTTTTTTAATCATTATGCACTTCGCACTGATTACCTTCTGATTACTAAGTTCGTGGACTAATTCCTCCGCAGACACTGAAAGCAGGTCCCACTCTGTGATGATGCCTTTTGATGAATTTAAAGTATTGTGGGGAGTAACAGATACTGGCAACCCACCAAATGTTTTTGTTTTATAATAGCCACTCAGAATGTTTGGCGGTGGCTGTTTCAACCAGGAGGTCTCCTGATTGTAGTCTCTTCATCATTTTTGGTGATCCTGCAATTGATTCTAAATATATTTGAATCATAAATGGTGATAGCTTAACCACCAGCTGAGCAAACAGAGAGCATACCACCAAGAAGTTAGGAAGGTTATGACACTCTACTTCTATTCGAAGTCTTTTAGGTTGGTTTGAGTCATTTTCATTGGACATTTCTGACCTTGAGCTTGATGGCTCTAAAGGAGGAAAATTATTTAAGTGCATCTTTGATCGTTTTAGCCCAGGGAGAGTAACTTTCTTCTTCCAGGTTACCGGCCCCGCCACGTGGAGGCAGGAGCTGTGTAGTGACCAAGCGATTGAAGAAGTTAGTTGGGGTAGTATGAATTAAATAAATATATATGTATAAGGAAAGAAAGGTGAATTTCCTTTCTGGATTCTTACTTGAAAGCTTTTAAGTAGAGAATCACTTGAGTAAAGCAGGAAGAAAAGACACTAAAATAAATATAACTTATTCGCTGAGTAAGAGCACTCTCTATATATGGCAGAAAAAATTGCTAGGTCACTATCGCTTGGCACTTGGGGCCTTATATGGTGCCAAGATTTGTCAGTGCCACAGTGGCAGTGTGGATCATCTGTGATGCCCAGAGACATTGCCCATATGACAGGCCAGGGGAAAACCAGCTTGGGGCTTTTGGGAACATGAATGTTACTTCAGGGATGAATTTCTTTGTAATTGCTCCCTTAGTGGATGTCATCCATCTGTCCTGCCAAGCCTACTGCAGGTGAGCGAGAAGGTGCCTTTTCTCTGTCCTGCGATTGATTGCTGGGTTGGTGGTGAATCCAATGGTGGTAGTGGAGATTCCTTTGGACAGATGATACAACATGCCGCATCTAATTATTTCAAGGTCTAGAGGGAGGACTCAATCAAGGACTTGGAGAGTCCTTGATTGAGTCCAGCAGGCTTTGGTGATGGTAAGTAGTATTGCTCTTTGAATGGTGGCTAATTTCTTCTGATTTGTGACAATAGTTTCCCGGTGATACCAGACCCCTGCAGCATATGAGATGGCTGGAATAAAGACTGCTTTGTAAAACAGGGCTAGGGTACTTCGGTTTAGACCCCAGTCCCTACGGGTGACCCTTACTACCAATGCTGTGTAATTTCTTATCTTCTTTTGGATATACTGTAGGTGTGGGAGGAAGGACAGTTTTGAGCCCAGAATTACACCAAGGTGCTAAAGCTGGGTGCAGTTCTTGATGGTTGTGGGATTGATCTTAATATGCAGTGGTCTGGTTGAGCTTAGGTTCCCTTTCAGGAGGATGCTGGAGGTTTTTCTCAGCCAAGACTGTGCTGGGTAGCCCACTCCTGGAGGAGCCAGAGTGCTCGGTTAGCAGAAATTTCAAGCTGGGATCTTGAGCTGGCAGGCACGGAAAGGAACAAATCGTCTGCATAGGCTTGGGACTTAACATGCCCAAGATCTTGATTTAGGAACTTATCCAGGACCATGTTCCAGAAAGTTGGTCCTAGGACTGAGCCCTGTGGATCTTTCTGATCATCCTGGGGTAGGGAGTCTCTACACTGACAGATCTGTCACATAGATAGCTTTTAATTGATGAGTGTTGATTTTGAGGAATCTGTGCTTGTCTGAGCCTGCCAATGATGCTCGGCCACCAAAGTGAGTTGAACACTCCGGAAAAGTTGACTGCAATTACAAGGAAGAATTTTTCAGGTGTGGATTGAGTAGATGTTATCAGGTTATTTAATGAGTCTACTGTCGAGCGCCCCTGATGGAATCCATACTGGTTGTTGGTCTGTACGTTTGTGTTTGTATAATACCTGTGAATTCTAAAGAAGATGAGTCTCTCAAAGAGTTTGCCGAGGAGGGCGATTGGTCTGTATGATGTTGGCTGTTGTGGCAGTTTATTCGGAATCTTGAGAAGAAGTCGAAAATCAGCTGTCTTCCAATCAAGTGGAAAAGATCCTTTTGCCAGACAGTGGTTGAAAAGGTTCAGCAGTAAGTATGGCTTGTAGTCTGCTACTCTTCTGACAATCTCGGGCTCCAGAAGGTCAGCGTCAGGACCTGGGCATTTCCTGTCCTTGAGTTTCACTACTGCTCAATGAAGTTCCTCCAGAGTGAAGGGCTGTTCAGTTTCCTGCGTGGTGTAGCACTCATTGGAGGCACACAGTTCAGCTTGTATTAGTGTGAGGTCAAAGATTGGTGGCTGGAAAATGGTATTCAGTATATTATTAATTGACTGCTCCGAGGTAGAGGTAGTGGTTATTGTGCCTAGTGGTGTGAGAGTGATTGTCAGAACCTCTTCCCTGGGAAGCTTATTGGTGGTAATTTTATATGCAACCCCCCCCCCCCAAGGGTCAGTATTCCCAGTTGATGCCACCAGATGCTCCCAAGATATCCTTTTCCTATGGCGGATTAGAGCCAACAACATAGAATAGCCAGGTGTTCCTGGCTATTATATATTGTTGTCTCAAGACCTCCAACCTCTGGCTGCGGCCACAATCTCCTTGCAATTTGGAAAGCTTTCTTTTTACTATTTACCTCTCTGCAGAGGTGCTGCAGCTCTGGGGACCACCAAGGAACAGCGCTGGGGAACGGATTTTTTCGTTTAAAGGTTGTGGTACAGGCCTTTGTAATGACCCTGGTAACAGTTCTCTGGTGCACTTCTGGATCCAGTAAGTTACAGTCCCCTACCAGGAGTTGCATGACAGATGTCCAGAGCTGCTATGAAGTTGTCCCAGTTAGCATTTTCTATTTTAAATCTATTCAGTGTGAGTTTGGGATTCAACGGTTGCTGTTGGATTCTAGACGTATGGCCAAGGTCCAGGCCTCCTGGACACACCAGCCAGAGATGTAGCCAGCCATATGTTTGCTACACAGGATGATATCAATATTTGATTCCCAGAGAGAGTGGATGAAAATGTTGGCAATTTGTGTGGCCTGTTTAATATGGTAAGCTGTGAAATGGAGATAAACTCTTCCAATCGCTGCCCATTGAGGGTTTGCGGGGTCTGATGACCCCGCAAACCAAGAAGCAATTTATATCCACCGCCACGATAATTTTCTCATTGGGAAAGAGGGCCACTATGTTTTCCAGATAGTTTATTGTTGGTAGAATATTCTCTCCAGGTCTGTTATATATAGAAACCACATAAAAGGTTCCAAGGGGACCTATGATATGCAGGCACACTGCCCAGGATGTGCAGAGACTTGATATTTTGGTGGTGGTGAGTTCTGGGTTCCCGACTACAATTGCTGCCCAGGGAGTTTCATTATCTGCTTAGATTATTTTGTATGCAAGTGGGTAACCCCACACCTGCTTGGCATGGGTATAAGGTTCTTGAAGGATTGTGATGTCGATATTTTCCTTATTTATAATGACTTTTAGATGGCCTGGAACTACCTTGGCCTGGTGTGCATTAAGTTGGATGAATTTGATCTGTTCAACTGTTTAAGGTGTAGGCCCATAATTGGTTCTACTTTGTTGTGCTCGCTTTACGCTTAGATAAACTGTTGTCTCTTATTGAGTGATCACGAGGAAGTTTTGAGCTTTTGCAGTTTGCACAGACAGGCTCGCTGGTTTTGTTGGTGCAATCCTTAGGCTGATGTCCCTTCTGGGCACAGTGCCCACAGGTTGACTCAGCCTGAGTGCAGGTGTGTGTGTGTGTGTGTGTGTGTGTGTGTGTGTGTGCGTGCGTGCGTGTGTGTGTGGCCAAACCTGCAGCAGTTGAAACACTTTGGGACAGCCACGTGTTCTTTAAAATGATGGCTGCCCCAGTCTATACATATATTGTCTTGATTTTTTATTGTATTCCAAGCTGAGGGGGATTGACTCCACTTACCATTATCATCTGATTTAGACTTTTTATTAAATTTTGGCTTAATAAGCTCTTCTGGGGCCAAGTCAGGGTTAGACGCTTGTAGGTTATGGTAGTAGGGTTCATCGGTGATTTGCACAGATGTGGAGTCCTTGCTGATATCAAATACGACTACTGAGGGGCCTGTTTTCTTTCAGTTGTTCTGCAGTAAGGCCAAGTGTCGAGATGGCAGGATTTTTTATGATGACTTCTATTTCTTTTGATGTTTCAGTTTCGATCAGTATCCCAACATTTCGGATCTTCCTGATTGATTTAATTCTTGTAGTTTTAAAGTGCTCCTTCAGTTTATTGATGACTGTATTCTTGACTTCCTTGCTAGACTTAATTTCTTGGTTGTCAATAGGTTTTAGATTAACTAAATTTGGGGTTTTTTGTAATGTTTTTCTTTTGACTGTCAGGCCAGAGGCCTCATTACTTGGCTTGGTAAAGGTCCTCAGCGCATCTGCATATGAACGAGGCCGCTGTTGCATTTGGTTTCCTCGTACCTCCATATAAGCCTCTAATTTGGCTGCAGCCTTCTCGCATTCGTATGCATATTCAGCACTAAGTATTCCATCTTTGACCAGATGGTAATTATTTTTCCTCTCAGGGCTGTAATGTGATTACTGGAATCAGTCATAAGGTCCTCCAGTTCCCATCGGAAAGTTTTGACCCAGTAGCATGCTAGCAGGTCAGCTTTATCTTTAGCTGAGATGGCAATACAACCATCACATTTTAACAGAGGTGGGAGTAGGGATAGGTAAAGGTTGCAGCCAATAGCGTTGGCAAGAGACCAGAATGTTTGACTACCATTTGTATAAGGAGCAAGTTTTCTAATAACTGCTTTACAATTGTTGCAAGCTTTGGTGTCAGCAGAAAATGAACCTGGAGATTTGGATGCAAACCAATTACAATAAGCAACAATTTTATCTTCAATAACATTAGCACATTTTATGGGAAAACCATGATTTAGAAAAAGGATGAGATTTTAAGGTGGAGCGTGAAGTTGAGGATTTCATTTCTACAATAATTTCACTGACACGATTTGAGCAAACATTGAAATCAGAAGATTTAAAACAGTAATCCAACCAAGAAAAAGAAGAAAAGAAATCTCACATATCAACACATTTTGCATTCTTGTAATGCCAAACAATACAAGGTTGAGAATGGCTATGAAAGAAAGGCTCCACTGCAGAAGGGGCCATTACTAAGTTGTAATCTGAGATGCCTAGAGAACCACTCACCTCAACCGTGTACTTGGAAGGACTGTTTGTGAGAAAAAAAAAAGATCGAGAGTAGTATAGAAAATGGGTATCCTAGCATAATGTGCACTTTTACAAATGCAAAAAAAAATCACTCCTCCCTAAAAACATCCCTCTACCCTTAAAATTGTTCATTTGACTAAAATAATATAGGTTTAAGCAAAAAATGGCTAAAAAGCCTCCCTTTTTAATAAATTTATTTCTTTGTCATATTTTCTGCTTCAAAATTAGTTATATGAACTTTATTTTTTCCAACTTTTGCATACCTTTATAAATTAATTTCATTTTTATTTTATTGCAATCTTCAATATTTTTGTGTGTTATTTCTTTATCAAATCTATCTATCTGGTAAAAAATAGTTTAAATTCATTTATGTGAATAATTACTTTATCTGCCTTTTCTGTTTTTACTATTTCAAATTTTTTAATTGAATAACGTATATTAAGTCTTGTAATTTTTTGAATGGAACTGATTAAAATTGCTCAATGTTTTGTAATCATTTTATTAGTACCATTTATAAAAACACAAATTTTTAAAATAATTGAAAATGTATTTATAAATGGAAATAAAATTCTGAAAGAAATGGAAGCAAGAAAAAAATGGAAGTGAATTTAATTATCTCTCTCATATTGTAGAGATTGTAATAAAGCATATATAAAAAAATATATAATATAAATCTAAAGCATCACTCAAAAACAAATAAGTTATTACATGTGAGTGTGAAACAGAAGTTCAAAAAAATTATTTGGATACAGATTTACATATACGAAGTCTTATGGAAATTAAAGGGAAAAGGTTATGAAAAAAATGCCAAAAAGAAAAAAACTGTTTCATAATTTCCAAAATATTTAAGGATTGAAAGATATCATACTGTATGTAAAGAATGTACAAAAAATTCTCATTCACAAGTATAATTATTTTATAGATTGAAAGTTTGTAAATTAAGCATTTATATCGTAAAAAATCAGAACTACACAGAGTGAATCTTCTATAAAAATGTGAAAAATAAAATAATGATAAATAAATAAATAATTTTTAAAATATAAGAAAATCACTGAAATTTTTACTCATTTTACCCATAAAATAGTTGAAAAAATCAAGTGTTAAATAATTAATTTTTAAATGATTTTATTTTAAAAAGATTTTCTAATAAATGAGTGAAAAAATGTACTCCATTATTGCTGTAGTAGTAAGGTTAAAACCTTAAGGCAACAGTTACTAAAGCCAGATTTCTCTGTGTATATTGTCTGTAAATTGAACATGTACTCTGTATTAAGTCAACTGACTGTTAAGAGAATTAAAAGATATTTGTAAATATGACAAATTTAGGGGATATACTAATTTAAACAGAAAAAATTTAATTAATTTTATAATGCAAAAAACAGTTACATAGAAACAAGAGTTCAATATATTCTAGATATTAAAATTATTAGTGAATTTAAAAAATATTGTGACAAAAATCAACTTTGTGGCTATACAAGAATATAAAATACGAGAAGCTTTAACTGAAACTGATTTGTAATTAATGGTTTTAATTGATTTATAATTAATGAAATTGAAAAATGAAAAAGAGAAAAATGTAATAGAAGAGAAAGACAAATATTTACTAGAATAGTTGGTATACTTGATGCTAATAAATTATTTCCCAAAAGAAAAATAATAAAAAGTTTTACTTGATTCATAAAATGTGAAACAGTATAATTCTGATAAATGTCTTGGCATTTATAGTGCCAAGAAACATCTTAGCACTTGAAATTGAAAAAAGGCGGCAAAGAACAGGAGTAAGTTCAGGAGTACAGGTTTTGAGAAAAGTTTTGAAACAGTAATCCAACCAAGGAACTGAACACCTTGGGAGACACCAGCATTAGTGGAGAAGTTAGAAGACAGACAGCCATCTACCATCAAATTCAGTGAGTGGTCAGAGAGAAAACTGGATAACCAATTACAAATAACAGTTGGCAAACCATAAGATGGAAGCTTGTTTAGAAGACCTTTATGCCAAACACGATCGAAAGCCTTTGAGACGTCAAGAGTAACTACTTGTGTTTCAATGAACTTTTCCATTGAATTTGTCCATAAATGGGTACCATAAGTGAGAATATTACAAGTGGATCGACACTGATGGAATTCATACTAGCGATCGTTGATCAGCCAGAAGCTTTGTAGATAGTTTAAAAGTCGGCGGTTAATTGATTTCTCCATTATTTTAGAAAGAGAAGTAATTGCAATGGGATGATAATTGGATGGGAGATAAATCAGCAAGCCATCCACCATCACCGCTCACTGAGGGTAATGGCAGATGACTCTCTGATTTGTCACCCTTTTTAGGATCTGGCTGGATATGAGCAAATTTCCAAGCAGAAGGAAAAACACCTTTGGAAAAAGAAATTGAAAAAAGGCAGCAAAGAACAGGAGTAAGTTCATCAGGAGTACAGGTTTTGAGAACAAGTGGAGAAATATCATCAGTAGCTGGAGCTTTCTTAACATCAAAATTTGTCAAAATTCTTCTGATAGACGACCACAGGAGGCATTGAATGCCATGTGTTGGGAAATGTGGGAGGTGTTTTACCAAGATCATTAATATATGAGTTATGTTATATTAATATATATTAATATATTAATATATGATCATTAATTGGAAGAAAAATGGGATACGAGCAGGTCAGCTTTATCCTTGGCTGAAGTGACAATAGAACTATCTGGTTTTGAAAGAGGTGGGAGCAGAGATGGGCAAAAGTTGCAGCCAATAAGCTTTAGCAAGAAACCAGAATGCTTAGCTACCATTAGAGCCAGAAGCAAATTTTCTACTCTTAGCCTGTTCAAAATCTAGTTTGGACTGATTAATAACTGCTTTACAATTGTTGCTAGAGCTTTGGTGTAGGCAGAAAATGAAACTGGACAATTGGAAGCAAGGCAATTACAATATGAAACATTGTTCTCTTGAACAGCCTTAGCACATTTATTGGAAAACCAAGGTTTGAAACAGTAATCTGACCAAGGAAGAGAAATCTCGCAAGGACGAGATTTTAAAGTGGAGTGTAAAGGATTCCATTCCTACAAGAATAATTTCACTGACACAATCTGAGCAAAAGTTGAAATCAGAAGTTTTGAAACAGTAATCCGACCAAGGAAAAAGAAATCTCGCAAGTCATCCCATTTTGCATTCTTGTAATGCCAAACAACACGAGGTTGGGAATAGCCATGAGATAAAGGCTGCACTGGAGAAGAGACAATCACCAAGTTGTGATCTGAGGTTCCTAAAGGACCACTTACTTCGATCGTGTACTTAGAAAGGTTGTTTGTGAGAAAGAGATCAAGCCTGTTGGCTGTATGGTTAGGGTTGTGCGGTATTCTGGTAGGTAAATGAACTATCTGTGGGAGGTCAAGCCTCAGCATCTCGACCAGCTGGGTCTGTTTGAGTAGAAAACGGAAGCTAACAGGTCAAGTGGAGAAATACTATCAGGACGTGGAGCTGGAGTTGTGATCATTAAAATCACCAAGGAAAATTACATCAGTGTTGGGAAAGTTGGACTGGGGAAAGTCAAGTTGCAAGAGAGGAAGTCAAAGAGTTCCAAGTGATTAGTGGAGTTACGAGAACAGTAGACACAACAGATGAATTTGACAGAATGAGGTAGAGAGATTTTAAGCCAGAGAAGATCGAAAAGAGGAGATTCCAAATTACCAAGTCTCTGACAGGGAATATCGGAACGGACATATGCACAAGAAACACCACCTTTTAGGCGGGAGGAATCATACAGCAAATAATTTCGGCAACTGAGATGAGCAGTAGTTGAATCAACCAATAACTGAGATTCTGCCAGAAAAAGTGTATGGGGTTTGGCAGACCGTAAGTGGAAAAAGTGACATCATTGAGATTAGAACTGAGACCACATGTATTTGTGAAATGAACTGAACTAGGAAGTGTTTGGGAGGTTTAGATCTTTTCGCAGATAAGTTTGCTCTATTAGTTTGACAATTTATGGTGTATTCAATAGTAAGAAAAAGTGTGTGTGGGGTGGGGGGACATGCTGCATGAAGTAATGAAATATTTGGATATGGCATACACATGTTTTTTTTTTTGGTAGTTGTTGGCGCATCGGCTTCTGTAGCCACAATGCGCCTCCCAAGGTTTTTGCAGTACTTCGATCCAAGCCCGAAGTGGGATTCGAACCCGCGACCTTTGGGTTGCCAGGCAGGCACTTTACCCACCCGGCTAGCCTGGTCGGCATACATATGGTAAGGATATACCCAGATACTTGCCATAACGTGGCCTCGACAATGCCCCCCTGCATACACACTACTCAGACTCCCTCCAGTCACTATCTGGCAGAGTAGAGGTAGCAAGATTATACACTAGCTGATCCGGAAGCCTCCTAGAGAGTTACCAATAGGTTCGGTCCGGTGTACTAACTAGTGGCCGGCCTGTGAAAGTTTTAGAGCGGTACCCTCAAAATATAAGAAAGTTTGGATCTCGTCATGGTGTTCATCATGCTATACCTGCAGAGCTATTAAAATACAGTGGAGAAAATCTGAAGAAAGCCTTATTTGAACTGATAAAGAAGATATAGGAATGAGTGTTGGCTGGAGGAATTCTGCACATCAATCATAATCCCCATACCCAAGAAGATGACACCAACAGAACTAGAAGTCTTATTACTCATGCATCCAAGATTTCGCTAAAAGTTATCCAAGTCCGTACGGAGAGTCATACTGAACAATTTCTGGGTGACTCACAGTGCAGCTTTTGCAGAGGCAGATCAATGAGAGATGCTATAGGAACGTTGAGCATGTTGGGAGAGAAAATGTATAACATGGATAGAAACCTTTGTGTGTGTTTTGTGGATTATGAGAAGGCATTTGATAGAGTAATCTGGAGAGAACTGTTCCCACTGCATGAGAAAATTGGATGCAAGAAGATTATTGGACTGATCTATGACTTATATAGAAGACAAAATGCAATGATAAGAGCGAGGGGGAGAACTGAGAGAAAAAGCTAAAGTTAAAATGGGAGTAAGAGAAGGATGCTTATTTTCACCTGGATTGCTCAATGCTTTTGCAGAAGTGAAAATAAAGGATGTACTTGGGAATAAGAAATGGGGGGTTAAAACAGGTCAAAAGTATGTACAGGCTATTAAGTTTGGACGATCAGGTGATACTAGCAGGTTGCCCTGCTACACTGCAAAAAATGATTAGATCAGAAGACTAAATAAGAATGCAGTGAAGTATGGAATAAAGATAAATGTGATGAAAACAAAGGCAATGATGATTGGTAAAAGGTCAATTACCTTCCAAATTGAGATTGATGGAATAAGAATAAAACAGTTAGTTCACTTTATATATCTGGGGCAGTTTATTTGCACAGGACATTTCATGTTAAACTGAAATTTGAACCAGAACTGCAATGGCAAAACAATCTTTCAAGGATAAACTGGTGTTTATTCAAATCTGTCGAATCATGTGGCCAACCACGCGATTCAACATGGTGGTTTGCTTCTGGATGCCATGGTGGGGACTGAGGAAAGGAAAACCAAAAAATACCTTCATCAGGACGTTGCTGGATGAAGCAGGACTTTGAAATTTTTAGGAACTAAAACTAATGGCACAGGAGAGACAAAGGTAGAGACAGCTTATCAGGGGAAATGACCAGTCACAAGACTGAATTACTGATGAAGACAATTTACCTTTAGTTCCTGAATATGTGGGTATAAATAAAAAATATCCAAAATTAATGAATACGTTATATATATAATATACTTAATAAATGGTAGCAATAGCTTAATTTTTAGTACTCAACTTAATATAAACTGCAGTTGAATTTAGAATAAGTGGAGTGGGAATTAGCTAAAATTGAGATTAATATGGGTGAGCTTAATTGTTTTGAACGGAATTAAAATGCACTCAAGGAAACAGAAGTGCACGTCTTCATCCTTGGTTGTCATGAAATAAATTGAAAAAATTGGAACTTGAGAATGTAATCACAGAGACCAATAGCCGTAACGATTGACTTTCGTATTAACATCTTCAGTTGGTAATAGTGAAGAAGAGAGAGTGCATGAATATAAAGAACTCTAAGTTCCCGTGATGCTCTTTGATGCATGCGGGAATCTCAGCATGCGGGGAGTAGTAGATTCAGCAGTTCCCATTATTAAATTAAAATCCAGTTTCAGAATTTACCAATATGAAGCCCTAATTGTAGAATGGTTCCGACATCATTCTAAATTTAACGTATTAAACACAAAACTACCATATAATCGCTCCCCGGCCTGGAATCTCATGCACCTGAGATTCCTGCATGCATCAAAGAGCATCACGGGAACTTAGAGTTCTTTATATTCGCGCGCTTTCTCTTCTTCACTATTACCAACTGAAGACATTAATACGAAAGCCAATCATTACGGCTATTGGTCTCTGTGATTACATTCTCAAGTTCCAATTTTTTCAATTTATTTCATGATAACCAAGGAAGACTTGCACTTCTATTTCCTTGAGCGCATTTTAATTCTGTTCAAAACAATTAAGCTCACCCATATTAACCTCAATTTTAGCTAATTCCCACTACACTTATTCTAAATCCAACTGCAGTTTATATTAAGGTGAGTACTAAAAATTAAGCTATTGCTATCATTTATTAAGTCAATTAAATTGGTACCTTAAGGAATCCTACAAGTCATCTAATATATAATATACATATGTATATAATATATAAAGAAAAGAAAAGTACACATTACATTACAGAAACTTGAAGTATTTTAGAATTAGGGCTAAAACTAACAAAAATATAGAGTATTAGAATTCAAGCAATCTACCTTAAAATCATTATACAGCAATACCCCACATAGCACTGATAATTGGTACTGAAACTATCCTGTGTTATGTGAAATGCGTGCTAAGCAGGGTATTGCTGTATAGGCTAAAATCACACACAGATTTTAATACAGATAAGAGAACTAAAGCTAATAATGCATTTGAGTGATTTCTACAATTTACTGAATAATTCTGTTTGCGGAAAGACTATGGAAAATGTAAGAAAACAAGTTTATGTTAGATTACATTGCAATGGGAATCAATTGTATAGAACTCTAATTAGGTCTCATCTTGATTATGGTGCCCCAGTTTATGACTCTGCCAGGGAAAGCGTACTTACACGCCTTGCACCTATTCAACATTCTGCCCTCAGGATTGCTACAGGAGCTTTTAGGACATCGCCAGTACAAAGCCTTTATATTGAAGCCCATGAAGTTCCACTCTGTCTCAGAAGAAAGGTGTTACTTCTGAATTATACAGCTAAAATTCGAAGCATGCCTACCCATCCAATTTGGCCTATACTTAGTGACCCACAGTTTAAAATTTTTTATAGAAATAAACCCAGTGCAGTTCAGCCTACTGGTATCAGATTACAAGCACTATCAGAAACTTGGAATGTCCATCTTGAAAAAGTCCTCCAAGATCCAACCTGTTCAGTCGCCCCATGGGCCTATACAAAGGGTACTAGGAAAGTTTTGCAATACAGCTTTGTTTATTTAATTTTTTCAAAGTAATTTCCTCTACATTCAATACACCTCTCCATCCTCCGAAACCAATCTTTAAACCAGTTCTGCCAAGTTTCACTAGGGAGTAAAGCACACTCGTTGTCCCAAGCCCGTAGAAGGTCCTCATCACTGGAAAACCGCCTCCCTTTTAGCTTCATTTTCACATGCGGGAACAGTGCAAAGTTGCAGGGAGCAAGGTCTGGACTGTAGGGAGGGTGCTCGAGAAGTTTCAGTCCTGTCGTGGTCAAATATTCGGTGCAGGCTTTGGCGCGGTGAGCTGGAGCATTATCGTGATGGAGGTACCAGGTGTCCATTCTTGACTTTGGCCGCAGGTTCTTCATAGATCCAATGACTTTAGGCAGGCATTGTTCAGTATACCACTTAGCTGTGACTGTCTTCTGCGTGTCCAAAACGACACGTTCCACAATTCCACTCGATTTGAAAAATACAGCTATCATTTTCTTCTTTACAGATCGGGATTTTCTGACAATTACGGGTGTGTCGTCATCATCAAAGACCCAAACTTTGTTTTGAGCCATGGTCGGCAGATCGTAATAGTACAGCCAAGTCTTGTCACCTGTCACGATGTTGTTCACATACCGAGATTGTCCCTTATCAAACTTTTTTAACATCTCCCGGCACCAATTCACACGTCGTGTCATCTGCTCTTCAGTCAGTTGATGCGGCACCCAGAGAGAACAAAGTTTCTTCACGTGCAAATGATCTTGCAGAATCGAACGAATTGCTGGTGCATTTAGGCCCCAAAGTATCCTCTATCTGTTGGTAGGTCACTCGCCTGTTTTCGTCAAGCATTTCCCTCACAGCAGTAACGTTTTCCTCCGTAACTGACGTTCGTGGCCTTCCCGGCCTCTCAGAATCCTCCAGAGTGAAATTTCCCCTTTGGAATTCTCTATACCACCTGAATATTGTTGTACGATGTGGACAATCATCATCTAGTGCAAGAGTCATTTCTTCTAAGCACTGGTCTATGGTTAAACCACGCACGAAATTATACCGCAAAACTGTCCTTATCTCATTTCGTGACCACGATGCCATCGCAAGCACTTTACACTCTCACTACTAATGAATAACTGAGCCCATCGACTTGGCACGGCGGCTACTATGCACGTATGAACATGTTTCAACATGCAGCAACAAGCAGCTTCCTGTGATTCATTGTTGGGCCATATTGCAAAACTCTCCTAGTACCCTTTGTACTATACCATCCTGCAACAATTACTTCCTAAACTGGGGGAAGCATTCCCTGGCAAATATCAATATACAACAATTTGCTCACACAGAGAATTATGTGTGAGCAAATTGTTGCTCACACATAATTCCAAAGTTCAACCCATACTGCTCACACAGAGAATTATCCTCTTTTTACAAAAATATATACCGATGGATCAAAGTCTGATAGTGGAGCAGGTGCTGCAGCAGTTTTCCCTTTTAACACCATCTCTCTATTACTTCCCACCGAATGCAGCAGTTATACAGCTGAGTTATTTGCCATCAAGCTTGCCCTACAAAATATTCTCCATCTGTCCATCAAAAAGAGTATAATATATACAGACTCGCAGAGTGCACTTATAACCCTACAAAACACCTCCTCACCAAAGAATCCTTTAATAAAAACTATAAGAGATATGTTGATACATACTCAGGAACACCAGCTTGTAGTTATCTTTTGCTGGATCCCAGGCCACACTGGGATATCTGGAAATGAATGTGCAGATTATGCCGCCAAACATCCTTCTAATTCAGATTCATCATGTGCTCTCGTTCCATATGCTGACTACAAATCTAATATACAAAGAATATGTAAGGAACAATGGACACTTATATGGCAAAATAAATCAGATAATAAGCTCTTTCAAATAAAACCAGATCCACAATTATGGGTCTCTAGCTTCCGGGAAAACAGAAAGGAAGAAGTAATCCTAGCCAGAGCAAGAATTGGTCACAGTCACATTACCCACCTATTTCTCCTCACAGGCAATGATCCTCCTCAGTGTACACACTGCAATTCTCAACTCACAATGAAGCACATTCTTGTTGAATGCACCTTATACTCGCATGCCCGGCAACTCTCATTCAGTTTTCTTCCTAATCTTAAAGAATCTTTGAACCTCTGTCAAATCATAAGTAACGATGCCAACCTCACAGAATTTTTCTCATTTATCAAACGGATAAACTTATATGATCAGTTCTGACTGTTTGCAAAACAGTCATCATGAGTATCGTCCACATCGCTGATCGGCGCAATATGGCCTGAGCAGCCCTTGCACCAAAAATAACAACAACAACAACAGCAATGGGAATAAAGCTGAAAAATTAATAGCTGAATCTAACTTTAAGAAACTAGATACATCTGATGAAAAATTATGCACAGTTCATATGGAAAAAAAAAGAAAAAAAAGTAACTTTAGATAAACCTAGTTACATTGGAACGTGTATTTTAGATATATCTAAGCTGCTAATGTATACTTTTCATTATGACATCATGAAACCTAAATATGGTAAAAATCTAGGATCTGGAACAATCCTTGACAGCCCAGAATCCCAACAGTATCTACTATATTGTAAAAATATATGAATATAATTCTATATATTTATTAGTTATTCAGTAAGTAAAAATTTACCTTATTAGATCTTTGTATAGAAAGAATATAAAATATAACAAAAATTTTAACGACAAATACCTCTCTCAATTTGAAGATAATTTTTTCTGTTACAGAAACAAACAGTTTTAAAATATGATCAGCAAATAAATATGGCTTAGTTTTTACTTTATGATACTGCTTTTAATTGGTAATTTTTCAAGACGAATTTTGATATTTGTATAGGGCATTTGAGTAATAATTATAGGTATAGAATTGAAATGGTAAAGACAAAAAAACCTGAAATAAGAATACTTTCAGAATATGAAAATTTAGAATAATGTATTTTGGCAGCTGAATAACATTTGTCATAAATATCATTATCGTAACTAAAACTGTAATTATACAGGTATTTGTTATTAGCTACACTTTCACGAATTTCTTTGACAAGTACATTAGACATGACCATGGGTGCTTGCAGGATATTTTGAAAGGGGTAACAGGAAAAAATATCCCATTTTCTTTTTATTATTATAATATTTAAGATTTAAGTATATTCAGATTATTATAATAATTAAATGTTTGATTATAATTTGTATGATTTTTTGCAAATTTTAATCTGTGATTTTGATATCATTAAACTGTAATTATTGACAGTAATGTGGTTTTTGTGAACTACAGCAGGCCCCCGTTATAATGTGGTTCACTTTACGCTGATTCGCTATAACGCTGTTCTTATATTATAACCCATATCTGACTTTAACGCTGTCACAGATCACTATAATGCTCTTTTACAGATTGCATTTTTGGCATATTTAACGAAATCGTTTCATTTGATGGAGTCGATAGCTTGAAAATGAATAGCAAAACAGCATTAAAATGTTTCCCATGCAAACTTGAGAAATTTTCCCACGCTCAGTGAAATTTTCGCACACTCAGTGAAATTTTCTCGCACGCTAATTTAATTGCAGTACAGTGACTTGTTACGTAGTTCCGAGATCAACATTTTAAAAAATATATCAAGTATATTGCTTGTAATATTTGCGTTATATGCATTTATCCAAAGTCTAGTCATCACTCAGTACAGTATTAGACATCGCGTGTAGCGGACAGTTTACTCGAACATTGTATCGTAATTAATGCAACCAATGCAGTTACATTTTCAAAGAGTTAATAATGGCAGATAAGAATGAAAAAGCAACAATGTCAGGGTGCAGTACAAAGACTATAAATGTAAGGAAAAGACTGAATTTGAAAATTAAGTTAGACGTTTTGAAGTGAATCGATTCCGGTCAACGACAAGTGGATGTGTGCCATAATTTAGGACTTCCAAGTTTAACTGTAAGAACAATTATAAAAAAATAAAGAATTAATTTTAGCAGCGGGAAAGATAGCTGTTCCACTGCAAGCAACTAGGGCTAGGCTGGCTATTAGGATTGAAATGGAAAGATTTTAACTAATTTTATTGAAGATAATATCCAATGCAGAATTCAGTTAAGTTAAATATTTAAAAAAAAAAAAAAGAAAGAGAAAAGATTAGCCAATATGATGATCTGAAGAAAACTCACCTAAAAAAAAAAAAAAAGGAACCGAAACTTTCAAAAAAGAACTTAAAATTATTAAAGAGGGGTATTATGTGTTATACTTCTCAACAAGTTTTTAACATAGATGAAGCAGGACTTTTATGGAAAAATGAATGCCTAAAAGAAGTTTCATTTGGAAAGAAGAAAAAGCATGCCAGGTTTCAAAGTGGCAAAGGATCAGTTGACGTTATTGTTAAGTGGTAACACTGCGGGGGATTTAAAATTAATACTCCTTTTAGTTTATTTGGAAGAGGGCCAAAGTTCAACCCAAAATCGACACAATTTTCATGATTTTAATTGGAATTTTAAGTTTAATTTTGATACGTAAGTAGTTACCACATAATTATATAAGTATGTAATGCAGAATATTTTATATGTACAAATATTTGAATATTGAATTTTTGACCAACATTTGTGCATCTTTTCACTACCGTTTATTATTGATTAGGAAATATCCTATGGCACCGACTCAAATCACAAATACATATGTTACCTTATGAGAATGCGGTGCTCGCTTAGTACGGATTCACTTAGCGCTCTGTTTTTCCAGAACGAATTATCAGCATTAAACGGGGGTCACCTGTAATTGCATACTGTTGGTATATATACCGAAAAGCCAAAACATTATGACGAGCGAGTCGTTATGCAAAAAGAAGCAACTGCAGGTGAACTACGGTGCATGCGCAGGTTGGGATATGGTATAAAAAACACCTGATACTGAGCTCCATTAATCAGTGTTACTCTTGTTCTTCAGATGGGAAAGGCAGTGCACTTAAGCAAGTTTGACAAATGCCAAATTGTAATGGCCATATGACTGGGTCAGAGAATATCCAAAACGGCACAGCTGGTGGGGTGCTCATGGTCAGTTGTGGTCAATAACTAGCAAAAGTGGTCCAAGGAGGTGGAACCCATGAACCACCGATGAAGTGTTTGGACGACCCCGGCTCATCAATGCTTAAGCTTAACAAAGGTTCTCCCGGATAGTATGTGGCAACAGAAGGGCGACTATGGTGCAACTCGCCGGTAATTGGAATGCTGGTGATGGGAGTAATGTGTCACAACATACAGAACATAGAACCCTGCTGCCGACCGGGCTAGCCGAGTGGGTAAAGTACCTGCCCGGCAACCCAAAGGTCGCGGGTTCGATTCCCGCCTCGGGCTTGGATCAAAGTACTGCAAAAACCTTGGGAGGTGCAATATGGCCACAGAAGCCGATGCGCCAACAACTACCAAATCAAAAAAAAAAAAAAAAGAACCCTGCTGAAAATGTGGCTCCGAGTGCCCATGCTAACCAAGGTTCACCAGTGACAGTGCCTACAATGGGCATGCGAGCATCGAAACTGGACCTTGAGTGATTGGAAGGTCGTCTGGTCCAATGAATTATATTTCCTGTTGCACCATGTGGACGGCCAGGTACATGTGCATTGTTTACCTGGGGAAGTGAAGGTGCCTGGATGCACCGTGGAATGAAAACAAGCTGGTTGTTTGTTTGTTATTTGGTTTTTAGGAGCATTAGCAACTAAGGCCATATTGCTCCGGGATATGCGGTGGTCATTCCCTGACCTTTCTGCATCCTCCGTATTTGGTGGTCACAGGCTTGAACCCCGGTCTAATCAGTGTGTGCTACGCACTGCTGCTCCTGCCCACCTGGCCACGGAGGCACCAACATTAGCATTAGTAGAGGCATTTGATGCAAGAAAGCAAGCTTATGCAGCATCAGCCAAAAAAAAAAAAAACCACTTCCACTTCACCCCTCTGTTCGTTCAAAATACCTGTCCAGCTGAGCCTTAAACTTATTTAGGCTATCAACTTCCACGACAAGGGATGGAAGTCTGTTCCACCAACCAACCACCCGCTGGCTAAAGGCAAATTTCCGCACATCTATCCTACATCTGTCTTTCCTCAATTTGAATTTATGCCCTCTCAGGTGATTATTCTGAGCGAGAGGAAGAATCCCATCAGCATTGAGCATGCTCAAACCATTCAAGGTTTATACACCTCTATCAGATCACCTCGCTGGTGCCTAGTCTCCAGACACTGTAATTTGCAAAATGTAAGCCTTTCTTCGTAAGAGCACCCCTTTGTTCCATTCACTAATCTTGTTGCCCTTCTCTGTACTCATTCCAGCAGCTCTACATCCTTCTTGAAATGAGGCCTCCAGACCTGTATACAGTACTCTAGGTGTGGCCTGACCATTGCCTTATACAAGGGAATAATCACCAACAAGCTGGTGGTGGCGGTGTCATGCTTTGGGCGATGTTCTGTTGGGATATCCTGGGTCCAGTCATCCATGTGCCAAGCACTCTGACGTTTACCACCTATCTAAGCATCATTGCTGACCAGGTACACCCTTTCATGGTAATGATCTTCCCATCTCGCGGTGCCGTCTTCCAGCAGAATAATGCAGCATTCCACACAGCCTGGATTGTTCGAGATTGGTTCGTGGAACATGAGGAAGGTTTCCAGGTATTTCCCTGGCCTCCAAATTCCCCAGACCTCAATCCCATCAAGCATCTGTGGTTTATATATATATTATACAGTGGTACCTTGGGTCACGAACGCCTCTAGTCATGAACAAATCGGCCCAATTTGTTCAGAAACACAATTTCCGAACAAATTTTGACTCAACCCGAGAACAATGCCTCGGCGCACGAATGCACAAACATGGCTTTGCCGCCATATTTTCGGCTCGCGAACAGCAGCATCAGTTGTACTCAGGTTTGCACGCTGTGAACATTGTTTGTCATTGCGTTGTTCTTGATACAATTTTTTTTTGCTTTTTGCATTAAATTAACCCTCATTATGGCTCCCAAGAAAGTGAAAAGTGTTAGTGACAGTGGTGTAAAGAAGCCTAAGCGTATTACAGTAGAAAAAAAGAAGGAAATAATAACTAAACATGAGAATGGTGTTCGTGTTTCTAATCTCGTCAAGCAGTAGGACATGGCTAAATCTACGATCTGTACTATCTTAAAGAACAAAGATGCGCTAAAGACGGCTGATGTGGCTAAAGGAGTGACTATGTTAATGAAGCAAAGGTCTCAAGTGTTAGAAGAAGTAGAAACATTATTGTTAGTTTGGATTAATGAAAAGCAACTTGCTGGAGATAGTGTTAGCGAGGCCCTAATGGGTGAGAAGGCTTTACTTTTGCACGGTGATTTAGTGGCAAAAACGCCGAATACAAGTGATGCTAGCGTCGACGAATTTAAAGCAAGTAGAAGCTGGTTCGAGAAGCTTCGTCGACGAACTAGCAGTTCATCGATGAGCAGCTAGTTCAGACAAAAAAGCAGCAGATGCCTATGTGCAGGAATTTGCAAACTTTATCAACTCTGAATGAATGTAATGAGGACTACATACCGCATCAAGTTTTTAATTGTGATGAAATGGGACTTTTTTGGAAAAAAATGCCAAGAAGGACCAACATAACTCAAGAGGAAAAGTCACTGCCTGGCCACAAACCAATGAAGGACAGGCTTACACTTTTATTGTGCGTTAATGCAAGTGGGGATTGTAAGATTAAGCCTCTTTTAGTTTACCACTCTGAAAATCCACACATTTTTAAATGCAATAAAGTGCTAAAGGGTAAACTTCCGGTATTGCGGAGAGCGAATAGCAAGGCTTGGGTAACAAGATTACTTTTTATGGAGTGGTTGACTGAAGTTTTTATGCCAACTGTCAAGAAATACCTTGAGGAAAATAATTTGCCCCTCAAATCAACGCTCCTGTCCATCCTCAAAGTATGGAGGATGGGCAGGAGCGTTGACGTTGATCTTGAGGAAGAAGACCTTGATGTTGAATACGACTTCATAAAAGTCAGATTTCTGCCTCCTAACACCACTCCTCTCATCCAGCCCATGGACCAGCAAGTAATTTCCAACTTCAAGAAGTTATATACAAAGGCTCTTTTTTCCAGGTGTTTCCAGGTGACCAACGACACAGATTTGACCCTGCATGATTTTTGGAAGGATCACTTCCATATCCTCCCCTGCATAAAACTCATTGACAAGGCATGGAACAATATCTCTACCCACAAGTTTCAATCTGCCTGGAGAGACTTTGGCCAGGTTGTGTGCCTGATACAGACTTCGAGGAGACAGATGTAACTCTAGTAAACGAGATTGTGACCATTGGCAAGAGTTTGGGCTTGGAGGTCAACGAGGAGTATTTGGTGGAGCTGGTGGAGGACCACAGACAAGAACTCAATGAAGAACTTGTTGAGTTGCAACGTGAACAGATGAAAGTTATGTAGGAAGAGCACTCAGGAGAGGAGGAGGAAGAGGTGGTACATGTTTCAAGTGCTGAGATCAAAGAAATTTGTAGCAAGTGGAGTGAAGTGCAGGTTTTCATTGAGAAGCATCACCCTAACAAAACTGTGACCAGCAGAGCAGTGGACATTTTAAATGACAATGTGATGTCCCATTTTCCGAAAATTATCCAACAAAGAAAAAGACAACAAATGTCTCATGGTTGTTATCTTGTGAAAACACCAGCCACCGAGCCAGCAATCAAACCACTTCCCAGGAAACAAGAGAAAAAAATACCAGAAATGCCTGACATTATTATGGAATGGAATTCTCCTTCGAAGGAGTAGTCTTCCTCCTCCTCCTCTACCATCTACCTCTGCCAGCAACTATCAACCACAAAGGTAAAGTTATACTGTATATTTTATATTACATATTTTTGCCACACATAAATCCATAAAAAAGTCAAAAAACAATATGTTTCTGGGGCAGGCGAACGGATTAATTGGATTTGTTAATTTCAATGTGAAAAATTGTTTCGGTTCGTGAACGGAGTCAAAGAACGAATTAAGTTCGTGACACGAGGTACCACTGTATATATATATAACCACACAAATAAATTATAATGAGAGTTAAAAATAAAATAATGCCAGCAGTATGGCGACAAGAGCGAAAATAGTCGAAATTAAACTTAAAAATCAAACCAACCAGGGAGGGAAGAGAGGGGTAACAAGAGTAAAAATACTGCTGGCATTATTTTATTTTTAGCTCTCATTCTAATTTATTTGTATGGTTATATTTCAAGCATCATGTAGAGGAATATGCTTTTTGCTGCCTCTGATGTTTGCTGTACCATTTTATTTTTATTATGAAAGATTCAGTTTTCAACTATTTGAAACATTATTCAAATATATGTATAAGTATATACATATATATTTATATATATATATTATAATTAGTAATAATAATAAGCTGTAGTGATAAAACGGAACGTCTATAAAAGAATGAAAACATAATAATAATAATAATATATAATAATGGATTATGGATCTGGGATACTGCTAGTAATGGCAGAAATACCTAGTAACCATAATGAAATATATGCAAATAGATGATGTGTATGTGTAGGAGTGCTGACCTGACAGGTGTAGTTACAATGGAAAAATTAAAAATGCCTGAAATATAAAAGCAGATTACTTAAAAATTATATAAATAAAATTAAATGAAAATATATAAATAGTACTTAATGCTGTAGGTCCTAAGATTTAAGCTACGTCATCAAGAGCCGGCAGCCAAAACAAAAGGAATCACAGCAATAAGCAAGGCCTCTGTTTCTGTTATGATGTATAGGTGGCGGGCACAAAAAGCGAGCAAACGTATACATCATAGCCAACCCAACAGAGACCAAAAAGAAATAGAAAGCAAAACAAAATTCATGCTAAAATAAATAACAAGTAAAATGCAAAATTAAGCTAAAGTTAAAACCCACTGATACCAGTTAATGAAAAAATAATAATAATGAATAGCAAGCCACTCTACCTGAATATTTACAAAGAAAGCGAAATATCAGGATGACAGAAAATAGTCAGGATATGACAACTTACTGTCGGATGAAGTGAAGAGAACATAAGAGGGCTGTAATGGAGACCAAAGAAGTAGGCCAATAGTTCCCAGCGAATTTATAACAGCTAAAGTGATCCCGAGTATAGAGGGAAGCAGGTGTGATTAGTCAAAGTGAACCATATGCAATTAAACAGATGATATTGAACAGATTACATCACAATTCTGAAATTTTACCAATAAATGGAAGCTAAAATTTCAGTCACATAGGAAAACATCACTCACTAAATAATTCATGTAAAAAATACTATAAATAATAAACTTTCAGAGTAAACAATGTCTTTTACACTGATTGATCACCGAATATTCTATTTCCCTCTTAATCATCTGCTTATTTCTTATTTCTTTCAATATATATTAAGAAGATTAACTGATCAATGTTCTTCTGTCATGCTCATTTTCTATAACACCTAAAATAACTTCATATTAGCTGTTATAGAAAATGGACAGTCCCCTGTTAATAATTCCATTTGGCATGAAGGTGGTATTTCAAAGCAGAATCCAGGAACATTGTAAATTCTGAAATTCATGTAAAAAAATACTATAAATAAAAAAACTTTCAGACAATGTCTTTTTTACACTGGACCACCAAATATTCTATATTCTTATTTCCCTTTTTATCACCAATCTTTCACACCCCCACACCAGTTTCATACCCTGATAGAAAAATAAGGCTTTGCTGTACCTATAGTGTAGTTGGTGGAGGGGGGAGGAACTGAATCTCCATTCTTTCTTACAGAAACAGATTTGTTATATCCCATATCAATATAAGAAAGAATAACCAGATATAATAGAATATAAAAAAATTTAAAAACATAATTTTTGGTTTTAAATTTTTAATAAGTATTTATAATTTTTATATCATTCTAAAAAAAAAAAAAAAGTAAAAATAAACATACTGTTCTTCAGCTTCTGAGTATTTCTTCTGCAATAATAATATGTGACCCTCAAATTGCATTACTTCCGAACATCCTTCCAATTTTTCTCGGAGTTCCTTGCACATCTATGAAAACATGAAAATATGTTACAGCTTTATTAATCCTGGACCAATGATCAAATCCAAGTGGCCGTTACCATTAATGACAGCATAAAATGAGTGCGAGAAAGAAAAGAATAATCAGAGTTTGTTGATCTAACAGTGCAGCATACATTTCTCTCATTGCTAAGACAACCATCCATGTGACAGAAAAACAATCAGGAATGCTGATATCCTTACAATGCTCCCTAAAGAACAGCTAAAAGTAATTAATCCATTTGAATTTTTTTTATGGACAATTTAACTGTTACATATTTTCACTAAATGAAAAAAGGCAGAAATAAGTAGCAGTATTCTACACGATGGCAGGAGCAAGTTTCAAGTGGGTCAAGTCCACTTGTTTAGTTTGGTGTTTTATCAATAACAGCAACAACCTGACATCTCAGGTGACACTTCTTTAATATTAATACATTTACTGCTATTATCCAATGTGGCATTATTTTCAAAACGTTAGGAAACAAAAATATTCCAACATTTTGAAAATTCATAAATAATGATTGAAAAGTAAAAGTTTGGAATTCGTAATTAAAAATTAACAATTAGTTTTGGGCTGAGCTGAAAACTACAACAAACCTCAAAATTTTATCAAAAGTATATAAACTAATCTCAACACAAGCAAAGAGCAAATAAAAATAAAACTGTGTTCCAAGTTTATGAACAAAAACCAAGCATTGCTGAAAACAGCAGAGTTCAATCAGTGTGCCAATATTGGGCAGTTATTAATTTCAGGGGCCTTTACTTTTACAGAACTGGTTCATTGACTGCATCATAAGAATGACCACTCATATGCAATATGGCACAGTGCCTGGGTGCCTTTTGAATACTTGTAAAAGCATATCACTTCTAGTGCTGCTTGTTGCATATATGCTTCAGAGGCAATGAAAGTGTTAAAGAGTATGCAACAAGCAAGCAAACATGATGAAGCATTTGCTGAGAAAACATTGCATTATTTTGGGGCTAGGTTATTATTATTATTTCTCCCTGATTGGGGGTTCCACCTCATGATGGGTATTGCTACCAAGTAAACAGGGTGGTTGTTGTTATGTCTGGTGTTACTGTTGGTCGAGGAACTCTGACTATCCTACAGGTGTTCAGGATTGTAACTTTCTGGAGTTCCTTGTAGGTGTTCACTGGAGGACCTATTGCTGCTAGGCTGTTATATAGGGTCTTTGGCATCATACCTGTGGTTGACACGATGATCGGGATGGTTGTTGTTGTTGTTTTGGTTTTTAGGAGCATTAGCAACTAAGGCCATACTGCTCCGGGGATATGCGGTGGTCTTTTGCTGACCTTTCCACATCCTCCGTATTTAGTGGTGACGGGCTCGAACCCCGGTCTAATCAAGAAGCGTGTGCTAAGCACTGCTGCTCCTTCCCACCTGGCTTATGGAGGCGTCAATCGGGATGGTCGTTACTTATTCCATATGCCACATCTCTTTGATCTCCTATCTTAGGTTCATGTACTTCCTGATTTTTTCCCTGTGGGTTTTCTGCAGGTTGTCAGTGTTGGGTACTGCTATGTCAATCAGATAGGTAGTCTTTTCCTTCTTGTCCACAAGGGTTATGTCCAGTCTGTTGTGCGGGATTGTCCTATCTGTTATTATGGCATGGTCCCAGTACAGCTTGTGGGTTGGAGTCTCTAGTACTTGTAGTATGGTACACTTTCTTTCTTTTATTATTATTAGCTATACAGTGCAGCATAAGCCTCAGGCTTCCTTGCACCATATAGCTAATAATAATAATGATAACAATAATAATAAAGAGAGTTTCTCGATCAACAGTAACACCAGACATAACAACAACCACCCTGTGTACTTGGTAGCAATACCCGTCACGAGGCGGAACTCCCAATCAGGGAGAAATAATATAATAATAATAACCTAGCCCCAAAACAATGCAATAAGTTTTCTCAGCAAATGCTTCATCATGTTTGCTTGCTTAATTTGTAACTGGGGTCAGAGGTTTTCCTACTAAAATGATGCAAAGACCTTTTGGCGTCAACTAGCAATTAAATCTACTTTAACTGTCTATTTTTATCCCCTAAATTCCATCCCTGAAGTCTGGAAATTCAACAGAATCTGAATTTCTGTTTGGTTTAATCTTTCATGTTTGGTAAGTGTGTCCTGAACTTCTCATAATTGGGTAAAAACTCTAATTATTCCTTTCAATGTGCAATTATCTTATTGAGTTAATTCCTTCAAGAAATTAAAAACCACATACATATAGGCTCCATGATAAGACATTTATTTTAATCTATATTAACTCTGTAATGTGATCATTCTAATCACATTACAGAGCTAATATAGATTAGAATTTTATATTATTATATTTTATATTTATATTTAATTTTATTAGAATTTATTCTAATCACTGTAATGTGATTAGAATAATCACATTACAGAACTTATGTGCATTATGGATGTTTAGTGGTGTATAAGCTGGAGCGATTATAGTGCCTATTCATGGGAATATATTATAAAATAACTAAAAATATAATCACTTCATTTTTATTATAAAGACCTGTTCAGAATTTATGATATACTCCAATTTGTTTCAGAAAATAGAAAAATTTGTTGATATTTGCTTTGTCACCAATAAAGTGCTTAGTGTCATCAGTTCTTGAAAATTAGTCAGAGAAGGCAAGACTAATTAATGTTCTATCCTGTTGAAAGTGAGGCAGTCAATCCTCCTCAGTGAGGAGAATCATTGCTGTGAGTAGATGGGGCGAGTCAGATAAGTATGTCCTATTCTTGCCCTTGCAAGTACCACTTCTCATCACACTGTTTTAATGATAGAGCATTAAGACAGTGCAATGGCTTTGGGTCCTGTTTAAACTGAAAAAGATTTTCAACTGATCACTGATACCAAAGTGTTGGGTCCTGTTTCAACTGATAAAGTTTATTATTGATTTGGATATGCCATAGCTCTTTCCACCATGCTTGCTTGTATGATGCGATTAAAGTCAGAGGCTGGAATAGGGATGGGTCCAATTTAAAGTTGATGGACTTTAGCAGCTTTATCAGCCATTTCATTCCTTTTATCCCCGAATGTGCTGGGACCCAACAAAAGGTAATAATTGATGATGTTCTTCAATTTGCAAAGCAGATTCCTGATTTGGTTTAAAATAGGGTGGGCATTACAGGAAGAATTTTGCACTGCTGTAATTGAACTGAGAGAGTCAGTGCATATTATATATTTTAAAAATGGACAGAGATTCAAATTTTCTAATACTAATTTTATTGTATGACGTTCCACTGAGAAGCTGCTATATTCAGGTGGAAGGGAAGCTGAAATGATAGCAGAGGGAAATACTGCTGCTGCTCCACCAGCTGAATGTCATTTGGAGCCATCAGTACATATTGGCAAGAAATCAACATATTTCTGAATATGGCTTGCATGGAGTTGTTTCACACTGAGTGTTCATAGGAGATTCTTCCACCATTGACGAAGATAAATATCACAGGTCAGTTGAGCAGGGAAGTCCATGGTGGCTGAGAGTAACTCATTACCTGTTAAGAAGAGGAACATTCCAACTCACTGTTAGTTCAAGAAGGCTAAGGCCTGCTGGGCTTATTTTTCTAGATTTATTTGTATTGCAGCAATTGAATGAAGAGGTATAGCTCAATAGGATACAGACAGCAACTTTGTATTTTGGATGCACACGTAAGTAGTAGTGTTTATCTGTAACATATAAACTATGAATTGGAGATGTCCTTAAAGCACCGAGTGCAATCCACAATACATTGTACTTTATAGGATCAAGCCAACATAGTACACTTCTTAGGATCATAGAAGAATCATAGAGTGGAGGACTATAATCCAAATGGGATCTGATCAGTGCTCTATATAAGAGCAGCAAAAAGGTATAATCTGCTCCTCAAGACAGGGCAGATAAAGCTCTTAGTATGTTCAGCTTTTTGAGACCAGTAGTACATACAAAGTTAATTTGCTCAAATAAGTTTAACTTGCTGTCAAGGATTAATCCCAAGAATCTGATGTTGTTGGGATCAGAATGGTAAAGTTTAATCTGAAATTCACGATCTGTATACAATTTACATTAATTACAAAAATGGATCACAACAGTTTTCTGTTGTGAAAGATGACAGCCATTGAGCACTGCCCACTTTTGTACTTTATTTGGGGATATCTGCAATTGCCATTCAATTCTTTTGTAATGGAATTAATTCTAAGGGCAAAAAAGGGATGCATTCGGTATAGTACTCCTTCTTCCCACAAGAAGGTCATAGAAAGGAGGGAGTTTTGATAAAAAAAAAACTTGAAAAGAAAAACTCTGGAGGAAGTTCCTAATGAATATAGGCAAGTTGCCTCATAGACCAATAGCATGAAGGTCACTGAGAATGCCGTAACACTAGGTAGCATCAAATGCCCTCACTATATCTATGGAAATCATAACAAGATGTTCATTTTTCACAAAATGCATTGTGAATTGCAGATTCAGCCTTGATCATGACACCTAAGAAGGACCTCTTTTGGCAAAAGCCATGCTGCCTATTACTTATGAAATATGTTTCAATGATCCAAACTAGTCAACTGTGCATCATTTTTTTCAGGATTTTACTGAGGCAACTGGAGAGAGAGAAGACTGATCTGTAACTATAAGGAATGATGGCATCTTTTCAAGGTTTCAAAAAGACCAACACTGTGACCAAGAAGTGGGAAAAATGTTTTTCAGAAAGATTATAAGCAGTTTTAAATTTTTGTCATCAAGGTGCTGTAACCTGTCATAACATATTCCATCTAACCTAGCAGTACTGTTGCAAGCTGTTCTAATGGCTTGTAGAAGTTCAGAATATTGAAGAGGCTGATTATATGGAAAGAACAGAGAGATTTGAAAGTTGATGGATCAGTGTTCAACAGTGGTCTTAATTTTCTCGAATTCTAGAGAATAAGTTGATGCTGCTGTGACTTGGGAAAAAGTTCTGCCTGTATCCAGGAGCAGAGAGTTCTTTCCCATTCCAGGAAAGAATTGGAGTAGGAATGGTTGGAAAAAACTGCCAGAAAGCTGCCTAATTTTCTTCCATATTATTCTGGAATCAGTGTTTCTCTTTACAGTAGATGCAAATCAAGTCCAGGAATCCTTTTTGATTTGTTTTTGAATGAGACACACTTTTGCCCTTAGCTTCTATATAGTTAATAAGATTAACTGTAGTTGGGGATCAAAATAAATTCCATGATTTATTTATTTTTCCTTCTTTGCTCCTGTGCATTCTTCATTCTCACCAATATTTAAAATGCTTTCAGGTTGGAGGATTCAATAATGGAATTAAGTATTTAGCTGCAGATAAGAGGTGCAATGTGATATAATCCATGACTTCATCTATGGCCTAAAGTCATATCACTTTCTCATCCAGGGTGACAACTGGTTGAAATCTGACCCAATTGGCTTGAGAGAATTTCCATTTCCTACAGGGCTGAGTTAATGGTAGTTGTTTAGTGAGCAGATTACAAACAATTGGAAAATGGTAACTCAGGGGTTCATCCATAATGGGCAATTCCGTAATGGAAACAGTATCGGGAAGCAAATCAAGTGATCAATTTCAGAAGTCTAGTTAGCAACTGTATATGACTATGTGCGCCAGTATTAAGAATGGTAAGTTTTTGCTTATCCAGAAAGGTTTTGATCAGTGGGCCATGCCTATCTAATTTAGGAGATCCCCATAAGAAGTGGTGGTGGTGGCCACTGAAATCCCCTAACAGACATGCCGGGGAAGGTAATTGTATTAGAAGTTTTTCAAGATCTTTGCAAGAGAAGGTATGATTTGGTGGGAGACATTGTAACTAGTGTTAATACAATCTGAGTAATCAAATATACAGCAACAGCTTCAATTTTAGTTTGAAGAACAAGTTCCTTGGTCAGGATCTGTGAGTTGACCAAGATGGCCACACCACAGGCAGCATCTGATGTATTGCAATCTTATTGATTGATAGAATAGTTCTTTATGGAGACAGGAATTTCAGCGGATTTTCTGCAGACAGCAATAAACTGGAGAATACCAATTAATTAAGTCTGGAATGTCACTGATATTCCTAAAAAAATCTTCTGCAATTCCACTGTAAAATAAAAGGCATTATTTGAATTTAGTAGAAGCTGCATATGACTGCTTTTTTAGGTTTATGGCACTCAAACTTCAATTTGTCTTTTTTTGGGAGGATAGGCCAACCAGTGTTCACACCTTCTTCCACGTATATTTCTAGAATCAGATCTTGGTTTAATAAGTGATCAGTATCCATGGATTTATCTTGAATTGGAACTTGGACTATGTGATGTGGTTTTTTTTTTTTTTTTTTTTTTTTTTTTTGGTAGTTGTTGGCGCATCGGCTTCTGTGGCCATAGTGCACCTCCCAAGGTTTTTGCAGTACTTTGATCCAAGCCCGAGGCGGGATTCGAACCCGCGACCTTTGGGTTGCCAGGCAGGCACTTTACCCACCTGGCTAGCCCGGTCGGCATGTGATGTGGTAATAGTCACTGGAAGGTGGGGGAGATGTTGCTGGTATTGTAAGCGGAATATTACTTGCCTGGTCCAAGTCGCTAAGCAATAGGACCACACAAGTGCATAGGAACATTGGACTGTTTCTAAGAAAGGACAGCCCAAACACAGTCAGAGACTGATATGTTAGAGCTATTATATCAGTTTGAGTGGTCACTGTGTGCTATTTTTGTGCAATACTGCATATGTACGTTTGGGTATAGCGAGAGAAATTAGTTTCATTTTTTTTTTTTTTTTTATGAAACCCCCAAACATGAGAGGTACTGTAACCTATAGTACTTAGTACAGTGCATGGGTTGAAGGTTGAAAATATGAAAGAAGATATCTGTTGACATCAGACTTGAACTTCTGTACATTGTAATTTTCAGGAAATATGTATGAAGGAAGTTTTTCCAGAGAACGGAAGTTGAATGAATAAATGAGGAAGAAGAAAAGTTGGTTCTGTGAGTTTGAAGTTGGACAGTAAAGGGATGTTGGCTGCTTGCAGCACATGGTCCGACTGCTTTGGAAGAGAGAGCAGGAATTATAGAAGCCAATTCAGAAGAACAGTCCCCATGGAAGTATATATATAGAAAAAGCAAGCAGCAGAATGTCTATGAGACAGAGAGTGGACAGACTCTGCTAGAGATGAGTCATTAATTACTCATCTCTAGCAGAGTCTGCTAGAGAACCGCCCTCTTTTGAATGGAATCTAGAGGCCTGAGAGAGGTTTTGGTGGCACCATGCTAGATATGGGAACGATATTTCATGGAAGGGGATTTGTGATTTGTACAGAGTGAACAGCTGTTTGGAAGAAAAGTAATGCCAAGAGGAAAAGCGAAAACCCAGTTTTTTAGATGCAGAGTATTACCTGGAGATCAGCATTTAAGGAACTGGTAGTAGGCCTCCGTAGCCGAGTGGACAGGAGTGGGAGTGCAGTAGCACACGCTCTTTGAGTAGACCGGGGTTCAAGTCCCTGACTGCTGAATACGGTCGATCTGCCAACCCGCACTGGACCAGCGTGGCAGATTACGGCCCATTTCCCTCAGCATGAATTGTTGAGGAGGCTTCCATCCTAAAGTGGGTTGATAATGGCTGCACTTTACTTTTTACTTTTTTTAGTGGACATGTGAGAAGATAAAGTTGTTTGCCCAGGGCAAAGTTTCTCAAACTGGAATGCGCTATCAGCAAAACTATAGATAAAATTTCTGGTTAATGGAAGAAATTCATTAATGTATAAGGTGAAAAGAGAGGGAGGAAGAACTGAAACTTGAGGAACACCAACATTAGCAGAGAAGTCAAAAGACACAGAGCCATCTACCTCACCTGCAGTGAGCAGTCAGAAAGAAAACTGGATACCCAATTACAAAAAAACAGTTTGGTAAACCAAAAGACAGAAGCTTATTTAGAAGTCCTTTATGCCAAACACAATCAAAAGTCATTGAAATAGAATAGAATAGAATAGAATCTTTAATTGCAGCAATGATAGACATACAATTAGTCCCGTCACGGCATGGTGGTGCCAGGGGTTAACAAAACTGTCTGAGAAATGTCTGAGAACTGTTTGAGTTTCACCAAACTTTTCCAGTGAAGTAGTGTAGATGAATAGTGGGGTTTCAATTGTGATAAATAAGCAGCTCGAAGATTCTAATCACTTGTTGGGCATATATCTTTTTTTGTGTTTAGCTAATGATATAACCATTTTATCATTGTGATCATTATGGTATAGTGTAACATATATTTCGAACTTGATAGCGCAAGGTATAATGTAAAACTAGATAGCGCAATACATATCACTGCATTTAGGAACCTATTAGATTAGTGTAGAATTGTCAATTAATCAATTAAATTATTAATCTTAGACTAAGATGCATTTAGGGCTAAAGCCTCAAGCTGCAAGCAAATTTAGACTATGTATATATTAAGTGCAATAGCATCATTAATACACAGCCATTTCTGAGTAAACAGAATATTTATAAGGTGGCATCGTTTTACGTTATATCTCATACTGCAAATACCTTCTCATATTGTGAATACCTTCACATCACAACTCATATTGTGAATACCCACCCAGTGGTGAAGTGTTACTTATTTGAAGTAGTGCAATATCATGGCAACTCGTTGTGAAGGTATTCACAATATGAGATATAACTTAAAACGATGCCACCTTATAAATATTTTGTTTACTCAGAAATGGCTGTGTATTAATGATGCTATTGCACTTAATATATACATTATTAATCTTATTAATTTTACTGTTAATCAATTAAACTATTTAAATGGAAATTAAGCCCCAGACTAGAGAAGCAAAGCAATGAGCACAAAGTAGTGGGAATGCTGTGACTCGGGAGATCTGTGCAAGGTCATTAGTAATTGCAAAAGCCTCAGCATCTCGACCAGGTGTATCCGTGTGACTAGAAAACGGTAGTAGCTGGAGTTGTGAACATTAACATCACCTAGGAAAATTACCTGACTGTTAGAAAAGTTGGAATGGAGAAAGTCAAGTTTCAAAGAGAGGAAGTCAAAGAGTTCCAAGTGATTAGTGGAGTTGGGAGAATGATAGAGGCAACAGATGAATTTGACAGACTGTGGTAGACAGATTTTAAGCCAGAAAAGAGGACATTCCAAATTACAGAGTCTCTGACAGAGAATATCAGAAAGGACATAGCTACAAGTATCTACCACCTTTGAAGTGAAAAGAATCCTACAGAGAATAACTCAGACAACTTTGATGAGTAGTGGTTGAATCAACCGATAACTGGGATTCTGTCAGAAAAAGTACGTGGGATTGTTTGACAGACTGCAAGTGGAAATGAACATCATTGAGATTAGAACTGAGCCCGTGTATATTTGTGAAATGAATTAGGGGGTGTTTGGGAAGTTTAGTTCTTTTCGCAGATAAGTTTGTTCTACTAGTTTGAAAATTTATGGTGTATATTTAGTAGTTAGGAAAGCCTATCTTTCTTGATAGCTCACTTGTTTTCAACCTTATATTTTACAATTTTTTTCTCAGTTTTTTCATCTCTCACATTGTTAGAGCATGCAGGATGTTTGCCTCAGTTGTTACAGGTCATTTCTATTCCCAAACAATCACTTTGAATGTTATCACAAGACCGACAGTTGGGGCAAATCAGATTTCCTGTGCGTGTCATCTGAAGTAAAATTATGCTTTATCACAATTTTACTTCAAGGTCCTATAAGGTGTATAATAGTGATTGACTTCTGTAGATGGCCATACTTTTGGCACATAACATCTCAAGGGATTGGGTATGTAAGGAAGAATACAGCAAAGTAAATAACCTGCTTTTACTGATGTGTATATGTTTGGGGTATTAAAGGTAAGGATAATGTTCTTGGCAGGTGTAAATTTATTTAGAATTCATTTAGCTGCTATTAAATTTTGTTCCTGAAGCTCTTGAGTTATTTTTTTCCTATGTGACATTCAACAGATTCCAGCTAGCCATAACACCCTTAGACATATTTAGAGTTGTGTTGGGAGATAACTTCACCGGAATTCCAAAAAAATTTAATTTGTAAGGGTTTCTCCAAATGCCTGCAATTTATGGTTTCCACTAGGTCTCCTGATTGCAGTTTCTTAAACGTCTTAGGAGATCCTGCAGTAATTTTCTAAGCATTTCTTAATAATGAAGGGAGATAGTTTACTCAAAGGCAAAACTGCAAATAGGTGGAATATGTAAGAAAATCTATTGCAGAAGAACTTGTTTTGAACCTCTTGGGTTGGGATGTGTCATGGTAAGTTTCTGCACAGCTGAGAATCTGTTGGCTCTACAGGTAAAAACATATTGCGTTCCTATTTGGTCCTTGGCAGATCAACTTTTCTGCCAAGGTTTCTGGCCCCACCACAGGGAGACAGAAGTAGTGCCTGGCTTTCCTTGCAGGATCTCTTCAAAAACTTTGGAGAGAAGAGCTGCTATGAAATAAGGAGTTTTAATAAACATGGAAACTTAAAAGAACTAGTAGTGGCTCTGGAAAAATCAATCAGTGATAGTAGAAATAAACTGCTTAGTTACAATCACTTGGCACCCATGGCCTAAGAACTTATGTAGATTCTTCAATTATATACATTTTTAACATAACAAAGGAATGATGTACTTTGGATTGTGTTTTTATTCCCACTGTGTTCTGTAGAAATGTATGTGATCAAAGGATCTGATTCTGTAATGTTATGTTAAGATATAAGTGTATATAAGTGATTATCCTCTCTTTGTGGATAAAACTATGATTTGTATCTTTAACAAACTTATTATATTGAAAAAGTCTGTATATAGGCTTTATATTTGTATTTATGTCTTTTTTTTTTTTTTTGCACCATATCTGAGTCAATGCTAATTATAATGCAAATAGTTCAGTTCATATAAATACTGTATTCTGATAGAAGTTGCCATTATAGTAGTATCTGATAAAATTACTGCCAATCTTATTGATGTTGTTTTGGAACAGTGTACGTACATCTGTGTATAATTCAGAAATTGTTCTATTTAAGTAGCATGTAGCTGTTAATAGCAGTGCTTGGGTAGGGTAGGTCCCCCCCTCCCAATGTTGGAAGAAGAGATCACAGTTGGTCTCTAGATATTGCAAACTGATATTCAGAATGATTGCTAATCTGCAAAAGTTTAATAACAAGTTGAGTAGTAATTCTTGTAGACATATGCTTGCTGGTCTCTTAATGGTTGGGAAAATTCTTTATATGTTTTACCATTTTGATACATGCAAAGTTTCCACAATATTGACTACCTGGGTGTGCATTTGATTTTGGCTACATAGGTTTTAGGAGTAATATTTGCCTTCTGACCTATAAGTCATCACACAGAAAGTATACATACTGTTACAGGATTCTATGGTATTGCGGAGTTGTAGAGAGGTACTCTATAATCAAGCCAGGATCTTATTACAGTTCTATACAAAACAGAATTGTGCCTCTGTCTATTCCCTATGTTATCACAGATATAACTTTTAGGTTATTCACTTTTTTTAAGACAGTTTGTTCTTAATTGTGTTACATGGTAGACTAAAAGTAATGCCATTTAGTTCATAACCTCAGCACTAGGCACAGCAAGTTTCAAGAAGGTTCTCAAGTAGCTAATAATTTCTAGTTAATGTACATGCTGTGTTTGTTCATTTACATTACGCTTTTAATAGTATGAACCAGAGCAATAATGCTCAATATGTTCTATGTTGACATCAATATTTGTAAAAGAATAACAGAAGTTTACCTCAATATGATACGTAGAAGACTTCCGTATGACTCTCCAGAAATTTAAAACGAAAACAATTAAAAAATCGAAAACTTTACATTACAGTAAGAAATAATTAACAATAATTAAAAATCAAATGAACACAATTAAAAATCAAATGAACACAATTAAAAATCAATTTAACTCAATTAAGTAAAAAATCAATTTAATGAAAAAACTACAAAACGATTTTCCTTCCTGAAGCTGACAATGCTTTTCGACCGTATGTCGCGATCACAGGAATGAAAATTACCGAATAGGGGTGAGCATGGAACTTAAATAGGGATTATTTGACTTCGCGCACGTGCGTAAAGGACCACAATTCGAAGATTAGATATGGCCGGCGAACATTAACAGAATTCTCATGTCATTTAATTTTGATGGTTTCTGCAATTAGTCTTGTATAATTACGTTGGACACTAAGTATTTTGGCCTCGTTAAATAAAAAAGTATGTTTATTATTAATAGCATGAAAGGCTAATTCTGACGCTGCTGAACGAAAAGCACGAACTGAGGCCGCGTGTTGATTAACACGAAAATTCAGGGGAAACTGCATAGAACCCTGATAAGACGAATCGCAATCACCGAAAGAAATGTTGTATACTAGGTCATTTATTTGTGTTGTGAACGAGGAAAAGACCGAGTGATTGTTCAGTATAGTGTGTAATTTCCATATTGGCCTGGCTACAATTTTAAATTCGGCATCTTTAAAAAATCTGTTAAGTTGTCTTTAAAGATACTGAATTTAAAATTGTAGCCAGGCAAATACAGAAATTACACACTAAATTGAACAATCACTCAGTTCTTTCCTCGTTCGCAACACAAACAAATGACCTAGTAAGTATACAATATTTCTTTCAGTGATTGCAACTCGTCTTATCAGGGTTCTATGCGGTTTCTCTGAATTTTCGTATTAATCAATACGTGGCCTGAGGTCATGCTTCTTGTTCAGCAGCGTCATAATTAGCCTTTCATGCCATCAATGAAAAACATACTTTTTTATGTTTAAATCACATTGGACACATACTTAGTGTCCAATGTGATTATACAAGACTAATTGCAGAAACCATCAAAATTAAATGACATGAGAATTCTGTTAATGTTTGCCGGCTATATCTAATCTTCGAATCGTGGTCCTTTACGCACGTGTGCAAAGTCAAATAATCCCTATTTAAGTTCCATGCTCACCCCATTCGGTAATTTTCATTCCTGTGATCATGACATACGGTCGAAAAGCATTGTCAGCTTCAGAAGGAAAATCGTTTTGTATTTTTTTCGTTAAATTAATTTTTTACTTAATTTTTAATTGTGTTACATTGATTTTTAATTATTGTTAATTATTTCTTACTGTAATGTAAGATTTTCAATGTTCCTTTCTGTATACCGTATACAGAAATGAACTGAATTCTTACTGTTTGTTCCGTGGAGTTTCAGAGAAACCAGTGTTTTTGCCGATATTTTGACTACATCTAATGATCCTTTTAGTGGTTACTCAACTATGAGCATGTTTTAGGAGCAACAGGGGATAACGAAGTCATCTATATATAGAGCTGTGTCTACTGTATTTGCTGTTCACTTTCTAATTGTGATGATATTTTTTATTGTGAACAAAGTACCACAGAGTACTAACTCTAATAGTAATCTTCCTTTCTCCTGTGGAAAGATAATTGACTGTTTAGCTCAGAGTCTGACCTGTAAAGTGCTTTTTGTGAAAGGTTACTAATAAATACTTCTTATTGCGAAATTGCAAATGTCTCGGATATTTCCACAGTGCCATGATGTATCACAAGCATTTTAGGTGCACTCTCATACATGTTTAAAGAACCTATTGGCTTTACAATATGTGACCATCCACATCTAAAGAACTGAATTCAGTGGACAGATTTTCATGAAATTTTTGTTTGGCTTTTTAGAAAGATTAGTCACACCATCCCAATCATTACCATTGGATAAACAGAAATACAGCAATTATTACTTTTTTTTTTCTTTTTATTTTATACATATCACACATAGACTATCCACATACTGTAAATTGCAGAAGCACTGGATATTATGTTTAGTGTGAATATGAAATTTTAGGAGCTTGGTATTTTTTTAATTATTTTTATTATATATATATATATATTTTTTTTTTTTTTTTTTTTTTTTTTTTTTGTATGCGAAATACCTGTTATATTTCAAACGTTATTCATATCCAGGGGAATATAAGTAAAATACATTACAAACATGTTGACTGCATACTATGATCTGAAGTACATGTTGATATTTCTTTATTTTATTAAATCACAGAAGACCTGTTAGTTTAACTTCGGTTCCAGGAAAATTAATGGAGGCACTGGTTAAAGAAGCACTGCAGGATCATCTAGACAAGAATTCAGTTATAGCTCAGACACAGCATGGTTTTGTTAAGGGCAGGTCTTGTCTGACCAATTTGATTGGATACTATGATGTAGTCACAAAAGAACTGGATGCAGGGAATAACTTTGATATTATATATTTGGATCTTAGAAAGGCTTTTGATACTGTTGCGCATGGAAGACTGCTGCACAAATTGGAGCAGTGTGGCACTGGAGGCAAATTGCTGCTATGGATAAAGGGAGGGTTGAGTGGCAGAAGACAGAAAGTGGTAATCAATGGACACTGCTCAACGTGGACTAATGTTATTAGTGGAGTTCCTCAGGGTTCAGTGTTGGGTCCATTGTTGTTTTCTGTATTTATAAATGATATTGATGATTGTATATCAAGCTTAATGTCCAAGTTTGCAGACGATACAAAGGTTGGCAGGGTTGTTAAGGACACTACTGATGCTATGCTGCTACAACAGGATCTGGAAAGGTTGAGCAGATGGGCTTCGAGGTGGCAAATGAAGTTTAACATTGACAAATGTAAAGTACTACATATGGGAAACAGTAACCCCAGATCAACGTATCAACTCTGTGGTACTACACTGACAGTGGTAGAGAATGAAAAGGACCTGGGGGTAATTGTGCAGGCAGATATGAAGTTCTCTGAGCAGTGCAGACGAGCTGCAAGAGTAGCTCATGGTGTCTTGTCAATGATATACAGGAATTTTTCTAGCAGGGATAGGGATGTGATTATTCCCTTGTATAAGGCATTGGTCAAGCCACACCTTGAGTACTGTATACAGGTCTGGAGGCCTCATTTCAAGAAGGATGTAGAGCTGCTGGAACGAGTACAGAGAAGGGCAACAAGATTAGTGAATGGAACAAAGGGTTACGAAGAAAGGCTTAAGTTTTGCAAATTACAGAGTCTGGAGACTAGGCATCGGCGAGGTGATCTGATAGAGGTGTATAAGGCTTTGAATGGCTTGAGCATGCTCAATGCCGATGGGATTCTTCCTCTTGCTCAGAATAATCACCTGAGTGGGCATAAATTCAAATTGAGGAAGGACGGATGTCGGATAGATGTGCGGAAATTTGCCTTTAGCCAGCGGGCAGTTGGTTTGTGGAATAGACTTCCATCACTTGTTGTTGAAGTTAATAGCCTAAACAAATTTAAGGCTCAGCTGGACAGGTATTTCGAACGAACGGAGGGGTGAAATGGGAGTAGTGGTTGTGTTTTTTTTTTTTTTTTTTGGCTGATGCTGAATAAGCTTGCTTTCTTGCATCATATGCCTCTACTAACGCTAAAGACCCATGATATGTACTGTATTTCAGTGTTTTGTCAAAAATCCTTGAAGATATAATTCAAGTATTACAGAAAGTTGAGTGAACATTATGTTGAAGTAAAGTGAAAACATTATTTTTATATATTATTAGTTATTTACTCTTTGCTTCTACACTTCTATTAATCACACAAAAAGAAACAATTAAATCAATTTAAGAAACAAAAATTAAACATGCCTAAAATGTATCACACTGCCTACATTACATAACTTGTTCTATGTCAGAAAAGATCATTATCAGATGTTCTTTTTTCATCCAAATGTTTGTGCTATTTTCTGCCTTGACATTTAGATCATTCGTTTCTTAAAAATTGCACTGTATTGGATTTGTCTATTATTGGCATTCATAATATAATTTAAGCAAGAAGCTCATACAGTATCAGCCAAAAAAAAAACCAAAAAAAAAAACCTTTTACCCACTTCATTTGCACATTCCTTCCGCTAATTTGTCTAAACCTTCTTTAAGTTTATTTAATCACTCTCTAGATGAATATTACTTTCAACGTATCTATATTGCAACCAGGTCTGGCAACAGGACTTGATTATGGAAGGGTTAATAAATAGATATACGAAAAGAATCCTAACAGTAAAGTTTTCCCATAAAGGTGAAGTCATGGTATGATCCTATTCCTAACAATCTGGACTAAAACCACTATTCATTGCAGTGACATCACTGCCATAAATACTAGTGTCTACTGCAATCCAGACAATTCTAAGTTTTAACCATGCCAACAATGTCAAACAAACTTTGGTGATATGATGCAGATTTGTAAGCTATATATGAACCAGTAGCCTGAAAGCAATAAATATTGAGTTTAATAATACAAAGTCTCAATCTGAAACCTGATAAGTATAGTTAAATCAAATAGAATTTGTATCCAGTAAATAAGTGTCATAGTAAATTTTAAGAAATCAAATTTTACTATGTGAATATGGGCTTTTATTATTATTATTATTAGTCATACGATGTACAGAAGTCTGAGGCTTATGCTGCACCAGCCAAAAAAAAAAAAAAAAAATTCCCAAATTACCCTCTGAGAGAGAGAGAGAGAGAGAAGTAGAAAGGAATCACCAAGAAAGAGAAGAATGATGATATCCAACTCAGGACCTGGGTTTGCCAAACCCATACTCACCAAATGTGAGATTATTGTTTTTCTTATTGGTAGGAAGAAAGAAAATTATTATAACTTTACCATAATCAGTCCCAATATTTTGAATTCTATGTTTAATTAATCTTCAGGCCAAGTGTTGGATTCCAGAGTCACTTGCATAAAATCCTTCAGCAAGCTTGAATATGGAGCTGTCTGTTTTCCCCATCCAAGCATGCCAACAAGAAACTTCAGAACCAAAACTTTGTCCAAACACTGAATTCAATATAGAATTTAGAAACGTATCTTCATTTTAATTTAGATATTGGGACTGATAAGAGCAAAGTTATAAATTCTCCTTTTTTTCAAATAATTAAAATAATATTCAATATGATAAAGTGCGATTTCTTCAAAATGACACTATTTTACACTTCATTATACTTTCTCCACAATGTTCCTCTCTAACCCAATAAAGTGCCACAGGCTTTTCAGAAAGGTAGAAAGGACGTAATCGCAAATAACAAACAGATGGTTTGACCTTTTTTTTTATTATTATTAAGGTTTGCAATAAATGCATTTTTTATCATTATACCGCATTACAAGTAAATGTGGTAAATCTGGTAGTGAGCATACCAAAACAGTTCCTTCCCCCTACCTTTGAGCCCAGCCAATGATGTTAATAGTGGGATAAATGGCTTACATGGTTAGCAATACTGTTACACGGTTATCATTACTGTTCTGCTTATAATAATCTACTCTTTTAAATAAGAAGAATATATGGCTTTTAACTCAACAGGCAACTCCACAAGGGCACAAGTTCTGTAACTTATGTCAGCATAGAATTACTTGTTGTGATGGGAAGTTTCTCTACATGCCACCTTTAAAACAGCTTTTTCAATCACAATTCTGACAGAGAAAATAAAACTGGTAGCATTCTTGTAGGTGTTTCCCTCAAATTTTCCTCAGAACCTTTGTCACAGTCTATTCCACCTTTTTTTGAGCTTCAGTGCTTTCAAAATTTTATCCTCTCTAGGGAACAGGAAGGTACTGGCAAGTGGGGAGCACAGAAGAACAGAGACACACAGAGCCTAATGGTAACATTAGTCTACCATACAGAACCTACCAATAACCCACTAGGAGACATCCAGTTCAGCTAGTGTATAATATTGCTACCTCCACTCTGCCAGCTAGCAAGTGGAGGGATTCCAAGTAGTGTGCATGTAGAAGGCAATGGTAAGGCCATGTCATTTCAAGGATCTCGGTATATGCCAAATCCAAAAATTGCATTAATTACTGTCTTCTTCCCACCCGCATTCACTTATACCTTATCACTAAAATGCATCATGAATAATCAAACTAACAGAAGAAAATTCATCTTATCCAAAAATTTCCTTATTCCTTTGTCCAATATACATGGTCTCAGTTCTATTTTCAATATAGTCTGTCCCCGACATAATGTAAGAGAAACATTCCAGGACTTCTTACATAAGTTTTAGATAACTCAGGAATGACTAATAAAATATTGCACTACATCCCTGATATGCCAAAATTACAAAAAAAACACATAATATCCTCAGAAGAATAAAGAAAAATAGTTATTAGGATTAGTAGAGGCACATGATGCAAGAAAGCAAGCTTATACAGCATCAGCCAAAAAAAAAAACTCTTCCCATTTAACTGATCTATTCATTCCAAATGTTTGCTAAGTTCTGCCTTGAATTTATTTAAGCTATCAACTTCCACAACAACAGATGGAAGTTTGTTCCAGCAATCAACTACCCGCTAGCTAAACGCAAATTTCCACAACTTTCTTTCCACAGTTTGAAACTATGCCCCCTCAGGTTTGTAATCTGAGCAAGAGGAAGAATGCAGCATTGAGCCTGCTCAATCCATTCAAGGCCTTATACACCTCATTCAGATTGCCTCACATGTGTCTAGTCTCCAGAAGCTGCCATTTGCAGAACTTAAACCTTTCTTCATAAGATCACCTCATTGTTCCCTTCACCAGTCTTGTTACCCTTCTCTCATTCTCACACTCATTCTAGCAACTCTACATCCTTCCTAAAATGAAGCTTCCAGACCTATACACAGTACTCAAGGTGTGGCCTAACCACTGCCTTATACAAGGGGATAATCCCCTCTCTATCCCTGCTCACAAAATTCTTGTATATCACTGACAAGACCCCTGGGCCTACTCTGGAAGCTGCCTGTCTGCACTGCTCAGAAAACTTAATATCTGACTGCAGAATTACCTCCAGGTCTCTTTCATTCTCCACTACTCTGAGTGTAACACCACTCAGTTGGTAAATTACTCTGCGGTTATTGCTACCCATATACAGTACTTTGCATTTGTCAATGTTTAACTTCAGTTGCCACTTCTCAGCCCATCTATCCAACTTTTCCAGATCTTGATGCAGCAGCATACTGTCATTACAGTTATTAACAACTCTGCCAACCTTTGTTTCATCTGCAAACTTGGACATTAAGCTTGATATACCAGGCGCCTCCGTAGTCAGGTGGGAAGGAGCAGCAGTGCGTAGCACACGCTTCTTGATTAGAGCCCATCACCACCAAATACGGAGGATGCGGAAAGGTCAGGGAATGACCACCGCATATCCCGGAGCAATATGGCCTTAGTTGCTAATGCTCCTAAAAACCAAATAACAACCTGATATACCTGCATCAATGTCTGATAAATATACAAAACAACAGTGGGCTCAACACCGAACCCTGAGGGACACCACTAATAACATTAGTCCATGTAGAGCAGTATTCATTAATTACCACTCTCTGTCTTCTCCCACTCAACCATTTTATCCATTGTAGCAACTTGCCCTTAATGCCATACTGTTTCAATTTGTACAGTAGCCTTCCATGTGCAACAGTATCAAAAGCTTTCATGAAATCGAAGTATATGATATCAAAATTATATTTTGCATCCAGTTCCTTTGTGACCACATCATAGTATCCAATCAAATTGGTCAGACAAGACTTTCCCTTGAAAACCCATGCTGTGTCTGAATTATTACTGCTGTCTTGTCTAGATGATCCTCCAATGCTTCTTTAACCAGTGACTCCATTATTTTCCCTGAAACAGAAGTCAAACTAGCAGGTCTATAACTACTCATGTCACCCTTTGATCCCACTTTGTGAATTGAAGAAAAATTTACACATCTCCAATCCATGGGGACTTGGGATGAGAGCATAATTATGGCTAAGAGTTTGCTTACTTCCTCTGCACCTCCTTTAAAATAACTGGATTTTAAAATAATAATACACCAGTTGCCTTTCTTAAACTTCAAAGTGGAGGAGAAATTGTTTAACTTCAACAATTTCTCCTCCACTTTGCTCTCAGTTATTACAAAATCATTTAACTCCCTGTTAGAGTTTGATAAACATCTGGCCCTCTCCTCCTTGAATAACTCCTCATGTGTTAATGTAGATGCAAAATACTCATTTAGTTTGGCAGTTATCTGAGAATGATTATCCACAGTCAAACCACTGATATCAAGTGAACCAATCTGAATCACCCCCTTCCTTTTAGAGTTTATATAAGTAAAGAAGTCTTTGCTGTTCTTTTTGCATCCTTTGCCAAGGATTTTTCATAATCTGCCTTCGCTTGCCTAACCTCCTTTGTGACTTGATTACAGACTAACTTGTATCTACCATAGGCTTCTGTGTCATCTGACAATTTACGTGCATCCCATGCATTTTTATTTTCTGCCACGAGTCTCATTAGTTCATCTGACATCCATTTGGGCTGAAGCCTAAAGCAGTTTTTCTTAGATGGAACAAAACATCTAGAAGCTTTCAAAATTACTTCCTTGAATTCTTCCCATTTAGAATTTGCTGTTGGTAACATCAGCAGTTGATCCTACTGCATAGAACCTAAAAAATATCTCTGAGACCACTGTAGTCTCCTTTACGAAAGCAAAAACCCTTCCCTTTACCCCTCATGGTAGTTACATCTTTAAGTAAATCCCACATCAGTACAATCTGGTCACTGCCTCCTAATGGTTCCTTTATCTGTAAATTCTTAATGCATGAATAATTACTACTGATAATCAGATCAAGAGCGTTACTCCCTCTGGTTGCCTCTCTAACATGTTGTAGAAAATAACCATCCAATAAATCCACAAAAGCCTTGCTAGTGTGCGGGTGTTTCCAACCCACAATTTCCAGTCTATATCTGGAAGTTAAAATCCCTCATTATAAGACACTCTGATTTACTGGCCCACTATTTCTCTGTATAACTGTTCATTATACCCAGCAGAGTCATTAGGCCTATAACAAACTCCTACTCTCAGTTTTGCTTTCCCAGTGCTTATGTCACACTAAATTGACACAACATTGCACTGTCCACCTGTGTCAACTGGATGCATGTTCTTAGATTTTATGTGTTTCTTAACTAACAGCATAATCCCTCCTCCCTTCCTACCCTGTCTATCCTTTCTGTACACATTGTACTCCCCAAATTCTAATTCTGCACTGCTTATATCTGTGTGATACCGTGTCTCTGATATTCCAACAATCTACCTTTGATGTCTTGATCTGCACTTCAAATTCATCAATTTTATTTATTATACTCTAGCATTAGTGTACATTCAAGTATACATGTTGTTGTTATTTGGTTTTTAGTTATGTCAAGGATCTGGGTATATTCTTACCATGTGTATGCCATATCCAAAAATTTCATTACTTCAAACAGCATGTCCTACCCAATTTTTCTTACTATTGAATACACCATGAATTGTCAAACCAATATAGCAAGCTTATCTGCGAAAAGATCTAAACCTCCCAAGCACTTCCTAATTCATTTCACAAATATACGTGACCTCAATACTAATCTAAATGACGTCCACTTGCAGTCTGCCAAACCCCATGTACTTTTTCTGACAGAATCTCAGCTATCGGTTGATTCAATTACTGCTCATCTCAGATACCCAAATTATTTGCTGTACGATTCCTTTCGCCTCAAAGGTGGTACTTGTGCATATGTCCGTTCTGATATTCCCTGTCAGACTTTGTAATTTGGAATCTCTTCTCTTCGATCTTCTCTGGCTTAAAATCTCTCTACTTCATTGTGTCAAATTCATCTGTTGTCTCTACCGTTCTCCAAACTCCACTAATCACTTGGAGCTCTTTGACTTCCTCTCTTTGCAACTTGACTTTCTTCAGTCCAACTTTCCTATCAGTGAGGTAATTTTCCTTGGTGATTTTAATGTTCACAACTCCAGCTGGCTTCCGTTTTCTAGTCACACCGACCCAGCTGGTCGAGATGCTGAGGCTTATGCAATTACCAATGACCTTGAACAGATTGTTCATTTACCTACAAGAATACCAGACAATCCTAATCATACAGCCAACACGGTTGATCTTTTTCTCACAAACAACCCTTCTAAGTACACGGTCGAAGTGAGGGGTCCTTTAGGCACTTCAGATCATAACTTGGTGATTAACTCTTGTCCGATGGATCCTTTATCTCATGGCTATTCCCTACCATGTGTTGTTTGGCATTACAAGAATGCAAAATGGAATGACCTGCGAAACTTCTTTTCTCCTTTTCCTTGGTTGGATTACTGTTTCAAAACTTCTGATGTCAACGTTTGTTTAGATCGTGTAAATGAAATTATTCTTGCAGGAATGGAATCCTTTATCCCACACTCCACTTTAAAATCTTGTCCTTTACCTAAACCTTGGTTTTCCAATAAATGTGCTAAGGCTGTTCAAGAGAAGAACATTGCATATCATAATTGGCTTGTTTCTAATTCTTCTGTTTCATTTTCTGCCTACACCAAAGCTCGCAACAATTGTAAAGCAGTTATTAATCAGTCCAAACTAGAGTTCGAAAAGGCTGAGAGTAGAAAACTTTCTTCTTGCCCTAATGATAGCCGAGCATTCTGGTCTCTTGTCAAAGCTACTGGCCGCAACTTTTGCCCATCTCTGCTCCCACCTCTGTCCAAACCATATAGTTCTGTTGTCACTTCAGCCAAGGATAAAGCTGACCTGCTAGCATCCCATTTTTCTTCCAACTCATGTATTAATGATCTTGGTAAAATACCTCCCACCATTCCCAACACGCTCCATTCAATGCCTCCTGTGGTCTTCCTTCAAAAGAAGGATATTGACGAATCTTGATGCTACGAAAGCTCCAGGTCCCGATGGTATTTCTCCACTTGTTCTCAAAACCTGTGCTCCTGAACTTACTCCTATTCTTTGCCACCTTTTTTCACTTTCTTATTCCAAAAGTGTTTTTCCTTCTGCTTGGAAATTTGCTCATATCCAGCCAGTTCCTAAAAAGGGTGACAAATCCCTCCCATCCAATTATCGTCCGATTGCAATTACTTCTAATCTTTCTAAAGTAATGGAGAAATCAATTAACCACCAACTCTTAAACTACCTAGAAACCTTCTGTCTGATCAACGATCGCCAGTGTGGATTCCATCAGTGTCGATCCACTGGTGATGTTCTGGCTTATGTTACCCATTTATGGACTAATTCAATGAAAAGGTTCGGTGAAACACAAGTAGTTGCTCTTGACATTTCAAAGGCTTTCGATCGTGTTTGGCATAAAGGTCTTTTAAACAAACTTCCATCTTATGGTTTGCCAACTGTTTTTAGTAATTGATTATCCAGTTTTCTCTCTGATCGCTCACTGAGGTGATGGTAGATGGCTCTCTGTCTTCTAATTTCTCCACTAATGCCGGTGTCCCCCAAGGTTCAGTTCTTTCCCCCACTCTTTTCCTCTTGTATATTAATGACCTTCTTCCATTGACTGGAAATCCTATCCATAGTTTTGCTGATGATAGCACATTGCATTCCACTTTCCATTTTGAGAAACCTTGCCTTGCTCAATGAGCTTCAACCTCGAAAATCTGCTACCAATTCCTTAAATGCGGATCTTCAGGTAATTCTGCAGTGGGGCAAAGACAACTTAGTTGATTTAAATCCTTCTAAAACTCAGTCTTGTCTTATATCTCGCAAAAAGGATTCTTCTGCTCCTATGCTCATCTTTGGTGACACTCCAATTTCTAGGCAAAATGATATATCTCTTTTTGGGGATTACTCTGACTTCTAATCTCTCTTGGCACAAGCACATTACAAATATTGCTTCCTCTGCATCTAAAAAACTTGGTTTTCTCTTTCGCTCTCGGCATTACTTTTCTTCCAAACAGCTTTTCACTCTGTATAAATCGCAAATCTGCTCTACCATGGAATATTGTTCCAACATCTGGGGTGGTGCCCTCAAAACCTTCTCAGGCTTCTTGATTCCATTCCGAAGAGGGCAGTTAGGTTAATTAATGATTCATCTCTAACAGAGTCTCTCCACGTGCTGTCTCATAGACGTACTGTTTATGCTGCATGCCTCTTCTACATTTTACATTTATTTATACACACAATTCTATATACATTCTCAAGATTTATATACATCCATTTATATATACATGATACAAGATTTATATACAATTTATATACATTCTCACATATATATCCATTCGCGACATGTATACAGATAAAGTGTATTTGTGAGTTATTAGCGGCTTCCAGGGTTTCCCCTATATCCGCCGTTTGTTAGGCGTTTTGCCAAGTTGCCGGCTTAGAAAAGAACTTAAAAGAGCATCAAAATTTCACGTATATATTTAACACAAAAAAAAAAAAAAAAAAAAATTCTTTAAATTTTTTAAGTTTTTTGAATTTTGAGAAGAAAAAAAAAAAAAAAAAATGCATCTGATAGATGAAATATGTAATTAGGTGTGCATTAGTGTTGTGTTTGCATTGTGTGTTAGCCGGCACCTGGCATTTAGCAGTCTTTTACTACAGATATTTCAATGGGCATTGTTCTTCTGAATTGGCTTCTATAATTCCCACTCTCTTTCAAAACAGTCCAAACATGTGCCACCACCAGCCAACATCCATTTACTGTCCAACTTCAAACTCACAGAACCAACTTTTCATCTTCCTCGTTTAATCATTCAACTGCCGTTTTCTGGAACAACCTTCCTTCATACGTATTTCCTGAAAATTACAGTCTACAGAAGTTCAAGTCCAATGTCAACAAATATCTTCTTTCGTCTTCTCAACCTCCAACCCAAGCACAGTACTAAGTACTATAGGTTCTAATACCTCTCGTGTTTGGGGTTTACATTAAAAAAAAAAAAAAAAAACTGAACCGACTCTACAATCCAGAAAGAAAGAATATAGAGATGACAAAGTGCTAGAGTGTAATTCTCCGAAGAAATAGCCGATGGGACACAGTCCACGTGGCTTGAACGTCATGGGGGTTTCTCTGAAGTGCTTCCACATAGTTCATCTGTCTCAAACACACGTTGTTGAATATTTCTTCAGAAATTCTAAAGCAGAAAATGAAATGTTAACTTTAGTTATTTACCTTGATTCTAGTTATGCCACATTATTATCCAACGCAGTTTGTATGGGAACGAAAATAAAAACTTATTATTCTTTCATTCGACTTCACTCTTAAAAATTATACAGAAAGTATCTTCATGATTTTGCCAAAAAAATTATGTAAGTCCGTCCGAAGTTACGTAACTCGGGGACTAACTGTAATCTCAATAATGCCTATTGCTGCCTATAATCTGTTGAACCCATTTACTTTTTTCTGAAAAATCTCAATTATCAGTTGCATAAACGACCACTCATCTCAGCTGCCCTAATTATTTGCTCTATAATTCCTGTCAAAACAAAGGTGTTGTATTAGCGAACTTCATATCTGACTGCACAATTAATCCAGGCCTTTTTCATCTCCACTACTCTAAGTGATACTATGCAGTTGGTATGTTAATGTGAGATTATTGCCACTAATATGCAGTTGTCAGGGTGGTCAAAGATAGATTACTATCAATAACCACCCTGCCAAACAAAATTTCAAACATTAAGCCTGATTTACATTCCAATATCATTAATAAGTATAGAAAACAGCTATGGGCCCAACACTAGGGAACTCCAGTAATAACTCATAGTCCAAGAAGAGCAGGAACCATTAATAAACATTTTATCTTCTCCCACTTAATCATCCCTTTATCCACAGCATCTGAAGTATCTGAAGCAGTCAATGAACCAACCTGAAATTCCTTCATCAATGCATTGCAGTTCCATTTTTTTACAATTCACTTGATCACAAATTGTTGTATTAAAGTTAACACAACTCTCTTCCTTCTTACTCCACAACATGTGTAAGTTTTAGGAGTCACTTTCAAAGGATGCTGAAAATATTTTGTGATAATAAACAAAAACAAGCAGCTAACAAATTTTCATAGCATCTACAATGGTTTGGTTTGTATTGGGATTTAGTGGTGCATGGACTATGTGGGTCATAATGGGCCAGCATCTACAATGGTAACTGTTCACTATAATAAATAGTACCCCTGCAGTAAACTATGAGTAAACAAGAAATTCTGAAGCGTAGCTTAATTTAATAAATTAAATTAAGCTACACAATATAGTAGCGTAGCTTAATTTAATAAATTAAATTAAGCTACGCTATTATATTGTGAAATTCTGAAGCAAATTGGTTCCAACCAACACTGCCCAGCTCTGAATTTTTTCCAGGTAATCAAGCATACTTACCAAACACAATTTAAAAGTTTTAACTGTTTATTGTTAATTCAACAACAAGGTAACTTGTGGCAAGAAGTTGCTTTCCACAGGTCATATCCTATGGCAATCAAATCATCCTATTCTATAACAAATTAATATAAATCCTTCTGTTTCTTAATAACATTTTAAACATTAAGTATGATGAAAGAAAGCTAAGTGAAACCATACTTCAGAAAACAGGATGGTTTTGCTTAGATTTCTGTATTCAAAATGAAGCACAAGCAGATAATGGATCATTTAACTCACTAAGGTTACTAAGATCATGAGACATTTGTACATATTTTGTCTGCAAGCCACACGTATTTTGTATGCAAAAATCCAAGTTTGCAGGAGAAAATACAACAATACAAATACAACAACAACCATATATATATAAACTCACCATCTCTGCTTTTTCTAGCTGTTCCATCTGTATCAATATACTGCAAAACACTTTTGTCACCTCAGCAATCCTTCCCAGTAATTTAATGCACTAGTCATAATAAAACTTAAAATAAATGGAACAGCAAACAATTCTGTTAAATTTTAACACTGTTAAAAAAATTATAGTCTTAAAAAATGTTTACATATAAGAGAAATTTGGATTGTGGCTAATGGCAACTAGACAAATATTCTGTCTCACTGAGATGATAGAAGATACTTATTGACACTGAACTTGAATCTCTGAACATTGTAATTTTCAGGAAATATATCAGAAGGAAAATTGTTCCAGTGACCAGAAATAGAAAGAATGAATGAGGAAGAGAGAAAGCTGATTCAGTGAGTTTAGAGTTGAAGTGCAAATGGATATTCATTATTTGATGCACATGTTCAGTGTGTTGAAAGAGAGAGGGAAAATTAAAGATGTGGATTCAGAAGAATATTCAATAATATATAGAAAAGATGCGAAGCATAAGTGAATATATTTGTGCAGGAAATGGAGTGTGTTTTTTGAGTTTGAAAAAAATAATTAATCTTATGGCTCACTTCTGGATAGCATCTAGGAGTTTAAAGAGAAGTGTTGGGTACATCATCCCAGACATGGAAATAATATTTTATGGCAAGGTATATTTGTAATTGCACAGAATTGACAGCTATTTAATATGAAAGTAAAGCCAAAAGAAAAAGAGAATGTCTAGTTTTTTTTATGGTATAGAGAAATTAATATTTGTAATATGCTTATACTAAGAAAGGTTAGTGATCAGGATTATCCCCAAGTTTATTTATTTTCTGTAAGAAATACAAAAAAGCAAAGCTAACAAATCTGACATAAGTTTCATAAGCTTTGAAGGTTAATCAAGTTTTCTTTAAGTACTAGAACATGAAGTGTAGCAAGTTTCCTACTCATAGCCTTTTCAAAAGTGAGTTTGGATTTATCAACCACTCATTTACAACTGCTGCAAGCTTTAGCAGAAAATCAAGCTGGAGATTTCACTACAAGTCATGAAATATGCTATATTCTCATTCTGAACAGGCTTAGCATATTCTTTTTAAAATCACAGTTTAGATAAAGTACTCCTGTTTCAGTTAGATTGAGGAATAAGAATTTTATCCCTACACAAATAACTTTTGTGATGCAAATTACAAGAAATGAGGTTTAAAGCAGTGGTCCAACCAAGAAACTATGAGGAACAGAAATCGTGCATATCATTCCATTTTAGTCCAAATGGTCATTACCAAAGTGTTGGGGGGGTGACCATGGATCTACAATCTAAGACTCTTAGAGAATAATTAACATTAACTATGTACTTTGAATAATATTGATGAGGAAATAATTGAGAGTAAATTATATTAACATAAATAAAAACACTATTAAACTATTTGCAAATGCTAAGTACATTTATTTAAATGGTTATAAGAAAACAGGATAGCCACCACAATACAGGTACTTAACAACAAATGTGACATATTTCTAAACTCAACTGACTAACAGCATCATGTCTAAGGGAGATAACAAAGGTTATCTCCTTTATGTTAGTTATTGTTATTTGGTTTTTAGGAGCATTAGCAACTAAGGCCATATTGCTCCAGGATATGCGGTGGTCATTCCCTGACCTTTCCGCATCCTCCGTATTTGGTGGTGACGGGCTCGAACCCCGGTCTAATCAAGAAGCATGTGCTACGCACTGCTGCTCCTTCCCACCTGGCTACGGAGGTGCCGTTATCTCCTTTAGGCATGATGGTTATCTCCTTTTAAAAGGTTATCAAAAGGTTATCTCCTTTTAAAATAAATTTTTAAAAAGTATAATTATGTCAATATAGAATAAAATAATGCCGAGTAAGTTGAAGGAAAGAAGCAATACAAAAGGGCTGAAGCTGAAAGGCTACAATAATGTCAATAGAATGATATGTTACAAAAAGTGTCATCATTAAAGAGGTATAATACAAAAGTGCAAAACCATAAAAAAAAGCAATTTTTTTGTTCTTTTCTAAGCTCCTGTAGAATACAGGTATATAAGTTTAAGGTATATATGTTAGAGATTATATAAGAAAGGTAAGGGAGGGAGGGAGGGGAAGTGTGATCCACATCCCAGAATATCAATATAACTAGAACACCAATACAAGTTGATTACAAAATCTAAATTACAAAATTTAGAGAACTAAAAATTATCAACAGAAAACCTTATGGTGAAATTATACATTAAGAAAAATAGAGAGTAAAAAAAAATGCTAATAGAAATACATGAAAGCAAAATTCTCCTACCGGCATAAATTTTACTGGGAGAATTACAGCTAACTGCTTAAAGGGAAAGGTTTGGGAACCCAGAAACATTGTATACAAAAAATACACAAAAGATTGTATAAATGCATATGGTCAAAAAAAACTAATAAAACTAACTCCAGACAACTGAAATGGGAGAAGTGGAGGTGGATAGGATTATAGAAATGTTTGAACATGAGACTATAAGCGGTTTAATTATAAAAAGCTTATAGAGACCCATTTCACAGGTGAAAAATTCAACTGAGAGCCAGGAGCAAGGACAAGTGTACGGAGACTATAAAAATAAGATATGCGATGCTATAATCATGAAAAAATGACGTGGAGAGTGGAATGAATGCCATGTGCTTCAAAGAAGGAATAGAGGGGCAACATGCTGTGTATAATAAATAAATTTTCTATTTGTACTCTGGGACAACTACAAAGTTTGAAGAATTCACAAGATACAGGGAATACAAGAAACATCACTGTATTTAGCAGTCAATATGGGCTTAAATTACAGCCATTCAAGCATATGTTATCCTCAAGCTGTTGTTATTTAGTTTTTAGGAGCATTAGCAAATAAGGCCATATTACTCCGGGGATATGCGGTGGCCATTCCCTAACCTTTACACATCCTCTGTATTTGGTGGTCACGGGCTCGAACCCCGGTCTAATCAAGAAGCGTGTGCTATGCACTGCTGCTCCTGCCCACCTGGCTATGGAGGCGGCCTAAGAACCAGGGTAGAAGAAGGAAATGTGAAGAGGAAGAGGGCTAGAACATAGGACCTGGTGTTGCATAGAGCATTGGAAACATCTACAAAAGTTATTTGCATACCTTCAAAACCTGGGTGAACAGAGTTACCAAAATTGTACTAAGCAAAAGGGAAGACAAACAGAGAAAGAAGGAAAATTTATGTATTTCTATAGACAATGCAGGCAAGCCGAAGGACTATTCTTGGGGATGCATAAAGGAAATGTCATTGTATTTTAAAAGAAATTTATACAAATCATTAAAAAAAATAATAATAATAATCAAGCAAGGAAGATGGAAGGGAAATGGGGATGGAATAGAGGAGAGAAAATAACAAGGTGCAAAAAACAGCCAGTCCCTCAAAGTCAAACCTAAAATGCAAAAACTTTAATTTTGTTTTCCTAGTGTTTATGAAATAACAAACTGACTCAACTTTGCAATGGCTTGACTGTCTTTTCTTTACACATTGTTCTCACCATATGCAAATTCTGCATATGGTGAGATCTGTTTGATCGGTACCATGTTTCTGACATCCACATTTGATGACTTAACCAATACTTAAATTCATCTTACTATATTGGTATACACACAAGTATACATGTGCCTATTTTTATTCACTGTAATCCTAACACAGCCCATGTATTTGCTTGTCCCATGAGAATCCCCAAGCGTAATCCCTCCCATCTGCAGACAAACATATCCCCTCTCCCTCTGCAGAACTATCTTTGCCACCATGAAGTCCAGGCAGCGTAAGCAACAAATATCATGTTCTTATGTTTAAGGAGACTGGACTGAAAACACACATAAAACCATATTATCTTAAATCTGTGGTTGGCAGGGATTACTGCATAGTGATTTTTTTTAAAAAATTGTTTTTTTTTTTTCCAAGCAAAATATCTATTGCACATTAATTGCTAGTTAAAGACTAGCGGATGCTGTTCCTCCCCACCTCTCTCTCTCTCTCTCTCACTCACCTTTTTTAACTATACGCACTGTCTTACTTGTTTTTAAAGTTGTTTTCAAAGTGACTGAATATTATTTATTTAGAATCATAATGTGAAAAGGGTCTGACAGACCAGGCAGCACCATCTATGTTATCTTTTGCTTTCTGCTTTTTGTTACTATTTTCAATTTCAGCATAATGTACGCTTTAATGTCAGACTGCTGTTACTACTGATACAGGCATTAAGTAATTTTCATTTTATATTTAATTACACTGGCCAAAAAAAAAAAAAAAAAAAAAAAAAAAATGTACCTCCAAAGCAACATTTGCAGATACTAAATCAAAGTGATTTACTGATTTCAAAAATACCAAAATTATGTCTCTATCGTATCTCTACTGAAAAGTTTTGCCAACCGTTTTGCAACTCAATGAATTGACCAACTTCAAACATCATACAATAATATATACAGTGGATTCTGGTTATTTGGATCACTGGTTAATCAGGGCAGCCATTAGTTTGGGACAAATCTTAAAGAACAGAACCTAATCTAGAAAATAGCCAGGGTTCTCTTCGCTTAATTGGGACAACATGCAGTTTAATCGTGGCAGGAGACTGCAGTATCCAAGGTTACCCTACGACTGGACTATGGTCCTGTCATATTTCTGGAGGTCACTACCATAAAACAATAAAAGCAATTTGCAGTTTCCTGTTCATTGGGCTTTTCTGTTAGTGCTATCTATTATAAACTGGTAGTAAACTCGATCTTATTGCATTTGCAATAATACCGATAGCTGGAATTCTATGGGTTTTTACTTTATTACGGTGAAATGTGCTTCCCCCTCACTGAAATCTTCAGTCATATAAAAAACATAAATAAATTTTCAGAACCTTCTCTTCATTCCTATTTTTTAAGTTTTGTAAACTTGATACTCCGTATCTCACTTGCATATATTGTGTTAGTTGCAATTTGTGCGTAGCATGTTGTTTGTCATTGATTGCTTATCTTTTTTATTGTTTTAAATTTTACAACCCAAAAAAAAGTCAGTAAACAGAAATATCAATTAGTTAGTATGTACATATTACAGTATTAATTAAGCTATATACGTAAGTGCAAATTCTTTTTTATTTTGATAATCTGTGGAAAATGTTCATCCAATTTTCATGTAAGTGTAAATTGAGGTTAATATATCTTTACTTTTATAACCTGTGGATAATATTCCTCCTATTTTCACTTACTAGAATCGCCGTTTAATAGAATTAAATTTCAATTCAAGAATGTGATCACAATGACCGGCATTTACTACATATCATATAGTGAATGGTATTTTTTTATGGAGAATCCATCGTAAAGTGAGTCCACTGTATTTTTAACTACATGTATTTATGTGAAACTTCGCACAATTGGGGCAGCCACTTAATCGGGACAAAGTGCACTGGTCCCAATGTGCCCCAAATAACCAGAATCCACTGTATATGCTATCTTAAAAATTAGTCTTATTCATTTTAAAATACTTTAATTGAACATATAAATGTACAATATACATTCAATTTTTTTAGAAATGTTTGCCATTCAAATTTTCTTATAGTTCATTTTGCTTTCCCTGTTAAGAAACCAGCAGTAATCTACGATCATGGTGTATTCCAGCAACCTACTGCTTTTTCAACATGGACATGTTCTGATGAAAGTGTTCCTTTTGCTCATCACTTATGTCTCTGAAATTTTGGATAAAAACAGTAAGTGGGAATAAAAAAATGAATTTAACACATTCAGCAGTATTTTATAATATTTATAATATTTATATTATAAATATTTCAGTATTTATAATATTTCAGTAAACTTGACCTTAGAGATTCATAATGAACTTGTTTTCTTCTTCCAAGAAATCCATGCCTAACTGCTTCAAATGATTGCTAAGCTGCAAGTTCTATCCTGCAGCTTTGTTTCAAATACATCAACTTCAAGGAGTTTCTTTATTTGAGGCCCCAATAAAAATTCCTTCTTTCAGTTTTGCATCTATACAATTAAAATTCTTCAATTAATCCAAGCTTTATATGCAACGGTGAAAGAAGAACCTTTTTAGTTCAACCAGTGAAACATATTTTATATTACTTCTCCCTAGTAAAAATTCCTCCTCCTTTTCCCACTGCAGCACAGTATAATGTTTTTCTGTAACATGACTGTCCCAAAAATCAGGAAACAACAGGATTTTGAGAAACCTTTCTGTAGACCAGTGACTAATCGAACTACCTTAATATCAATCATAGAATTCTAAGCATATAATGGTATTTTATTACACTCAGGATCTTGGATATACTTTCATATGCTTCTTTGCAGCCAACAGCATGAAATAAAGAAACTCTAATCAGAATGCATTTCTGTTGTGCAGTAAAACTACTTTTAAACTTAATTTTGAGGTATCAGTAAATATATGCCATTCATTAGGACTGTGTTCAATGCCCAGTTCATTCAGAAGACCATTAATATATACAGAAACCGTACCACCTTCCATAATGAAATATTTTGAAAACACTTTGTGACATTTTTGATATACTAGGATATTTGATGCTGTGCTCACTTTTCTGAACATTCCTGACATTTTTGTGATACAGACATAGCAACTGTCAATGTGGTTGCATGGTGTTCTCACCACAGTTCTCACCTTTTGCCATTTCTACCGTAGGAAGAACAAAAGGCATATTTTTATTTTTCCAGTTAGCTACATCCTCATATTTATGATAATACAGCACACAGGTGGAGCCCAAGTTTCTTCCTGATTGCCAATCTTGCAACAAAAGTACAAAGAATATGCATATTTAGTAATACTAGATTTTCTTCTTCTGAGTTTTTGCTGTAAACCATCGATACACAGCATGAAGTGCCAGAGTGATTCAGACCATTTCTTTGCTTCTACTTAAGCAGATTAACAATACTTTGCTAAGCAAAACAAAAGTATGAAGCAAACAATATTCAATAGATATGAAGATAAACTGTCTTTCCATTACTGAAAAAAGTGGGAAGCAGATAGACAAGGTTAAACATATTAACCCTCTCGAATGTTTCTGCCATCCATGAGCAAATGCAAATATTAATGTTTGCAGGTAACAGAACAGATCAGTATATCTACTTTCCTAAATTGTAATAAGAATATTACAGGTAAGCTAAAAAACCTGTAACATGTAGAAAAAGTGATGTGATGTGAAATTAAAAATTGTTTTCAAAATCTGCTCATAAAATTTGACTGGAAACAGCTGATATATTACTAGAAATAAAAATTGTATTGGCCTATGTTGTTATATAAGATGGGTTCTTGTCTTAATTATTATTATTTATTTATTTCACATTAATTATTATAATTTATTAATTTGACAAAATATTTTAATGCATATGCTGAATTTTTGTGCAGTTAATGGTTTAACAAAACTGTCACTTCCTTCATAACAAAAGAGATTGACAGTTTCATGTTTATATTTTGTCTATAATGTTTTTTTGTATCCTTTTTCAACAGAATTAATGTTTGTTTTTTTTTTTTGAAAATAAGGTATGAAAAGCACCTTCTAAAACTTTAAATATTTTCATTAAAAAAAAATTTTACATTTAATATTGCAATCCACTAGTAAAAGGATCGTATTACTATACAACAAACAAAATTCAAAAAAAAAACAAAAAAATTTTCAGAAATAAAAAAGAAAATTTGGGGATCTGCGTGACAATATGCTATTGCTATAACAAATTATGGTAATGACATTGCTGGGTTAAGTTTATAAATTTATTGTCTCTATAGTAACCTACTGCATAATATCTTTTTGTTTCTGTCTTGTAAATTAAGCTTAACTAACGTTAAGCCAACTTTTAGCATTTTTGAAGTTTATCTACCTATTTTGTTTATATTTTAATGGCTCAGTTTATCTACCTATTTTGTTTATATTTTAATGGCTTAGTTTATCTACCTATTTTGTTTATATTTTAATGGCTTAGAAAATGAACACTTTTGGTTTGTAAATTTAATCTATAATGAAGTAGTAGTAGTAGTAGTAGTGGCATGTGATGCAAGAAAGCAAGTGTATGAGCTTATGCAGCATCAGCCAAAAAAAAAAAAAAAAAACACACCATTCCCTCCAAATGCCTGTCCAGTCCCTCCCAAAATTTATTCAACCTATCAACCTCCACAACGACAGATGGAAGTTTGTTCCAGCAATTAACCACCCGCTGGCTAAAGGCAAATTTCCACACATCTATTCTACATCTATCCTTTCTTAATTTGAATTTATGCCCCCTTAGGTTCGTAATCTGAACAAGTGGAAGGATCTCATCAGAATTCAGCGTGCTCAACCCATCAAGGCCTTATACACCTCAATCAGATCACCGCGCAGGTGCCTAGTCTCCAGCCACTGCAATTTGCAGAACTTAAGCCTCTCTTGGTAAGAGGATCCCTTCATTCCCCTCACCAATCTTGTTGCCCTTCTCTGTACACGCTCAAGTAAATCTACATCCTTCCTAAAATGAGGCCTCCAGACCTGTACGCAGTACTCAAGGCGTGGCCTGACCATTGCCTTATACAGAGGGATAACACCTCCTTTTCCCTGCTAGCAGGGAAAAGGAGGTGATTAAGGAAAAAGGGAAAGGTCACAACCAGAATTTTTTTTTAAATAGTTATGATCTCTATAATTATTACAGATATGTTAATCCATATTTTCATACATTCAGTTGTACAAAGTATAAGATTGTCTTTTCCCTGACTTCCAAATTCAATCTACCACAACAAATACTCTTTTAAAAACTTGACTTCAATACATTATTATGCTGCTTTTTCTACGGCATTAACCCTCAGATGCTGGCATGAATTTTAAAATTTTATACAAATTCATCCTATGTTTGATTTTTATATTTTTATGACTTGTATAATTACCACAAGTAGATTTTAGCTTTAAGTAATAATTTATTAGCTTTCAATGTAATTTACTCTCTTAGGATGCTTTATACTCAAACACTATTTTTATTTATTATTATTTTTTTCATTCTTTTTAGAAGTGTTGCAATTATATACGGGTGACCCACTGATATCTATGTTCTGCTGGCATCTCATGAAGTGGACTGTAACTGCTCATGTTACTTTCCACCAGTTACTACTACTTCCCCACCCTACTAATGAGCTTGATTGTCAGCAATTTATTTCTTTCTTTTTTCTTTTTTTTTTAGAATTTATATGTAGCTGTATTCAGAAATAATGTTGCCTACTTTAGGATATCCTAAACCCAGATCTATTAGTGTTAATGTCAGTGTGGTTATGTTTTTAAGTTGTGGTGGTATAAATGAGTAGCTGAAGTATGAATAGTTGAAGTGTTTGGACAGCGTTAAGAAGTCTAAAAAAAGTCTTAAGACATTTTTCAAAATTTAAGCAGTTTCCCTATATTCACAATGTAACTGTCCTAACATTCTTGCCACTTCTAGACATAACACTGGAAGTCTTCAACTATGAAAGCAGTTGAGTTTTGCTGTCATAATCTATTGGATAGTTGAAGTGTCATCAAATCTTTATCCTATTAGCTATAATTTTCAGTTTGGGAAAGAGGAAGAAATCATGCTGGGCAAGGTTAGGTGAATACAGAATGTGGAATACTGCAGCATTGTTTTCTTGGTACAGAAACTCTTGCATACATAATACACACATGCCTTATAGAGATCATCCAGTGGCATTTTCATCTATCTTTCTCCATCAAGTTCTTTATAACAGACCTGGTTACTACCTGACCATTCTGAACAAGATTTCTGATAAAAAAAAAAAAAAAAAACTGGCATGTTTCTTCAAAATGGAGTAAATAACAATCCAATTGATAAAATTAGGCCTCACCCTTAGTTTCAGCCCCTTGCACAACTCCTCAATGGTGAATCCCCTGATTCTCATTCAACAACACTATGTCTTGGATAGATTGCAACAGTGGTGGGATATAAAAATACACATTCTATATGCACTCACATCCATCCTCAACAACTGATTCTATTAATAGTTTCATTTTGCTTTTATAGTGCACGCACACATGCACGTACGCACACCAGTGTGATGCAAAGCTGCATCTCTCTCTCTCGTTTGTTTGTTTGTTATTTGGTTTTTAGGAGCATTAGCAACTAAGGCCATATTGCTCCGGGATATGCGGTGATCATTCCCTGACCTTTCCGCATCCTCCGTATTTGGTGGTGATGGGCTCAAACCCTGGTCTAATCAAGAAGCGTGTGCTACGCATTGCTGCTCCTTCCCACCTGGCTATGGAGGTGCCATCTCTGTCTCTCTCTCTCTTTCACTCACACAAACACTTTTCTAGTCATTGAAGAATCAGACTTTAAACCACAGTAAAATGTAGTTTTGATGGTATGGAAAGATGCTAGGTAAGTGAATAAAAGATTACTACTGAATTTTATTATTACTATTATTATTGTCATTTTAACAAAATAAATATATAAATGACTACAGATTCCTTAATACCACAGGGATCTGTAGTCAATTATGTGTTTGTAAACCCACTGCTGTGGAGGTTTACAAATACAGAATACACATTGTTCTCCTTACACAAGATATATTTTGACTGACGTACAATTAGTGAGAAATAAAAAATATAAAAAATAGCAATTTTTTAATCTAATTTAAATATAATGACACAAATAAAACATTTATGTTATGTGATTATCTCCTTCAAAGGTAACTTAGCTATCAGCAAATCTCCAAACAGCACTCTTCCCCCCCCCAACATTTTCCATTACATGTGAACCACAGCAAAGTCTGATGGAAGTAAAAGGTAGGTAGTACCAGCAGAAATAGCAGTCAGGATTAAAGGTATTTTCCAGAATTGGCAAAACGTATAGGCAAATACAGGTAACCCTCGTACAACACGGTTATTAGGTTCCTGTAAAATGTCATGTTGTGCGAAACTGTGTTATATGGGACTAAGAAAAAGTACAAAAAAGGGAGGTTACATTTCAAAAGCTAACAAAAATACACTATTTCATGAACAAAACTAACAAAAATATACCAATCTAGATTTCGTATATCTTCTGCTCTCTTTAAAAAATCAGTAATCTGGGTTTGTTTGCTCTTGCTTGATAAATCTGTGTGAATTTTGTCGTATGGAACTAAGCATTTTTGAAGCTCCTTTTTGAACTTTTTTGAACTCCTTTCATTCAAGAATCCGCATTCAAAAAATAAGATTCTAATTTCTCGGCTAACTTTATGCTTTCCCCTATGCTTTTTAGTGTAAAATTTGGAAGTTCAGAATTTTCATCTGCGATATCATCATCTGAATTGATTTGATTTTACCTCCGATGCCATTTGCACCAAATCCGCTATGCCGACTTCTTTTTCTACCAGTAATTCTTGAACATCTTCAGTAATCATATCTTTTTTTTATTTCTTTAGGAGCATCAGCGACTAAGGCCACATTACTCTGTGTATATTGTCTATAAATTGCATGTGTCTTGAGGTCGATTTCTGCTTTGCTGGACGAAAAACCCGAGTTACCGGGAGAAAAAAACCATGCTAACCGAACCCGACTAACTCAGCCACATTGCGAAAAAGACCCATAAAAATTCCTCTTTTCATCGATGGGATTCAAACGGGTCTTTTCCTGCCGGTGTGAGGAGAAGGGCAATTCTATGAACTGTGCTACCCACGAAGGCTTCAGTAGTCATATCATCGAAACCTTCTCCTCCTACGAATGTAGCAAGTTCTACTACCGCACCGATTCCGTCTTTTGCCTGTTTGATCATATTTCCTGAATGAACTGACTCTGGCAATACATTTTTTCCCACGCATTTAACGTTGACGGTTGTTTTACTTCTTTCAGTGATAAAGCTATGATTCTGATAGAGTCCACAATTGACAAATGTTTCCATGCCTCCATTACTTCGATATATTCGGAATCAATTTTTTCCAAAATCCATTGTAATGATTTTCTGATGGAATGAGTTTTAAAGGTGGATAATGCCTGGCTGAATGGAAGAAGTGTATTACCCAGTACAACTGTTGCAGTAGGAATATAACTTCAACATTTGGATGACTAAAAGCTTTTGGTTGGCCTGGTGTGCTATAACTTTGAAATCTAGATTTTTCCAAAAGTTCAATAAGTACAAGTTCAATAGCACAGAACGTAACACAGGAATTTCCCAACAAAATGAAATACACAGATTTCTCAATAATTTTTTTTGACTAGCAAGTCAACAGTGGGGATTCAAAGAGTAAAAACTTTGAAATATTACATCCAACATAATAGCAGGGTTTCCCCTGCACAAAAGCTCAAAAATACTGTGATATGCGAGGTTTACTGAAATTTTCTAACCATGTTATATAAGTACCGTGTTGTGTAAGGATTGATGCAATTTATCAATCGTGTTAGAGCAAAACTGTGTTGTAGAAGTACCGTGTTATGCGGGGGTTGCCTGTACTTCTCACAGAGAGCCAGCAACAATCTTCTGAATATTGTTATAGTGCATTGAAATACTTGATAATCAAATTCTTAGGCTTCAGAATGCCAGAGTTGAACTATGATTACAAAACAATTCACTAATCTTCTTCCAGTCACATAGCTCCCTGAGGAGCTGTTGTGGCCACCAACAAATTCCTCCAACTGCATCGATCGTGTGCTATACGAGCAGCATTGCAAAGTGTCATGCCCAGAAGTTCACTGATCCCATCCTTCCACCAAGTTGCAGGTCTTCCTCTGCACCTCTTCTCCTCGGTTTTTCATTTCATTATATTCTTCAACAGAATATAATGGAATATAATACAATTCACTAATACAAACATAAAAAACAACAACATTCCAACCAAATAATGACTTTAAGACGAGGGGAACTGGTTACTATATATGCATACTAATTGTCAGTGCTTTTTTTGTAAAAAAATAGGTGCCGGTACTCATTCTTTGCTATCGGGAAAAATTGAAAATTAAAAGGATATGAAATGTACTCTAATTCCGCCCCCCCCCCTGATATTTTTACTTTAGTAGTAATTTTTTTTTTTTTTTTTAGAATAAGAACAAGAAATTAAGTATATTAACACAGTTTATTAAGCATAAATTTATTATTCAAGTATTTAAAAAAATAAGTAAAATGTGAGTAAAATAAGTAAAAATAATTTCATAATAAAGTTTTTGTAGAGTATTCCAAATTGTTATTAAGTTCTCATCCGAACCCCTATGCTGACTTCTCTTCCTGCTTTTTGTATCGGATGCTGAATGACGTTTCCAAAGCAGCCACGAATCTACATATTTCGCTGGATCGCAGCAGGTCAGCGGATGGCCCACAGTTTTAAGAAACAGTAGTGAAGAAACTGTTTGTGTCATCAATGAAGTGCTGGATGGCGATCAGATTTATTTCTGAAAATCTTCGTTCACATTCACTCGGTGAAATTGGTATCATACTCAGAGCATTCATCAAATGCTTCAATTCTTCGGAAACCTTCTTATCAATTAGGTATCCACGAATTACATTTAACTCTAATTGACAATTTTCTAACTTCATTTTCACCAATGTCAACAATTCATGTTTAGAAGGTTTAATACCTTCGTTGTCCTCGTTTTCCTTCTCTCGTCATCGGTATTGTCACTAGTTCTTAAATATAAATTTTTTTTCTTTTCTTTTTTTTGAAACTGTCCAAAATAATGGTATCATTTGGATATTCAGGTAAAGTAAAGTGTAAACAGAGATAAGGAAAATTTTCAGAAAAAAGTGGATAACGCACTTCCGCAAAATAACAGATGATTATTTATGGGGTAAAAGAAAATCACTTTTCTAATTCTCGAACGGGGTGCTTACAGTTGATTCACAGAGGTGTCCAACCTACAACCAGCAAGGAAAGTGAACTAAAACAGCATTTTAAACTTTATTATCGAAAAATTTTTCTCATTAAATGTTCTCATTTTTAGTTCAGTAAATGTAATTGTGTATTGTACTTCATAAAATTTTTGAATATTTTCAATTTTACTTTTACATGCAATAAGATATCAAAAATGTAACACACTAAAGAAAGTTTGAATTTTTTTTTGAATATGGCCCAGGTACTGGAAAAGGTTGGACACTACTGCAGTAGAAGGTGGGCCAGAGCCCATTGGGAATACACCTTTATCTGCTCACTGCAGACCAGCGCAACTTCTCCGTATGTGGGACAGGTGGTCAGATAGGTTTTACCAGGTACAGCTAAGTTATACAATACTTGAAATACTTGATAAGTTATACAATACTAATCACTTTAGCTCTCTTAATTCGCGCAGCAGCACTAATTGCCTGAAGGTCAGAAATACAAACAGGCCATACCAAGTTAATTCTCTCCTAATCCGTTCGCTATATGAAAATTTTCTTCCCTCAACCGAAACTATTTTAAATGTAACTTCCAAGGGGAATTCAAAATAATTAAACAGAGGTCCGACTGAGTAATTTAGAATTATAAAAATGGTTATACAGTTTTATACAGAAAATATCTTAACAATAGACAGTATAAAATGCAAATTTAGTTAAATCGTTTTAAGCTTATTTGAACAGTAGGTAAACATGTGAAAAAATTTACAGAATATTATAAATTTCGAAGTGCAATGCATCCTAATGTCACACGTCACTGTTAATAAAAGTGCCGGTACGCCGTAATTTTTTTTGTGATGGTACCGATGCGTACCATCACAAAAAAAGCACTGCTAATTCTTATGCACAAATAAGCATATATACATAAATAATCTCAGAATAGAAGAGAAAATGTTACATGTCTGAAATCTCCAGAACAGGTGTATCTGACCTATCTAGATATATCTAAGAATTACTTCAATTTTAATGTGCATTACTTATATGGTATTCAAAATTTTTACCTTTTCTACAATTTCCAAAGCTTGATGCCAGTGTCTCTGTCCTGCTAGGGCTTGACTGAGTAATAAATGTAATTTTCCAGTTAGCAATGGTGCTTTTGAAGACGTTTTTGCCAGTTTTAATCCTAAAATGCAAACACAATTAGTAATATGATTTAATTTGGGTAAAATTAACTGATACTAAATGGTTTACAATAAACTATTTATTTATCTGAATAAATATTACCATTTTGAAATTCTGCAAACCCTGTATGCATGACAACTGAATCTGCAGATAAAGGAACCACTAGGTGGCAGTGATCACAGTGTGCTGAAGTGGGATTTATTCAAAGAGGTAACTACCATCAGGGGTAAAGGGAAGGGTTTTTGTTTTCGTAAAGGCGACTACGATGGTCTGAGACAGCATTTAAATTCTATACAGTGGGACCAACTGATGATGTTACCAACAGCAAATTCAAAATGGGAAGCATTCAAAGAACTTATCTTGGAAGCTACTAGGCTTTACATACCAACTAAGAAATATTGTTCAAGGTTTAGGCCTAAATGGATGTCAGATGAACTAATGAGACATAGGGCAGAGAAGAAAAATGCATGGGATACTATAAATTAATGGGTGACACGGAAGCCTATAATAGATAAAAGCTGGTCTGTAACCAAGTCACAAAGGAGATTAGGCAGGCAAAGGCAGATTATGATAAATCCTTGGCAAAGGATGCAAAGAAAAACAGAAAAGACTTCTTTACCTATGTAAACTCTAGAAGGAAAAGGATGAATCAGATTGGTCCACTGGATAGTGATGGTTCAACAGTTGAGGATCCTGCTCAGGTGGCTAACAAACTAAATGAGTATTTTGCATCTACATTCACATATGAGGAGTTATTCAGGAAGGGGAATGCCAGAGGTGAATTAAACTCTGGCAGTGAGCTAGATGATTTTGTAATAACTGAGAGGAAAGTGGAGGAGAAATTGTTGAGGCTAAACATAAAAAAGGCACCCAGGGTGGATGGGATCTATCCAGTTATATAAAAGGAGGCAGCAAACCCTTAGCCATAATTATGAGAGCTTCTTTGGACTCAGGGGAGGTACCCATAGACTGGAGATGTGCAAATGTGACCCTAATTCACAAAGGAGGATCAAAGGCTGACACAAGTAATTATAGACCTATGAGTTTAATTTCTGTTCCAGGAAAATTAATGGAGGCACTGGTTAAAGAAGCACTACAGGATCATCTAGACAAGACTTCAGTTATAGCTCAGACACAGCATGGTTTTGTTAAGGGAAAGTCTTGCCTGACCAATTTGACTGGATACTATGATGCAGTCACAAAAGAACTGGATGCAGGGAATAACTTTGATATTATATATTTGGATCTTAGAAAGGCGTTTGATACTGTTGCACATGGAAGACTGCTGCACAAATTGGAGCAGTGTGGCACTGGAGGCCAATTGCTGCTATGGATAAAGGGATGGTTGAGGGGGAGAAGACAGAGTGGTAATCAATGGACACTGCTCATCGTGGACTAATGTTATTAGTCGAGCCCCTCAGGGTTCAGTGTTGGGTTCATTGTTGTTTTCTGTATTTATAAATGATATTGATGATGGTATATCACGTTTAATGTCCAATTTGCAGACGATACAAAGGTTGGCAGGGATGTTACGGACACTACTGATGCTATGCTGCTGCAACAGGGTCTGGAAAGGTTGAGCAGATGGGCTGAGAGGTGGCAAATGAAGTTTAACATTGACAAATGTGAAGTACTACATATGGGAGACAGTAACCCCAGAGCAACGTATCAATTCTGTGGTACTACACTGACAATGGTAGAGAATGAAAAGGACCTGGGGATAATTGTGCAGTCAGATATGAAGTTTTCTGAGCAGTGCAGATGGGCTGCAAGAGTAGCTCATGGTGTCTTGTCAATGATATACAGGAATTTTTCTAGCAGGGATAAGGAGGTGATTATTCCCTTGTATAAGGCAATGGTCAGGCCACACCTTGAGTACTGTATACAGGTCTGGAGGCCTCATTTCAAGAAGGATGTAGAGCTGCTGGAACGAGTACAGAGAAGGGCAATAAGATTAATGAATGGAACAAAGGGTTGTTCTTATGAAGAAAAGCTTAAGTTTTGCAAATTAGTGTCTGGAGACTAGGCACCAGTGAGGTGATCTGATAGAGGTGTATAAAGCCTTGAATGGTTTCATATGCTCAATGCCGATGGGATTCTTCCTCTTGCTCAGAATAATCACCTGAGAGGGCATAAATTCAAATTGAGGAAAGATAAATGTAGGAGAGATGTATGGAAATTTGCCTTTAGCCAGCAGGTAGTTGATTGGTGGAACAGACTTTCTTCCCTTGTTGTGGAAGTTGATAGCCTAAATAAATTTAAGGCTCAGCTGGACAGGTATTTCAACTGAATGGAGGGGTGAAATGGGAGTGGGTTTTTTTTTTTTTTTTTGGCTGATGCTGCATAAGCTTGCTTTCTTGCACATCATATGCCTCTATTAATGCTAATGCTAACTGTTTGATAAAAGAATGATTTTTCTCCTAAGATCTTCTGTATTTTAATGGTAACATGAACTTGCAGTTAAGAGAATGTGTCACTTAAAATCCATAAGAAATAAGTTTGAATCCTGCTATTGATGGAACTTTCCAATTTTTTTTAAACATGACAAACAATTTCAAATGGAGACTTCAGAATTTTTTACACAAAAAAAATTTTTTTTTTACTTGAAAAACAAATAAATGGTTTTTATTTGTTTTTCAAGTATGCTCAATGCCGATGGGATTCTTCCTCTTGCTTAGAATAATCACCTGAGAGGGCATAAATTCAAATTGAGGAAAGATAAATGTAGGAGAGATGTATGGAAATTTGCCTTTAGCCAGCAGGTAGTTGATTGGTGGAACAGTTCAATAATATAACTCTATGAATAACTAGGCCATTGTACTACTATAACTCCTAAAAATTCAGTGTTAATGTACATAACTACTTATGCTGTCCATAATACAGCATAAGTTTTAAATATTTGATAGTTACAAAGTATTAAAAACTTAAATGTTGAAATCCACATGAGGATGGACGGAGGGGGGGGGATAATAATCCAATGATAAATAACATAATTTTATAATCTTTTATTTATAGACTTATATTTTAACAACTTTCATGGTTTATACAGACAGATGTGCATTTATATATTAGTATGCAATAATATGGAGCAACAAGTATCATTCAGCTTTACAGTATATAAAAATACATAGGGTTCAAAGAAATTGCATCACCTAGGAATTTCACATTTCTAACCTTTTTTCACGATGGTATGTTACATTAATGACTAGCATCACAAATAGAAATATAAACAAAAGATATTTATTAACAGTTAAGGCAAAACTAAGAAATATTTGACGTGCTCTCAAAATATTCGAAAATGAGCATTTGCAACCTTTATACAACTGTTTTGGTACACACAACAATTATGGCTGAAATGTTATCAGAAGCCCTCAATTTGCTTCAATTTATCATTTTAAATGGAAAACGAAATGAAAAGTTCACCAGGTGCAAACTAATATTTAGTTGAACCACCTCTGGCCCTGATGACAGCAGCACACTACTGAGGCATTGACAAGATCAATTTCTGAAGATATCCAACTGATAGTTGGATATCTTCAGAATGAATCTAAAGTAACTACAGAAGTGCCTACTTACACTTTCCGCACTATGACAAGGAGCAGAGTCATCCTGAAAGATGCAGTTACTTGGCAGGTTGAAATGGTCTCTAATGGTTGCCTTCCAATATAGCCAGGTATCCATTGGCATTTACGGAACCTTTTATAAACTGCAGATGACCTAAAATGCACTCCCATATCATTTGACTAGTAGGGAATTGCACTGTAGACACCATAGTCTGGATGGTATTCTTCACCACATCTATGGCGAATCGTTTGTCTCCCATCAGAACCATGCAGGCTGAATTTCTTCTCATCCAAGAAAATAACTGACTTCCACTGCTCGGGGGTCCATTTGACATGCTCCTTACACAAATTAATCGGGCCTTTTTCATTTTTTGTGTGAGGAGGGGCTTCTTCTTAAGACAACGGGCTACAAGTCCATTTTTGAAGAGGCGTCTTCTGACTGTTACTGCTCCTGTATGTTCTTCACATTCTCTTTTCAGCTCAGACAAAGATTGCTGTTTTTAATGCATAAGTGCTTCAAAACGCGGTCCTGTTTTGGCGGGACTCATTTGCATCTGGTTCCTTTTTTCCTATCAGCAGAAGTAGTATTCTTGAGTTTGGAAATAAATCTACTCACTGTCGACTGATTAGCATGATACTTTATAAGCAATATGACGGAAAGAACATCCATCCTCACGTGAAGCAACAATAGCACTCTTTCTTCATGGCATCAATTGCACGTAATTCGTCATCCTGACACAATCAAGGAATGACTGCAACTCTTGCAGAGCATGATTGTATAGCTGAAAGTAACAGCTGATGCAATATTATGCCATCACCTAGTCTTATCTGATGCAATCTGTAAGAAATATTACCATATACTTATGTTATTCTGATGAGAATTACAATTTGATGGGGTGATGCACTTTCTTTGAACACCATTGTATATTTAAAATGAATTTGTCAAAGTATATGTTTAAATACCCACCTGTCTGTAGTTTAATTACAAATAATATCAATCTTCTCGCTTACATAGTTATGAAAAAAAAAAAAAAACCCTTGGATGGTCCAAAAACAGCATTTTATTACCAGCAAAGATTATAGATGACTTTCAAAGGTGTGAAAAAATCCCTAGCAATTTCGCAAAATTTCAAGTAGCTGTGATTGGTATGTATTGCATCTTATGACCTATCCATATAAACAGCGCTTGCTCTGAAAGATTTTAGTGGTAATAGTAAAATATCAAAATTATCACAAAGTAAATTTTTTGGATGATCAAGCAAGCCTCTTGCCAAAGATTGCTATCCTATAGCCCTAATTCAATCAACAATGAATAGTGAACAGCTGTCGATCAGCTCAAGAATGGTCACTAGAAATTAGCACTAGTGTTGTAACCATCAGCAGTTCTTTATTCACTTAGCCTAGTAGATGTCAAATGCAACAAGCAAGAAAAGAAGCCATTTCAAATTTAAGGCAAGTCAAATGATACCTGGCATGGTCCATTAGGCATAGAGAATGGGTTGCTCAATGGCAGTTATTTTTGAGTGATGAGTTGCATTCTGAATTAATTAATAGAAAATGCAATGTTGATGCAAATAATTGCATGAGGAAAACTGTTCATTCAATTTCAAAAATAACCTCCAAGGCAGTGCAGCCCAATTCAGTACATAGATATGCATTACAGAGGGTAATCTGATTGTTCTCTATGAAGGCCATCTAAATGCTTTTAGGTATACTGACATTAAGAACATTCTGCCGTATTTAACCACAAAATAAAGAAGACAAGTGATTAGCTTTTTCAACAAGACAAGCCATGTTGCAAAGTAAAAAGTTAATTATTGGTTTAATAATCATAAAACTGTGTCAAATGGTTGGCCGAATCAACAGAACTCAAATCAACAATTTGGTTCAAGGATTACAAGAAAAATTTTGTTTTTATGGAAAAACCTAGATAAAACTTTGGTTGCATCTTTGCAAAAAAAAATAATAATTTTAGATGCTATCGACATTAACAGTAGAAGTGTCATTATTAATGTTTTTTTTTTTTTTTTTGTATATGGAACCATAATCTTTGCTTGCAATATAATATTACATACAAAATTTGCAGTAATATTTTCTGTAAGTATATAAATGACAACTTGTACAAGCGAGAGACATTATATATACCACACTTTCCAGACCATAAGAAATTTTAAACATTTTCCCCCTCCAAGAAAATGTTTAAAATTTCCCTGCATCTTATAGTATAGTATAGGTATGCTAGATGCATGATGTCTTTATCTTTAGCCATGATTAGAGACAGTATAAATAAAACAGCAGGTGGTGGCCTTCTAAATAAATATATAAAAATAAGTTAAGAATAAATACAATAGTGAAATTATAGTAACCTTATTGAAATTAAATTATACATCCGCTATGCCGATGATATCCTAATAATAGGCAACAGAACAACCATAGACAATCTTTTTTTAAAATTCAATACAATACATGACAGGCTAAACCTTACCCTCGAAATCGCAACGGACAACCAGATTAATTTTCTTAATCTCACTATTTATACAACAGACACAAATTTAAATACCAAGATTTTCAGAAAAAACATGCACACCGGTAAATATCTACATTTCACTTCACATCATCCCCTTAGTACCAAAAAGCCGTCCTACACAACCAAATCTACAACACTATCAAATTCACCTCTTCACAAAACGATCTACACAATGAACTTCAATACCTTACTGATAAATTCATAGCCAGGAGCTACCCCCCTCAACTTGTCCAACACACAATATCCACTGTTAAAAACAGTATTAATAAACCCACCAGACACAGTCACAAGACAAATACTCGCATAGTTCTGACAATTCCGACGTACATTCAAAGATACCGACATCTCCCTCACCTTCTCCACTTACAATAAACTAGGTTCCCTATTTAATTCTTATAAAGATACACACAAATATCCCATCAATGATCTCAATAACTTAATATATCTCATAAAATGAAAACCAAACTGCGACACCTGCTACATCGGCAGCACTACCACCAAATTCGGTTCCTCCACAACTTCCAATACCCGCGCATACTACCACTTCAACAGTTTCAAGACAAGTCAATCCTGCACTAAGTTAACAACCCATGCTCAAACCCACAACCACACCCCCCTTGTTGACTCTGCTATCACTATTATTAAACTTAGATCGAGCTACAGAATTCTTCGATATGAAGCCCTCGCCATCGAATGGTACCGACACCATTCCAATCTCAACATTATTAACGCTAAACTTCCCTTCAACCTTTCACTGGCTTGGAACCTCTCGCGGCTAAAGTTCCCATGTGTCAAAAAGAGCATCATGGGAGTTTAGATAAACTTTAAATACAACACGCTCTCACTTCTCTTCCATTTGCCAACTGATGACGGAAAGTCCCTCTAATTCATGAAAGTCCCTCGTAACGACTATTGGCACCACCGGTCTTCTCTCTCTTTTTTTTTCATTTACGTCTTTTAACCTCTTTATGGCAACCAAGGATTGGAGATCTGCATTTCTACTTCCTTGCGCTCATTTTAAAATCTGTTTAAAATATTTTCACCCCATTCCCCGCCTTAGTTCTTTTTAATGCTTCTTCCAACCTAAATTTAACCACCATCTACCAAAAAAATTATTGCAGATTTATACAAGGTGAGTACCGTTTTCTAAGCATTTGCTATTCATTTTTAGTCAGAATAAATACAAGTAATACTAAAAGTGATAAAAATATAGAAATAAAAATATACAGAGTAAAATAAATTAAAATCACAGAACATGAGCAAGGATAAAATAAGTTAAAATTGCAGAACATGAACAAGGATAAAATAAGTTAAAATTGCAGAACATGAGCAAGGATAAAATAAGTGAAAATCACAAACAAATTTTTAGTCTATGTATATATATAGACTATTAAGAAAATATAGAAAGAAAAGGATAGCAAGATAGGTGAATAAGATGCTAGCCACTTTAACCCTTTCAAGAATATGCAATATTAAACAATTATATCTGCATATGTACAGTCCCTTGAAACTCTACACAGACATGTTGCCATCTATCAACTGTGCTTACAAATAACAGTAGCCATTTTTATATTTATGATAGTTGGCACAAATGCATCATGTCTATACACAGTAAATTAACTGAAGTTATTATAATGGCATTGTTTCATTACATCTCATATTGAAAATACCTTCACAATGAGTTGCCTACCCAAAAGAGAAAACTATTGTTACCTATTCTCAGTGGATACCACCACCACCACCACCCAGATGGCATGGCCATTTCAGGGTTATTTGGCCCTTTATCAGTGGGTGGGTGGGTGGGTGGGACAATCCAGTTGTGAAAATAATTCCACAATATAAGGGATGCCAAATAGTGTTTAGTAGTTTAATACTTAATAAAAATTCAGAGATAAAGCCTCAGACTACAGGAATATTTCCAGACATAATAAGTTATATATCTGTAAATTTTCCCAGTCTGAGGCCTTAGCCCTGAATTTTTATTCAAGTATTTATAATAGTTTTAAAATCAGCATAAGAGATCATGGCCCTTTTAACAACCTTCAAGATGATGTGGACTTACACAAGCCAAAACTGAAGAATTTCCCAGTAATATTCTTAGTGAACAAATAACATACATATAAATGCAGAGGATATTACTGCAATGAAAAAAAAAGAAAAAAGGTTTTGATAATTTTTTCTCAATTTTTAATTTTTTTTCCCTTCACTTCCTCTCCTCCAATTTTGCTAAACAAAATTTCAATTTTGATTTTGTTTTTGATAGTAACATTTGACAATAAAGTCAAACAGAAAAAGAATTAATATGTAAAAGCATTTATGTAGATCATTTTTTCGTTTCCACAAACTTACAAATTCCTTGGGGGGGGGGGAAATCACTTCGATCATGGGCATATGGCCTAGAAACCCACTTATGAGAGAGAGTTAACGCAAAAAAAAAGATGCATAGGAAGTTACTGAATTATCATGTATAGAAGTCTATAAGAGTTACTTGACCTGTAATATTAGATAGAGAGGTAATTATGCAAAATCATTGGCTGAGAGAACAAATAACAGGGACAAGAAAATTTTCATGTGTGCAAATGTAAAGTGAAAAAAAAAAAAGAAAAAGAAGAATGAACCAGATGAGACCCTTACACACTGGATGTGAGAAACTTTTAAAAAAAAAATTTACAATGATCCTTAGCAATGAAAGACCTTTTTCAAACTTAAATATAAGTCTTATCCATAGGGTTGATGGCATATACCCAGTAATTTTGAGTGGAACAGATGGCAATAGATTGCATTGAATATTAAGATTATGAGATCAATGGACTCAAGAGAGATTATTTTGGACAGAAGATGTGACACATTTCACCAAGCCATGAAGGTGGTTCTAAGAGCACAATAGGAACTACCAGTCAGTCTGACCACTCACAGTGCAAACCTTAGAGACAATGATTAAGAATGCAGTACACTGGCATGATAGAAATGGTATACTGAAGGAAACACAACAGAGTTTTGTAAGGGGAAAATCTTTAACTTTTCTCATGAGCTATCTTGACAGTCACCCATGAACTGAACGTAGGAAATTGGTGATGAAATTGACATGGAAATTGGTGAAATAATAAGCACTTAAACCTGCGTGGAGTGTAATCTGCCTTTAATTTCTTAAAGAACTGCAGATTATTCTCAGACATTTCATGATACTTCCTGTATCACTTCTTCATTGAAATCCTGTAATACTGTCCTTACGATACCATCAGCCTCACATACCAAATTATTTTTGTTATTTTTGTAGTTTGGTATGTAAGGCTGATGGCACAGTAAGGACAGCATTGCAAGAGTTCACTGAAGAAGTGATACAAGTACCATGAAATGGCTGAGAATAATCTGTAATACAACAAGAAATTAAAGGCAGATTACATTCCACACACATGTTTAAGTGTTCATTATTTCACCAATTTCCAGTTCTTGATATAGACTGCACTATGCCACTAAAAGAATGTTTAAGATCAATATATGGAAAGAGCACTTTCCAAGAAATTTTGACATGTTTATTTGAATTTCAGGCATTTGACTCTACTCTACACGAGAGGTTACTGTATAAGCATAAGGAGGGGAGATAACCACATTATAAATTAAGGCCACCTCCCACTCCACAAAACAATAACAAGCAGTGCATGTTAAAGTACAGATTTATCTTAAGTCTCTGCCACAACTGTAATGGATACAAAATTTTTGATCGTAGGTATAATCCCCATGTGCAAGTCCTGAAATACAGCACCTAGAATAATGGAGGTGACCATCCAGGCACGAACCAACGTAATCAGAGGTCGGGGTGTGGTGCACACACCACATGGAGGAATGCCACCCCTCTGTGTTATCAGGCAATACTAGGTGATAGATGATTCTCATCAACCAGTGCAATATCACTAACTTTGCTTACTGGAGACTTAAAGTGGTGGAACCCGTGTTTAGCCTCCACAGCAAAGCCTCTCCCATCATGAAGTATGATTAATGTCTTTTGAGGTTATGATGGATAACCATACATTTTTCAATATAAATGGATAAAGGTATGAATACCTTGCTTGTTTCTATATAATAAATTAAAATATACTGTTGACTACTTATACTAATTTGAACTGAAATAATTTATTTGAAGACAATTTTAGGAGGTATGGGAATACACATAACATACAGACATGCTAAAGTAAGATAATTTATTATAGGGAAAAAAAAAAGAAGAAAAAAGTGTAATAACTGCATTGCCCAGCACTCAGAGAAATAAAAATGATTGGAACTTTAAATGTCAGAGTAAATAAAAAAGAAACCAATTTTAAAGTGAATTAAAAGTATTTAGATTTATTACCTCTTAAAGCAGCAACCTCAACTTCATGAAAATGATACAAAAATAGCTCACTTTTTGCAAGAAGTAGCCATCCTTCCAAAGAACTGGGAAGTTGTGCCAAACCTGATAAGTAAAGATAAGTAAGCTAACACAAAAATTCTGAAGAATTTAAAATATAATAGCAAAATAAAATTTGAAACATGTAAACATTTATGCTTAATATTTTTTGCTAGGTTACATGTTGATCTGATTAAGAAAGGTATACACTGTCCACTCAAATCATTATGACCACCTACCTAATACTGGGTACATCCCCCTCTTGCAGGAGATGTTATACCGTGATGCCAGGATTTTGTCCCACAGATTTGCAAAAATTTTGTATTCAGTGATGAAACTTACACAGCTGTCCATGGCAGAGGATCCAAATGATGGATCTGCAATCCACATAATCCCGGAGATGTTCTATGGAATTCATATCTGGAAAATTTGGCAACCAAGGTAAAATCTGGAAGTCACTTTTGTGTTTAGGCAACCTGCTTTCAGACAATACTGGCAATGTGGCAGGAACATTATTCCACCGGAACACACCTGTACCATCTTGAAAGACAGCTACCATGAAGGGAGGGAGTGTACCTGATCAGCCACAATAGATAGGTAGTTTTTAGCAAGGTTGGTGTATGAGGGCTCCAAGATATTCTCAAAAAAACATCCCCATACCAAAACGCTGCTGCTACCTGCCTGTTTCTGTTGGATCCAGATATCAGAGCTATTCCTTTCTGTAGTTTGTCGCCATACCCTCTATCTACCATCCACATGGCATAGCAAGAAATGTGTTTCATTAGAAAAGGCAACTCTTCTAGTCCAATAATTTGCCAATAATTGCCAATGGTCCAATAATGCCATTCAGATGTAAACTTCAGGTGTCACTGGCAATTGGCACCTTAACCAGGTGCCTGATCCAAAGACACATACAGATGAGAGTTCACTGGGTCATAGTCTTGGTAACACCGCTGGTTATCCCTGGTTATAGGGCACCTCAGTAGCCAGGTGGGCAGGAGCAGCAGTGCGTAGCACACGTTTCTTGATTAGATCGGGGTTCGAGCCCGTGACCACCAAATACGGAGGATGCGGAAAGGTCAGGGAATGACCACCGCATATCCCCGGAGCAATATGGTCTTAGTTGCTAATGCTCCTAAAAACCAAATAACAACAACCCTGGTTCAAGTCCATGGTCAGCTGTTTCACTGTTTTCCATCTACTGACTAGCACAAGGTGAAACAGACTATGCTCATGTGTAGGTACCTGCCACTGGCCAGGCAACTGCTGCTCTATCCACTATTCATCCAATCTTGGAACACCTTAACTACAGCACTCCATGAACAGCCCACACAAGATTCACAGTTTCCATAATACTACCCCCTTTTAAACTTGTATCCGACAATCATCCCTTTTTCAGTCTGTCAGATCACATCTCTTGCCTGTGTCGATCAAGTACTTTGTATGAACTGCATGCCACAAAACCTGCAGTATCACATTTACTGCTTCTCACCATGACATATGTGCCATCATATTCTGCCATTCCTCCCTACCTGATGGTAGGGAGGAATGGCAGAATGCTGAAATGGGGGGATAAATGTATGACTGGACAGTAACATTTAATGCAATAAAAAGGTTAACTTCTCTGCTAAACTTGCAATCAAATTTGCATAGGAATTGAAAATTAGAAACAACTATAAATAAAAGTAAAGCAGATTAAACCATAAGACCGATTTGTTTTCATTCTAAATTATTTATCAAAATTTTTACCACATCCAGAGCTGTTCCAAATTGTAAATCTCTTGTTTAAATTCAATTGTAAGTTGAGCAGAGAAGTTGTCCGGTTTTAAAAAAAATAAATATAGCTTTCATTCTTGTTACTCGCCCAGTGAAGAATGGCACTGGTCAGGAAATTCAGTTTAAGTTTTTATAAAACAAAACAAACTACAATTAGAACATCCAAAATGCAGATGTCCAAAAACTGGAATTGTCCAAAATCTGGACTTTAATCCATTTTGGTCCAATGTCTCCTCTTACACACCATCATAAAATTTCTCTTCCGATCCAACGTCCTGTTAGATGCACCTTTCTGTTTTGCCAGTTTTACTGCTGGTTTTCCTGGTCCAGTGTAATTATCTAACTACCTTCTCTGAATGTTTACATTCAATTAGTTCATCAAAGTGTGGCTGTAGTTTTCTCCTTCATTTTCAGTGCTCACTGTTATTTACTCTCTACCAGAAACTAAGTGTTTGGTCATGGTGTCACCATCTTGAAAAGGCCTTTCTAATAAAGAAATTGAGAAATTGTTAGAGCTTTAAGATTCAGAATTTGATTTAATTTTGTTCAAAAGTAAGGATGATGTCATTTTTGATCCCGACAATATATCTGGTAGCAGTAATGAAGAAACTGATAATGACCAAACAATCAATGCAGTTGTGGCTTCATCTCATCCAAAAATTTCTTAAAAATGTTGAGGATAGTGAATTTGATTTGTTCACTGACTGATTTTACACTACATTCAACTAGCAGAAGAACTACAATAAATTGAATATACACTTAACAGGCACTGTTATGGGAAACAGGAAAGGTTTACCAGTAGAAATCAAAATGACAAATAAAATTGAAAAATGTAAATCATTGGTTTCCAAAAGGAGGATACACTTCAAGTGCTAGTATGGAAAGAAAAAAGAACTTTTTTTTTTTTTTTTTTTTTGATTTGGTAGTTGTTGGCGCATCGGCTTCTGTGGCCATATTGCACCTCCCAAGGTTTTTGCAGTACTTTGATCCAAGCCCGAGGCGGGAATCGAACCCGCAACCTTTGGGTTGCCGGGCAGGTACTTTACTTTACCCACTCGGCTAGCCCGGTCGGCTGAAAAAAGAACTGTACTTTATGCTTTCTACTACCTATGATAGTAGATTGAAAGGCCAGTTCTTATTTGTGAATATACAAAAAATATGGGAGTGGTAGACAGAGCTGACCACTACTGTGCAAGTTATTCGTTCACTTGGAAATCAATGAAATAGTGAAAAAATTGTTTTTTTGGCAATCAGAAGTCTCAGCTTCATCTTGATGAAGGTGGTGGTGGATCCATCTCAAAAAAGCCTTCATCACAAGCAGTTTCAAAAGAAGTTGCCTGTTCAGCTAGTAGAAGATGTCTGAAATAACAATGTCCTTTCTATAAAAAGGTTATCAAGTTCAGATGCCAAAGAGAGATTGAATGGCTCTTCTCATTTTGTGAGGAAACAAGAAAATTCAAGTAAGAAGAAAGACTGTGCAGTATGTAGTGACAGAAGGGTTAGGAGTGGAAGAAAATAAAGTTAGGTATTGTGAGACATACTCCAGAAAACCAGGATTGCATCCTGGTGAATGTTCTAAAAAATACCACACACTAAAATCATACAAATAATAAATATTTAAAACGTCTGAAAAGTTTTTTTTTAATGTTTTATCAATCACTTTTATTATAATAACTCATGTAAACTCAAAAATAAATAATGTTTGAAGATCTCATATTCAGTATTCATTTCCCCCCCCCCCCCATTTTAGTTGGACCGGTATGGTATGGTTCGGTTTCTGTTTTTATGGCACATAGACGACTCAGACCATGATGCACCAAGTCCAGGCCTGATGAGAAGACATAAGAAATAACGCTGGACCCCAAATGTTTTTTAATTACAAAAAACATTTGGGGTCCAGCATTAGTGTTTTTTATTTACAAAACTAAGGCTATTCAGTTTGATGCAAAACCTTTTCTATGAATAGCACTGAAGAATTAGTTCTCTGAATTCAATTACGTTAAAGTACAGTTAAAAGGTATTTAACTTAACACTTTGAAAAACTCCAGTGGTAACTCATATCTATGCATTTTATTTCTGGCAACCAACACATTCAGTTGCTATGAGCAAAGAGGTCTTATGATAGCAGATCTGGTGGCCACCAAAGTGCATCATTTACCAGATTTGTTTATTTATATATATATATATATATATAGTTTTTTTTTTTGAATGGTGTACAAAAATATAGCTGTACTTTCACTGTGTATAAAAACACTTAGGGTAAAACCTGTTATGAAATGTGTTACAATCAATTTGTCATCTACCAACCTGTGATTTCATGATTTTTCTCCCTCCTCATCTCCCACTTGATCTTCAATAAGTGCTGCAGCAGAGAAGAATGCCTTTACTAAATTGTTAACAAGGCAGGACAGCATTTTAGTTTATATTTTTGAAACTTCTGACTCTCTCAGCGATGGAAGAAGTTAGAGTGAACATTCCATGCATTTATTAGCTTTGAAAATTTATTAGCTTTGATATTCATTTTTATATTAGTTAAATACCATATTTACTGCTTTCTAAAGTGTGGGAGGTATCATCTCTGGGCCCTATTTGTGTTGCCCTGGGAATGAAAAATCCACCAAACAAAACTGCATGATGGCTTATAGCAACTTTTGCTTCTCCTTATGGCCATATTCACTACCCTTGTTTTCCTATTGTCCACTTTCGCCTAATGTTCAAAAGCATAATTGGCCAATGATACAGTACAAGTATGTGTAAAATTCAGAAAAGTGAAAACTGGCTTATGTTCTATCTCAAATTTTCTAAATATATTGTCATCTTGCGTGTGCACACACACGCACGCACACACAAGGTTATTATCCAGAATCCATATTCTGGATTAGAGGTATCTGAGCATATCAATACTTCTTCTCTGAAGTGCTTTTTTACCCCACTGATTTAAAGGCAATTGAAGGTGTTCCAATAGTCATGAAAAACTTTCCCACAGCAGTGGGAAATCTTGTGTCAGTCACATGAGGGGAAAAATTAGTCTTAAAACTCTTATTCCTAAAAAATTATAAAACAATCATCCTGTTAAAGAAATCCCATATTTCCAAAATATGGGATTTCTTTAACAGGACATGATTATATAGTGGGAAAGTCTTTTGTGTAAGTCATGTGAAGGGAAGAGCTAAAGTCTTAAAACTCTTATTCCTAAAAAAAGTATAAAGCAACCATCTTATTCAGTTAAAATATAACCTATATGATATTTGGTTCTGCTTATTTTTTTTCTCTTCATTTGTTTTTTTTGTTAAATTAAATATTACCAGAATGATTTTACAGGTAACTACTTCAGTAATTTCAAGATGCTAATTTCCTTGTTTCAAAATTTTGATCATGTGCCTTAAAGGTTAAAAGAATAAATAAGAAAGCTAATAAAAATAAGTTAATCATAGAACAATTAACAAAACGGTAGTAAGTCATAACAGGTGATGCAGTGTGCCTTTATGCATGCTTGAATTTTGACATTTCATGTTTGGTCAGATTTATCAACCAAAAACAGATAACCCCCCCCCACCCAAAAAATGATGTGCCATCAGTGTGTCAATCCTGATTCCTTTTGCTATATGTTAAGAGTAAAGTGTTTTGGATCTAACAGCAGCATGGGTTAACTCCCCCATGTCCACATTGTGTACTCTGTGAAGGCCAGAGATTTTACTAAAAAGTGTAAGTGTGTTGTGTCGTATAATGTCTTGTTGTGTTGTTCCACTGACCATTGGGCCCCCTAGTGGGACCCCCAAGTTGCCCACACTTTGGCCCGAGGAGGCAGGTCAGGCATAGAGGGATCGCAGTAGAAGTTTGTACTCTGGCAGGCCCTGCCACTGTGTTTCTTAAGATTTCAGTGGCAAGAGCCTATATATATACATTTGTATATATACTGTATATAAAAAATTAAGTCCGGAAATTAAGTTAAAGTTGAATTGAAGTTTAAGTCAGGGTAGAATTAAATTCAGACACTAAGTTAAGTATAATTTAGATTAAGAGCAAGTGCGATAGTTGGGTAAGTTAGAGTGGGGAAGAAGACAGAAGGCTGGGGGGGGGAGAACATTAAAGTATGGGGGCGATAGGGAAGGCAGCCACAGAAATATCAGTGGAAATAAGTCCCATCAGGGCAAAGAGGTGGGCAGCAGTCCATCCCCCACCAGAGGAAAGGTACCATGCAAGGGAGTGTGATACCGATTGCCAGATGGCACTAGCAGCAGAGCAGCATAGCATGTTATCAGTTGGGGAGGGGAGAAACATTTATTTCATTCGTAATCTGCATTCTCAACTCTACTTTCATTCTCTTTTTTTTATATATATATATTTTTTTTCTATTAGGTTAAATATATTAGCATTAGTAGAGCAGATGATGCAAGAAGCAAGCTTATACACATCAGCCAAAAAAATAGATAAATAAATAAATAAAATAAAATAAAAATAAATAAAAACACATCTCATTTCACCCATCCATTCGGCACCTCCATAGCCAGGTGGGAAGGAGCAGCAGTGCGTAGCACACGCTTCTTGATTAGACCGGGGTTCGAGCCCGTGACCACCAAATACGGAGGATGCGGAAAGGTCAGGGAATGACCACCACATATCCCTGGAGCAATATGGCCTTAGTTGCTAATGCTCCTAAAAATCAAAACAACAACCCATCCATTCACTCCAAATGTTTGTCTAGTTCTGCCCTGAATTTATTTAAGCAGTCAACTTCTACAACAACAGATGGAAGTTTGTTCCAGCAATCAACCACCCTCTGGCTAAAAGAAAATTTCTGCACATCTATTCTACAACTGTCTTTCCTCAATATGAATTTATGAACCATTAGGTTCGTAATCCAAAAACAAGCAGAAGAATCCCATCAAAATTGAGCGTGCTCAAGCCATTCAAGGTTTTATACACCACAATCAGATCACCCTGCAGGTACCTAGTCACAAGACACTGTAATTTGCAAAACTTAAGCCTTTCTTCCTAAGAGAAACCTTTCGTTAAATTCACTAATCTTGCTGAGTTCTCTGTACTCATTCCAGCAGCTCTACATTCTTCCTAAAATAAAGCCTCCAAACCTGTACAAAGTACTCAAGGTGTAGCCTAACCATTGCCTTATACAAGGGGATAATCACCTGCTAATCCCTGCTAGAAAAATTCCTGTATATCATTGACAAGACACCATGAGCTAACCTTGCAGACTGTCTGCAGTGATCAGAAAACTTCATATCTGACTGCACAATTACCCCTGGGTCCTTTTCATTCCCTATCACCCTGAATGTAGTACCACACAGTTGATACGTTACTCTAGGGTTACTGCTACCCATATGCAGTACTTTAAATTTGTCAATGTTAAACTTCAATTACCACCTCTCAACCTATCTGCTCAACTTTTCTAGATCATGTTGCAGTAGCTTAGTGTCATTAACAACTCAGCCAACCTTCATATTGTCTGTAAACTTAGACATTAAGCCTGATATACCTTCATCAATATCATTGATAAATATAGTAAACAACAATGGGCCCAACACGTACCCCTGGGGTACATCACTAATAACATTAGTCCACGAAGAGCAGTGTCCATTGATTACCACTCTCTGTCTTCTCCCACTAAGCCATTCCTTTATCCATAGCAGCAATTTACCCTTAATGCCATACTGCTCCAATTTGTACAATAGTCCTCCAAATGCAACAGTATCAAAAAGCTTTCCTAAGACCCAAGTATATGATATCAAAATTATTTTTTGCATCCAGTTCCTTTGTGACCACATCATAGTACCCAATCAAATTAGTCAGACAAGACTTCCCCTTACCAAACCCATTCTGTGTCCGAACTATAACTGAAGTCTTGTCTATATGATTCTGTAGTGCTTTTTTAACGTGCCTCCATTAATTTCCCATAGCAGAAGTTAAACTAACAGGTCTCTAATTACTTGTGTCACTCTTTGTCCTCCTTTGTGAATTGGGGTCACATTTGCACATCTCCAGTCCATGGGAACCTGTCCTGAGTTCAAGGAAACTCTCATAATTATGGCTAAGGGTTTGTTTACTTCCTTTGCTGCCTCCTTTTATATAACTGGACAGATCTCATCCACCCCAGGTGCCTTTCTTATGTTTATCTTCAACAATTTCTCCTCCACTTTGCTCTCAGTAATTAAAAATCATTTAGCTCACTGCCATAGTTTAATTCACTTCTGGCATTCCCTCCCTGAATAACTTCTCATGTGTAAATGTAGAGGCAAAATACTCATTCAGTTTGCTACCTACCTGAGCAGGATCATCAACAGTTGAACCATCGACATAAAGTGGAACAATCTGATTCATCCCCTTCCTTTTAGAGTTTATACAAGTAAAGAACTCTATGCTGTTTTTCTTTGCATCCTTTGTCAAAGATTTCTTGTAATCTGCCTTTGCCTGCCTAACCTCCTTTGTGACTTTATTAGAGACCAGCTTATAACTTTCATAGACTTCTGTGTCACCTGTTAATTTATTTATATCCCATGCATTTTTCTTCTCAGCCACATGTCTCTTTTGTTCATCTGACATCCATTTTGGCCTAAACCTTGAGCAATATATCTTAGTTGGAATGAAAAGTCTAGTAGCTTCAAAAGATTAATTCTTCAAATGTTACCCATCTAAAATTTGCTGTTATTATTACTATTTATTATTATTATTAGCCTTATGGTGCACGGAAGCCTGAGGCTTATGCTGCACCAGGCAAAAAAAAAAAAAAAAAAAATTTCTGAATTACACTGAGAGAGAGAGAGAGAGAGAGAAGGAAATCACCACCAAAAAAGAGAAGAATGATGATATCCAGCTCAGGACTCTGGGTACACCAAGCCCATACTCATTAGATGTGAGCCCCTGTTGGTAACATCATCATTTCGTACCTCTGTATAGACTTTAAAACTGTCACAGACCATTGTAGTCACCTTTACGAAAACAAAACCCTTCCCTTTAACCCTGGTGGTAGTTACATCTTTGAGTAACTCCCACATCAACACACTGTGATCACTGCCACCTAGTGGTTCCTTTATCTTCAGATTCTTAATGCATGAAGAATCAATATTGATAATCAGACAGATCAAGAATGTTACTCCCTCTGGTTGCCTCTAACATGCTGCTGTAGAAAATAATCATCCAATAAATCCACAAAAGCCTTGCTAGTGTGTGAATGACCAACCCACAAGTTCCAGTCAATATCTGGGAAATTAAAATCCACCATTAAAGACAATCTGATTTACTGGCACACTATTTCTCTGCACAGTTGTTCACTATACTCATCAGAGTCATTAGGCCAATAACACACTCCTACTCTCAATTTTGCTTTCCCAGTGCTTATGTCACACCACACTCAATGCTGCACTGTCCACCCATGTCCTCTGGCTGCACTTCCTTAGATTTTGTGTTTCTTAACTAATAGCATAACCCTTCCTCCCTCCCTTTCTCTCCTGTCTATCCTTTCTGTACACATTTGTACTCCTCAAATTCGAACTCTGCATTCCTTATATCTGTGGGACACCACGTCTCTGGTATCCCAACAATATCTGCCTTTGATGTTTTGACCAACACCTCAAATTCATCAAGTTTATTTCCTACACTATTGGTTTTCACACGAGTATACATGCACCTGTTCTTATTTTTAGCTACCCTAACACAGCACATATATTTATTATTTCCACGATAACTCCCAGCAGTCTCTGAAATCCAAGGCACCTTGTTTTCCAGGCTGCTGCTCATTCCAACAGAAGTAGTGCAAAAATCACTTTCACCTCTGCTAGCGGCTAGTCTAACTTAACCAATCTTCTTTTCAAAATCTTACCTGTTAATCTATTAACTGTATATTCTCCCAAGCTTGCAGTTTTCCAACCCACCTAACACTGCCTCGATAGCATCAGCAAATATTTAAGTGTATCCCATCCCTGTAGAAGCAGTCTCTCCTGTTAATATTTTTTGTAATAAGGATAAAAATGGGGTAAAAAGTTAAGTGGTAATGGAGAGATAAAAATAGTATGACATATTTCTGCAGTTATTTGCCTCCATCACCATTAGATTTATTAACTTTTACAACTGGAATTGTCGTCAGTTGTTATCTTCTAGCTATCTAGAATTGTTCACTTCCAATTTTGTGACCATTTCTTCTACCTTGGATTTTCAAATAATTTTTATATACTGTAGTAAGACTTTCTTTATGTAGTCTGCAAAGTTTTTGATGCAAAATAACCCTACCATTTGGACTTCAGTCAATTAATCTTGGTCTCAGTTCATTCTACATGCTCTTATTTAAAATGCTGGAGTCTTTAATACTTTAATATTTTAATACTATTTTAATACTTTTAGATCTAATAGACTTTTCACTCCCATACTTAATTATTTTTCACTCCCATACTTAATTATTATTTACTCTATGAAATATGTATTTTTATTTCATCTTTAGACTATTTAGACTATTCTATTCAAATTTTCCAAATATTTTCAACATTTTTGTCTACAGAATCTAGTCATTCTAAATATATCTTCCAACTATCTATTTGTACTATATTTCTTTTCAATATAATTATACTGTATGTTACTTTCTCCTTGCCTTCTTTTCACTTGTGTCCCTTTACACAAATATTTTATCAAAATCTACTATAGAGGTCATTAATTCTATTCGGGAGACAACTAGAGGGAGTAATACTCTTGATTTGATTATCAGTAGTGATTCTTCATGCATTAAGAATCTGCAGGTAAATGAACCACTAGGTGGCAGTGATCACAGTGTGCTGAAGTGGGATTTACTCAAAGAGGTATCTACCATCAGGGTTTAAAGGAAATTGTTTTTGCTTTCGTAACGGCGACTACGATGGACTGAGACAGTATTTAAATTCTATACAGTGGGACCAACTGATGATGTTACCAACAGCAAATTCAAAATGGGAAGCATTCAAAGAACTTATCTTGGAAGCTACTAGGCTTTACATACCAACTAAGAAATATTGTTCAAGGTTTAGGCCTAAGTGGATGTCAGATGAACTAATGAGACATATGGCAGAGAAGAAAAATGCATGGGATACATACAAATTAACACGTGACACAGAAGCCTATGATAGATACAAGTTGATCTGTAACCAAGTTACAAAGGAGGTTAGGCAGGCGAAGGCAGATTACGAGAAATCTTTGGCAAGGAATGCAAAGAAAAACAGCAAAGAGTTCTTTACTTATGTAAACTCTAGAAGGAAGGGGATGAATCAGATTGGTCCACCTGATATCGATGGGTCAACTGTTGATGATCCTGCTCAGGTAGCTAACAAACTGAATGAATATTTTGCATCGACATTCACACATGAGGAGTTATTTAGCGAGGGGAATGCCAGAGGTGTAATCAACTCTGGCAGTAAGCTAGAGAATCTTGTAATAACTGAGAGTAAAGAGGAGGAGAAATTGTTGAAGATAAATACAAGAAAGGCACCTGGGGTGGATGGGATCTATCCAGTTATATTAAAGGAGGCAGCAAAGGAAGTAAGCAATAATTATGCTTAGCCATAATTATGAGAGCTTCCTTGGACTCAGGGGAAGTACCCATGGACTGGAGATGTGCAAATGTAACCCCAATTCACAAAGGAGGATCAAAGGGCGACACAAATAATTATAGACCTGTTGTTTAACTTCTGTTCCTGGAAAATTAATGGAGGCACTGGTTAAAGAAGCACTGCAGGATCATCTAGACAAGACTTCAGTCATAGCTCAGACACAGCATGGTTTTGTTAAGGGGAAGTCTTGCCTGACCAATTTGATTGGATACTATGATGCAGTCACAAAAGAACTGGAAGCAGGGAATAACTTTGATATTATATACTTGGATCTTAGAAAGGCTTTTGATACTGTTGCACATGGAAGACTGCTGCACAAATTGGAGCAGTGTGGCATTGGAGGCAAATTGCTGCTGTGGATAAAGGGGTGGTTGAGGGGGAGAAGACAGAGAGTGGTAATCAATGGACACTGCTCATCGTGGACTAATGTTATTAGTGGAGTCCCTCAGGGTTCAATATTGGGTCCATTACTGTTTTCTGTATTTATAACTGATACTGATGATGGTATATCAAGCTTAATGTCCAAGTTTGCAGACGATATGAAGGTTGGCAGGGTTGTCAAGGACACTACTGACACTATGCTACTGCAACAGGATCTGGAAAGGTTGAGCAGATGGGCTTCGAGGTGGCAAATGAAGTTTAACATTGACAAATGTAAAGTACTACATATGGGAAACAGCAACCCCAGAGCAACGTATCAACTCTGTGGTACTACACTGACAGTGGTAGAGAATGAAAGGGACCTAGGGGTGGTTGTGCAGGCAGATATGAAGTTTTCTGAGCAGTGCAGACGGGCTGCAAGAGTAGCTCATGGTGTATTGTCGTGATATATAGGAATTTTTCTAGCAGGGATAAGGAGGTGATTATTCCCTTGTATAAGGCAATGGTCAGACCACACCTAGAGTACCGTATACAGGTCTGGAGGCCTCATTTCAAGAAGGATGTAGAGATGCTGAAACGAGTACAGAGAAGGGCAACGAGATTAGTGAATGGAACAAAGGGGTGCTCTTACGAAGAAAGGCTTAAGTTATGCAAATTACAGTGTCTGGAGACTAGGCACCGGCGAGGTGATCTGACAGAGGTGTATAAAGCCTTGAATGGTTTGAGCATGCTCAATGCTGATGGGATTCTTCCTCTTGCTCAGAATAATCACCTGAGAGGGCATAAATTCAAATTGAGAAAAGACAGATGTAGGATAGACGTGAGGAAATTTCCCTTTAGCCAGCGGGTGGTTGGTTGGTGGAATAAACTTCCATCCCTTGTCGTGGAAGTTGATAGCCTAAATAAGTTTAAGGCTCAGCTGGACAGGTATTTCGAACAAACAGAGGGATGAAGTGGAAGTGGTTATTTTATTTTATTTTTTTTTTTTTATGTATTTATTTTTATTTTTTGGCTGATGCTGCATAAGCTTGCTTTCTTCCATCAAATGCCTCTACTAATGCTAATGCTATTCTCTTTTTGCAGTTTTCTTTTCACTATAAATTATTATGAGTTCCAGGCATTCTTTCTAATGTGTAATTACCGTTTTAGCTTCAGTTATATGAATCAATCCAACTAATTTTATGCCTCAACTGGATATTTTCCTGCCTTAACTATTTACTACGCATTACTTTAAAATTTTCGGTATCTATTTTGTACTCTCTATTTGCAACTATCTACTTTTTTGCAATTCTTTCAGTTTTTAAATATTTTCGACTCATTATTTTTTCGGCTTCTTACATCACAAGCATCTGGTATTAGTCTCTCTCTCTTTCTACTAACCCTTTTTAAAAGAATGGGACTTGACAATCCCAGCTCGCCCAAGTATTCTTTAATATCTTTTTATCTTTATACTTCTCCTCGTTCATAAAGCTATTAATGCAATATGAGGGTGATATGAACACTTCTACTGTCCCTAACCTCTTGCTATCTTTGCTTTTTTTATCTACACTTTCATCTCTTCCCTTTCCTTGATTCACTTCCTTGCCTTATGCCATTTGCTTGCATTAACTTCATATACATATTCTCCCAAAATTTTGACTAAATCGCATCATTCACTTATAGCCACCTATTATTGCATCTAAGTTAAACTGTAAGCACTTATTTCAATTTTATTACTATTTTACTTCTTAATTTACTTTAATTTATTATGTTCTACAACATACACTGCTTTGGGACTACCTTGTCCATATTTTTGTTGAATTTCTACTACTTCACCTATTTTTTGCTCACTATTTGCTCTCACTTATTTTTATTCTTAAATTTCCTTCTCTTCCACAGGTATGGACAAGTATAGAAACAGTTTCTGATACATTATCAGGTGTAGTTCCTGAAGAGATACCTGATTATGTATCAATATTTATTTTTAACTAACATCAGATTTTAATTTTATAATTTTTCTCCCCCTTTCTTGGATATATAACCAAAATATCCCACCCTTATCTAATGCTTGCTATTACCCCATATATTAATCTAATCATTTTTGCTTTACAGTTCCCTTCTCTCTAATTGGCTATCCAATTCAGCCTATAAATTTGCTTAATTCATTATATCATATAGGATATTCACATTCTTCCTCACACCTTCAATATCTCTAATTTCTGCTATCCTTCTCCTATTAGTTTTGGCATTTTGTGTAATCTTTGCATTTTTCAACAGACAATTTCACCTTAATTTGCATAAGTAATATTTTAACAATTTTTGTTTGAATATTACTCAAATTTTATTTTCAAATTTATATTTAAATATTAAAATATTATTTATGCAAATAATCCCTTTGAATTTACATAGATTTACTGAGTGTTCTTTCTTTGCAGACTTTTGCAAGTTAGACACATCACTTCTATACAACACATTTTGTTAGTTAGTTAGTGGTAGGGGCAACTAGCACAGGTTATTTGGGTCAATAAAAACATTGATATGACTTCGAGGGCATCCCAATGTGGTCAGGGAAACTTAGTGTAACTGCACGCATTTTGATTAACATGATATGATAGAATAAGCAAATACTGCGACAGTCTTCGTGCAGGATAAAAAGAACCGCACAGTCCACTATGGCACTTGGGGGGGGAGCTGTAAAAAATCCATTACAAGTGCCAACAGCATCGGATGCGGGTCTCTGTCGTAATTTGCAATGCCAGGAATATTGTAATATCCTGAACCTTATCTAGCCAGATATTGATGAAGGATCTAAAATTTAATAAATGTACTAATAAAAGATGCATGACTTGCCCAGCCATGGCCAATGAGCCAACAAAAACTGAAGACAGCCAAGAATTTGTTCCATATTACAAAATAGAAAATACAATATATCTATTAACATTCAACATGTGTGAGGTGCAATAAGTCGGACAAACATAGAATCCATTACACATAAGAATGAATGGACATAGATCAGATTGCAACAACCGTAAAAAATATGAAACAGACATAGCGCTTATACACTTTAACAGGCACAGATTTGACAATGTATAAGCCATCATCAAATCAGCCAGAGAAAGAGAAATATTAGAACTCTTCATGTTAACATAAGATCCTTTATCCATATGGACTGAACAGCAGTTCCACAACACACATATAGTGAGTAATGGCCACATGACTACATCCAGATGTATAGCAAACATCTTCAACAGTGTGAACAGCATGAACACTGGTGTGCAAAACTTAAGGACCAACACTATTTCTAAAGGTTACAACCACAAAATCATATGAAACAGCCTGTGGCAATTTGCATAACTGTGGCCGTTCAGTACAAAGCTGGTGCACATGCAAAAATTTGAATCGTGATGAGAGGGCTCACATAAACAGATAAAAGCAGCAGTTCAGCAGTTATGTGCAAATTACCGAATGGTGAGCATGATAGTTACAGACGTTTGATTGGTTTCATACAGTGTTACAGACAACGAAATGTCCAGTAGACAACATCTGGATGACTTTACCCAGGGGCGAATAACTGGGAAGCTCGAGGAAGTTCGAAGTGCAAGGCTGCAAATTTCGGTATCGCCCATAGCATCATCTCACGTGCGTGGTCAGCCTTCAGAACGACAGGTACAGCTGTTCAAAGGACCAGTGGTAGTCGTCCATGAAAAACAACAGCCAATGATGATGGCTATATACTCCTACAAGCCAAGAGGGGCTGACACCAGACAGCGGGATCCACTGCAAACCAGCTGCACAGGATGCATGTTATCGATATCATGGTTTACTGTGGCCAGGCGACTCCACAAAGGTGGACTGTTTGCCCGACAGCCAGAACGCTGCGTCCCTTTAACACCTGCACATCAGAGATACCGTTTACAGTGGTGCATTGAACACAAGGACTGGACAGCAGTGTAATGGGGTAAGATACTCTTTACTGATGAAAGTAGATTCAGTCTCAGCAGCGATTCTGGATGTCAGCTAATCTGGCAAGAGGTATCACCATGCAAACATTACTGAAAGGGATCGATATGGCAGTCGAGTGGAAGCGGTATCTTGGATGGACACACAGAACTCCAGAGGTGCCATTGGCCCCGAGTTCGTGTTTAGGGATGATAATGCCACATCCCATCGCACTTCAGCTGTTGATATGCTTTTGGAAAGTGAGGACATTGTTCATATGGATTTTGATCCATATGAACAATGGATTGAAATCCATACGAACCTGTCTGCCTGTTCCTCCGATCTAAATCCCTTGGGGAGAAGACTAGCGGCACGTCCACACCAACCAGAAAATATTCACCAGCTGAAGATGGCATTGACAGAGGAATGGATGATGTTACTACAAGAACTTATCAACAACATTGTTCTAAGTATGGACATGCATGGTGCAAAGCCTGCATCGACATTAGGGGTGGCCATATCTCCTACTGAAGACCACCTCTTCCCTTTGTTCCATCTTTGGCAGTGATACATCTGTATCATGGTAGCCAGTGCTATGTTGCCATTTTTGAATAAAGTCTCTCTTTTGAATAAAGCCATAGCTAAAGACTTAGATAGAGCATAAAACTTTTACTGCAGCCAAACCAGATACAAAAGTTCCATAAACACAGACCACTGACATGTTCTTACAGATGATTTAGAAATTATAGAAGAAGATAAAGATTTAAGGAACCATATGAAACAGGATTTTAAATTCAGGCTCAAACTACAAGAATAAATGTAATAAAGTCAGAAAAGAGTTACTTTATGACCTAATCGATCAATTCGGCCCTGAAGTGATTGTGCAAGCCTCAAGGGGTAAAATTTTTTCCAGCCTGGTCTGTGCTTGTTGGCAGGAGTGACTGCTTCTACAGGGAAGGGATACACTTAAATAGAAAGCATGCAAGAATATTTGCTGATGCTAACTGCTAGCTTGGGGGATACGTAGACTAAAAGGTTAACAGTGGCCGCAGGCAGAGACAAAAGTGATTCTTGCACTGCTTCTATTAGAATGAGCAGCAGCCTGCAAAGCAAGGTAACGGAGATTTCCAGGACTGCTGGGAGTCATAGTGGAACAAGTAAATACATGGGCTGTGTTAGGGTAACTATGAGTAAAAACAGGTGCATATATACTTGCACTTACACCAATGCTAGGAGTATAGTTATTAAATTTGGTGAGCTTGAAGTGCTAGTCAAGACATCAAAGGAAGATATTGTTTGCATATCAGAGACGTGGTGTCAGCCAGACATAAGCAGTGCAGAATTGGAATTTGGGGAGTACAACGTGTACAGAACACGTTGTACTCCCCAAATTCAGACACAGCATGGGTGTGTTAAGAGGAAATCTTGTCTGACCAATTTAATTGGATACTATGATGTGGTCACAAAGGAACTGAATGCCAAAAATAATTTTGATATCATATACTTGGATTTCAGGAAAGCTTTTGATACTGTTGCACATGGAAGACTGCTGTACAAATTGGAGCAGTATGGCATTAAGGGGAAGTTGCTACAATGGATGGGATGGTTGATTGGGAGACGACAGAGAGTGGTAATCAATGGATACTGCTCTTCGTGGACAAATGTTATTAGTGCAGTTCCCCAGGGTTCGGGTGTTGGGCCTATTGTTTTGTATATTTATCAATGATATTGATGAAGGTTTATCATGTTTAATGTCCACGTTTGCAGATGATATAAAGGTTGGCAGGATTGTTAACGACAGTAAAGATAGTATGCTGCTCCAACTGGCTCTAGAAAAGTTGAGCAAATGGGCTGAGAAGTGGCAACTGAAGTTTAACATTGACAAATGCAAAGTACTGCATATGGGTAGATAGAAACGTACCAACTGTGTGGTACTATGCTCAGGGAAGTGGAAAGTGAAAAAGACCTGGGGGTAATTGTGCAGTCAAATATGAAGTTTTCTTTTTAAAAAGTTTTTGGCCTCAACACACAAATTATATGTACAGGAGACTATTGAAACATTAATGGTGGCATATATGGACTATTGCAGCACAATTCGCTGAAATAGTGAAACGGTGTGGCACCCTGAAGAAATACCATTTCACATATATCTGCCAGTTACCTTGTAATTTTTAATTCTTAATGTTTATTGTTAATTTTATTTTAAAAGTTAAAAGCTTTAGTCTTAATTTAAGTATAAAAGAAGACATTAACATAGCATGGGATTAAATGCATGGGATACTTACAAATTAACACATGACACAGAAGCCTATGATAGATACAAGTTGATATGCAACCAAGTTACAAAGGAGGTTAGGCAGGCGAAGGCAGATTACGAGAAATCCTTGGCAAGGGATGCAAAGAAAAACAGCAAAGAGTTCTTTACTTATGTAAACTCTAGAAGGAAGGGGATGAATCAGATTGGTCCACTTGATATTGATGGGTCAACTGTTGATGACCCTGCTCAGGCAACTAACAAACTAAATGAATATTTTGCATCGACATTCACACATGAGGAGTTATTCGGCGAGGGGAACGCCAGAGGTGTATTCAACTCTAGCAGTAAGCTACAGAATCTTGAAATAACTGGGAGTAAAGTGGAGGAGAAACTGTTGAAGATAAACACAAGAAAGGCACCCGGGGTGGATGGGATCTATCCAGTTATATTAAAGGAGGCAGTAAAGGAAGTAAGCAATAATTATGCTTAGCCATAATTATGAGAGCTTCCTTGGACTCAGGGGAGGTACCCATAGACTGGAAATGTGCAAATGTGACCCTAATTCACAAAGGAGGATCAAAGGCTGACACAAGTAATTATAGACCTGTGAGCTTAACTTCTGTTCCAGGAAAATTAATGGAGGCACTGGTTAAAGAAGCACTGCAGGATCTTTTAGACAAGACTTCAGTTATAGCTCGGACACAGCATGGTTTTGTTAAGGGGAAGTCTTTCCTGACCAATTTGATTGGATATTATGATGCAGTCACAAAAGAACTGAATGCAGGGAATAGCTTTGATATTATATACTTGGATCTTAGAAAGGCTTTTGATACTGTTGCACATGGAAGACTGCTACACGAATTGGGGCAGTGTGACACTGGAGGCAAATTGCTGCTATGGATAAAGGGATGGTTGAGGGGGAGAAGACAGAGTGGTAATCAATGGACACTGCTCATCGTGGACTAATGTTATTAGTGGAGTCCCTCAGGGCTCAGTGTTGGGTCCATTATTGTTTTCTGTATTTATAAATGATATTGATGATGGTATATCAAGCTTAATGTCCAAGTTTGCAGACGATACAAAAGTTGGCAGGGTTGTCAAGGACACTACTGACACTATGCTGCTGCAACAGGATCTGGAAAGGTTGAGCAGATGGGCTGAGAGGTGGCAAATGAAGTTTAACATTGACAAATGTAAAGTACTACATATGGGAAACAGCAACCCCAGAGCAACGTATCAACTCTGTGGTACTACACTGACAGTGGTAGAGAATGAAAGGGACTTGGGGGTGGTTGTGCAGGCAGATATGAAGTTCTCTGAGCAGTGCAGACAGGCTGCAAGAGTAGCTCATGGAGTATTGTGAATGATATACAGGACTTTTTCCAGCAGGGATAAGGAGGTGAATATTCCCTTGTATAAGGCAATGGTCAGGCCACACCTAGAGTACTGTATACAGGTCTGGAGGCCTCATTTCAAGAAGGATGTAGAGCTGCTGGAATGAGTACAGAGAAGGGCAACAAGATTAGTGAATGGAACAAAGGGGTGCTCTTACGAAGAAAGGCTTAAGTTTTGCAAATTACAGTGTCTGGAGACTAGGCACCAGCGAGGTGATCTGATAGAGGTGTATAAAGCCTTGAATGGTTTGAACATGCTCAATGCTGACGGGATTCTTCCTCTAGCTCAGAATAATCACCTGAGAGGGCATAAATTCAAATTGAGGAAAGACAGATGTAGGATAGACGTGCGGAAATTTGCCTTTAGCCAGCGGGTGGTTGGTTGGTGGAACAGACTTCCATCCCTTGTGGTGGAGGTTGATAGCCTAAATAAGTTTAAGGCTCAGCTGGACAGGTATTTTGAACGAACAGAGGGGTGAAGTGGAAGTGGGTTTTTTTTTTTTTTTTTTGGCTGATGCTGCATAAGCTTGCTTTCTTGCATCAAATGCCTCTACTAATGCTAATGCTAATAGCATTTCAGTTGATATACAGGGATACAAAGACAACCACTTCCAAATTGCAGTAACCTACCCAGTCCAGGGCCATTACTAATATAGATGGGAACTTGTGCCCCCCAGATTACCTGAGCACCAGCTTTATATTCTTCACTTTCCTGCCCCCAAAATTCTTCAACACTCTGAGCTATTAGTGCAATACAAGGGCAGGAGTGTCTATTACTATCCTAAGTACCTTCCTAACTTCGAAGTTAGGAAGGTACTTAGCTAAATGAGTAATAAGGAAAGAAAGTTAATAATTGTAACAAACTGTAAATAATATTTATGGGTCAATGCACTTGTGGAGCAATTATGCATTACAACCATAATGTATATAAAATGTGTAAGATTAATATTAAATATAATAATATAGAAGGCAAATCAGTCAAATAATACCAAGCAGGAAATTAAGAAAATGCAAAAAAAAAAAAAAAAAAAAAAAATATCGCTGTTTACACACAATCCAAATGACTTCAACTGGGGCCAACCAGCCAGACTGAAGGCAAAAAACGACAAGTTCTCTGTTTCTGTAATGATCAATATATGCTAATATATAAAGTATATAAAATATAAAGTAATTTCAATCTAAACTAAGTAAAAATGTTTGAATTCAAACCAAATAAGAAATTGTAAATGTAAGCATATATTGATCATCGTTGGCCCGACAGAGAACATAATTTAATAATTAAAAATTAAAATAAGATTAGATATATAGTATATAATGCATATCTACCGTTCCAGGACATAATGTAATAACAACAATAGTCTTCAAAATAACTATCCCCCTAGTGAGTTAATATGTGGTGCCCCCTATGTGATGGATATGGTAAAAATATAAATCAAAATAAATAAAAATACAAATAAAAATAAAAATAAAAATAATTAATTAATTAATCAATCAATTAATTAAATTTAAATTAACACAAAAAGAAAAAATTTTTTAAGTTAACGCAAGGAGAAAAACATGCAGATAGTAAGAAGAAAAACTAATAGAGTAGGTAGGAATAATAGAACCTGAACTCCATAAAGGCAAAAAATAGTAGTATAGATATGAAATAGTTTCCCCTACATCCTCGGATTACCCTAATAATTTCGGAGAAATAAGAACAAAGAATGTAGGCCAGCTTAAAGACAATACAAGATATAAGTTGTAGCTCGGGTATGCCCGGGATCGCAAACCCGTTCCTATAGTAGGACCCTGAGCTGAATTTGCATGTTACCTCAGCGTGAACTTAACTATATACAATTATAACTATTAAAAAAAAAAAAAAAAAAAGATACACTATAATTTGCAGGCCAGTGGGTACAAGTGTTTTCTACGCCATAAGACACCAAGAAAGCAAAGTGTATCCTATGTACATAATATACATGGCTCTAAATATAGGGTCAACGATGATTAATATATGCTCACATTTTACAATTTCTTATTTGGTTCAGATTCAAACATTTTTACTTAGTTTAGATTCAAATTACTTTATATTTTATATACTTTATATATTAGCATATATTGATCATTACAGAAACAGAGAACTTCTTGTCATTTTTTGCCTTCAGTCTGGGTGGTTGGCCCCAGTTAAAGTCATCTGGACTGTGGGTAAACAGCTATATGTTTTTTTTTTTTTTTTTTTTGTGTTTTCTTAATTTCCTGCTTGGTATTATTTGACTGATTTGCTCTCTATATTATTATCTTTAATATTAATCTTATACATTTTATATATATATATATATATATACATTTTTTTTTCACTCACTCATTCAACTGTTTTTCACACAGACCTGGGGGGATGCAATGGTGTGTAATGTAAATTTAATACTAATGCATAATAATTAAGCTAAGAACATAAAAGATTAAAACTAGATTAGCGTGTACTTAATTGTTGCATTTATGGTTTGTGTTCTTTCTCTCACACACTTACACTCTCATTTATTCCTCTCTTGCTTTCTACACAGCACTCTCTGGGCACCTCAACTTACTGTTATTCTTCAGTTGTGGTGCAGGCCAGGGGAGAATGCAGTGATAGTTTTGTGTTGTCAGTAATGTTTGTTAGTATATACAAAGTAATGTAAGTTATTATTAACTTTGTATTCTTTCAGCCAATTACACATGCTCTTTCACTCATTCCGATTCACCATAACATTCATTCACTCTATCTTTCATCAAAATTGACATTTATTCCCTTCTACCATAATTCCTATTCACTCTTTCACTCAGTGCTCAGCCCATTTATTCTGTCCTTCATTCTCATTCATTCATTCATTCATTCATTCCTCTTTCATTCTACATCACATCCCCTTGCTACTAGTTTACTAATATTTTTCAGCTAATCTGCTTGCCTAGCTGCCTGTACATCTCCCTCCCCTACATGGTTATTTTTTGGTATGGGCCCCAGGTTTATATTTATAGCAGGGCAATCTGGGGGGGGGGGTACCCAGGTCAATCCGGTTTTGTCTTGTCAGTTTTCTGTCAGGGTGCAGAATGCTGCTATCCTGACAGTTTTTAAGTCATCACCTGGGCGAGGTGGGAGATGTGGGCAATTTTAACTATTGATTATTGTTTAATTGCTGGGGGCTGCATTGCCCTTCTTTGGATAATTATGAGCATTTCGAATAGTTTCTGTGTGAAGGTTGTAAAGGCTTTATAATTTTCCTCTTCTATGATGAATAGATGTTCTCCTCTCCTGGGAAGGGAGCCAATCTGTGCTATTACTGTGATCCAGGGATGTCATAAATTATACATTCAAATAGAATGTGTCTTCACTCTTGCCACAAGTACAATTTGAGTCAGCAGTCAACCCTAAAAAATTAGTTTTGCCTTCAGGGAAACGCGACCTGTGAATATGAAGGTTGTAAAAAGTCCAGGGGCATACTACTTAGGTAGCTTTGGGCTAATCATTGCCACCCATGGCAGAAACATTTTGGTAACCAGACCTCTGCTTTCCTGCTCCCAATTTTTTGCCATAGCTCATGGAGCTTTGTGGCTATTTTTTTTTTCTTTCAGCCTTGATGGTGTTGGCTGTGACAAGGGCTATCCCCAGAAAATCTTTGGGTATGCCATTTTTAAGTATATAATACAAGCCACTTTTGGCTACTTCCATGAAAAGTGGGAGAACTCCAGCCAGCACCTATAGCACATCTTCTGGTAATAGTGAGAAGTACTGTCCTTTGTATTTATTCTAATTTATTCCTGTTTCTTACTATGGCCAAGTGGGTGAACCACACATCAGTTCCATAGGTGATAACAGGTAGTAATATTGATGGTATATTTGCTACATGTACAGATATTTTACACAGTGAAATCAAGAAAAGAATCACTGACTCACAAAAAAGCATATTATGCTTATTTTGGCATCAGAATTGGTTTGGTAACCAAAACAAATCAAGGACCATGCCATCCATGTGTTGAAAGTGTGAGACAATGGGTTAAACGAAAAAAAAAAATCCTTTATATTAAGTGTACCTATAGCACACCAAGACTGAGCAAAGAAAGCTGCAATACAATATGCAAATCTGCTATCAGCTATTTATCCTGTCTTCCACAATAAGCTGTATCAATTCCTGCTAAACCTAAGTACTTCCTACTTTCAGCACAAACACTGATTTGAATCAGAGAATTTGCATTTGTCATTTAAGATGCTCAGACTGCATCTTGTAGGGCTGTGATCAGCATGTTGAAGGCTTTACTGGAGATTAATGGAATGGGGAGGGTGCTCTTTTGGAAATGATATTGCAGAGCCAGTCTGCTATGAAGAAGCATGGAGAGAACAAGACATCATTTGAGTTCATTGTTGAAGAGCTGATACAAAGGAATACTTGATCGTATTAATGGGATTTGCATTTTGCTTCTAGATACGTAATTTTATACAGTTGGTCTTTCTTTCGATTTTCCAGAGGTCACAATCCAATGAATATGAACAAGGTTTGACCTCTGTGGGTTTTTTTTTGTGTGTGTGTGTATACGTTCTACAGATGTACAAACTGCAGATTCCCTGCAGACTGTTTTTAAATGCCCATACTTTTTTTTGGCATTTGAAATATCTAATATGATTTGTTATATGTGGTATGGTGATACCTCAGAATTTAGGTATCCTGCTATTATGGTTTCTGGTGGATTCTGGTAAAGTGAATATGGCATTCTATTAGGTATAATTTTCATCATAGTGAAATGAGAATTTTCTTGGCTTTTATATTTTAATTCCTGTAGCTCTTGAATGATTTCTTAATCATGGCAACATGGAGCATTTCCCAAGCCTTTCTGCATTAGAAAAGAGAGGAGAAATGATGAACAGCTAGTCTTTTACAGAATATGCATTACAACAAAGAAGAGCAGGCATAATCTGAATTTCACATTTTTTTTGCATTGCCATTGGAGGGAGTCTAGATATCCAGGTGTCAACTGAGGAAAGGTGGGTCTGCAAGCCAATATGTCTGTATGTTCGGTTATTCCATGGTTACTCCTTTTCAATCCAAGATGAGGGGAATAGCACAATTAGTAAAAAAGTAGTACAAAGAAAGGTGGCATCTTCTTCTGTGTACTTGCTTACTTTTAAACAAAAATATTGCTTTAACTAAATGAAAGTATAAGAGAAATTTAACAAAATTCTGCTGTCTGTATTAAAGGGATTGGGGAAATACAGATATAAATATACAATATAGAGCACACTCTGGAAATTGACTAGTCACTATATTACTTGATATTCCCTGAGATTCAAGGAATGAGAAAAAGAAAATGAGAAAACAAATACCTGTTACTAGCTCAAAAGAAAAATTTTCGTATTTAAAGTCACCATTCTATGATGTTCTAAGTAATATGGAAAAATGTAGTTCTGTGTTTGAATAACCACTTACCTACTTTTATTTCTTCTACAGCTCGAATATAATTCCCTCTAGATGACAAAATCATCCCATGAGTTAAATGCAGTAGTCCAGAGCTGCTTCCTTGATCCATCATATAGTTAACAGCCTCATCCATGCCATCAAGATAAATTCCCTCCACTGTGTGTGTGTGTGTATATATATATATATATATATATATATATATATATATATATATATATATTTAAAAAATAAATAAATAAATAAGCTTGAAAATGCTCAAATGCTCAATTATTAAAAAAAATATATATACTGTGTAAGTACAATAATTATATAAAACTAATTTAATAATTATATATACCCATCAACCCTGCAGTGGTAGCATTGGACTAGTGAAGTTTCTTCTGAAAATAACAATCCCAAGTTAACAGCTAGTTAACAATAAAAATCTGTGATTTTCTGCACCTTCCTAAATATAAACAAATTTTTACTTGGTATTGTTTTCCAATTTGTTTTATCATTTTCCCAGAATTATTAGGTAAGACAATCTATCTGGTAATGCACTGCCATGTTGGTTCACAGTAATCTTAAAGTGGGAACCTGACCAGTACTGATCCTATGAAGCTTGGAATTGTTTGTTTATAGTCTATAATTATTCACAAGCTACTCCCATGTGATCTGTAGATATCAATGGTTTTAACAGTCATAAATGATTTTGAAAGATTTGTTATTATCTTTGAATAATAAACACAAAAACAGAAGGTGATATTTACTTGCAATAGAGAATTAGCAACATACATATTATTCAAATTTTGCAGGCTTCAATACACAATATTTGAAATAACTTTTGAAAAAATTTGAAAAAAAAAAAAAAGTATGTAATATACATATACAGTCAAACTTGGTTATAATGAGCATCAAGGGACCAGCAAAATTTCCCCGCTATATCAGTGATGAAAGAGATGGGGAGACCCCTGGGAACATTAAACAATGAATACTTTATATCAGTGTTGACTTAAATCTGCCTCCTATTTTTTTTTAATTCTCAATAACTTGATAAAAAGATAGATTCAAAAAACAAAAGAAATATTAGAAAAAAAATAATATAAGTATATACCTACACATTATTTGTATTACTATGGTCGCATAAACTACAATACACTTAATATTAAACACAATTTATTTGTATGTAATTTTAAAACCATACATTTAATACTAAACAATTTATTTCTCTGTAATTAAAAAAAAAAATTCTTTTATAATAAACACGATTTCAATTAGTCTTTATTTATGAATCTTACAATTGATGTTTGTTTTAAAGATTTCATTTTGATATTTCTTAAGTTTCCCCTTAAAAACGTTCAACACGTTAAAAGTCTCATCACCTGCCTGCCTCAGTTCATTCAAAAAAATTGACTAATGTGTCCACTGCACCTTGAGCTTGTGAGATTGTTGGCACTGATTTTGATTCACTTTCAACTGTCATCATATCATCATCACAATCATCATCTTTACCATCACCATCATCATTGTTGAGCATGGTAGTAGTAATAGAGGCATGTGATGCACGAAAGGAAGCATATGAGCTTATGTAGCATCAACCAAAAAAAAAAAATTCACACAACCATTCCCTCTAAATGTTTGTCCAGTTCCTCCTTGAATTTATTTAAGCTTTCAACTTCCACAATGACAGATGGAAGTTTGTTCCAGCAATTAACCACCCGCTGGCTAAAGGCAAATTTCTGCACATCAATTCTATAACTGTCTTTCCTCAATTTGAATTTATGCCCCCTTAGATTCATAATCTGAGCAAGTGGAAGAATACCATCAGAATTCAGCATGCTCAACCCATTCAAGGTTTTATACACCTCAATCAGATCACCTCGCAGGTGCCTATCTCCAGCTGCTGCAATTTTCGAACTTAAGCCTTTCTTGGTAAGAGGATCCCTTCACTTGTTGCCCTTATCTGTACGCACTCAAGCAAATCTACATCCTTCCTAAAATGAGGACTCCAGACCTGTACGCATTACTCAAGGCTTGGTCTGACCATTGCCTTATACAAAGGGATAATCACCTCCTTTTCCCTGCTAGCAAAATTCCTATATATCATTGACAAAACCCCATGACCTGCTCTTGCAGCCTGTCTGCATTGCTCAGAAAACTTCATATCTGACTGAACAATTACTCCCGGCCGGCCGGGCTAGCCGAGTGGGTAAAGTACCTGCCCGGCAACCCAAAGGTCGCGGGTTCGATTCCCGCCTCGGGCTTGGATCAAAGTACTGCAAAATCCTTGGGAGGTGCAAAATGGCCACAGAAGCCGATGCGCCAACAACTACCAAATCAAAAAAAAAAAAAAAAAAAAACAATTACTCCCAGGTCTTTTTTATTTTCTACCATCCTAAGGGTAGTGCCACACAGTTGGTACGTTCCTCTAGGGTTACTTCTACCCATATGCAGTACTTTGCAGTTGTCAAAGTTAAACTTCAGTTGTCACTTCTCAGCCCATCTGTTGAAATTTTCTAGATCCTGTTGCAGTAGCACACTGCCATTATTGTCTTTAACAACTCTGCCAACCTTTGTATCATCTGCAAACTTCGACACTAAGCCTGATATACCTTCATCAATATCATCGATAAACATACAAAACAACAGTGGGCCCAACACTAAACCCTGTGGAACTCCACTAATAACATTAGTCCATGAAGAGCAGCATCCATTATCACCTTCTGTCTTCTCCCACTCAACCACCCTTTTATCCATTGTAGCAACTTACCCTTAATATCATTCTGCTCCAATTTGTACAGTAGTCTTCCATGCGCCACAGTGTCAAAAGCTTTCCTGAAATTCAAGTACATGATATCAAAATTATTTTTTACATCCAGTTCCTTTGTAACCACATCATAGTATCCAATGTCACTCTCTGTAGGAAGACTAGTTAATAAACTGTCTTCAACTCGTATAAAGTCATCGATGTTATCTGTATTAAAACCTACAACTTTGTTGCATAGCAACCATTCAGATAATGGTAAGTTGTTTTCTTCGTTTCCATCTTCTTCTTCATCTACAATTGAAATTTCATTTGAATTTAATTTCAATTTCTTGAAGCAACTCGATATGGTTGTCGAAGTAACGTTGTTCCATGCATCATTCAATAAATTTATAGCATCCAATATATATATATATATAGACTCGGCAAATTTCTGTTCTCTTTGACTGATCAGACGTAGAACTAAAAATCTTTTATAAATTCGTTTCAAACTCTTGATTACACCTATGTCCATTGGTTGTAAAATTGATGACACATTGGGAGGCAGAAATACTAGCTTAATGTTGGACAGATTGTGAATCTAGAGATGTGCAGGATGGTTATCAACTAACAATAAAATATTTTTCTTCTTTTTGAACAGCTCCTTATTCCAACATTTATGTACAGTCAGTCCTCGTATAGCACGATGGTTGTGTTCCTAGAAACCCTCGTGCAATGCAAAATCATGCAATATAAATAACAGGCCCTATGGGAAAAATAGGATTAGGTGCCGACCATCCAAGATTGAACACACATTTGTAACCAAAACATTACCAAACACAATAAATAATCGTAATAAAATACATAAGTCTTTTATTATGACTATTACATAATAAAATATTGCTAATGCTTTTTCTTCTATTGGAAGCAAACTTGTTCTTTGTTTGATTTTCTATACAAACAGATGACAGCCGTTCCAACTCTTCCAATTCTTTGTGTCTTGATCTAATGGATTTTATTACACTTTGAGTTGTTCCAACTATGAAGGTTGTTTTTATTTTCTCTGCATTCTTTCTAATTCTCGGCATTGCCTCATTTAGGCCTGTAGCACATGCAATATCATATGTTCTTTCATTTCACTCAAAGTGTTTCACAATTTCATATTTTTTTTCTCTAACAGAGGTGGACTGGCCATAAGCCTTACCAGGGAAACTGGGGTGGGCTGGAGGCCAGAAGTGTGATTTTGGCCATAAACGCTAGTATGAGGCTGCTACAAATTTTCCCGGGTAAGAATTTTTGACCCAGTCTGCCTCTGTCTATCGATATTGATTTTCTTTTTCTCTCTGAATCTGTAGTGTCTTCACCAGGATGCTTCCTTTTTACACCTTTTAAGTATTTTACTCATTTTTAGAGAATAAAGCACAATTACAAAATGAGGAGGCACGCTTGATACACAAATAAACAAAGCTGCACGCATGTAGCAACTGAATAAACAACACCGTAAAGACAGAGACACACTATTAACACCTCACTAGCTCACATTTTACTAAAGCTCATTTCTGGGGGTTACTACCATAAAACAATAAAAACAATTTCCAGTTGCGTTTCTGCTAGTGAAATCTGTTATAAACTGGTAGTAAACTTGATCTAATTGCATTTTCGATAATACCGATAGCTGGAATTGTGTGGGTTTTTTCGTTATTATGGTGAAATGTGTTTCCCCTTCACTGATATAAAAAACAAATACATTTTCAGAATCTTCTCTTCATTCCTATCGTGTTGCATTTAGTTGGGGTGATTCCACCTTCAATTGCCATTTCTTGTAAACACAAAGGCGAATCAGGCATAAGTGAATTCAGTTCGTGTTATGTATGATATCATTCCCCTATTTATAAATCGCGAATGATCGAATTCATGTAGTGTAAACACTACATGAATTCGTGTTATACAAGGACTGACTGTATTGCCAAAAAATATCCAAAGTCATTCAAGCTTTCTTGTTTGCAGTCTAAACCGGGAAGTTTCCTTACGTTTGTGAAACACCGAGATTTTAATGATTTTCTGATAACAAACAGATATTTTTTATCAGTTCCTGTCATATTTGTGCATACCAGCACAGTCAAGTGAGCCTTTGATTTTTTTTCCACCAACACATTTTCCTCCATTGAATTTAAATGTATTGTCAGGTGTCAAATTACAAAAAGTTCTGTTCTGTCGGCATTGTAGTAGTAGTAATAGAAGCACGTTATGCAAGAAAGCAAGTGTATGAGCCTATGTAGCATCAGCCAAAAAAAACAATTTCACACAACCATTCCCTCTAAAAGTTTTGTCCACTTTCTCCTTGAATTTATTTAAACTATCAACTTCAACAACGACAGATGGAAGTTTGTTCCAGCGATTAACCACCTGCTCATTTCCATGTATTCTACAATTGTCTTTTCTCAATTTATGTCCCCTCCCCCCACGAGATTCGTAATCTGAGCAAGCAGAAGAATCCCATTAGAATTCAGCGTGCTCAACCCATTCAAGGCCTTAGTCCTAGTCTCAGCCAATGCAATTTGCAGAACTTAAGCCTTTCTTGGTAAGAGAACCCCTTTGTTCCCCTCACCAATCATGTTGCCCTTCTCTGTACTCACTCAAGCAACTCTACATCCTTCCCAAAATGCCTCCTCCAGACCTGTACGCAGTACTCAAGGCGCAGCCTGACCATTGCCTTATACAACGGGATAATCACCTCCTTTTCCATGCTAGCAAAATTCCTGTATATCATTGACAATACCCCATGACCCACTCTGGCAGCCTTGTCTGCATTGCTCAGATAACTTCATATCTGACTGCAGAATCACTCCCAGGTCTTTTTCATTTTGTACCACCCTAAGAGCAGAACCACACAGTTGATACATTTCTCTGGCTTTACTTCTACCCATGTGCAGTACTTTGCATTTGTCAATGTTAAACTTCAGTTGCCACTTCTCAGCCCATCTGCCCAAATTTTCTAGATCCTGTTGCATTAGTGCAACTGTTGTAGATGTCTTCGTCATTGAAATCTTTCCTTATTTCTGCCCAAACACAGTCAATCTATTCATTTGCCATTATTGGATCTGCAGATCGAGATTCTCCATTAATTTTTACATAAATGATGTTATGTCAGTTTTTAAATCGATCCAGGCAACCGCTGTTACACACAAAATTGTTGCATCCAAATTGCTAAGCAAATTTTTCCACTTGAGCCTTCAAGATCAGACCGTCTATTGAAAATGCAGCAATTCTTTGTGTGGTGAACCATTGAAGCAATGCTTCATCAACGTTTGTAACCTCACACTTTCTACATTTTTTTTTTCAGCTATGTTCTTTTCCATGCCGATATGGAAACATGTTTATTCTTCCACAATGTCGATACACTTGAAGAGGACAAAGAAAACGTTTTACACACTTCAACATTATTTGCACCATGTTCTAACTCATGAATAATTTCGATTTTTTCACGAATTGAGAGATACTTTCTTTTGGTATTAGACATGTTTCCGAAGGAAGGGTTTGTTTCTAACTTATTTTACTTTAAAATGAAAAAGTGATCTGCATACAAAGTTCTTAGAAGTCAAAAATGCATACAAAGTTCTAAGAAGTCTCGAAATGCATACAGCATTCTTAGAAGTCCCGAAATAAATTTATGGTTCGGTGAATACAAGACAATCTGTAAATAGGATAAAGTGTAAAATATTTGATGTTTAATGGCACCAGAGGTTCCCCCATCTCCACATTATATGCACTGTAGGTGTAACATTGTATTAATATTAAATTAAATTGATCAAGTATAAATGGATGTGAAAGTTACACAAGGTGCCAGTAACTATAAGGGTGAGGAAAGTAGAAAAAGAAGAGTAGTAGATTAGTGAAAGATGAAAGAATGTTAATATCCTGGAGGTTATGATGAATTAAGTAAATTATGGGCTGAGTTGTCAAGCCAATATAAAGTGGGGGCACTGTAAAGTAAAATTAGTACAACAAAATATTAATAAAATGAAAATGGTAATAAAAATACAACGAAAATGGTACAGCTCTCATCAGATATGGGGGGAAAATGTGACTCTCTATGTGACTCTTTAAACTTTTCTTTTAAAGAGTTACATTAAAAACCCATTTATATATATAAATATATATAGTTAGACAAAAATGTTATTATTAGTATATTAGGTAGGGGAGCTGAACTGTCAGGTGTAATTACCATGGAATAATTGAGAGCACCTGTATGCCAAAAAATAAATTACCCGAAATAAAATTCGATTAACATAAGCATAATTTTTCATTTTTCATTATTATTTTTTTTACATAGAATTCTAATAAAATTGGTTTGTTTTTTTTTTTTTAATTTGTTATTAAAACATTCTACTTTTTAAATAAAAAGTACCTTATTTGTTAAATTTAGGGTGTTTATGTATATGTGTTGGAATTTTCATTTTTCAGATAAAAAATATAACATTAGCCAATATTAAATTTTTTCAATGTTTGTTGCACAAATGGGGGTTGTGCAACAAACCCCCATTTATAAATAACAGAAAATTTTATAATATTGCAAAGTATTACACTTCTCCACTTGGCTGGCAAAATTTTCTGGGGAGAACACTCTAGACATTTAGTCAATGTAAACTTCTGTGGAGAAAGTAAATTAAAGTAAGTCTGCTAGTTTTAGTATTTCCCTCAAATGAGCACACCTAAATCCTGCACAGATTAAGATATATTTACATTAATCACCTGTCTGACACTTTCCTGTATTTTATTCAAGACGGAATTATTTGCTAGACTATCACTGTATTTTGTGATTTGCCTGTAAATGTCATACTTTCTATAAATATAATTTGGCTACTGCACACTAGGTCAGTGTTTCTCAAAGGGTGTGCCGCGTCACATTAGTGTGCCGCAAAATTTTCCAAGTGTGCCGCGAAATCTTAAAAAAAAACTAGCGTCGTTTTTATTTTAACATCGTTGTCCGAATATTTTATTTTGGTTGTAAGAATTGTTTGCATAACACAAATATAATATAAGTATAAATAAAAAATTGTTAATATTATTTTTCGTTCTATTTATTTAATTTAGAAATTTCTTCTTCTATGACTACGTAGGTGTGCCGCGAAAATTTTCTTCTTTGGAAAATGTGCCACGAGAGTAAAAAGATTGAGAAACACTGCACTAGGTGATTCTACTTATTTCAATTCAACATCATAATGAATAAACTTTTTTCAATATCAACATTTCACATGAATGTACTATTGACAATTTTATTTATCCAGCATTTGGAGAGTTGCATTTGTGATTATATTAATGCCAAACATAACAAAAAAAAAAAAAATTTTTCTCAGTGCTTCTTCTGAAAGTAGTTATCAGAGCTGCTTTTATTTTTTAGAAATGGAAATTTCTCTTAGCAAATTAGTGTCTTGGTCAAAAGATATACAATTAAATACAATTTATGAGATATTACTAGTTTGGAAGAGAATGGATGATTCAGTGCAAATAAACAATCTTGTTGTAAATCGTGTAAATTTTGTTTCAATCAAGCAAAACAGAAGAGTTTCAAACAGACTTCACCTGTGTTTAGGGTTGCCAAATATTTGACGTTAAAAAGGAAAAAACTGAAGGTAGAAATGGCAGAAAAGGTTGGTCAGGTACAGAAGGTTACTTACATTTTGGAAAAATTTTGTTTTCCCTTGCATTAATGAGTTCCCTTAGGTGAAAAGTTAATGGTAGTAATTTAATCACGTTTCTACCTATTTAAGCCATCTGGTTCATCATATATATCAGCAATGTCATGTACACAGTTGATTGTTAAGCCATCTGGTTCATCACATGCATCAGCAATGTTGTGTAAATCACCGATTATTAAAAACAGGATATTTTATTAATGAGCATTGTACTTTGTAACCTTTTCCATTTGAACCCCTGGTTGTTCCTTAGCAAAGCTGCAATGTCAATGTGTACTCAGTATGTCATCTCCTTCTGTGTTATTTGCTAAACTGCTTATTTTGTATCTATCTACAAACAATGGCTAAAAAAATATGAACCTTTGTATTATGACAGTCACAGTCAGAAGAAATGCATATGTATGCAAAGAAAACTGCGATGTCAGGTGATGAGACGTTGCCTCGTTGAGTATCAAAACTGCACGGGATGTTTGACTGCAGTAATCTGAAACAAATAAGTTTCAGATTACTGTGTGTAACAAATAACATCTGAATTCAACCAAGCACAAAACTGCTCTATTTCAACCTGTACCATGCATAGTGAACTGAAGAAATTGGGTATTGGCAGTCACCTACCTATTTGGAAGCCACTTGTTTCAGAGAAAAACATAAAAATCCACTTGCAGTGGTGCCGACAACGTTGTGATTAGACAGTGGAACAATGAAAGAAAGTTATGTGGTCAGAAAATCACAATACACTTAGTTTTGCACTGATGGTAGGCAGAGAGTGTGTGGCAAGAGCCTCACAAAGCAATGGATCTTGCTTGCCTTGTTAAGGCAACCCAAAATTCTAGTGGCAGTGGTATCATGGTATGGGGAATGTTTTGTTGGTATGGACTGGGTCCTCTGATACTGATGGAAGGTCGAATTTCAAGGGAATACCTGAATTTTGTATCAGATCTACTACACACTTCAATGTTACACCTTTATCCCAAAGGTAATGGCCATATTATGGATGACACTGCAATAGTGCATCATGCTAGAATTGTGCAAGAATGGTTTGGAGAATACTACATTGATTTCCACCAGCCTCCCTGGTCCCCCACATTCACCTGATCTCAATTCTATTGAGAATGTGTAGGATACACTGAAGAAAGCTATTTGGCAACAGAGTCTTGTTCCTTCAACTTTTTTGCAGCAATGCAATCTTTTGCATGAAAAACGGTTACAATTAGACAAAAAGCACTAAAACTCCTTATAGAAAATCTATACCACACTTGCCGTTATTCAAAACAAAGATTCTCGATTAGATAGTGAATAAAGGTTTGCATTTTTTTGGTCAGTGTGCGTAGATATGGTACATAATTATTTTCATGATGTTGATGACAACTGATAGCCTAATAGCCATCCACCATGGAGGAAGCTCTGACTACCCATGCCAACCATCTCATTAGGAATAAGCTTCCAATAGTTAGTATACTTTATATAGAAATTTCAGAGTAAAAGGAAGCAACTGTTGAAAGAACATTCCCACCTTTGCATCTGCTTTTCTGTCATGCTAAACTAGTGTGTGATGCAACATATAGAACAGAATTGACAATGCACATTCGAAAAAAAAAAAAAAAAAAAACATATATAACCAAATATGCCAGCTGGATGAAGGAAGAGCAAAAAAAGCAGTGTATGCCTGGCTTTTGCCAGACATCTAGTAACCGTATCTTTATTACAACTTGCAGCTACTCTGGCATCATAATGGGGATACCTCTATTTTGATTTGTCATCTTTTCAAGATGACAAATCAAAATAGAGGTATCCCCATTACAGTGCACTCTGACTCTCCCCCTCCCCACACACTCAAAAACATTGTAAATATGGTTTGGATTAGACTGTAAACAAATGAGTTATAAACAGGCACTTAAATCTAACAGTGACCATCTAATAGTTGAAACAAAAGACATTTAATAGCTAAAAATTATACACAGAATCAGAAGAATTTAAATATATTAAATGGATAAACATATGTACACATTGCCATTTCTTCTTTGAGACCCCTGTCAGTGGGATAAATAAACAGTATTTTAAATTATCATTATCTATTACATATTCACATAATAAATAAAGATTATCCTCCTGAGCTAGGAAAGCCCAAATGCATGAGGATGATGAAGGTCCCAATTCAGAAGACAGTTGATTTCTTATTGAATGGGGGTTACCTGATTGCTCTGGAGCTGTCTTGCAGGGTTTTATAGGAAAATATGTTAACCCCCAATCTGGTGTGTGGAACTCAAAAACTTGATGTATGAACTAGCACCTATCAGTTTCTTGATTTTAATCTTCTGGCCATCAGTTGTGGAAAGAAGAATTGCAATAAGATGTATAATGTCTTGTATATCTGCTCTGCTGTAATAAATAGCTTTATTTCAGCAGTGCAGATTTAACTGCACCAAATGTTATATGAGCCTTAACGATTACCAATATTACAAATATGTTCATAAAATCATTTAAAATAATATATTTATAAAGAAATGTATAGAATCTGCATATAAAGGAATCACTAGGTGGCAGTGATTATAATACATTTTCTGTTTATACTCCGGCACGACAACCAAGTCAGTAGAGCTTACAATAAATCGTCAATACAAATATTTATCGTATTTAGTAGTCACAGGCTTGAACCCCGGTTCACTCAAGGAACGCATGCTATACACTCTCGCTCCTGATCACTAAGCTATGTCAGGTCTGATTGTACTGATGTGGGATTTACTTAAAGACGCAACTACAATCAGGGGTAAAGGAAAGGGGTTCTGCTTTCAGAAAGGTGACTATGGTAGCCTTAGACAGATTTTATATTCTATACTGTGCAACAAACTGATGATGTTACCAATAGCAAATACAAAATGAAAAACATTCAAGGAAGTGATCTTGGACGCTACTAAGCTTTTCACACCAACTAAGAAATACTGTTCAATATTTAGGCCTAAATGGATGTCAGATGAGCTAATGAAACTTGTGGCAGAGAAGAAAAATGAATGGGATGCATATAAATTATCAGTGACACAGAAGCCCATGATAGATATAAACAAGTCTGTTATCAAGTCACAAAGGAGGTTTGCAGCAAAGACAGATTACGAGAAATCTTTGGCAAAGGATGCAAAGAAAAACAGCAAAAACTTTTCTTATATAAACTCTAAAAGGAAGCAGATGATTCAGATTGGTCCACTTGATTATGCTCAGATAGCTGACAAACTGAATGAGGTCTGACAAACTGAAGTCTAATTGCTCAATATAAAAACTGAATGAGTATTCCATCTACAAGGGGGTATCAAAAAGTTTGTACCCTTACCTAGAAATAATAGCCCTAGAAAGCTGAAACTTCACAGGAACTTTAATCCTTTTCTATGTACTCTCCATGTACAGTAACACATTTCTTCCATCTATGGATCAGTTGCTTAATGCCTTGATCATAGAAGTCCGCACTTTTTGCCTGAAACCAAGATTCCACTTCATTGATGACTTCCTGAGACGAATCAAAGTGGTGTCCATGCAATGGTTTCTTCATTTCTAGAAACAAGAAGTCTGATGGTGCTAGGTCAGAAGAATAGGGTGGGTTCACCCTAAAAAAGTTCTCAACATCTGCATTATACAAATCCAACAATGGCGAGAACATTGCATTTGACATTCATTCATTCTGCAAAGGCGTCAGAAATCTTGAAACCCATCTATATGTGCAGATGGTCATGCAAAATGCTCTGGGCAGACTAATTACCACTGCATTTTCAGTGCAGACCCATAACTAATTACCACTGCATTTGTGATGAAATGAATTGTCACACGTCTGTCACTCAGCACCAACTGCTCAACCTTTGCAAACATCGCACTGTCTGTGGATGGCCTTCCTTCTCTTAGCTAGCTAAAAAGACACTTGTACGACCGCACTGAAACTCCCATATCTACTTTTTTGCAGTGTCACAGAATGGACAATTCTGCCCATACACAGCTTTCATTTCTTCATCACTTTCCTGAGCTTTCTTGCCTTGCAGATGCAGGAACTTGATCACTGCTTGATACTCCCCTTTATCAACCATAGCGTCCTTCCTCACATTCTGGGCTCCATCTCTAGTGTATGATCACCTACAGGAATGAAATTACACATTTTAGTTAGTGTCAATGATATACAGAAAACTTATATTAAAAACAGCATCTTCCTACTGATATTTTATGTAGGTCAAAGTATGAATTTTTGATACCCCCCTCGTACATTCACATGTACGAGGGCGTATCATAAGGAACTCTGTAGAGAAGTAGAGGAGAGAAGCTTATTAAACTCTAATAAGGAACTAAAATGATTTTGTAATAACTGAAAGCAGAGTGGAGGAGAAATTGTTGAAGTTGAACCATAAGAAAGTCACATGGGGGTGAATGGAATCTATCCAGTTATATTAAAGGAGACAGCAAAGTAAGTAAGCAAACCCTTAGCCATAATTATGAGAGCATCCTTGGACTCAGGGGAGGTCTTCACAGACTGGAGATGTGCAAACGTATTCCCAATTCACAAAGGGGGATCAAAAGGTGACACGAGTAATTACAGACCTGTTAGTTTAACTTTTGTTCCGGGGAAAATAATCGAGTCACTGATTAAAGAAGCAGTGCACGATCATCTAGACAAGACTGCAATAATAATTCAGACAGAGCATGGTTTATTAAGGTGAAGTTTCGTCTGACCAATTTGATTGGATACTATGATGTGGTCAACAAAGGAAATGAATGCAAAAAATAATTTTGATATCATATACTTGGATTTTAGGAAAGCTTTTCATACTGTGATACTGTTGCACATTGAAGACTACTGTACAAGTTGGAGCAGTATAGCATTAAGGGCAAGTTGCTACAATGGATAAGTGGATGGTTGAGTGGGAGAAGACAGAGAGTGGTAATCAATGGACTGCTGACAGTGGACTAATGTTATTGGTTGTGTTCCCCAGACTTCGGTGTTAGTCCCTTGTTGTTTTGTATATTTATCAATGATACTGATGAAGGTATATCAGGCTTAATCGAAGTTTGCAGAGGATACAAAAGTTGGCAGGGTTGTTAATGACAGTATGCTATTGCAACAGGATCTAGACAAGGATCTAGAAAAGTTGGGCAGATGGGCTGAGAAGTGGCAACTGAAGTTTAACAATGACAAATGCAAAGTACTGCATATGGGTAGCAGTAACCCAGGAGAAGTGTATCAATTGTGTGATACTACATTCAGTTCAGGATAGTGGAGAATGAAAAAGACTTGGGGGTAATTGTGCAGTTAGATAAGAAGTTTTCTGAGCAGTGCAGACAGGCTGTCAGAGGAGGTTATGGGGTCTTGTCAATGACATCCAGAAATTTTGCTAGCAGTGATAAGAAGGTGATTATCCCTTTGTATAAGGCAATGGTCAGGCCACACCTTGAGTACTACATACATGTTTGAAAGCCTCTTTTTAGGAAAGATGTAGAGCTGTTGGAATGAGTATAGAGAATGGCAATGAGATTGGTGAGGAGAACAAAGGGATACTCTTACCAAGAAAGGCTTCAGTTCTGCAAATTGCGGAATCTGAAGACTAGGCACCTGCGAAGTGATCTGAGTGAAGTGCATAAAGCCTTGAATGGTTTGAAAAGGCTCAATGCTGAAGGGATTCTTCCCCTTGCTCAGATTACATACCTGAGGGGGCATAAACTTAAATTGAGGAAAGACAGTTGTAGAACAGATGTGTGGAAATTTTCCATTAGCCAGTGAGTAGTTGATTGCTGGAAAAAACTTCCATCTGTTGTTGTGGATGTTGATAGTTTAAATAAATTCAAGGAAGAATTGGACAAACTTTTAGAGTGAATGGATAGGTGAAATGAGATTTTTTTTTTTTTTTTTTGGCTGATGCTGTATAAGCTTGCTTTCTTGCATCATTAGCATAGCTAATGATGCATAGCTCTACTAATGCTAATTTCTAAGGATGTAGAATGATATATTAGTTTGGGCAAAAAGTGTTACAATTTTGTATAATAGAACTGATAGGAATAAATAATACAAATATTGCAAAATTTATGCATTCGAATCACACTTACATAAATACTTTTCCAGGGCTAACTGGCACACAAATTCCAAAGAAACTACACTATCAGGATGAGTAGAAAGAAATTCTCGGGACTTCTGAATTGCCTTCTCTTCTTGGCCATTCTACTTAGAAGTCAGATATGACAAAAAGTTATAAACATAGTTTCACAAATATGTTTAAATGTTTGTACCATTACCTGCTTCTCTACAATATAAATAACTTTGTTGAGAAGCAAATCTAACAATAAAAGAGAGTATGAACTTTTTCAGTTAAACAAACTGGGAAACAGAGAATTTTTTTAATTAGTCACATTATATTTTTGATAGTGTCTCACTTGTAGAAAAAAATAAATTTAAGCTGAGAAAAAGTAGAAATTGGTAGTACTACTTTACAAAGAGAAATGATTCCATATAGGTCAGTTTGACTTATATATTTCATTGAATATAGTACAGAGTTTCCTATAAGCAAATGAATGGACCAATATACAAGTGATGAGGCTTGTATTATGAGAAACACTTGTTTCTAGTAATAGAGTTGAGCAGAGATGAAGGAAAGTTCAACTTTGCTTTATCTCTACTCAACTACTACTTTTCAACTCTACTCAACTACTATAAAATGCAAGTGGATTTATCTAGGTCATTATAAAATGCTGGCTCACTACTTGCCAAACCTTAACTGGGAGATCTGATTTCATGGCTCTATTAGAATAATATGGAAGGAAACAAACAAGAATGATGGCCCACAAATGTTTGTCTGGCAAATAATTGACATGATAGGACTGCAGCTTGAAAATCAAATCACTGGCTTTTCTTCAAAATCCCATTCACTAGTCTGTATATAAAACCTAAGCAATCTAAGCAACACATTTCGTACATGGAATCAAAATGGCCGACCGGGCTAGCGGGTGGGTAAAGTGCCTGCCTAGCAACCCAAAGGTCGCGGGTTCGATTCCCGCCTCGGGCTTGGATCAAAGTACTGCAAAACCCTTGGGAGGTGCATTATGGCCACAGAAGCCTATGCACCAACAACTACAAAAAAAAAAAAAAAAAAAAAAGGACTCAAAATGCACATGGTAGTGTTTTACCAAATGATATCACCTATGAAACAGGTGCTAAAACACTACCTCCAACTTCCGAGCTAATAGCTGGTCAATACATTATACCACTGACAAATGGTATACCACTTGCCAGTGTTATCAAGTAATGACCAGCTATATATGTCAAAACTATCTTGTTTCCTATATGTTGAAACTATCTTGTTTCCTCTGCAGTAAGTACAATCGAAGAGTGCAAGAATCTGTAAAATTTAGCTAGTAGAGGATTCTTACCAACTTGTCAAGCCATTTTATGTTTCTCCTGCTGATCACCATAAAACTCCTATTAATGTGAAAAACCAAATTCAATAAAATTTGATCAAACTACAGCCAGACAAACATAAATTCTCTAAAAACTGTGTATAGAAGGATCTGTATGACAGAACACTGACTAGTTTGGAACCACATGGACTTAATGAAAGAAAAAAAGCAAAGACAATAGTATTTCAATAAAACTACCAAACTCTGCCACCAGGTTTGGATAGGAGGCCACAACACTGTGCTGAGGCAACTTCAACTGTGGAGTGCAGTCATTTCTTGATTTACACACTTTTTCATTTATGCTTTATCAGTTTAATGTGACAAGAATCTTCTCAATTTAGGATACCTTAGTTCCTGCTTTAAAGCAATTAGTAACAAAGCATACGGCAGCAGACAATTGCATGATACGTGTATTTTATTGATTTTATCTCACTTGATATCCAAAATTGCCTAAAGGATTATGTAGGTTAGTGTGCTGCAGAAGAAAATAGGAGAAAGATGCAAAGTTGCACGCATACAGGTATATGTTGAGTACAACTTTCAAACCAAACATAAGCTCTGGATTACCTGTAAATTATTATGTTATTGATAGTGTCGATTGGAATAAAGCTGTTTCGTTTCCATTTCAGAAACTCTGGTTTTCTTTCTCTTTTGTTAAAAAATAGCTAAATAAATCCAAATTATTATGCTACCAACCGCAATTGCTTCATAAAACTTGTCAACAACATTCCTGAAAGCACCTCAATAACTGAAAAAAGGTCACCAATATTTACAACTAATAGTTAAATGCAAAGGTTCGACAGCTCCACTTTTCAGGAATTGTGATGATTCAACATGGAGATGTCCTTTATCATTGAGATAAAATACAGCCTACATCCTCTTGTTCGATATATATGGTATAAAATATATAATACAGTAAAATTCTGTTACAATGAAGATTTCACTGTAACAAAAATATTTCCACTATCCCATTTTCTTGATATTTAAAAATAAAGTAAGATTTATTTTCAAATCTGAAATCACCCATACTTTCAGACTTGTTTAAAAAAAAAATTTTCTCATTTATATTTCTGAATGACCAAAGAAGTTTACAATTAATCATTTTGACAATGAATCATTAACCAAATTTAGTAGTTATGCAGGCTTCAACTGCAATCTACTCAAGCATGCACTCTTATAGTAGAAATCTTTATTGTAATAATAATAATACAAATGGATACATTGCAATGTTGTATTCACGGCCACAAGGCCAGGGGTTAACAGTAATAGTTTAATATGTAAGAAAAAGAAATTAATAAATTAAACATAAAAAAATGCATATGTGGATGAATAAAAGTAAATACAGCTCAACGTTAACAGTATAATACAATTATAAACATCACAATGTACAAAGAATATATAGGTGGAAAACTGCAAGGTTGGTTGGCAAGCCATCTTCATGTCACATTGCTGGCTTGCAGCATTAAGGCGAGCTTCAAGGAGAAGGATCAGGGACAGGGAAGTACAATTTAAGGATGCGACATCTGTACTCCCTATCACAAGAAAACTTATTAAGCATCCAAAGACTGGGCTCATGAAAGTAGCTGAAATGGCAGTACAATTTAAGGATGCGGCATCTGTACTCCCTATCACAAGAAAACTTATTAAGGTCAGCATCCAAAGACTGGGCTCATGAAAATAGCTGAAATGGCAGAAACCTATCAGATAGGAGGAGATGGCTGAGATGTGGGCACAGAGTTGGAATCGCTCTGAGGAAAGGCTAAGGGACTCTTCAAGAGCACAGGTCCCAGAATGATGGTGCCGAAATCTTGCCAGTGATCATTTTTACAGTTTTTACATTTTTACAGTGGATTAGATTTTCAGAAACACTGAATTCCACCTTTCAGGGAATTTCTCCAAATCATAATGATCAATTACACCCTGATGAATAGGTGTAAATATTTACTAAACTAATAATAAAAGCCAGTGATGCCATAATTAAAAAGAAAAACCTCTGGAAGAATGTGGTCCCCTGAGCTAGAGACTCTCTAGTAAAAGGTGCATCACGTCAGAAAACATTTTCAAAAGTCTAAATCTGGCTGGCCCCCAGCGAAGGTAGAATCCCGGAGGGCGGTAATCGCTCTCTTAGAAACAGATACACACAACTAATAAAAGAAAAGGAGTCATGCCTTCCATTTGGTACCTCTGATAATGCAGACCCTTGGGGTGTTGTGTATCACATAGTTATCAACATGCTGCCAAAAGGTAATGTTACGCACACCACTAATACCGCGACAGGACAAACAACATACACCTGGAATAGAAGAGTCAATAATATACTTGACTCTCTGTTCCTAAAGGATGACCTTTGAACAATCCAACATTTGGAATGAAAATGAAGAATACGCATTTCCTGGTACATGATACAGACCCCCCCCCCCTTCACAACAGAACTAAAAGATGCAATCAGCAGGACAAAAGGAAAGAAATGTCCTGGCCACAATCTCCTAGAAACTGAAATGATAAAAATCTTAGCTAAAAATCAACCTCACCACTTGCTTCAGCTATATAACAATTGTCTAAACAAAGGAGTATTTCACATCTCATTGAAATTAGATAATCTCAGATTAATTCTCAAGAATCTGGAAAAACCTCCCAATGAACCAAAGCCATACAGGCCAATAGCCTTGTTGCCAGTAATGGGCAAGGTATTGGAAAAACTGATACTTTTCTGCATAGAAACACACTACCTAACACACAAACCTCCAGTCGGACACACAGTTTGGATTCAAACCTAGATGTTCGACTGAGGATGCAATGAATAAATTAATGATACCAACACAAACTGTACAATAAAATTACATACTGGCTATTTCAATCAATTTTGCTGGTGCCTTTCATACCTTATGGTGGTCCAGCATTCTCAGAAGCATATGCCATGCTGGAGTACCACAGAATTTATACAACTGAATTAAGAATTATCTCAATAATAGGAAAATTGCAGTGACAACCAGATATCAATGCATACAAAGGAATGTTACCTGTGGATGTCCCCAGGGTTCACTGTTGAACCCCTGTTTTTGGAACCTGGTGCTGGACAAATTCCTGGGGGCAGACACAGACCAGGTGGACAAGGTTCCCTTTGCAGATGACCTTGTTCTCCTTGTGAAGGGTAACACCAGAAGGGCTCTAGAAGCAAATGCAACTCATGCCCTGAATCTTCTACAGGAATGGGCAAAAAACCTACATGCTGATTATCTCAAGTGCAAAAACCAAATCCATCCTCTTTATTTGAAAGTTAGACATAAGAAGACCGCCTCAGATAAAGACTAAACAAAACAATAGCCGAGACAAGGTAAAATATCTGGGAGTCATTTTTGACTCTAAATTAACCTGCTTCCCTAATCTTGCAAATGTTAGCAGCAAAGTGAGAAGCTATGCTGGCAAAGTTAGCAGTTAGCTGGTAAAGCTAGAATTAGCAGAACTGACTGAGGCTTAAAAAGAAACATCTACAAGGCCATCTTCCTCCCAGTAATAACTTATGGGGCTGGAATCTGGTATCCTAGGATGTTGTTAGCCAACAACAGATCTAAACTAGGATCTATCCGCATGTCATTCTACTCACAATAACTACAGCATGCTGGACTGCCACTACGGCTGCCTTGCAGGTCCTGGCTGGTGCCTGCCACTAGATTTGGAAGTAATAAGGGTCTTGAAATATAGGCTTAGAAGACAAATCCCTGCCAACATCTTGGAAATTAATCTTGACTTAACAGCTGATCCCACTCTCTTGTCTGTTTTCCTCTGGGCATTCTCCCTGTATCAGTAAAGTCTTGCTGAGTGCAAGAAGGTTCTGCTTGAGGTGTTCAGATATTCTTCAATCCTCTGATCATAGGTCAGGTATTTTCTGTGAATGTGTCTTTCTTGAGGATGATCTTCACTCTTCTGATCAGCTTTTTACTTCTGTTACCACGCTGGTACTGGGTCACTTGGCCTATCTTCACTCAACTCTTCTGTCTTCTGCTGTATCCTTTTCCAAGCTGATGGTTCCTTATCTTTGCATTTTGTTTTCTGTTGGTCTCTGATTTCTCTTTTGTTCATCCTGGTGGCTGCTATAGCAGCATAGTAAATGGCTGTGCAGATGGTATCTAGTGTAACTTCACTGTTGTTGAGGTAATCTGATATTATTATATCTGATATAATCTGATATGGTGTAGGTCTTTGTGGTGTCCATTTCCTCAAATTCTGCTAGGGCCATCTTCCACTCTTCTTCTAATCCCTAGGTTCCCAACCTGTGGGTTGCAAAGTGTGTTTTTTTAAGGGGGGGTCGCTGCGGTTATTTTTAGTTGCAATTATTTTTATAGGAAATTTCACCACAAAGGTTTTCAACACATTTATTTCAATATGGCTACACTGCAATATTCCACTAGTGGTTGTAACACTGATTTTTGTTAAATGAAAGGAAGTGACTTAAGGTCCATGTTCATACATATTAAACATTTTATATTATTTTAATTATTTGCTATGGCGGGCCTTTAATATTTTTACAAATTTTCGCCGCAGCGGACCTTGGTCCACTCGCTAAAAATAAAATATACAAATGCACTGTTATCATTAGAATAAAATTCTATGTTACAAATAGTAAACTGAAAAAAATAATTAATATGATGCAAAATTCAATATCAAAATTCATTTTTAATTGATGTCTTGATGTGTGAATAACAGACTGTCGAATAAAGGTGAGTTTCTCTCTTAACGCAGTTGAAGATCACCCCGTATGTTTTGCTCACGGCGCCATGTTTGCAATGATGTAATTCAATAATGTCCACATTGGACCATCTAATGCAAACTGGTGTGAACTTAGTTTGCCAATAGTCAACTACCTTTAGTTGGTGCCATGATAGAAACCAGACAATCGCTGTCAAGCACGGGTTAGCCACTGCTTGCACTTTCTAAAATCTAAAGAGCATCAGTAGGTCATCATCAGTCCGTGCTGTCCGTGCTAAATCCGTATCCATGGAGAAAAAACAAATATTCAGAAGACTATCTAAAATTTGGCTTTACCACCTTGATCAGCAATGGCATAGAGAAGCCACAATGCGTTTTGTGCAATGTCATTCTCAGTGCTGAATCTATGAAACCTTCAAAACTGAAACGTCACTTAGAGACAAAGCATTCAGAACATAAAGGATTTGGAGTTCTTTCGAAGCCATGAAACTGGTCTCAGATGTCAGAGACTTGATCCTACAGGAAGTGTTCAGCAACAGAGCACAGCAGCAGTGCAAGCATCATATGAAGTCGCAGTGGAAATTGCCAAACAAAAAAACCTTACACGATTGGAGAAACGGTCATCAAACCCTGCATGTTGAAGATGGTGAAGTTAATTCTTGGGGAAGCCAGCACGAGATAAAGATGTGACAAATATCTTTGTCCAATAACACTATTCAGAGTGCACATTTCAGATATGTTCTTAAATGTGAAAGAGCAGGTTTTGAATGAAATCAAAGTTTCTTCATTGTTTTCTTTTCAAGTTGATGAATCAACGGATGTAAGTTCATGTTCTCAGTTGCTTGTCTTCGTGAAATATATTCATTCAGATGACATCAAAGAAGAGGTCCTGTTTTGTAGTGCACTTGAAACTACTATGAAAGGTGAAGATATTATGGAGAAGATAAATATTTTCTGAAACTGGAGGGCTACAGTGGAAAAATGTCTGCAGGGTTTGTACAGATGGAGTCCCAGATATGCTAGGGTCAAAGTCGGGGTTTCAGACAAAAGTGAAAGAACTTGCTCCCCAAGCAAAGGGAATTCACTGCATGATTCACCGATATGCTCTTGCCAGTAAGACTCTTCCAGCTCCTCTGCAAGAGGCACTTGATTCTCTGATCAAAATTGTGAATTACATCAAACCTGGAGCCCTCAACACCCATCTGTTTAAAGAACTCTGTAAAGATATGGATTTTGATCACGAGGTTCTTCTTTTCTACACTGCTGTATGCTGGTTGTCAAAAGGAAATGTTGTCAATTGTGTTTTTGAGTTGAAAGATGAAATCAAGTTATTCCTGGAAGTGCAAGGGAAACATGACCTTGTGGCTTACTTTAATGATGAAGATTGGAAGAAAAGAGTTGCTTACTTAGTAGACATTTTAGACCAGCTGTAGCCAGGTGGGAAGGAGCAGCAGTGCATAGCACATGCTTCTTGATTAGTCCGGGGTTCGAGCCCGTCACCACCAAATATGGAGGATGCGGAAAGGTCAGAGAATGACCACCGCATATCCCGGAGCAATATGGCCTTAGTTGCTAATGCTCCTAAAAACCAAAAAAATAACAAAAAAAAAAAAAATTAGACCAGCTAAATAAGCTGAACCTGAAACTTCACGGAAAGGAAACATATGTTATCCAATTTAAGACAATCTTCAGGCATTTGTATCCAAGCTGCAAAACTGGTGCCGGAAAGTAAATCTTGGAAACATTGCCATGTTTGAAAAATTCTGCAGTGTGGTAGAGGAATCTGAAGGTGAACTGGATGAGAATCTGAAGGAGAAGATTACTGGGCACCTTGAATCCCTTGAAAAGGAATTTCAGCGGTACTTCCCTGAGCTTACAGAAGAGGAAGCTGCACTGGTACGAAACCCATTCTCTGATTCCCTGAATGTAGCCAGCATTCCTGATGAATTTTTGGATCTGCGGAACGATTCCTCGGCACATAATTTGTTTTATGAAAAATTACTGACTCAGTTCTGGCGTGCTATGTATCAGTCATATCCAAATGTCACCATGCTTGCCTTTCGAGTTTTACTTCCATTTGCCTCTACATATCTCTGCAAGAGTGGATTTTCAATGCTTCTTCATATCAAAACAAAGGCAAGAAACAGACTGACTGTTGAGGATGACATGAGGTTGGCTTTAACAAATGCTCAGCCACGAATTTTGAAGCTGGTCGTCCAGATGCAAGTACAACCACCGCATTAAATATTAGGTTAGAACTATATTCTGACAAATCTATTTTTACTGTGTTTTCTTCACCCTATTAAAAATGCGTTTTTATGCAAGTGTGGCAGGGGTCGCAGGTTAGATGGCTATTATAAAAGGAGGTTGCAACTCGAAAAAGGTTGGGAAACACTGTTCTAATCTGAATATCGTGACCTCATCTCTTTTCACTTTGGCTGCTCTGAGTTGAATTTCTTGTTTTTGCTGTTCCTTCTGTAGTTCTGATTCAGCTGTGTCCATTTTCTTTGTTCTTTATAGTTGGTCACTCACATCCTGCTCAATTTTTTCCAAAATTGCAGAATTGCAAAATTGCATAGCAGGTTTTCATGACAATGGTCCATCCCTGTCTGCTATTTGCTGTTTGGTGACCAAAACAGTCAGAAACTGTTACAAACACTAAGCATGTAGTTGCATCCTATACATTATCACATTAGTCTCTAGCTTATTTCACGATGAACCTATTCATTTTGCTGCTCCACTTCATGCACTGGTTTTTCTTCCTTCCTGAGTTGTCAGGAAGGAAGCACTTCCAGTTGGTTGGGCTGGATGGTCTTTCCCTTCCCATGTGGTAGCCATATGGTAGATAGGGTAACTTGCACCACTGTCTTCCTCGAGAGACTCCAACTTTTCAAACCAATGCCCTCTGCCTAAGGCCTGAATGTGAATAACTTTATCCTGTGCCACACTCGATGCAGTATGTTCGATATTTCTACTTGTTATCTTTATCCGGCTGCATGTGTAGGTGGACCTGTTTAGCTTTGGCTTTTGCATCCAGTGGTGGGTAGTAATTATTAGGAATGACATCAGATGGTGCCACTCTCTGCCTCAGATCTTCAGGGATGTAGGTCTGCCACTTCAACCTTTAGAGAGGTAGGTCCAATGAAGTGACTTTCACAGTATCCCCCCTTTTTATGGCAGTATTTCAACTAGGGCCCATCACATTGGTGGTCCAGCAGCATAACCATAGGAAAAATTACATCCCTTATTATTGACTGGATACTATGATGCAGTCACAAAAGAACTGGATGCAGGGAATAACTTTGATATTATATACTTGGATCTTAGAAAGGCTTTTGATACTGTTGCACATGGAAGACTGCTGCACAAATTGGAGCAGTGTGGCATTGGAGGCAAATTGCTGCTGTGGATAAAGGGGTGGTTGAGGGGGAGAAGACAGAGAGTGGTAATCAATGGACACTGCTCATCGTGGACTAATGTTATTAGTGGAGTCCCTCATGGTTCAGTATTGGGTCCAGTATTGTTTTCTGTATTTATAAATGATATTGATGATGGTATATCAAGCTTAATGTCCAAGTTTGCAGACGATACGAAGGTTGGCAGGGTTGTCACACTACTGACACCATGCTACTGCAACAGGATCTGGAAAGATTGAGCAGATGGGCTGAGAGGTGTCAAATGAAGTTTAACATTGACAAATGTAAAGTACTACATATGGGAAACAGCAACCCCAGAGCAACGTATCAACTCTGTGGTACTACACTGACAGTGATAGAGAATGAAAGGGACCTGGGGGTGGTTGTGCAGGCAGATATGAAGTTTTCTGAGCAGTGCGGACGGGCTGCAAGAGTAGCTCATGGCGTATTGTTGATGATATATAGGAATTTTTCTAGCAGGGATAAGGAGGTGATTATTCCCTTGTATAAGGCAATGGTCAGACCACACCTAGAGTACTGTATACAGGTCTGGAGGCCTCATTTCAAGAAGGATGTAGAGATGCTGGAACGAGTACAGAGAAGGGCAACAAGATTAGTGAATGGAACAAAGGGGTGCTCTTACGAAGAAAGGCTTAAGTTTTGCAAATTACAGTGTCTGGAGACTAGGCATCAGCGAGGTGATCTGATAGAGGTGTATAAAGCCTTGAATGGTTTGAGCATGCTTAATGCTGATGGGATTCTTCCTCTTGCTCAGAATAATCACCTGAGAGGGCATAAATTCAAACTGAGGAAGGACAGACATAGGATAGATGTGACAGACGTAGGATAGATGTGAGGAGATTTGCCTTTAGCCAGCGGGTAGTTGGTTGGTGGAACAGACTTCCATTCCTTGTCATGGAAGTTGATAGCCTAAATAAGTTTAAGGCTCAGCTGGACAGGTATTTCGAACGAACAGAGGGGTGAAGTGGAAGTGGTTATTTTTTTATTTATTTTTTATTTATTTATTTATTTTTTTATTATTATTATTTTTTGGCTGATGCTGCATAAGCTTGCTTTCTTGCATCAAATGCCTCTAGTAATGCTAATGCTATTATTATTTCTGGTATAAATAAACAGTATGAGGCTGCAAATAATTTTGCCAAGGCTATTTTAGATATGAATAGGTTTCATAATCATTATTGCCAAATTTTTTTTAAACAACAAGATAGTCTTCCTCAAATTAGGAATTCTTGTGTAGTTTTAACTCCACTACATACTGAGATTCTTAGGATTATAGAACAGTTAGAGAACAAGAAATCTTATGGATAGGATTGTATTACAGTAACCAAAGTTAAAAGGAATAAGGAATGGTTTGCTGTACTCTTAGTGGAGCTTAGAAGAAGGGTGCTATCCAACTAATTTACTTTCATTTAAGGTAATTCCAATATATAAAAAGGGTTCACAAGATGATTATTATAATTATAGACTTATACAGTCAGTACTAAATAAGATTATAGAAAATTATGTTTTTTCTCATATTAGTAAGTACTTACTTCAATATGGATTACTAAACAACTCTCTATTCTCATATCATAAGGGTAAGAGTGCAGAGACATTATTAGAGAATTTATTGTATTCTTTTAACTTATATTTAAATAATAATTTCATCATGATTTTTTTATAGATTTGACTAAAGCTTATGACTTAATAGATATCCCTACATTGCAACAAAAATTAATGAAATATGGTATAAGTGGAAGAATCAATCAACTATTAGCATGTCATTTAACCAAAATAAAAATAACAGTTGAAGTAGAAAATATAAAAGGAAAATCATTTAATATAAAGAGGGGTACATCAAGGCACTCATGCAGGGCCAATACTGTTCAATATTTACGAAAATGACATATTTGAAGTAATTAAGAGATCTTTTATAAAAGTTTATGCAGATGATATAATCTTATATACAGTTGAAAAAAACCTAACAAATATGACATGATCTACAGTAGGATCTTATTCATTTGCAGAGTTGGATACATGATAATAAATTAGCACTCAGTTTTGAAAAAAAAACAAAATTTTTGGTAATTATACCTCCTCATCAAATTCTAGATAGTTATCCTTCTGTTAAAATACATAAACACAAATGCCTTCATGATCAGAATTTTCAGAATTGCAAATGTCAAACTGTGGAAAAAGTTTCAAATCACTGTTATCTTGGGTTATGGAATGACTACAGTCTTTGTTGGGCAATTCATATAACATATTGGTATAAAAAAAATAAGATTTTATGTGTACTTGTTTCACTATATTAAGAATAAGTTATATCTTAGAACAAAAGTTATCTTATATTATGCATTAGTGGATTCCCAACTTAATTATTTATTTAATGTATGGGCATGAGCAGATCTATCATAAGTATGGGTAATAAATAACTTAATTAGCAGGATTTTGATACTTATAACGGGAAAAAATAATTGGAATAACTTGAATAAGAGAAGGCAATTTTTGTTAAAATATAAAATCTTTTATCCAGTTTAAAAACTGAAGTTAAACTTAATTTTGAAAAATTTGAACATTATTTTTGATGAGTTGAATGAGCAAAGGAATTTTTCACATAATTTAAGGAATCCAAAACCAATTGTTTTGCCTCACCCTAGGGTACTGAACAGATTTGGAGAAAGGCATACAATGAATATAATTTAAAATTTGTTGGCTAGTTAATTTCAGATTCAGGAGAAGTCATCCCATTTTCAAATTAAAATATTTAATAAGAAATTTTTGATTCTTAATGATTAAGTGGATTAGAGTTGCTTTAGATATAAAAAGTACTCTCTGTAAAGAGGGAGTACTTTGTAGTATGTATGTGTAGTAATTTCCTTTTTTTTTTTCTTTTTTGTTTAATAATAAATTTGATGAATTATAACTTATCAAGAAATTTAATTTTCTTAAAAAGTTTATTTATTGTACACAAATCTTTTGATGGATAAATTGTAATGTATTGTATTGTATTATTAGTCAATTATTACTGAATAAAGTATAAAACTCAATCAACTTGACTTACCTTGTATAAGCACACACAATATTTTCTGAAAAGTTCCATTTGACACTCCTTTGACAAATTTTCATCATTCTGAAGTAGTTTATTATATGCATTTTCAAGCTAAAACCATGGAGATAATAAATATCAATATACATAGTAAGCTAAGATATTATCTAGCTTATAAAATTATTTTACATGCTGAACATAGCCTTTTCTCTACACACCTACGACTAGGTTTGCTACTTAATACAAACAATCTCATACAATCGCTCATTTTGTATCACCACTAATGATATAAAATGAGCGATTTCCCAATGCATGTACTGTGCATCTTTAAGTGGTTGTACGTGTATGTGCTTAATTTGAGAGAGAGAAAATTATAATAAACATGCTTCAGAGAAAAAAAAAATTCTTATGTAATGGAGGACTTAAATATATATATAAAATATGGATCCTAAGCTCTCATAACACAAGAGTATTATATCTGTAGAAGTGTGTGTTCACAGGCTGATATGCATGCTTGTAGGCTGGAAAATCTAGAATAACTCGCAGGGAAACCCTACACTCTCTGCCTGAGATTGGTTAACTAGAGCCTCGAATGAAGAAGACTTCAGAAATTCCTCCAATCATCGATGGAAATCGAACATAGACTTCTCCAAAATGAGTTGCAGATGGCAGTGTATTGTGCTAGGCTGCCACAAAGGGCTGTTGTAGGATTCCAAAAAAAAAAATAATAATTCTTAAGGAATTTACAACCAGATATAAGAATTTTTTTAATTTCTTGCACAAAATAACAGACTGCTGACTTTTGTTTTTGATACCATAATAGTCATGCAGCTCAACGTATACATTATAACAAACACTGTTGTTTATGTAAAATTGTACCTACCTTCTAAAGAGAGAGAGTATCCATACTGTGAGATATTATATTTGCCTCCATAGCCAAGTGGTCAGAAGCAAGAGTGCAGTAGCATGCACTCTTTGAGTAAACCGGGGTTCAAGCCCCTGACTACTAACACGGTCGATCTGCCAACCTGCACTGGTCCAGCGTGGTCCATTTCCCTCAACATGAATTGTTGAGGTGGCTTCAACAATTCATGCCCATCAAGTACTTTGTTACCTTACCTTTATTTGCTTTTTAATACTTGTAATAAAAAAAAAAAAAAAAAAAAAACATGCAAAAAAGAGTTACATTTCTCTTTTCTAGCACTACTGCTCATTCAGAAAACGCCATAACAAAGTGCAAAGCTACTCCTGCTAAACTGTCACATAGAGCAATTGCAGGAACCAGTGCACATTTGGGTGTCACTACAAGGTCAAGGTTTGTTTTAATTGCGGTCTCCAGTGTTCCCCCTATATACCGCTGTAGCATCTGAAAAGGCAAAAAGCCAAGGCTGCCAAGTGTGTATATGTAGGTGTGTAAAGTATGTGGTGTTACGTTGAGTGCCGGCACGTGGCGACTTCGAAGCCAGGGGGCAGGGTACAGCTGGTCCCCTGACTCCCTTGGCCACGAGGAGGTGTGCCAGGGACAACTTTATTACTAGGGATACTTACTGGGGCTATCGGGCAAGCATGGGAGCTCCTGGGTGTGTCACTACAGAGCAAAGCAGCCGACAGAAAGAGAGAGATTAACAGCAAAGCTGCTTCTGGACCTTTTCTCTCATTTTCAATACTACTTTGCTGAGCCAAATTAATAGATGAAAGATATAAAAACCTCCATGCTTGAACTGAATAGTTCTAATATCCTGAAAATTTGTGGGTTTTTAATGTATGTTATGCATAATTATTTTAGTTTATAGTTGTCTGTAATATTTTCATTTCAAAGTTTCAATGGTTTTTATCACAAAAAGACATTTATTTATAAGCAAAAAAAAAAAAATCTAATTCCACAACCAAGAAAAATTTTTATGCAAGTATAATCAAACATTTTTTAATTTGTTCTGAGCTAACAAGCTTGTCACCAACACAGTTTGTTTAGTTGCAAAGTTACTGAAAGTGACAAAAGAGAGAGAGAGAGAGAGAAAGAGAGAGAGAGAGAGAGAGAGAGAGAGAGAGAGAGAGAGAGAGAGAAAAATGTAATTTTTTTTTCCTGGATTATAATTATTAAACAGCAAATAATATCCCAAAATATGGATTCTCTTTCACTCTCTTTTGTGCTTATTTTAATATTTAGGTGCATGACTGTTATGGTGATAAAAATGAAACAATCTTGTTATCACATGCAAGAAATTTATTTAATTTCTCTACAGAATAATTGTTACCGTTGTATATCAAATAAATTAATGCATCTCTATTCACAAATCTCCACTGTAACAAAATTTTAAATTAATATTTTATATAAGAATTAAGAAAATTCTGCGCAATGTTAATAACTAATATATATTTTTTTTTTTTATGCAAACCCCAAACATGAGAGGTATTAGAATCTATAGTACTTAGTACCATGCTTGGGTTGTAGGTTGAGAAGACGAAAGAAGATATTTGTTGACATTGGATTTGAACTTCTGTAGACTGTAATTTCAGGAAATACGTATGAAGGAAGGTTATTCCAGAAAACAGCAGTTGAATGAATAAACAAGGAAGATGAAAAGTTGGTTCTGTGAGTTTGAAGTTGGACAGTAAATGGATGTTGGTTGGTGGTGGCATGTGTTCGGACTGTTTTGAAAGAGAGAGCGGAAATTATAGAAGCCAATTCAGAAGAACAGTGCCCGTGGAAATATCTGTAGAAGAGGCATGTAGCAGAACCAGTACGTCTATGAGTAAGCGAGTGGAGAGACTCTGTCAGAGATGAATCATTAATTAACCTAACTGCCCTCTTCTGAACAAAATCAAGAAGCCTGAGAGATGTTTTGGGAGCACCACCCCAGATGTGGGAACAATATTCCATGGTAGGATGGATTTGCGATTTGTACAAAGTAAACAGCTGTTTGGAAGAAAAGTAATGCCGAGAGCGAAAGAGAAAACCAAGTTTTTTAGATGCAGAAGAAGCAATATTTGTAATATGCTTGTGCCAAGAGAGATTAGAAGTCAGGGTAATCCCCAAAAGAGATATATCATTTTTCCTAGAAATCGGAATGTCACTAAAGATAAGCATAGGAACAGAAGAATCCTTTTTGCGAGATATAAGACAAGACTGAGTTTTAGAAGGGTTGAAATCAACTAAGTTGTCTTTGCTCCACTGGAGAAATACCTGGAGATTGGCATTTAAGGAATTGGTAGCGGATATTCGAGAAGTTGAAGCTGATTGAGCAGGGCAAGGTTTCTCAAAATGGAAAGTGGAATGCAATGTTCTACCATTGGCAAAACTATGGATTGGATTTCCAGTCAATGGAAGAAGGTCATTAATATACAAGAGGAAAAGAGTGGAAGAAAGAACTGAACCTTCGGGGACACCGGCATTAGTGGAGAAGTTAGAAGACAGAGAGCCATCTACCATCACCCTCAGTGAGTGTTCAGAGAGAAAACTAGATAAATAATTACAAAAAATAGTTGGCAAACCATAAGATGGAAGCTTGTTTAGAAGACCTTTAAGCCAAACATGATCGAAAGCCCTTGAGATGTCAATAGCAACTGCTTGTGTTTCACCAAACTTTTCCATTGAATTAGTCCATAAATGGGTAACATAAGCCAGAATATCACCAGTAGATCGACACTGACGGAATCCATACTGGCGATCGTTGATCAGACGGAAAGTTTCTAGGTAGTTTAAGAGTTAACAGTTAATTAATTTCTCCATTACTTTAGAAAGAGTAGAAGTAATTGCAAGGGGAACAAAAATTGGATGGGAGGGATTTTGTCACCCTTTTTTTAGTAACTGGCTGGATATGAGCAAATTTCTAAGCAGAAGGAAAAACACCCTTGCAATAAGAAAGTGAAAAAAGGCGGCAAAGAACAGGAGTAAGTTCAGGTTTGTTTGCTGTTGTTTGTTATTTGGTTTTTAGGAGCATAGCAACTGAGGCCATATTGCTCCGGGATATGCGGTGGTCATTCCCTGACCTTTCCGCACCATCCATATTTGGCACACACTTCTTGATTAGACCCCGGTCTAATCAAGAAGTGTGTGCATCACACCGCTGCTCCTTCCCACCTGGCTACAGAGGCACCTGTAAGTTCAGGAGCACAGGTTTTGAGAAAGTGGAGAAATACCATTGGGACCTGGAGCTTTCTTAGCATCAAGAAGCGTCAAAATCCTACTGACATCCTTTTGACGGCAGACCACAGGAGGCATTGAATGGAGCGTGTTGGAAATGGTGGGAGGTGTTTTATCAAGATCATTAATACAGGAGTTGGAGAACAAATGGGATGCTAGCAATTCAGCTTTATCCTTGGCTGAAGTGACAACAGAACCATCTGGTTTGGACAGAGGTGGGAGCAGAGATGGGCAAAAGTTGCAACCAATAGCTCTGGCGAGAGACCAGAATGCTCGGCTACCAGTAGGGCAAGAAGCAAGTTTTCTACTCTTAGTCTGTTCAAACTCTAGTTTGAACTGATTAATAACTGCTTTACAATTGTTGTGAGCTTTGGCATAAGCAGAAAATGAAACTGAAGAATTAGAAACAAGCCAATTACGATATTCAATGTTCTCTTGAACAACCTTAGCACATTTATTGGAAAACCAAGGTTTAGATAAAGGACAAGATTTTAAAGTGGAGTGTGGGATAAAAGATACCATTCCTACAAGATTCATTTAACTGACATGATCTCAGCAAATGTTGACATCAAAATTTTTGAAACAGTAATCCGACCAAGGAAAAGAAGAATAGAAATCTTACAGATAATCCCATTTTTTATTCTTGTAATGCCAAACAACATGAGGTTGGGAATAGCCATGAGATAAAATCTCAATTGGAGAAGAGACAATAACGAAGTTGTGATCCAAGGAGCCTAAAGGACCACTCACTTCAACTGTGTACTTAGAAGGGTTGCTTGCGAGAAAAAGATCAAGCGTGTTGCCTGTATGGTTACGATTGTCCGGTATTCTTGTAGGTAAATGAACAATCTGTGCAAGGTCATTAGTAATTGAAAAAGTCTCAGCATCTCGACCAGCTGGGTTGGTGTGACTAGAAAACGGAAGTCAGCTGGAGTTATGAACATTAAAATCACCAAGGAAAATTACCTCACTTTCAGGAAAGTTGGACTGGAGAAAATCAAGTTGCAAAGAGAGGGAATTAAAGAGCTCCAAGTGATTAGTGGAATTTGGAGAACAGTAAAGACAACAGATGAATTTGACAGAATGAGGCAGAGAGGTTTTTTTTTTTTTTTTTTTAATGTAAAACCCAAACACGAGAGGTGTTAGAACCTATAGTACTTAGTACCATGCTTGGGTTGGAGGTCGAGAAGAAGAGTGTGTGTGTGTGTTATGGAGGTTTAATGGCGCATAATCTGCTGAGGTTATGGTGCGCCTCATTGAGAAGACGAAAGAAGATATTTGTTGACATTGGACTTGAACTTCTGCAGACTGTAATTTTCAGGAAATACGTATGAAGGAAGTTTGTTCCAGAAAACAGCAGTTGAATGAATAAACAAGGAAGATGAAAAGTTGTTCTGTGAGTTTGAAGTTGGACAGTAAATGGATGTTGACTGGTGTCGGCACGAGTTCGGACTGTTTTGAAAGAGAGAGCGGGAATTATAAAAGCCAATTCAGAAGAACAGTGCCCATGGAAGTATCTGTAGAAGAGGCATGCAGCAGAAACAGTACATCTATGAGACAGCGAGTGGAGAGAGAGACTGTTAGAGATGAGTCATTAATTAACCTAACTGGCCTCTTCGGAATGGAATCAAGAAGACTGGGAGAAGTTTTGGAAGCACCACCCCAGATGTGGGAACAATAATACATGGCAGGGCAGATTTGCGATTTATACAGAGTGAGCAGCTGTTTGGAAGAAAAGTAACGCCGAGAGCGAAAGAGAAAACCAAGTTTTTTAAATGCAGAAGAAGCAATATTTGTAATATGCTTGTGCCAAGAGAGATTAGAAGTCAGGGTAATCCCCAACAGAGATATATCATTTTGCCCAGAAATCGGAGTAACACTAAAGATAAGCATAGGAGCAGAAGAATCCTTTTTGCGAGATATAAGACAAAACTGAGTTTTAGAAATGTTGAAATCAACTAAGTTGTCTTTGCCCTACTGGAGAATTACCTGAAGACTGGCATTTAAGGAATTGGTAGCAGATTTTCGAGAAGTTGAAGCTGATTGAGCAGGACAAGGTTTCTCAAAATGGAAAGTGGAATGTGGAAAGTGGTCATTAATATACAAGAGGAAAAGAGTGGGGGAAAGAACTGAACCTTGGGGGGACACAGGCATTAGTGGAGAAGTTAGAAGACAGAGAGCCATCTACCATCACCCTCATTGAGCGATCAGAGAGAAAACTGGATAACCAATTACTAAAAACAGTTGGAAAACCATAAGATGGAAGCTTGTTTAGAAGACCTTTACTCCAAACACGATCGAAAGCCTTTGAGATGTCAAGAGCAATTACTTGTTTCACCAAACCTTTCCATTGAATTAGTCCATAAACGGGTAACATAAGCCAGAATATCACCAGTGGATCGACACTGACGGAATCCATACTGGCGATCGTTGATCAGATATAAGGTTTCTAGGTAGTTCAAGAGTTGGCGGTTAATTCATTTCTCCATTACTTTAGAAAGAGTAGAAGTAATTGCAATGGAACGATTTATTTATTTATTTCGTATGATGTGATTAATACACAAAGAAACCAGTTTTAAGAAACCAGTTGCTTCCTTCGTGTATCGTGGCCGGGATATCCAACCAACCGGTTGGTTCGGCACCATCGTGATATCCAGTCCGAGGCTGGAATCGAACCCGCGACCTTTGGGTTGCCAGGCAGGCACTTTACCTACTCGGCTAGCCCGTTCGGCAATGGGACGATAATTGGATGGGAGGGATTTGTCACCCTTTTTAGGAACTGGCTGGATATGAGCAAATTTCCAAGCAGAAGGAAAAACACCTTTGGAATAAGAAAGTGAAAAAAGGCGGCAAAGAATAGGAGTAAGTTCAAGAGCACAGGTTTTGAGAACAAGTGGAGAAATATCATCGGGACCTGGAGCTTTCTTAGCATCAAGATTCGTCAAAATCCTTCTGACATCCTTTTGATGGAAGACCACATGAGGCATTGAATGAAGCATGTTGGGAATGGTGGGAGGTGTTTTACCAAGATCATGAATATATGAGTTGGAAGAAAAATGGGATGCTAGCAAGTCAGTTTTATCCTTGGCTGAAATGACAACAGAACCATCTGGTTTGGACAGAGGTGGGAGCAGAGATGGGCAAAAGTTGCGGCCAATAGCTTTGGCAAGAGACCAGAATGCTCGGCTACCATTAGGACAAGAAGCAAGTTTTTTACTCTTAGCCTGTTGAAACTCTAGTTTGGACTGATTAATAACTGCTTTACAATCGTTGTGAGCTTTGGTGTAGGCAGAAAATGAAACTGAACAATAAGAAACAAGCCAATTAGGATATGCAACATTCTTCTCTTGAACAGCCTTAGCACATTTATTGGAAAACAAACGAGATTTTAAAGTGGAGTGTGGGATAAAGGATTCCATTCCTGCAAGAATAATTTCACTAACACGATATGAGCAAACGTTGACATCAGAAGTTTTGAAATAGTAATTCGACAAAGGAAAAGAAGAAAAGAAGTCTCGCAGGTCATCCCATTTTGCATTCTTGTAATGCCAAACAACACGAGGTTGGGAATAGCCATGAGATTAAGGTTCCATTGGAGAAGAGACAATCACAAAGATGTGATCTGAAGTGCCTAAAAGGACCACTCACTTCAACCGTGTACTTAGAAGGGTTGTTTGTGAGAAAAAGATCAAGCGTATTGGATGTATGATTAGGATTGTCCGGTATTCTTGTAGGTAAATGAACAATCTGTGTAAGGTCATTAGTAATTGCAAAAGCCTCAGCATCACAACCAGCTGGGTCAGTGTGATTAGAAAACGGAAACCAACTGGAGTTGTGAACATTAAAATCACCAAGGAAAATTACCTCACTGTTAGGAAAGTTGGACTGGAGAAAGTCAAGTTGCAAAGAGAGGAAGTCAAAGAGCTCCATGTGATTAATGGAGTTGGGAGATTGTTGTTGTTTGTTATTTGGTTTTTAGGAGCATTAACTAAGGCAATATTGCTCCGGGATATGCGGTGGTCATTCCCTGACCTTTCCGCATCCTCCGTATTTGGTGGTGACGAGCGCAAACCCCGGTCTAATCAAGAAGCGTATGCTACGCACTGCTGCTCCTTTCCACCTGGCTACGGAGGTGCCTGGAGTTGGGAGAACGTTAGAGACAACAGATGAATTTGACACAATGAGGTAGAGAGATTTTAAGCCAGAGAAGATCAAAGAGAGGAGATTCCAAATTGCTAAGTCTGTGACAGGGAAAATCAGAACAGACAGAGAAGAATTTTAAGCCAGAGAAGATCGAAAAGAGGAGATTCCAAAGTACCAAGTCTCTGACAGGGAATACTGCAATGGACATTTGCACAAGTATCACCTTTGAGGTGAAAAGAATCATATAGCGAATAATTTGTGCAACTGAGATGGGCAGTAGTTGAATCAACCAATAACTGAGATTCTGTCATTTGCACAAGTACCAGCTTTGAGGTGAAAAGAATCATACAGCAAATAATTAGTGCAACTGAGATGGGCAGTAGTTGAATCAACCAATAACTGAGATTCTGTCATTTGCACAAGTACCACCTTTGAGGTGAAAAGAATCATACAGCAAATAATTTGGGCAACTCAGATGAGCAGTAGTTGAATCAACCAATAACTGAGATTCTGTCAGAAAAAGTACATGGCGTTTGGCAGACAAAGTGGACATGGACATTACTGAGATTACAAATGAGACCACGTATATTTGTGAAATTAACTAGGAAGTGTTTGGGAGGTTTAGATCTTTTTGCAGATAACCTTTCTCTATTAGTTTGACAATTCATGGTGTATTTAATAGTAAGAAAAAGTGGGGGAGAAGAGTTGCTGTATGAAGTAATGAAATTTTTGGATATGGCATACTCATGGTAAGAATATACCCAGATCTTTGACATAATGTCACTTCGACAATGCCCCCCCCCCACATGCACACTACTCGGACTCCCTCCAATCACTATCTGGCAGAGTAGAGGCAGCAAAATTATACACTAGCTGACCCAGAAGCCTCCTAAAGAGTTACCATTGGTTCGGCCCATCGTACTAACTAGCGGCCGGCCAGCAAACACCGTTTTACAGCTGTACCCTTGAAATATAAGGAAGATTGGATCTCGCCATGATGTCCATCATAACCTCAAAAGTCATCAGTCATACTGCATGATGGAAGAGATGGGGAAGGTTGACCAGAACTTAGCTCTGCATACTAAACATGGGTTCCACCACTTCAAGCCACCAATAGTGGTGGTATTGTGGTGGTATTGCACTGGTTGATGAGAGTCATCTACCACCTATTATTGCCTGGTAACACAGAGGGGCAGCATTCATCCATGTGGTGTGGGCACCACACCTGGACCCTGCTTACATTGATACACACCTGGGTGGTCACCCGTAGTGTGCTTGTGCATGGGGGTTACACCATGCACAAGCACACTGTGGGTGACCACATTGTGAAGGTGAAAGCATAGGATTTGGCTGTCACAGACCGTCTGGATTTCGCCATAATTGGGTCCACTTAACTTGACACCCGAATATCAGTTCCATCAGGTTTTAGACTCCCAGGTAGCAAGTAAACCTTGTATAGTATATTTGACAGAATGTCTGTGACAACTCAAGGACCAAGTCTTTGAAGTTCCACTTTTCTGGTCTTTTTATTCAAATTGCATGAAAGATTCTCAGAACTTTGTGTAGAACTCCTTATTAATTGTTTGTCCCTCTGGAGCATATTCATGTTGATCAACGACCTCACAGTCAAGAAATGCTAGCAATAACATGGCCTTTGCTTTGCTATGCACTGGCCATGTTTTTTCGGTCAGGGAAGAAGTCTAGCTGAAAACAGTCACATGGTTCTTCTGTTAACAGCTGTGGCATGGAAGTTGTTGCAGAAACATATCTACGTTCCAAGTTTTCATTAAAATGGCATGAAATGATCCGATGGAGATGCAAGTTTTTTTTCAGCAATTTCATGAACAGTCACTCTTTGGTAATTTCACACCAAAGTTTACAAATAAAAAAATTAAATTTTGTTCATTTACTTTGATATGTTCCAAGCCCAGACCGAAAGGTTTTCTAAGCACCACTGAAGGCCTGTGCATTGATCTTTTTTGACAGTGGCATAATGCAGAGATTTTACTTCTCTGGTTGTTTGTTTGTTTGTTATTTAAGAGCATTAGCAACTAAGGCCATATTGCTCCGGGATATGCGGTGGTCATTTCCTGACCTTTCCGCATCCTCCGTATTTGGTGGTGACGGGCTCGAACCCCGGTCTAATCCAGAAGCGTGTACTACGCACTGCTGCTCCTGCCCACCTGGCTACGGAGGCGCCTACTTCTCTGGTGAAGTCATTTTTTTGAAGAAAGCATGCAGTGTTCACTGTCGAGATTTCCTATTTCTTTCTTTGAGAATCTCAGAATAAGGGCCAATGGATACAATTATGCTCCTTTTCACTTTGGCACTTCGCTCCAGTTGTGGTCAATCTCACAGAGCACACATCAGTGAGGGTCTCCATGGCTTTAAGGATGCACTGTAGATTGCTTGTATTCACAGATTTTAGAGGAGGCTCTTCATATTTTTCTTTCTCCTCCTCCTGTTGGCTTAGTTCTTTAGCCAATTCTTCCAAGTTGGATAGCTCGGAAGAATTGGCTAAATAACATGGACAGCTAAATAACATGGACAACAGCTATTCAAATTGTTTTGAATAGCTGTTGTCCATGGCTATCCAATAGCTCTGTTACATATTCAGCTGTAACCTCATCTAATCCCACCTCTTGCACCAGCCTGTTAACATCTTAAATGTTAACAGGCTGGTGCTCCACAGCAGTGCGTAGCACATGCTTCTTGATTAGACTGGGGTTTGAGCCCGTGAGCCACCAAATACAGAGGATGCGGAAAAGGTCAGGGAATGACCACCACATATCCCCAGAGCAATATGGCCTTAGTTGCTAATGCTCCTAAAAACCAAATAACAACAACAGCTGGTGCTCCACTGGCTCTAATCCTGTGAAGTGATGCATAAATTGTGAGAGAAGCTGCACCACACTCCATTCAAACAGTTCACTGACACTTCCTCCCTGAGCTGCATTGATGTTAATTCAAAATGTCAAAAAGTGTCAAAATGCCCTTCAAAATGTTGAATGAGTGCCAATAATCCTTGATAGTTTTGTCTGACCTGTCCAAAACTCTCACCATTTCCATGAAGAGGTAATAGGCAGAGGTAATAGGCTTTAAAGATTGCTATTACCCCTTGGTCAATTGGTTGCAAAACTGAAGTGGCGGTATGCAAACAACATTGACGTTCAGATTCAAATGTTCCAACTTCAGCAAGGTTTGCAGGATGGATAGGGGCATTGTCCAAGAGAAGAAGAGCCTTGACTGGTAACTCATTCTCATTTCCAGTAGACTGGCAAAATGGCTTTGTTTAGGCCCTTGAGAGCATGTGGTGTCTGTAAATGGTACACCAACATTGGTTTTAATTTTAAAGTGACAGACACATTTGTTCCCAGTAGAAGTATCAGCCTGTCCTTTGCAGCCTTGAAACATTGTGCAGACTGCTCTTCATGGCAATGAAGGGATGGCAATTTCTTCCAATTAAGCCTGGTCTCGTCAACATTAAAAATTGGGTCAGGAGGATAATTATTCTCCTTTATAATGGCTTGAAACTCTGCAGGAAATACTGAAACTGCCTCAGCATCTGCACTTGCTGCCTCACCATTTCACACAGCAGCACTTACTTTGAGATTTAAGGTGCAAGAGCCATCCTTTGCTACCTAAAAATGTCTCCTCACCACCCTCTTTTTTCTAAAACCTTCAAAAATTGACTTTGCCTTATCAGTAATAACTGCTTGAGCCAACGGAATGTTTTTTTGATTTAAGTCATCCTCCCACAATGACAATAATTTCTCCATTTTTTCTAAAAGTTTACTTCTGCTATAACTCCCTTTTGTCACACTTACTGTCTTAGCATGTTGCATTGACTATTTTATTTCATCTGCAATTTTCATTATGGTACTCAATCAATGGAGGCAATTTCATACTTCTACACACACATTAAGGCATGTATGACCATCTTCCATTCTATGAATTAAATTACCTTCATCTTTTTTTTCCAACATGACAGATCTATGTGACGTTTTAGCAACATTTTCACATTCACTTGACTTTACTGCCTTCTCTTACTAGACATGGCAGCTCTTATTGTATTAATTTAATCAAAAATTTTTAATTTTTGATTAAATTAAAAATTTTAGGCCATAGAATAATGGCCTAATGATAGTACACCAATGAACAAACAGTGTTCCTCTCCTCTTATCTCCAGCCACCTCTTTCCTGATTGGCTTAGATGGTAGATGGGGATAGCTCTCATCTCTGATTGACTGTGCTGTTTCTTTTCATCATATCCAGTATTTATAGTTGCACATTTTTAAAATTTTTTATGTTTTTTTTTGATATTTTTGGCCTTCTGGTTTCAAAAACACTCATTATTGTGAATTGTCACAAAACAAACTGTCATAAACCGAGGGCTACCTGTATTAAGCTTAACAATTATCAGTATTTGATGTACATCAAGGTCAAAATTATATTCCTAATAGTTGTCAATTTTCCCATTGCATATGAATCATGATGTGCGTTACATGTATCACACCCTGATCAGTTCAATTTCTTCTCCAGGAAAATGGATTAACTCACATTTGGACATTATGTTTTTTTTATGTGGGGCAATAATACCAGGCACTCTTTTCTTGGAATAATATTTCCGATTGAGCCTACTTAAGCCTTCTACCAAAATATCTCTTCTAAGCTTATTGGGATTACAAGTGAGACATTCCCTACTGATTGCTTTCCTGTTCCACATACTACAAAAAAAGGATGGTAATACTACTTAATGTTATGTTTCAGTTTTTGTCTTTTGACTATGTTAATTTCATTTCATTTAATAGTTAAGTCGTTTGTGAAGGTCCTAGAGAAGTTTGATTTGAATTACTTATATGAGTAAAAAAAAAAAAGTTTGACATGCCTTATATATCCCACTATGGATCTCTACAAGGGATGTCCACTTGTAACCCAGTAGATACCATGTGTTCAAATAGAATACCAAGATTACTTAGAATATCATGCCCATATTTCCAATAAGTCTTCACCCTGTCCCAGGACCAAAGGGGAAAAGGCCTACTGGAATGCAGTTGACTCCATGAGTAAAAATCACCCATTGACTGATCCTGATCAGGCAGTCTAAGGCTTCCTGGTGAAAGCAGGGGCGAAAAGTTGTGTATTTGGAATGAGCCTCCTCACACTAGGATCCCCTTTTCTAAGCTTTTATAGATCACAGCTGCACAAACCAAGTTCAATGATGTAACTGTGGTACCAAGGAATGGGCATTATCCCAATGATGCTAATCTAGAGAGACAGCAGTGTCCCCTCATCAAGTGTTTATGTCAGAGAATCTTAACAAAGGACACCATAATTTTCCTGACCCAGGACAAACTTGTTCATGTCAGAGAATCTTAACCAAGGACATTATAATTTTCCTGACCCAGAAGACTACCTTGCACATTGCAGTTACTCATTTCACCCTTTGTGCCACCTTTGTGAATAACAGGAACGTTTGCAAATCACCAATCTACATCCACTTCCTCTGCTTACAAGGATACTCTCATTACAATAGCTAATGAAGTAAATGCATAACCTCTTTTGTAGTTTCATTCAATATAATTGGATAAATTACTGGCCTTTTTTCACTTTTAATTATAACTTCACTTCTACTGTCTTTTCAGTTATAATAATATCATTCATTCCTGATTAGTTTTAGCTACGCTATTGGTAAATCTGAAGTTTAAAAAACTTCCTCACATGTAAATATGGATGTAAAATATTTATTTGACTTATCAACAACTAGTTCAGGTTCTTTAGTCAGCTGATATCTGTTACCATAGATATTTTAGTGTACCATGGTTGATTGCTTACTATTAATGCTAACAAAAGCATTAATAGTAAGTTATTCTTAACTGTTATTCTTTGCACCCTTTGCCAAAGACTTTTCATAAACTATCTCAGCATGCTCAACTTTCTATATTACTTCATTACAGAATACTTTTGTAGGATTTAAAATTTGTTGATAATTTATAATCATCCCTTGCATCCTTCTTCTCTGAAATTAAAATCATCAGTTCTTTTAACATCAATCAATTTTGGTCTATACTATGAACAATACCTTTTCATTGGTATAAAAAATTAGTAGCTTTTGAATGATCCTGCCACCTGAAATACTGTTTCTCTGTTAACTGCTTCTGCATATAGGCTTTCTGTAACATCTCTTTTTACCACTTTGACCAAGCTTAACATCTTTGTCTTAAAAGACATTAAATATCATTCACTGCCCCTATTAAAAAACAAGTTTCACAAAATGCTTATGAAAGACAATGGATTGTTTGTTTGAGGATTTTTTTGGCACATGGGCATCTATGGCCATGGTGCACCAAAACACAATGGAACACAACAATAACCACTGAGTTACTCTCTCACCAAATGTCATGCCACAACATGACAAATTACCTTATCAAGACCACTACAGGTGAGCAGGGTGTTGCCAGTCACATTATTTTTCAAACACCCATTGTAATATAACAAAATGTATCTAACATGTAGAAAAGCACTATTTCAATTTCACGTAAATATTCATGAAAATTATAAACTATATTATAGTCAGTGTAAAGCTGAATAATTTCCTCAAAAAGCTCGACATTTTTAAAATTTCAATGGTTGAAATCATTAAAAGTTCAGCTGTTTTTAACTTACAAATCATATAAGCCTACTGAATTAAACCTCCAAAAGAAGTGATTAATGAAATCTTCCTAAGGAAAGCTTTGTTATTATATATAATAAGGAAGAAATGAAAGATGCAAAAAAAAAAAAAAAAAAAAAAAAAATCACACATATGCTCACCAACATTTGATTTTCTTTGTTTAAATCTGTTTCATCTGAAAGCTCATTTACCACTGCCTGCCAAGCCAAACTTTCTTGAGCAATATCACCTTCAGCCAAAAGGACATATCTTTTCAGAACCTCAAAATGCTTTTAAAAAAATAGTGATAAAATATTATCGAATCATGAAAACAAAACATTGATGAAATAAGAAACAATTATCTTTAAATAAAATGCATAACTGAATTATTTTAAGTTCATATATTGCATAACTGAATTATTTTAAGTTCATATATTGCATAACTGAATTATTTTAAGTTCATTTTGACTATTTCACTTTAGTGGGGTAAAATATTACATGTTTTTTTTTTTTTTTTTAACTCACAGGCAGTAATTCTGGAATAAGTATAAGCTTATATATACTAAACACTGATCAATGCTAGTAATGCAGAACAGGAACAAAAAAAAAAAAAAAAAAATGTGTAACATAGAGTAAACAGTATGAAACAGGCCTCCAATGATACGGGAGTCCAGCAAATTATATCAGCTTTTTAATAATTTATGTATGTTATGTGTAAAATTTGCATCCATTTATCTGTCAGTCACATACACATTTCCGGAAAAATGTGCCATATTTTGTTCATGTTTTTGAATAAATATGGAAAAGTGACATTGCATTTTCTTAATATTTCACGGTTGGCAACCACTAACTACCAATTTTTCTAGTTAACATGAAAACAGAAAACCTACCAGGATTTCTGAGAATACACAAAACAAGATAGCAATAAACATATATATAAATGCACAGCAGGCCACTAGGAAGCACTAATCTCTATAAATGTTTTAGTTAAACAAAAAAATCCAAATAAAACTGTGTTCGTAAGTTTTGTGGTGCACATATGGCAATAAGCAGTTGTGTCAATAAATCTGACACATTTGCTACTTTAACTCTGTTAAAAAAAAAAAAAAGAAAAGTGATGGGACAATATTACAGAATTTCTTAAAAGGGCATATTATGCATATTTCAGCATGAAACTTGCTAAACAAGATAAACTCCCTACTCTCCAAGTAAATAATTTACTTGGTCCAACACTGAGAAGTTCATTCATCACTTTCCTCAGGACAATTCACTTATAAATAAATAAATAAGATCTTTATTGTAAAGTTCATCGCTACATGCAGGTACCATGACCCTACAATACCCTTCACGGTATCTGCAGTAGAAATATTTTTGAATTAATGACTGCCTCGGGGGATGCAATATATAAACCACGTAAGTAGAAACCATTCACTTATCCTCCAGGGAACACTTATGCTTCTGTATCGACTACACAGAAAGTCTGTCATACTTGTGTTAAACAACTGAAGAAAAGGTTTTTTTTCCTATTCACATTGGTTTGGCAAAAAGCAATAAGTCATGAAGACAGCTGCAATTTTTTCTTATCTAATGTGCAAGACTATAACAGTAAAAATAAAAATGGCATTTCTTATTTGAATCTACCATCTGTTATAAGACTCTGTGCACATTAAACTAATCTATCATTGCCTTCACCACCAAATTCTCTCAATACACTATCATCATTAGATTCTGAATATGATAGTAACCATCTCCAGCACAAAAACAAACTAAGTAATTTCATGAGAGATTTGGTTACAAATTCTTCTGCAGAGATACTGGTATCAAGACTCCAAACTTAAAACTTACCCTCATCAAGTAAATCATTTATAATTATGTTAATCAGCTAGAGCTTCAAGTATTGTTAGTTTCTCATTAAATCATTTAGCAATGGCTTATGGTTGCAGCACTAACCTCAAAATCCGTATTAAAAAAGAAAACTCAGAGGGTGAAAAGAGTTGAAATTAAACTATTTAAAAGCATATCCTAAGGAAGAAACAAGTGCACAACTTTTTCCTAGGTTGTCATCTATAAAGGAAGAATCGGAATTGTGTATTAAGAATCAAGCATATTAAAAACCAAGAGTCCCAACATAAGACTTTTGACATCATCATCATCAGTTGGCTTTCATGAAAGAGAAGAAGGTAGCTGACTTTATAGTGATTTTAACTCCCAGGATGCACTACTGTATAACGTATGGAAAACTTAACACGTGTTAAGTGCCACATTGGCAAAACGTTTTCCATTAATTTTGCTTTTAAAACTTTGTACAATGTGTTCTATCAAAACCATTCAATGGGGTAAAGCTTCATATTGAATTAATTTATAACTGGAATTTAATCTAATTTGTTACTGCTGAATCTGTTAATGGGATGTGATTGAAAGATTGCGCATGTTGGCTAAGTTCAGTTATTGAGTGGTTTGACTATAAACTATTATTATGATAAAACACCCTGGTATTTGCTGTTTTGGATGATCTGTATTTAGATGATCTGTTTTGGATGATCTATATTGTGTTACCTATATAGCAAGTGTTGCAGTTCTGTTGGATTTAATAAGATATATTATTTGTGTCCCGAATATTGTATTTGTACGTTTCTTTGTATTTGTTGAAACTCTCCCCAGTTTATTGTATGAAGAGAAGACTAGCATAATATCAGTCCATGAAAAGATGCTGGGGAGTTGTCGAGCGAACTGATTGTGATATGGAAGCATGACCTTGGCATATTGTTTATAGCTATTGTTCATTTCATTAATGGGAGGGTTATTTGTTCTATTTCTTACTACAGATATAGTATCTTGTATTAATTGTGTTGGGTATTTTCTTTTAGCAAAGGTTTTAGTTAGATGGAACAGGACCAGGGTATGTCTGCCAGGGGCAAAAATTGATGACGTTGTAAAGCATATATCATCTTTTAAGGGTGATATTGTTGTTGTACACGTTGGCACCAATGACATTAAGAGTAGGAGATCTGCAGATTTACTTAACAAGTACAGGTCAATGTTGAAAAAAAGTCGCGAGTTAGGGTTAAATTTGAAAGTGTCTGCAATTCTACCCAGACACGATAGGAGGGAATAAATGATGAGAGTCTTGTCAATCAATTCGGCCATGGAGGGAATGTGCAAGGTTCAAGGGGTAGAATTTTTTTTGCTGTGGTCTGTGCTTGTTAACAGGAGAGACTGCTTCTACAGGGATGGGATAGACTTAAATAGAAAGGGTGCAAGAATATTTGCTGATGCTATCGAGTCACTGTTAGATGGGTCGGAAAACTGCTAGCTTGGGGGGGAGGGATACACAGACCAAAAGGTTAAAAGTAGCCGCAGGCAGAGGTGAAGGTGATTCTTGCACAACTTCTATTAGAATAAGAAGTGACCTGGAACAAGGGGTGCTGGGTGTTTCGGGGACTGATAGCAGTCATCGTGAAACAGGTGGGTGTATGGGATGTGTTAGGGTAACTAAGAATAAGAATACGTGCATGTATACCAATGCTAGAAGTATAGTAAATAAATTTGATGAATTTGAAGTGTTGGTCAAGACATCAAAGGCGGATATTGTCGGGATAGCAGAGACATGGTGTCACACAGATATAAGGAATGCAGAACTGGAATTTGGGGAGTACAATGTGTACAGAAAGGATAGACAGGATAGGAAGGGAGGAGTTGTTATGCTGTTAATTAAAAAAAAACATAAAATCAAAAGAAGTGCATCCAGTTGATATAGATGAACAGTGCACTGTTGAGTCAGTCTGGTGTGACATAAGCACTGCGAAAGCAAAAATAAGAGTAGGAGTGTGTTACAGGCCTAATGACTCGAATGAGTACAATGAACAATTGCAGAGATATAGAGTGGGTTAGTAAATCAGAATGTCTTATAATGGGGGATTTTAACTTCCCAGATATTGACTGGAACTTGTAGGTTGGCCACTCACACAATAGTAAGACTTTTGTGGATTTATTGGATGATTGTTTTCTGCAGCAGCATGTTCGAGAGGCAACCAGAGAGGGTAATACTCTTGATCTGGTTATCAGCAGTGATCATTCGTGTATTAAGAATTTGCAGATAAAGGAACCACTAGGTGGCAGTGATCAGTGTACTGATGTGGGATTTACTTCAAGATATAATTACCATCAGGGGTAAAGGAAAGGGTTTTTGCTTCCGTACAGTCAGTCCTCATATAGCACGATAGTTGTGTTCCTAGAAACCCTCTATCACATCACCAGTGAGGTGATCTGAGAGAGGTGTAAGCCTTGAATGGTTTGAGCATGCTCAATGCTGATGTGATTCTTCCTCTGGCTCAGAATAATCACCTGAGAGGGCATAAATTCAAACTGAGGAAAGACAGATGTAGGATAGACGTGCAGAAATTTGCCTTTAGCCAGCGGGTAGTTGGTTGGTGGAACAGACTTCCATCCCTTGTCGTGGAAGTTGATAGCCTAAATAAATTTAAGGCTCAGCTGGACAGGTATTTCGAACGAACAGAGGGGTGAAGTGGAAGTGGTTTTTTTTTTTTTTTTCTTTTTTTTTTGGTTGATGGGCATAAGCTTGCTTTCTTGCATCAAATGCCTCTACTAATGCTAATGCAAAATCATGCAATATAAACAACAGGCCCTATGGGAAAAATAGGGTTAGGTGCCGACCACCCAAGATTGAACACACATTTGTAACCAAAACATTAAACAATAAATAATCGTAATAAAATACTTACGTATTTTATTACGACTATTATGTAATAAAATATTGCTAATGCTTTTGCTTCTATCATAAGCAAACTTGTTTTTTGTTTGATTTTCTATCCAAACAGATGACAGCCGTTCCATCTCTTCCAATTCTTTGTGTCTTAATCTAATGGATTTTAATTACACTTTGAGTTGTTCCTGCTATAAAAGTTGTTTTTATTTTCTCTGCATTCTTTGTAATTCTCGGCGTTGCCTCATTTAGGTCTGTAGCAGGTGCAATATCACATGGTCTTTCATTTCGCTCAAAGCGTTTCGCAATTTCATATTTTTTCTCTATTGACAGAGGCAGACTGGCCATAAGCCTTACCGGGGAAACCGCGGTGGGCCGGAGGCCGGTGTGATTTTGGCCATAAACCACAGTATGAGGCCACTATAAATTTCCCCGGGTAAGAATTTTTGACACAGTCCGATTCTGTTTATCGATATTGCTTTTCTTTTTCTCTCTAAATCTGCAGTGTCTTCCTTTTCCAGGACGCTTCCTTTTCACACCTTTTAAGTATTTTACTCATTTTTAGGGAATAAAGCACAATTACAAAACGAGGAGGCACGCTTGATACACATAAACAAAGTTGCGGGGTGTAGCAACTGAATAAACAACACCGTAAAGGCAGAGATACACTATTAACACCTCACATTTTACTAAAGCACATTTCTAGGGGTTACTACCATAAACCAATTTCCAGTTGCATTTCTGCTAGTCTGTTATAAACTGGTAGTAAACTCGATCTAATTGCATTTGTGATTATACCGATAGCTGGAATTGTGTTGGTTTTTACGTTATTATGGTGAAATGTTTCCCCTTCACTAATATAAAAAACATAAATACATTTTCAGAAGCGTCTCTTCAGTCCTATCGTGTTGCGTTTGGTTGGGGTTATTCTGCATTCGACTGCCATTTCATGTAAACACAAAGGCAAATCGTACACAAACGAATTCGGTTCGTGTTATATAAGATATCGTTCCCCTATTTATAAATCGTGTATGATCGAATTCGTGTAGTGTAAACACGTGTAATACGAGGACTGACTGTACAGTGGTCTCAGACAGTTTTTAAATTCTGTACAGTGGGATCAACTGACGATGTTACCAACAGTAAATTCTAAGTGGGAAGCATTCAAGGAATTAATCGTGAAAGCTACTAAAAGTTTCATACCTATTAAGAAATATTGTTCGAGGTTTAGGCCTAAATGGTTATCAAATGAACTAAAGAGACTTGTGAGAAAGAAGAAAAATGCATGGGATGCATATAAATTATCAAGCGACTCAGAAGCCTATGGCAGATATAAGCTAGTCTGTAATCAGGTAACAAAGGAGGTTAGGCAGGCGAAGGCAGATCACAAGAAATCCTTGGCAAAAGATGCTAAGAAAAACAGCAAGGATTTCTTTACTTATATAAACGCTAAAAGGAAGGGGATGAATCTGATTGGTCCACTTGCTATCGATGGTTCGCTGTTGATGATCCTGCTCATATAGCAAACAAACTGAATGAGTATTTTGCATCTACATTCACACATGAGGAGTTATTAAGGTTTGAAAATGGCAAAAGATTATCAAATTGTAGCAACAGGGTATCAACAGGGTGCGTAATGATTTTGTAATAACTGAGATTTTAGATTTAGTTTTAGTTTTATTGGCGCAAAAACGACTAAGATTATACTGCGCCAAGTATCAATTAAAAGATCAAAAAATATAAATTCTGGTAACCTTTAAAAAGGTTACCTCGTCAGATTGTTATTCTATATATAGAGCAGTATAAGTTTAAAAGTAAATGATCCAATTTATATGTTTGTATATATTAACAGCTTGTAAAAACTTAAAAACTGCTGACACGTGGTCGTTGTCTGATAAAATCTGACTGAGTGTATAAGGCTCAGTCGGATGAGTAAAAGCGGTAAAATATACATTGCGAATATCGGTAAAATTAACGCAATCTATTAAAATATGCTTTACAGTTAAAATGGTGTCGCAAGACTCGCACATAGGAGGGTCATCTGCCCTCAGCAGAAAACAATGTGTCAGATGAGTGTGTCCTATGCGGAGTCGGGCAAGAACAACTTCCTCGCTCCGATTCCTGCGCAGACCGGACTGCCATGTTTCAATTACAGGCTTTATTTGATATAATTTATTTGTTCTCTCTCTATGCCATAGTTCTTGCCATTGGGAATATATATTTTCTCGTATTATTTGCCTGTAGTCTGTATAGGGGACTGACAGGCAACGATTATTAGTGGGAGCTGCTGATTTGGCTGCAGTGTCGGCCAAATCATTTCCCTTTATCCCAATGTGGCTAGGAATCCAGCAGAAGCGAATATCAAACTTGTATTCATGAAGAGAATGTATCTTCTGCTGAACCCGAGAGAGAACTGGATGAGAGTTGTGTCTTAGAGATAATAAAGCCTGTAATACACTCAGGGAATCAGAATATATTATTGACCTTTGGCACTGACAAGTTCGAATGTGATCCAAGGCTAACTCTATAGCATGCAGCTCTGCAGTGTATATGCTGGATTCAGGAAGAATATGCTGAGATATTATAGTGTCCGGAAACACAACAGCAGATCCAACGAACGATTCAGACTTCGAGCCATCTGTGTAGACGGGCAGGAAGTCGGAGTTCTCAGCTCGATGTGCAGAAAAGAGCTGCTGGTAGACAGATGATGAGGTCTCAGACTTTACCCATTTTTTAAGGGAAAAGTCGCACGATGGAGTATGAGCATGCCATGGTGGAAGAGTTTCTTTTGGTGTTTGTGCAACCTTGTCTACCATGATGTTAAACTCTCTGAGTAGCTCTTGGACACGAATACCAAAAGGTCGGTTGGCAGTCTGACGGGTATTGTACAAGTTTTCCCAACGTGGCTCAAAAACGGATGCCCACGTAGGATGGTCTGGCAGGGATTTCAACTTTAAAGCATAGTTTAAAGCCAACTGCTTACGTCGAAGGGATAACGATGGTTCATTTGCTTCGACGTATAAGCTCTGGACAGGAGATGTTCGAAAAGCTCCAGTAGCGATACGGATAGCCTGATGGTGGACAGGGTCCAGCCATCGGAGGACACTATCTCTAGCTGAGGAGTATACCTGGGCCCCGTAGTCCAATTTGGATCGTACAAGTGCACGGTAAAGCCGTAGTAGGGTGCATCGATCTGCTCCCCAACACGTTGAGGAGAGAGAGCGGAGAATATTGAGTCCCCTCGTGCATTTTGTACGAAGCTGACGAATATGTTCGAGAAAGGTCAGCTTTTTATCAAACACAAGTCCCAAGAATTTTGTGTCTGACACTACTGGAATAATATTTTGTCCGAGCCTTAATTCAGGTTCAGGATGAAGATTACGCTTGCGACAAAAGTGTACGCAAACGGTCTTCTCCGGCGAGAACCTGAAGCCATGAGCAAGTGCCCAGGAATTAAGGTGATCAATGGCTTTCTGCAGTTGTCTTTCAATAACCCTCATGTTGCATGACTGACAAAATATGCTAAAGTCATCAACATAGAGGGCACAGTTTACAGTTGGAGGAAGTTGTTCTGTGATGGAATTGACTTTGATGGCAAAAAGCGTGACACTTAATACTGATCCTTGTGGTACTCCCTCCTCTTGGCTGAAGGGACGAGAGAGTGAGGATCCCACACGAACTTGGAAAGATCGATTGGCCAAAAAGTTTTTAATAAAAATGGGGAGTTGCCCCCTAAGGCCTAGGCTATGCAGATCTTTTAATATGCCAAATCTCCAAGTTGTGTCATACGCTTTCTCCATGTCAAAGAACACCGACACCAAGTGTTCGCGTTTTAGGAAAGCATCCCGGATAGATGCTTCCAATCTAATAAGATGGTCCAAGGTGGACCGGTTCCTTCGGAAGCCGCACTGGATGTTGGAGAGAAGGTCATTTGATTCGAGATACCATATTAAACGAGAATTAACCATTCTCTCCAGGATTTTGCACAGACAGCTGGTCAGAGCAATAGGACGATAATTGGTGGTGACTTTTGGATCCTTTCCTGGCTTAGGAAAGGCAAGAACGATTGCCTTTCGCCAGGAATCCGGAAACTGCCCCTCAGTAAAGATTCTGTTATACAGAAGGAGCAGACAATCCATAGAGTTTGGTGAAAGATGTTTAATCATTTCATAATGGATGCCATCTGGTCCAACAGCACTTGCTTTGGAAAGAGTGAGGGCTCTTTTCAGTTCCTCTATAGTGAATGCCCCGTTGTAGGGATAGAGGCCCTTGGTCTTAAAATTAAGTGCTTGCTTTTCCAGTTTATGTTTAAGGACCAGGAACTCTGGGGAATACGAAGATGTTGCAGAGATGTTAGAGAATGTTTCCCCAAGAGCATTGGCTATTGCAGTTGGATCTGCAATAGCGCATCCATTATAATCTAGGATTGCAGAAGGGTGGGAGGTATATTTTCCCTTCATTTTCCGGATTTTATCCCAGACTACCTTAGAGTTGGTAGACTGGTTAATAGATGATGTGAAACGGATCCACGATTCCTTTTGACTCTGACGACGGATGTAGCGTGCTTTGGCTCGTGCACGTTTGAAGGCTATAAGGTTGTTCGTGGTAGGATATCGGCGAAATATCCCCCACGCTTTGTTTTGAGCCTTTTTTGCTGCTGTGCATTGTGAATTCCACCAAGGTTTGGGAAATGGTGGAAACCGGGCTGATGTTTTTGGGACAGCATTAGCAGCTGCTTGGACGATGATTTCTGTGATGTACTTTACTGCATCATTGATCGGCTCTTGACTGACTGTGCTAAGATCGAAATTTGCCTGATGTCGGAAGGCAGTCCAGTCAGCCTGATCAATCTTCCACCGTGGTAACCTAAAAGGAAGACATGGTCTCCCACTGTGTAACAAGGTTATCACAGGGAAGTGATCGCTTCCGTATGGATTCTCCTCCACTTCCCAAGTAAGTGAAGGGAGTAGAGAAGGGGAGCAGATAGAGAGATCAATGGCAGAAAAGGTACGGGTAGGCGTATGGAAGAAGGTGTTTGTTCCAGTATTTAGAAGGGAAAGGTCGTTGTCATTGAGCATACGCTCAATGACTCGTCCCCTTCCGTTGATGTTAGCACTACCCCACAGGGTAGTATGTCCATTCATGTCCCCGAGAAGTAAGAAAGGGGGAGGCAACTGCGTTAGAAGATCATCAAGGTCTGCCTGGGAGATGTCAGTCCCAGGTGGCAAATAGATAGAGCACACAGTTAATAAAAATCCCACCGTAAGGCGAATTGCAACAGCCTCTATGCTGGTTGTAATTAGCAAGGGCTGGACTGGGGTATGGTTACCCACAAGGATAGCCACTCCTCCATGAGCAGGACCATCCGCAATTCTATCCTTACGAAAGATTGTGATGTTATGCATGGTGGGATCATCATTTGTCTTTAGATAAGTCTCCTGCAAGCAAAAGCAAACTGGCTCGTGCTTTTGCAGGAGAGCCTTGATGTCATCTGTATTTCGCCGGAATCCACGACAATTCCATTGTAGGAATTTAGCCATTATTTTGGCTTGGTGGGTCCATCAGGCGGCTTCCGAGGTGCTGAGGGCTTACTTTTATCAGTCTTGGCTTTATCTTTTTTGGGGAAGAATGGACGATGTCCCGTGTCCATTTCTTCCTCCGCAAAGAGTTCCAAGACTGATTCATCCTGTACCTCCTTGTTCTCTACATCCATTCTTTCTGTTGTTACTTCAGGCTCTTTACCACTTGGTTTTGGTAGTGGTGGAGCACTAGGAGGTACGGATATAGGAGTGGCAACTGACTGTGTTTTTTTGGTGGGCTTTTGAGAACTCAATAAATAGCGTGCAATCGGGGTGAATGACTCTCTTGGTGGTATAGTCATCTCAGTTTGTGTCCCGATAGTGCTCTTAGCAGAAGGTTTCATATGGGCATATGAAGGTTTCCCGCTATTTACTGGTTGGATACGTTTTCTGGCCTCTGGGTAGGAAATATTCAGCTCTGTTTTCAGTTTTTGGATTTCTTTTTCGTCCTTCCACCGCTGGCATGCTCTTGAGTAGGCGGGGTGCTCACCTTGGCAGTTAACACAGGTGGGTTTTGGAGCTGTACATTCCTTGCTCTCGTGGTCTTTCACACCACATCGAGCACAGGCAGGGTTACCACGACAAGATGTTTGTGAGTGGCCGTATTTTTGGCATCTAAAACACCGCAATGGGTTTGGGATATAAATCCTCACTGGGCAGTTTAGATAACCTGCCTTGATGGAATTTGGAGGCCGTGGGGTGTTAAACATGAGGATGAGAACTCGAGTAGGGACGAGATTCCCATCCTTCCGTATCGATATTCTCTTTACAGCTGTCACTCCTTGGTCTTTCAATTCAGAGCAGATCTCTTCTTCAGAAACATGAAGGTCCCACTCTGAAATGACGCCTCTAGAAGAGTTCAAAGTTTTGTGGGGGGTTACAATGATAGGTATTCCCCCTATTGATGTGGCGTTCAGGATTTTTTCCGCCTGTTTAATAGATGTAGCTTCGACCAAAAGGTCGCCAGAACGCAGTCTTTTTACCGTTTTAGGTGACCCTGCCAACCCTTCTAATCCTTTCTGGATGAAGAAGGGTGACATCTTTCCAATGGACTGCTCTCCGGTGGAATGGAGAATGAGGAAAAGCGGTGTCACTGATGGTGGTTGTTTATCCTCAGTTCTGGCTCGTTTTGCAGAGGCGTTATCTGCGTCATCATCTCGATTAGGTAGGGGCCTTGTTGGGGCCCCAGAAGAAGAATTTAAATTACTCATATGAGTAAAGAGAAAATGTCTGATGCCTAAGTACCTCACCCACCACGGAGCCCTACGAGGGGACGCCCACTCGTGAACTAGCAGGTACTGCGTACACGAATGGGACGCCGAGTTCGCTTAGAGCACCATACCCACGTTACCAATAAGTCTTTATCCCGTCCCAGGACCAAAGGGAGGGAGACTTATTGGAACGCAGTTGACCCTAGCAGTATAAAACCACCCGCCGATTGATCCCAGTCGGGCCGGTCCGGGACCACCCGTCTTGTCGAAGCAGGGGCCAAAGTGGTGTATTGAAGCTGGGCCCCTCAACCACCAGGATCCCCCTTTCCGCTCCGCTTCCACGGGTCGCGGCGCACGGCTGCACACGCCGGATTTCAAAGATGTAACCCTGAAACCAAGGTATGGGCGTTAGATCCCAGTGATGCTAATCTGGAAACCCAGCAGCGTCACTGGGAGGTCCCCTCACCACGTACAGGTGCCCACGTTGAGGGGTAATAACTGAGAGCAAAGTGGAGGAGAAATTGTTGAAGTAAATCGTAATAAAGGCACCTGGGTAGATGGGATCTATCCAGTTATATTAAAGGAGGCGACAAAGCAACTAAGCAAACCCTTAGCCATAATTATGAGAGCATCCTTGGATGGGGGAAGGTGCCCACGGACTGGAAATGTGCAAATGTGTCCCAATTCACAAAGGGTGATTGAAGAGTGACATGAGTAATTACAGACCAGTTAGTTTAACTTATGTTCCGGGTAAAATAATGGAGTCACTGGTTAAACATGCTTTGCAGGATCTAGACAAGACTGCAGCAATAATTCAGACACAGCATGGGTTTGTTAAGGGAAAGTCTTGTCTGTCAAATTTGATAGGATATTATGATGTGGTTACAAAGGAACTGGATGCAAAAAATAATTTGGATTTCAGGAAAGCTTTTGACACCGTTGCGCATGGAAGACTTTTGTACAAATTGGAGCAGAATGGTATTAAATGTAAGTTGCTACAATGGATAAAAGGATGATTGAATGGTAGAAGACAGAGGGTGGTAATCAATGGGTGCTGCTCTTCATGGCCTAATGTTATTAGTGGAATCCCACAGGGTTCGGTGTTGGGTCCTCTGTTGTTTTGTATATTTATCGATGATATTAATGGAGGAATATCAGGCTTAGTGTCGAAGTTTGCAGATGATACAAAGGTTGGCAGGGTTGTTAATGACAGTAATGGCAGTGTGCTACTGCAACAGGATCTAGATAATTTGGACAGATGGGCTAAGAAGTGGCAACTGAAGTTTAACCTTGACAAATGCAAAGTCTTGGGGTTACTTCTACCCACTGCATATGGGTAGAAGTAACCCCAGAGAAACGTACCAACTGTGTGGTACTACACTTAAGGTGGTAGAAAATGAAAAAGACCTGGGAGTAATTGTGCAGTCAGATATGAAGTTTTCTGAGCAATGCAGACAGGCTGCCAGGGCAGGTCATGGGGTTTTGTCAATGATATATAGGAATTTTGCTAGCAGGGAAAGGAGGTGATTGTCCCACTGTATAAGGCAATGGTCAGGCCACGCCTTGGCAAAAGGTCTGGAGGCCTCATTTCAGGAAGGATGTAGATTTGCTTGTGCATGTACAGAGAAGGGCAACAAGATTAGTGAGGGGAATGAAGGGATCCTCTTACCAAGAGAGGCTTAAGTTCTGCAAATTGCAGTGGCTGGATACTAGGCACCTGCGCGGTGATCTGATTGAGGTGTATAAGGCCTTGAATGGGTTGAGCACGCTGAATTCTGATGGGATCCTTCCACATGTTCAGATTACGAACCTAAGGGGGCATAAATTCAAATTAAGAAAAGACAGATGCACGGAAATTTGCCTTTAGCCAGTTGGTGGTTAATTGCTGGAACAAACTTCCATCTGTCGTTGTGGAAGTTGATAGGTTAAATAAATTTAAGGAGGAACTGGACAGGCATTTGGAGGGAATGGTGTGATTATTTTTTTTTTTTTTGGCTGATGCTGCATAAGCTCATACACTTGCTTTCTTGCATCACATGCCACTACTACTACTACTACCTGATAATTTACATGCGTCCCATACATTTGTTTTCTCTGTCACATGGCTAATTAGTTCATCTGACATCCATTTATGCCTAAATCTTGAACACTATTTCTTTGTTGGTATGAAAAGCCTAGTAGCTTCAGAGATTAATTCTTTGAATGCTTCCCATTTTGAATTTGCTGTTGGTAACATCATCAGTTGGTCCCATGGTATAGAATTTAAATACTGTCTCAGACCACCGTAGTCACTTTTATGAAAGCAAAAACCCTTCCCTTTACCCTTGATGGTAGTTACCTCTTTGAGTAAATCCCACTTCAGCACACTGTGATCACTGCCACCTAGTGGTTCCTTTATCTGCAAATTCTTGATGCATGAAGAATCATTTCTGATAATCAGATCAAGAATATTATTCCCTCCAGTTGCCTCCCGAACATGCTGCTGTAGAAAACAATCATCCAATAAATCCACAAAAGCCTTGCTAGTGTGTAAGTGACCAACCCACAAATTCCAGTCAATATCAGGGAAATTAAAATCCCCCATTATAAGACACACTAATTTACTGGCCCACTCTATTTCTCTGCACAATTGCTCATTATACTCATCAGATTCATTAAGCCTACAACATACACCTACACTCATTTTTCCTTTCCCAGTGCTTAAGTCACACCAAACAGACTCAACATTGCATTGTTCACCAACATCAATTGGATGCACTTCCTTAGCTTCCTTAGATTTTATGTGTTTCTTAACTAACAGCATAACCCCTCCTCACTTCCTGTTCTATCTATCCTCTTCTGTACACATTGTACTCCCCAAATTCCAATTCTGCACTGCATATATCTGTGTGACACCAAGTCGCTGATATCCCAACAATATTTGCTTTAATGTCTTGACTAGCACTTCAAGCTCATCAAATTTATTAACTATATTCCTAGTATTGTTGTACATGCAAGTATACATGCACCTGTTTCTACTCTTAGTTACCATAACACAGCCCATGTATTTATTTGTTCCACTATGACTCCCAACAGTCCTGGAAATCTCCATTGCCTTGCTTTCCATGCTGCTGCTCATTCTAATAGAAGCAGTGCAAGAATCACTTTTGCCTCTGCCTGTGGTCACTATTAATCTTTTAGTCCGACCCACCTAACACTGCCTCGATAGCATCAGCAAATATTCTTGCACCCTTTCTATTTAAGCGTACCCCATTCCTGTAGAAGCAGTCTCTCCTGTCAACACGCACAGACCAGGCTGAAAAAAATTCTACCCCTTGAGCCTTGCACAATCTCTCCAGGGCCAAATTGGTTTCAAAGGTTCTCATCATATACCCCTCCTGTCTTTCACATTCAGCCCTAACTCGTGACTTTTTTTTCAACATTGACCTGTACTTGTTGAGTAAATCTGCAGATCTCTTACTCTTCATGTCATTAGTTCCAACGTGTACAACAATATAACCTTTTGTGCCCTTAAAAGATGATATCTGCTCTACAACATCGTCAACTTTTGCCCGTGGCAGACATACCCTGGTCCTGTTTCACCTTTACTTCTTGCATAGTATATTCCCCTTCTCCCTAACAATAAAGTCACCAGCAATAACTAGTTCCTTTGGGACCGGCGCATTCTGACTTGGAGATTGTATCTGTTTTGCCTGATGCACAGGAGTCAGCTCTGCCATTGAGCTGAGCAGCTGAAAGCTTGATGGACCTTCATATTAATATTAGATTAATACAACAAATTTATAAGGGCTTTAGATGAGGGGTAGAATTTCTTTAACTTTACAATCAATTTCCAAGTTTATTTCATGCAAAATTCAAAGGTCACTTTCATGGTCAACATAATAATAATAGAATTCAGACAAGAAATCTGGATGCCCAAACGACTACAGTTAAAAAAAAAAAAAAAGAAGCACAAACTGGCATAAGAAATGTTGTTCAAACTTCTTATGAACAAGGAACAGACCATTTGTACTGAGTAAAATAAGGCTGAGGAGAATGATTTATACAAATTACAATTAAAATTACTATTCATAATAACTGCACAATCCTACACCAATCATTATTAAATAAAATAAATAAATAGCATTGTGTTATATTAAAATAATAATGATGCAAATAAGTGAAATAAATAGAATGATATAATTCCACCTGATAAAACTGTCTGTACAATAAAATATGAAATTTTAAACTGAAATTAATAAATTACAATAAACAATGAAGATAAAAACAGGATGATAAAAGAGTTAAAACACCGTAGCTTTCAGAGGCATCCGCCTCCTTTTTAAACAGTGAGGTTTATCGTACAGCAAATCCTTAAATATCCCCAGACTCGCGGTTCTCAGCACATGTTTCTACATGAGCATGGGCAGTATTTAATAGTAATAAAATTACTATTAAAAAATGGCAAGAAATATGCATTTAGTCAAAGCTTAATAAAGAGACGACACTCACCTCAATAATCTGTTGTGGTTATATGAATCATAAAACAGTAGTGTGAGAAATCATTGGCTAAACTAAAAATGGTGTTTAAAAATTGCAGTAAGGAAAGCGTGGTTTAAAAAGAGTAATTGAAAAAACTTAGCCTAGAAGAGGAAGGGTGCACCATATCGTCCTCTAGTTGTCTGAAATTATCTGAAATTAAAATTAAAAAATGATTAAGGCCAATAATCGAGAACGATGGACTTTCGATAGGTTCATCTTCAGTTGGCAATGAAGAGCGAAAGGTTTGCTGTAGACCTTAAGTACCCAAAATGTTATGCTGGACACATGGTAATTTAATTCCCGTGAGATTCCAAATGGTAGACAAGGGAACCAGAAATTTTGTGTTGAAGACGTCAAGATCGATGTTGAGACGATACCATTCTATTACGAGGGTTTCGTATAGAAGGAGTTTATAATTTGATGATGGTTGTTGCAGTATCAACTGAGAGGTTGTGGTTATGAGTGTGTACATGTTGAGACAGTTCATATTTCCTTGCTGTGTCCAAAAACTATGGACATGGTAGTAGGTGAGCGTGTTTGCAATGGTGGATGATCCAAATTTATTAGTAGTGCTCCCAATGTAGAATGCATTACAGTCGGGTTGACATTTGATTAAATAAACTATGTTGTTGATGTTTTTAGTGTCATAAATGCAGGTTTCTTTATATTTATTAAAAGGGGCTCCTAACTTATTATAGGTAGAAAAAATTATAGAGATATCAATGTTAATGAAGATAAGACAATCGTCTAGCGATTTGGCAGTGGTCAGGGAGAACAACACGAATGTTGGACGGGTTGGATTTTTTATAACTGGGTTCAGAAACACTTACTTTTAACAGTTGAAATAATTTGTTGGATTAGTTTGATGGGATATTTTCTGGCTGTAAATTTTTCAGTGAGATATTTTAGCTGGAATGATAGATCATCCTGTGATTGGCAGTACTTAAAGACATTAAAAACTTGATTGTAAAGAACTGATTTCTTTACTAATGGGGGTGATGTGAAAGAAAATGTAGATATTGGCCTGTGTTGGTTTTTTTACTGTAGATTTTTGTCTTAAGCCTGTTATTTTGTTTATATATACAAAGGGTACTAGGAAAGTTTTGCAATACAGCTTTGTTTATTTAATTTTTTCAAAGTAATTTCCTCTACATTCAATACACCTCTCCATCCTCCGAAACCAATCTTTAAACCAGTTCTGCCAAGTTTCACTAGGGAGTAAAGCACACTAGTTGTCCCAAGCCCGTAGAAGGTCCTCATCACTGGAAAACTGCCTCCCTTTTAGCTTCATTTTCACATGCGGGAACAGTGCAAAGTCGCAGGGAGCAAGGTCTGGACTGTAGGGAGGGTGCTCGAGAAGTTTCAGTCCTGTCGTGGTCAAATATTCGGTGCAGGCTTTGGTGCGGTGAGCTCTAGCATTATCGTGATGGAGGTACCAGGTGTCCATTCTTGACTTTGGCCGCAGGTTCTTCATAGATCCAATGACTTTAGGCAGGCATTGTTCAGTATACCACTTAGCTGTGACTGTCTTCTGCATGTCCAAAATGACACGTTCCACAATTCCACTCGATTTGAAAAATACAGCTATCATTTTCTTCTTTACAGATCGGGATTTTCTGACAATTACGGGTGTGTCGTCATCATCAAAGACCCAAACTTTGTTTTGAGCCTTGGTCGGCAGATCGTAATAGTACAGCCAAGTCTCGTCACCTATCACGATGTTGTTCACATACCGAGATTGTCCCTTATCAAACTTTTTTAACATCTCCCGGCACCAAGTCACACGTCGTGTCATCTGCTCTTCAGTCAGTTGATGCGGCACCCAGAGAGAACAAAGTTTCTTCACGTGCAAATGATCTTGCAGAATCGAACGAATTGCTGGTGCATTTAGGCCCAAAGTATCCTCTATCTGTTGGTAGGTCACTCGCCTGTTTTCGTCAAGCATTTTCCTCACAGCAGTAACGTTTTCCTCCGTAACTGACGTTCGTGGCCTTCCCGGCCTCTCAGAATCCTCCAGAGTGAAATTTCCCCTTTGGAATTCTCTATACCACCTGAATATCGTTGTACGATGTGGACAATCATCATCTAGTGCAAGAGTCATTTCTTCTAAGCACTGGTCTATGGTTAAACCACGCACGAAATTATACCGCAAAACTGTCCTTATCTCATTTCGTGACCACGATGCCATCGCAAGCACTTTACACTCTCACTACTAATGAATAACTGAGCCCATCGACTTGGCGTGGCGGCTACTATGCACATATGAACATGTCTCAACATGCAGCAACAAGCAGCTTCCTGTGATTCATTGTTGCGTCATATTGCAAAACTTTCCTAGTACCCTTTGTATAGTTAAATTAAGAAAATTGATTGCGTTAATTAGTTTCCTAGTTTTAAGGTGTATTTTAATCTTGGGTGTACTGAATTAAAACTGGTAAAAAGATCGTTAATGGTGTTTTAGTCTCCAATTATTAGAACATCGTCTGCATACCGGATGTAAAGTTTAATATTTACCGGAAAAGGTTGAAGGGTCTGATGTTCGACTGTGGCGAGGTATATTTCAGATAAGGGCGCTGAGATACCTAGGCCCATAGCGAGTCCAAAAATCTGTTCATATACTTGATCTTGAAAATAGAAGTGTCTAGCTTTAATTAGTACAGTAATGAGCTCCAGGATGCTGTCAATGTTGAGAGAAGTCTCAACATGTACACACTCATAACCACAACCCCTCAGTTGATACCGCAACAACCATCATCAAATTAAATTCAAATCATAAACTCCTTCTATACGAAACCTTCATAACAGAATGGCATCGTCTCAACATCGATCTTGATGTCTTAAACATGAAACTTCCTTGTCTACCATTAAGATCTACAGCAACCCTTTCACTCTTCTTTTTATCGCCAACTGAAGATGAACCTAACAATAGTCCATCGTTCTCGATTATTGGCCTTAATCATTTTTTAATTTTAATTTCAGATAATTTCAGACAACTAGAGGACGATATGGTGCACCCTTCCTCTTCTAGGCTAAGTTTTTTCAATTACTCTTTTTAAACCACTCTTTCCTTACCGCAATTTTTAAACACCGTTTTTAGTTTAGCCAATGATTTCTCACACTACTGTTTTATGATTCATATAGCCACAACGGATTATTGAGGTGAGTGCCATCGCTTTATTAAGCTTTGACTAAGTCATGAACTTTGGCATCTTAAGCTTTTGCTAACTTTTTTATGGTTATTAAAAAATGATTAAGGTTTGCTTGAAATGTGGTGAGTTATAGTAAAGAGAGACACCAGTGCACTCTGTCTCAGTGTAAGGAACTGTGGGGTAAAGGTAGTAATTTAATAAGATTTGGGAGAGTTAAGACAAAAGGTTTTTACTAAATTATATAAGTGAGATGGGAAGTGCTAAGTTAAGTTTATGGATTTTGCCTAGCAGTTGGATAGTTCATTGAAGAAAAGGAGTGAGGTTAAGGTTATTAAAGCAAATTACTCAGATCACTCACCTGAGGGGACATAAATTCAAATTGAGGAAAGACAATTGTAGAATAGATGTGCAGAAATTTGCCTTTAGCCAGCAGGTGGTTGATAGTTGGAACAAACTTCCATATGTTGTAGTGAAGGACCACTTTCGGTAGATACTTACCACTGCTGACCGTTAGTATCCCACCACCCGTGCCGTTTCGGATATGCTCTGACCCAGTCGTCTGGCCATTACAATTTAGCCTTTGTCAAACCTGCTTAAGCCTGCTGCCTTTCCCATCTGAAGAACAAGAGTAACACTGATTAACGGAGCTCAGTATCAGTACTCCAGGTGAAACTGCAGGTGAACACACCGTAGTTCACCTGCAGTTTTTTCAATTTGCATAACGACTCGCTGGTCATAATGTTTTGGCTCATCAGTGTACATGACATTACTGATTGGTGTCTTTTTTTGCATGCACATGTTCAATGTGGCATCAATCTTTACTGCATCAAACACAGTGTTACAATCTTCCAAATCACAAAAAGGGCTTTGATTCAAATCCCATTCAGGCAGGAGGTATATTTATTGGCTTTTTTTTCCTCACACCTTGGCCAAATTCTTTTTGTTTTTTAACATAACATTCAGAAGAACAACTACATGACCAGATTAAAACTGAGAGAAAATGAATTCTGGAGGTAAATAAAAAAAAAAAAAATTGGTAAAAAGCATTCTGAAGAAGAAAAAGGAGAAGAATTGAGCAATGTTAATATTATTTTGTAAACAATGTACAAAAATACCTTTAATTTTATTTTTGATTTTCAAGTTAAAATTATCAATGTATCAATATTTAAAGCAAAATTGTAAACTATAGGAACAGAGAATTCCAATGCAGTTTTGAGAAAAACCAAAATATATATTACATTAAAAAAAAAAAATCAGATAATCCTATTTGTAACTATTACTTGTGTTTTTCACTAAAATGTATTTTGTTCAGAAGATTTTATAACAAAGTTAAAAATTCCAAACAAGTCAATTTGTTACTTGTGGAATCGCTTTCAGTATAGCAACTTTCATTCAATTTCACTCTTTTTTATAATAAAATAATATACTCAAAGCAAATATTATTTTATTATAATTTTTTATTAATAATAATAATTATTATAACATATATTAATTATTTTGTACTGGCACACAGTTTCAAATCTTCTAATTATAGAAAAGCCCTGGGTTTCAAATTAGGTCTCAACAGAAGGATCTTTTATCAACTTTTTTTTCGTAATGTGACCAAGAATAAATTCAAGGAAGAATTAAACCAAATATTGAAGGAGATGGATAAGTGAAATGGGAATTTTTCCTCCCCTTTGGCTGATGTTCTATAAAGCTTGCTTGCATCATTTGCCATTATTAATACAAAGTTAGTTGGTCTCAGGTGAGGGTTGAACAACTATCACCCAGAAACTCAGGTTTTTCATCCAGCAAACTAACAAAAAAAATTATAGCCTTAGTTATTTTGGTGCTTAATACACACAACCACCTAAGTACTGCATTATTTGATTACATTTCTTTAAAGAAATCCATTCTTCTTCTTCTTCTCATTAATGCTGATGGACAAGAAAAACTCAGCAACACTCAATTTATTTTAATTCTTCATTGCAATACTAATGTCCATTAAAAAAAAAATAATAACTGATTTGTTTGGAAGAAAATGAAGGTGACACTGTGTAACCATGGCCCTGATAACATGGAGGACACTACATCCAGGGTTCAGCTCTCTGGAGCAGCACAACACTTTTACTGTACCTTTACATGCAATGAGCAGCAGCATTTGTTATTTACATCCAGGAATTTCAAATGGCTAGACTTGGTCCTGCCTGTGGTGGCAATTCTGCAACTACAATTGCAGATTACTACAACTACAGTTACAATTGCAACTACAATTGTAGTTGCAGAATTTCAATTCTGTGGCAGCAATTCTGAAGAATTGAAATTCTGTTGGCAGCAATTCTTCAGAATTGCTGCCAACAGAATTGAAACTATAATACCACAAGATCTGCCACTGTGGATGTGGCAAGAAATTCAATGGACACTATGGTTGATTTGGTATGTTAAAGAACATAAGGTGGGCCCATTCAAGTATCACAGAGGGAGGGGAGTGCTCTGCAATTTTGCTTAATTTCTTTATTTTAAGTAATTAAAAATGATATGCATATTGCATATCAACTTTGTCATCTAGGTGATTTTTTTAACGATCTATTCTTTGAATATTGTTTTTTTATAAACAAATTTATGCATGGGCATGTCACTGAATGGAAAGGAAATCTTTGATGTTCTATTTTACGACACAATATCAAGGACAATGTTAGATTTAAAAAATTGCTATTTATTAAGATAATGTTAACCGTTGTGCTAACTTAACAAAATTATACATTATTAATTTTCACATGATATTAATTCAGAAAAATTGCCTTACATGAAAATTGGGTCAAAATAATCGCCAAAAAAAAAAAAAAAAAATTGGGTACACCAGATGTTACATTCAAAATCAGGAAATTGCAAAAAATTGGGACATCTGGTTACTGAATAACCAACAACTCAACACTGATTTCAGGCAACTGTACACAGTACTTTGGTCCTGTTAGAAATCTTTGCTGTAGCATCCAAAAACTATGTATGAAAAACCTATGCTGTGATATGATTGGACAGTTTAATAACACTGGTTTACAGTGTATCTGGGGTTTGAGTAAAAGTATATGGCAGTTATTTATGCATGTTTACTGATTACTAAATCGAAGTCCGTTTGTTTCTATCACGTAAAGATTTCTCACAATTCATTAACAAAATATTACCTAGGTATTATACGCAAATGATAACTATAGTTTCTGCAATGGTTTACAAGTTTTATACCCCTATATTCGTAATCAGTATCAAATATTTGGCTCAAATACAACAGATTTTTTTTTTTTTTTTTTTATGTGAACCCCAAACATGAGAGGTATTAGAACCTATAGTACTTAGTACCGTGCTTGGGTTTGAGGTTAAGAAGACGACAGAAGATATTTGTTGACATTGGACTTGAAATTCTGTAGATTGTAATTTTCAGGAAATACGTATGAAGGAAGGTTGTTCCAGAAACGGCAGTTGAATGAATAAATGAGGAAGATGAAAAGTTGGTTCTGTGGGTTTGAAGTTGGACAGTAAATGGATGTTGGCTAGTGGCGGCACGTGTTCAGACTGTTTTGAAAGAGAGAGCAGGAATTATAGAAGCCAATTCAGAAAAACAGTGCCCATGGAAGTATCTGTAGAAGAGGCATGCAGCAGAAACAGTGCATCTATGAGAAAGCGAGTGGAGAGACTCTGTTAGAGATGAATCATTAATTAACCTAACTGCCCTCTTCTGAATAGAATCAAGAAGCCTGAGAGAGGTTTTGGGGGCACCACCCCAGATGTGGGAACAATATTGTGCATGTTTAACCTGTAACTACACACACACACACACACACAGCAAGGTAGTCGACCTTGACCCAGGAAGGTAGACGGCCCCCACCCCGCCTTCCGGCCCATCTGTGATTCCCAGAATTTTATTTTCCGAGTGGAGTCTGGGAGACTCCTGTGTGTAGTTATGGGTTAAACTTGTCTGAGTATGCACACTTGTTTGTACAGTCCACTCAACCACAGAGTTGTGAGCTCTCATTGTGTGTTAGTTTTCTTTTAGTATGGCAACCAGAAAGCGTATAAACAGTCCCAACGTATTTTGTTACATATGTGGTTGTTTTGCTCCTGTAAAGAAGAGGCGAAATATTACCGATTTTGTAAAAAAATCGTATTATGCATACTTTGACATAAAACTAGGCGATCAGGATAAATCGTGGGCACCACATGTGTCAAACATCTTAGAAAATGGATGTCAAGGGAAAAAGGTGTGCTTGCCATTTACTATTCCCGTGGTGTGGTGCAAGCCAATAAGCCATGCTGAACGTTATTTTTGTGTATGTGACGTTAAAGGTTACAATTCAAAAAATAAAAAAGACATCAAATATCCAGATCTACCGTCAGAAATAAGACCAGTTCCACACAGACCTGATCTGCCTGTAAAACCTCCACCAGAAACTTTGGAGTCCACATCTTCTTCCACCGTAGCAGAAGCTAAAGAGGTTAGTGAAGAGGAATGTTATCAACCAGAAAATATTTTAACGGCACAGCAATTCACGCAAGTCGAACTGAACGATTTAGTAAGGGACTTAGGTCTTCCAAAGTATGCTACCGAAATTCTGGGATCCAGACTTCAAGCGAAGAACTTACTTGCTCAAGGTACATTTTCCTGGTACAGAAATCACAAAAGGGAGTTTATACAGTATTTTTCACAAGAAGGTCTTCTCGTATATTGCAGTGATATCGCTGGTTTAATAAATGCCTTAGGAGCTCCATCATATGTTCCTAGTAAATGGAGACTATTTATAGACTCTCCTAAGACTACTTTAAAAGGTGTTCTCTTGTATAATGGAGATAAGTACACATCTGTGCCAGTTGCTCATTCAGTCTACTTAAAAGAAACTTATGACAATATAAAGTTGCTTCTGGAGAAAATCAAACATCAAGATCACGAATGGCAACTATGTGGAGACTTAAAAGTGTTATGTATGTTGTTGGGGCAACAGGGTGGGTACACTAAAATGCCATGCTTTATTTGTGAATGGGATAGGAGAGCTAAAGCGCTGCATTGGACAAAGAAGCAATGGCCTCGGAGGCACAATCTTACACCACAGTCAAAAAATATTGTGCACGAAAATTTGGTGAAGCCAGTTTTACCTCCACTACATATCAAGTTAGGCATAATGAAGCAATTTGTTAGAGCATTTAATAAGGATGGCTACTGCTTTAAGTACCTTTGCAGTAAATTTCCCAGTTTATCTGATACAAAACTTAAGGAGGGTATCTTCATTGGTTCCCAAATTAGAAAATTGGTTTTAGATGGTCAGTTTGAAACTACTATGACATTGAAAGGGAAGCTAGCCTGAATTGCTTTTAAAAGTGTAATGGAAAACTTTCTAGGAAATCATACATCAAAGGATTATGAGAAAATTGTTCAAAATATGCTCAAAAAGCTTTGCAATTTAGGTTGCAATATGAGCATCAAAATTTACTTTTTGCATGCCCATCTTGATTTTTTCCCCAAATATCTTGCACAGATGAGCGAAGAACAAGGGGAGAGATTCCATCAGGACTTAAAGGAAATGGAGTAAAGGTACCAGGGAAGGTGGAATACAAGCATGATGGCCGACTACTGCTGGTGTTTAAAAAGAGAGAAACCTGGCACTGTACATAAAAGAAAAACAATTAAACGTTCTTTTCAAACAAAGAGACGAAGGTCTGATTAATGAAAGTTTCAGAATTTTGATTAATACTTTAGTATTTACGTATTTTTTGATAGATGAAAATGTAATGCTATCAGTTTGTCATTACTAAATACAATAAAGTTATATACTTTCGTAAAAAACAATACTTTTTATTTCTTAAATTGTGATGTATCTGAATGTGATAGAAAAAAATCTAAGTCATATTTGAAATCACAGCAACATATTTCGGCAGTAAGACCTATTGAAATTCAAACCCCAGTGAACAAACTTAAATTTGTAAACTATTGTAATTTATTAAATTCTATGAAAATTAAAAGCTTTCAAATTTCTTTACACGATTAACTTTAATAATATATGTAAAATTAATTATACATTATAAATTACACACAGCATAAATTATGCAATTATAAATTGTATTACAACAATAAATTATGAAACCCATGCACGGTACTATAGGTTCTAATATCTCTTGTGCTTGGGGTTTTCATTAAAAAAAATTAATTAACATGGTATCAAAGCAACACAAATCAAAAACGTCCACAAGATGGGAAATTATAGGATCTCTTCCCAAGTTATACATTCCTAACAAACTTCATGCAAACAAAAAACCTCCATGAGATATCCAGCATAAGGCTGTCACAAATAAACAATTTTTAAATAGTTATTTTTCTCCTGATAAAATAAAAATGGAGAAAGACTGCTATATTGAAATACATTATGAGGCCAAATGCTTCACTTAAGGATTTCAAAACTGAGAAGCTCTTTTGAGTTCCCATTGCTAATTATTAAAAGTGTAATAAAAACTTCCTATGCCATAAATTAATTATAGTGAAGATCACAAAAATACATAACTTAATTTTAAAACAACTGCACATATTACATGTTAATGTTTTCACCTCAAAGTTGCAGATCGGAAATAATTTTTATTACTATGTTGTGAAATCTCCATTCCACACATCAGTATTCAAGATAAAAAAAAAAAAAAAAAAAAGTCGGCAGCCAGCACACTACTGAAATGAGCTGGCTACCTTACCAGATGCTGGTTTATTTTACTTTTATTGTATTTTAAAAAATAAAATAATGGTATGAACTGTAGGATTAGAAAAAAAAAAGATGCCATTACCAAATTTTTTCAAGAACTCCCAGAATTTTCTTGTAAACTCTCTATCAGTTCATAAAGCACTTGAGGAGAAACACTACTGTAAGCCTATGTTAAAGAAGCAGATTATCCTAGAAATTTGTGTTTTGTCTTTATTTAACTAAGCAAAAGATCATAATAATAAGGCTTGTGGCAGAGAAGAAATATGTATGGGTTGCATATAATTTATCAGGTGACACAGAAGCCTGTGGTAGATATAAACTAGTCTTCGACCAAGTCACAAAGGAGGTTAGTCAAGCAAAGGCTGATTACATGAAATATTTGGCAAAGAACACAAAGAAAAACAACAAAGACTTCTTCACTTATGTAAACTCTAGAAGAAAGTGGATGAATTAGATTCTTTTAGCCAGCAAGTATTGGTTGACACTGACAGTTTGAGAAAATTCAAAGGTAAATTGCATACTTATCTATGTGAGGATGGAAGCATATAATTTCTGTTTTCTTATCTGCTTAGTTGTTTTTTTTTTTTTTGCCAGTGCAGAAAAAGCCTGTGGCTTCCTTGAATTATATGCCAAATACTATTACTATTGCTATTAGATTGGTCCACTTGATATCAATGGTTCAACTGTTGATGATCCTGCTCAGATAGCTGACAAAGTGAATGAGTATTTTGCATCTACATTCACATATGAGGAATTCTGTAAGGGCGGGGAGGACAGGAGTTTACTAAACTCTAACAGGGCTAATGATTGGCTAAATGATTTATAATAACTGAGAGCAAAGTTGGGGAGAAATTATTCAAGTTAAACATAAAAAAGACACCTGGGGGTGTCTTTTTTATGTTTAACTTGAATAATTTCTTAACTTGGATGGAATCTATTCAGTGAATATTGAATGAGGCAGCGAGGGAAGTAATCAAACCCTTAGCCATAATTATGAGAGCTTCCTTGGTCTCAGGGATGTCTCCATGGACTGCAGGTGTGCAAATGTATCCCCAATTCAAAGGGGATTCAAAGGAAGGGTGACAAAAATAATCATAGACCTGTTAGTTTCACTTCTGTTCAGAGGAAAACAATGGAGTCACTGATTTTTTTTTTTTTTTTTATGTAAACCCCAAACACGAGAGGTATTAGAACCTATAGTACTTAGTACCGTGCTTAAGTTGGAGGTTGAGAAGACGAAAGAAGATATTTGTTGACATTGGACTTGAACTTCTGTAAACTGTAATTTTCAGGAAATACGTATGAAGGAAGGTTGTTCCAGAAAACGGCAGTTGAATGATTAAACGAGGAAGATGAAAAGTTGGTTCTGTGAGTTTGAAGTTGGACAGTAAATGGATGTTGGCTGGTGGCGGTACGTGTTTGGACTGTTTTGAAAGAGAGAGCAGGAATTATAGAAGCCAATTCAAAAGAACAGTGCCCATGGAAGTATCTGTAGAAGAGGCATGCAGTAGAAACAGTACGTCTATGAGACACCGAGTTGAGAGACTCTGTTAGAGATGAATCATTAATAGACCTAACTGCCCTCTTCTGAATGGAATCGAGAAGCCTCAGAAAGGTTTTGGGGGCACCACCCCAGATGTGGGAACAATATTCCATGGCAGGGCGGATTTGCGATTTATACAGAGTGAGCAGCTGTTTGGAAGAAAAGTAACGCAGAGAGCAAAAAAGAAAACCAAGTTTTTTAGATGCAGCGGAAGCAATATTTGTAATGTGCTTGTGCCAAAAGAGATTAGAAGTCAGGGTAATCCCCAAAAGAGATATATCATTTTGCCTAGAAATCAGAGTGTCACTAAAGATAAGGATAGGATTAGGATACTATGGATAGGATTTCCAGTCAATGGAAGAAGGTCATTAATATACAAGAGGAAAAGAGTGGGAGAAAGAACTGAACCTTGGGGGACACCGGCATTAGTGGAGAAGTTAGAAGACAGAGAGCCATCTACCATCACCCTCAGTGACCGATCAGAGAGAAAACTGGATAACCAATTACTAAAAACATTTGGCAAATCATAAGATGGAAGCTTGTTTAGAAGACCTTTATGCCAAATACGATCAAAAGCCTTCGAGATGTCAAGAGCAACTATTTGTGTTTCACCAAACCTTTCCTTTGAATTAGTCCATAAATGGGTAACATAAGCCAGAATATCACCAGTGGATCGACACTGACGGAATCCATACTGACGATCATTGATCCGACGGAAGGTTTCTAGGTAATTTAAGAGTTGGCAGTTAATTGATTTCTCCATTACTTTAGAAAGAGTAGAAGTAATTGCAATGGGATGATAATTGGATGGGAGGGATTTGTCACCCTTTTTAGGAACTGGATGGATTTGAGCAAATTTCCAAGCAGAAGGAAAAACACATTTGGAATAAGAAAGTGAAAAAAAAAAAAAAAATGCGGCAAAGAATAGGAGTAAGTTCAGGAGCACAGGTTTTGAGAACAAGTGGAGAAATACCATCGGGACCTGGAACTTTCTTTGAATCAAGATTCGTCAAAATCCTTCTGACATCCTTTTGACGGAAGACCACAGGAGGCATTGAATGGAGCGTGTTGGGAATGGTGGGAGGTGTTTTACCAAGATCATTAATACATGAGTTGGAAGAAAAATGGAATGCTAGCAGGTCAGCTTTATCCTTGGCTGAAGTGAAAACAGAACCATCTGGTTTGGACAGAGGTGGGAGCAGAGTTGGGCAAAAGTTGCGGCCAACAGCTTTGGCAAGAGACCAGAATGCTCGGCTACCATCAGGGCAAGAAGCAAGTTTTCTACTCTTAGCCTGTATCAAACTCTACTTTGGACTGATTAAAGATGCACTGCAGGATCATCTGGACAAGGCTGCAGTAATAGTTTAGATAGCATGGGTTTGTTAAGATGAGGTCTTGTCTGACCAATCTGATTGGATACTACAAGGTGGTCACAAAGGAACTGGATGCAAAGAATAATTTTGATATCATATACTTGAATTTCAGGAAAGCTTTTGATACTGTTGCACATGGAAGACTACTGTACAAATTGGAGAGGTATGGCATTAAGGGAAAGTTGCTACAACGGATAAAGGGATAGTTGAGTGGGTAATGACAGAGAGTGGTTTTTTTTTATATTTATTTATTTTTTTTATATAAACCCTAAACACGAGAGGTATTAGAACCTATAGTACTTAGTACCATGCTTGGTACTAAGTACGGAGGTAGGCCTCCGTAGCCGAGTGGGCAGGAGCGGGAGTGCAGTAGCACACGCTCTTTGAGTAGACCGGGGTTCAAGCCCCTGACTGCTGAATACGGTCGATCTGCCAACCCGCACTGGACCAGCGTGGCAGATTATGGTCCATTTCCCTCAATATGAATTGTTGAGGAGGCTTCCATCCTGCAGTGGGTTGATAACGGCTGCACTTTACTTTACTTTTTTTTACCATGCTTGGTTTGGAGATTGAGAAGATGAAGAAGATATTTGTTGACATTGGACTTGAACTTCTGTAGACTTTAATTTTCAGGAAATACATATGAAGGAAGGTTGTCTCAGAAAACAGCAGTTGAATGAATAAACGACGAAGATGAAAAGTTGGTTCTGTGAGTTTGAAGTTGGACAGTAAATGGATGTTGACTGGTGGCAGCATGTGTTCAGACTGTTTCGAAAGAGAGAGCAGGAATTATAGAAGCCAATTCAGAAGAACAGTGCCCACGGAAGTATCTGTAGAAGAGGCATACAGCAGAAACAGTACGTCTATGAGACAGCGAGTGGAAAGACTTTGTTAGAGACGAATCATTAATTAACCTAAATGCCCTCTTCTGAATGGAATCAAGAAGCCTGAGAGAGGTTTTGGGGGCACCACCTCAGATGTGGGAACAATATTCCATGGCTGGACGGATTTGCGATTTATACAGAGTGAGTAGCTGTTTGGAAGAAAAGTAATGCTGGGAGTGAAAGAGAAAACCAAGTTTTTTAGATGCAGAGGAAGCAATATTTGTAATGTGCTTGTGCCAAGAGAGATTAGAAGTCAGAGTAATCCCCAAAAGAGATATATCATTTTGCCTAGAAGTCGGAGTGTCACTAAAGATAAGCATAGGAGCAGAAGAATCCTTTTTGCGAGATATAAGACAAGACTGAGTTTTAGAAGGGTTGAAATCAACTAAGTTGTCTTTGCCCCACTGGAGAATTACCTGAAGATCGGCATTTAAGGAATTGGTAACAGATTTTCGAGAAGTTGAAGCTGATTGAGCAGGACAAGGTTTTTCAAAATGAAAAGTAGAATGCAATGTGCTATCATCGGCAAAACTATGGATAGGATTTCCAGTCAATGGAAGAAGGTCATTAATATACAAGAGGAAAAGGGTGGAAGAAAGAACTGAACCTTGGGGGAAACCAGCATTAGTGGAGAAGTTAGAAGACAGAGAGCCATCTACCATCACCCTCAGTGAGCGATCAGAGAGAAAACTGGATAACCAATTACTAAAAACAGTTGGCAAACCATAAGATGGAAGCTTGTTTAGAAGACCTTTACGCCAAACACGATCGAAAGCCTTTGAGATGTCAAGAGCAACTACTTGTGTTTCATCGAACATTTCCATTGAATTAGTTCATAAATGGGTAACATATGCCAGAATATGACCTGTGGATCGACACTGATGGAATCCATACTGGCGATCGTTGATCAGACGGAAGGTTTCTAGGTAGTGTAAGAGTTGGCAGTTAATTGATTCTTTCATTACTTTAGAAAGAGTAGAAGTAATTGCAATGGGACGATAATTGGATGGGAGGGATTTGTCACCCTTTTTAGGAACTGGCTGGATATGAGCAAATTTCCAAGCATAAGGAAAAACACCTTTGGAATAAGAAAGTGAAAAAAGGCAGCAAAGAATAGGAGTAAGTTCAGGAGCACATGTTTTGAGAACAAGTGGAGAAATACCATCGGGACCTGGAGCTTTCTTAGCATCAAGATTCGTCAAAATCCTTCTGACATCCTTTTGACAGAAGACCACAATAGGCATTGAATGAATGGAGCGTGTTGGGAATGGTGGGAGGTGTTTTACCAAGATCATTAATACATGTGTTGGAAGAAAAATGGGATGCTAGCAGGTCAGTTTTATCCTTGGCTGAAGTGACAATAGAACCATCTGGTTTGGACAGAGGTGGGAGCAGAGATGGGCAAAAGTTGCGGCCAATAGCTTTGGCAAGAGACCAGAATTCTCGGCTACCATTAGGGCAAGAAGCAAGTTTTCTACTCTTAACCTGTTCAAACTCTAGTTTGGACCGATTAATAACTGCTTTACAATTGTTGCGAGCTTTGGTGTAGGCAGAAAATGAAACTGGAGAATTAGAAACAAGCCAATTACGATATGCACCATTTATAATCAATGTACACTGCTCTTTGTGAACTAATGTTATTAGTGGAGTTCCCCAGGGGTCAGTGCTGGGCCCACTGTTGTTTTGTATATTTATCAATGATATTGATGGTTATATTAGGCTTAATGTCCAAGTTTGCAGATGATAAAAAGGTTGGCAGGTTGTTAATGACAGTAAAGACAGCATGCTACTGCAACGTGATCTAAAAAAGCTAGGCAGATGGGCTAAGAAGAGGCAACTGAAGTTTAACAGTGATAAAATGCAAAAGTTACATATGGGTTGCAGTAACCATAGAAAAAGGTATCAGTTGTGTGGTACTGCACTCGGGAAGTGGAGGATGAAAAAAATGGGGGGAGGGGGTAATTGTGCCGTCAGATATGAAGTTCTCTGACAGTGCAGACAGGCTGCCAGGACAGGTCATGTAGTCTTGTCAATGATATATAGGAATTTTTCTAGCAGAAACACAGAGGTGATTATCCCTTTGTATAATGCAATGGTTAGGCCACACTTGAGTACTGCATATAGGTCTGGAGGCTGTAGAGTTGCTGAAACGGGTACAAAGAAGGGCAACACGATTGGTAAGAAGAACAAAGGGGTGCTCTTACCAAGAAAGGCTGAACTGTTGCAAGTTGCAGAGCCTGCAAAACTACGGAGACTCTGTGGAAGTTGTAGAGATGATCTGATTGAGGTGTATAATGCCTTGAGTAGGCTCAATGCTGATGGGATTCTTCCACTTACTTAGGTTACAAACTGGACGGGGCATAGATTCAAATTGAGGAAAGACAGTTATAGAACAGATGTGCGGAAGTTTGCCTTTAGCCAGCAGGTAGTTGATTGCTCGAACAGATCTCCATCTGTTGTTGTGGAAGTTGATAGCTTAAATAAATTTAAGGCTGAACTAGACAAACATTTGGAGTGACTGGATGTGTGAAATGAGAAAGGGTTTTTTTTTGGGCTGATGCTGTATAAGCTTGCTTTCTTGCATCAGATATCTTGACTAATGTTAATGCAGCAATCTTTTAAGAACACAGCAATCTTTTAAACTGCCATGGATCAGGAAATAACCAATTTTTCAATCTTTCAAACTGTCTTAATCAGCATACTCTGCATCATATTAAGTTTTGGATCCACAGGTGCAAGATGTTAGAACATAATTCATAATTTTTTCCTAGAAAGATTTTATTTCACTTAGCTGCCATTATAAAACAAATGGGCATAAGATAAATGAGTTCAAATGGGAACAGAATCAGATAAAAGGAGTATTAGTCCTCGCAAAGTATATCGCTGGACAGAGGAAGAAAAGTTCTACAATCAGATGTAATTTTTATCTCTCTGGGTTTAGGAAATGGCATTTAACAAAAAATGAACATCAAAATATGGAAATTTAGCTGTTAAAGTCCCCCCCCTCCCATTTTGAAAGTAGAAACCTTTATATAATGTAAAAAGGGATGGTTGAGTAGAAGACAGAGTGGTTACTGATGGGAACTGCTCTTCTTGGACTAATGCTATTAGTGGAGTCCCCCCAGAGTTCAGTGCTGGGCCCATTATTGTTATATTTATCAATAATACTGATGAAGGCAAGTCAGTGTCTTTAGTTTACAGATAATACATCTGTAAACTAATCTAAGTGTCTTTAGTTTACAGATAATACAAAGGTTAGCAAGGTGGTGGTTAATGACAGTAATCAGAGTATGTTATTGCATATTGTATATTATCTAAGAGAAAAATATTGGATGAGAAGCAGCAATTGAAGTTTAATATTGACAAATGCAAGGTATACAGATAGCAGCAATCCCCAAAATAACGCATTGACTGTATAACAGTTATCACGGTGGTAATATCACTAGACCTGCACATGAAGTTCTTTAAGCAGTGGGCAGGTTGGAAGGCCAGCTCATAGGGTTTTGTCAATTATATGGAAATTTTGGCAGCAGAGATAAGGATATGATTATCCCACTGAATAAGAAAATGGTTAGGCCACATCTCGAGTACTGCAAAAGGTCTGAATAACTCATTTCTGAAAGGATATGAATCTGTTGGAATATGTGAAGAGAAAGGATATAAAATTAGTGAGAGGATAAAGGATACTCTAATCAAGAAAGTTTTCAGTTCTGCATATAATACCATAGTGAGGAAGCATAAATGTAAACTGAAGGTGGGTTGCAGGATAGATGTGTAGAAATTTGCTTTTGCCCTCAGGTAGTTGATTATTGGAACAAACTTCCATCTGGTGTTGTGTGAGTATATAGTGTGAATAATTTTAAAGAAAACCTAGAAAAATTATTAGAGGGGGTTGGACAAGTGATGTGGGACATGATACATTTTTTTTTTATTGGCTGATGCTGTAAAAGCTTGCTTTCTTGCATGATTTTCCACTATTAATACTATAAATTTGCCATTTGCATCCAAGAACCTTAAATATATGCTCATTAGGTTAGTGAATTATAAATATATATACATCCATGAACCTTAAATATATAACCAGAATTTTTTTATTATTATTTTTTTTAAATAAAAGCTTACTTTCCCTTTCCTTCCATCAGCTTTAAGAAGATTTGCCAACTTCTGGATTATTTCCAATTGTTTAGTTTTATCACTGAAAAATAAAATTAACAAATAAGTAAAAATAATTTGAACTGCCAATTTTAAAGAACAAATAATTACTACATAAATAAGCACATTGAAACCTTAATCCTATAATGATTTCTGCAGTCTTTTACCTGTATAAAATGTACAGGGGTGTCTATAGATTATTTACCTGATTACAAAACTCGATAGACAGCCCTTTGGTAGTATGTAGAATATAAATATGGTAGCCAATTTCATTCCAAGTGTTTTGAAGCATCTCGTGAGAAAATGAAGTCACTGCTAATGTGGTCTTTTAACTCTGTGACATTAACTTTTTTTTTTTTTTTTGCATACACTTTGTCTGTTACACAGCCCCATACAAAGAAATCTGTAGATGTGATATCTGGGGAACGAGAAGGCCATGGAATGGGATCATCCTGGTCAATCCATTGGGTAGGAAATTTTTTATTGATAGAGCACACACACATGGCTGCATATCTTGCAGCTGAGAGCAGCATACAAATTGGGCATATCTAGGTAATTTGCAGAGTTATGGTGTTTTTGTGGAAGAAAAATGACCCAATCGCCTGGATGAAGGATGTGCACCACACATCCTTCATCCTTACCTTGAGACTATCATGCTCATATTCACAAATGAAGTGTGAATTTTCAGATCCCCATGTGCAACTATCATGTCTGTTAACTTTACCAAAATGGAATGTCGCTTATCGGAATGTTGCTTCATCACCAAAAACAAAATTTTCCAAAAAGTGCTCATCTTCATCTATATGGTTCAGAGAATGTGAACAGCAATTCCACTCATGTTTTTTCACAAAGTTTAAATTCCCTGGACAATTTGCACTTTTTAAGCATAATGTTTGAATGACTTGTGAAGCACTCTGTGCAATGTTGCTCATAGTATTTGCAGATGCAGGCTTGCTTGGCAAATAGATTTTTGTAAAACTTCGGGTAAACACTTCCTGAATTTCTGAAACTTTATCTGCAAATACACTAAGCTTACCTGCTCCTTTCTGGTGTGGCACTCTGCCAGTGTATTGAAACTGTTTCAACCATAACCTCATTATTTGTTCCATTAAACATATCCTGAATTTCCAAAACTTTATCTTTATTACTAGGCCTACCTGTTCTTTTCTTGTGCAGCGCTCTATCGATTTCTTAAAACTGTTTCAACCATCACCTCATTAACTGATTCCTTAGGTGGATCTTTCTGGAATTTCTGTTTAAAGCTTCTCTTTATAGCCACTAGAGATTTAGTATCAAACAGCTACAATATATGCACACTGCTTTCTTCTTCACTGTGGCCATTTTCATGCTGTACTGTCACAGCACTTGCTAGGATCAAGGTTGCTAACTGAATGAGAAAAAACTCATTTAGTTGCTTTGATAACTGCAGAAAAACATTTTAATATACCTATTATAATAAAATTTTAATTGTGCTAAGAATTATATACTTAGTAATGACCACTCTTATACCACATGAATATTAAGACAAGTTTATTTAGTTAATAACTAAATTCCTATACATTAAGGTGACATTTCAGGAACCTTGCCAGATCATATACTGGCTGTTGTCAAATGTTAGGTTTGTGAATATAAATATATATTCATTTTTTAAAAGCTTACTTTCTCTTTCCTTCCATCAACTCTAAGAAGATTTGCCAACTTCTGTATAATTTCCAATTGTCCTGTTTGCCCATTGTCTCGATTCCTACTGTGCATTATTCACAGAAAATCAATCAGACCACATATTAAGGTTTTCATTCTGCACACTACATCATCAGACCATATATTGTATCAACAAGAAAGGGACTGACAACAGCCAATATATGGTCTGATGATGGGCACTGGCAAGGTTCTTGAAATGTCGCTTTAATGTACAGGAATTTAATTTTTAACCGAATAAACTATCTTAATATTCACGTGGTATAAAAGTGATAATTACTAAGAGTACAATCTATGGAAAATAGGCTTGCATTATCAGAAAGGCTTGCATTATCAGGGTGCTTGCAAGTGATTGACACATCTTTAATTAATCTTTAAGCACCAAGTCATTTTGAAAGCTACTTCACCCCTATATGGCCTAGGTTATTTTTTCCCCCAAAAGTTAACTTTTCTGAAACCATAAGAAAATGCTACAAAAATGTATGATTTTATGTATGATACATAAGTGGAACATATTTTAACTTCCAAAATTTTTTTGAAAAATATTTTTCAGAATTACTTTGTATATCTCTTGTCACAATCTCATAAAAATGTGCAGATTTCCATAGCCAATTATTTGACCAGCATTCTTTCAAAGACGGTTTCTTATTTTGCACCATAAGCAAAACAATAACCTAACACATTTCTGTAACCTCTATATCAAAAATATTTAAAAAAAAAAAAAAATTTGGAAATTATCCTAACAAATGTAAAATTTCAATTATAATTTGAAAGAATTTGATATCAGGCCTCTTCCACCTGGGTGGGAGCACAATGATCATAATCACTGTGCTACCCAAAAGGTGCAAAGTTCTGAGACTAAGGTGGCCAAATGTTCCTTAAGTGATAGTAAATGATATGGTCTTCATGGAATGTGTTACAAAGAAGCTGAGTTACTGGTTAAATAAAGTGCAGATAAGCTCTTCATTTAACCAGTTCTTCTAAGAATATGAATGTTGTAGATTTGTGCTATGTATACAAATCAGCTTGAAAGGTATTTTTAGTATACACTTATTTACTTCTGAAATCGAAATGAGAATTATTAATTTCTTAGAGCCATTATTTTACTAATAAGATGAAATTTCATGAAGAGACTGAGGTTTTTGCCTATTCAGAAGGTTCTGTAATATACAGATGCTTCAAAAATGTTTTTTGTTTTTCTATTGCCAGTATTAATAGACTCTTTTCAAGACACCAATTATCCGCATCAGTACATAAAATTAATGTTTTGTGAAGTCCTTTTTTAATTCTTTGATACCATTGTATTTACTTTTGCTGCATAAAATAATTCCACACAACATTTAGCCAGTCTTCCATAAGCTCTGCCGACATCCATCCATTTTTTTGTGCACACACAATAACATCTTTGGGGAAAATTTCATTCTTCGGAATGGTTTTTCTATTTAAAATTAAATATGGTGGCAACTTTTGACCATCAGCGGTGATGCATAGCATCACAGTGATATGCTGTTTTTTGTAGCTCGTGCTTATAATCTTGATTTCTTTAGCACCTTTAGCGTTGACTGTGTAATTTCGAGGCATATCAAAGAAGACTGGGGTTTCATCAGCATTTCCAATTTGACTAAACTCAGTTTCTTTTTTTTCTTAATTTCATCACCCATTGCTAAAAGTTAATCAGCTTCTTTTGAAAGTCTGCAGAAATTTTTGGACAGATAGATGTTCAGTGCCTTAACGGTAATCCACTATGACGCATGGGTCCGTCGCACCAGACATGACTGCCTTTAAAAATTATTTTCTCTATTCCGAGGGACTTGGCAATTTCTCCAGCTTTCAACTGCATGGTTTGTCGAGTGATGGGTAATCCTTTTGCATGTGTCTCCATTACAAAATGTATCAGAGCTTCATCGACTTGTGGAAATCTTCCATTCTAAGGCCCTGTAAAGTACTCGGTTGTTGCTTTGCACAAAAATATGGAATTGCGATCATTTCTCCAATGACAAACATTTACTTTACTAATGTCAAAATGTCAACCCGCAGCTCTATTTCCATGTTCTTTTGCAAAAACAATAACTTTTCGTTTCAATGCGGCTTCGTAGTGCAATCGTTTTGACATTTTAATGTGCAGTAAGGGATCAGAATTAATGAAATACAGTAACTCCACTTTTTTTTTTTTTTTTTTTTATGTAAACCCCAAACACGAGAGGTATTAGAATCTATAGTACTCAGTATCGTGCTTGGGTTGGAGATTGAGAAGACGAAAGAAGATATTTGTTGACATTAGACTTCAACTTCTGTAGACTATAATTTTCAGGAAATACGTACGAAGGAAGGTTGTTCCAGAAAACAGCAGTTGAATGAATAAACGAGGAGAATGAAAAGTTGATTCTGTGAGTTTGAAGTTGGACAGTAAATGGATGTTGGCTGGTGGCGGCATGTTCGGATTGTTTTGAGAGAGAGAGCGGGAATTACAGAAGCCAATTCAGAAGAACAGTGCCCATGGAAGTATCTGTAGAAAAGGCATGCAGCAGAAACAGTACATCTATGAGACACCGAGTGGAGGGACTTTGTTACAGATGAATCATTAATTAACCTAACTGCCTTCTTCTGAATGGAATCAAGAAGCCTGAGGGAGGTTTTGGGGGCACCACCCCAGATGTGGGAACAATATTCCATAGCAGGGCAGATTTGCAATTTGTACAGAGTTAACAGCTGTTTGGAAGAAAAGTAATGCCAAGAGCGAAAGAGAAAACCAAGTTTTTTAGATGCAGAGGAAGCAATATTTGTAATGTGCTTGTGCCAAGAGAGATTAGAAGTCAGGTAATCCCCAAAAGAGAGATATCATTTTGCCTAGAAATCGGAGTGTCACAAAAGATAAGCATAGGAGCAGAAGAATCCTTTTTGCAAGAGATAAGACAAGACTGAGTTTTATAAGGGCTGAAATCAACTAAGCTGTCTTTGCCCCACTGGAGAATTACCTGAAGATCACCATTTTAGGAATTCGTAGCAGATTTTCGAGAAGTTGAAGCTGATTGAGCAGGAAAAGGTTTCTCAAAATGGAAAGTGGAATGCAATGCGCTCTCATCGGCAAAACTATGGATAGGATTTCCAATCCATGGAAGGTCATTAATATACAAGAGGAAAAGAGTGGGGGAAAGAACTGAATCTTGGGGGACACCGGCATTAGTGGAGAAGTTAGAAGACAGAGAGCCATCTACCATCACCCTCAGTGAGCAATCAGAGAGAAAACTGGATAACCAATTACTAAAAACAGTTGGCAAATAAGATGGAAGCTTGTTTAGAAGACCTTTATGCCAAACGCGATCGAAAGCCTTCGAGATGTCAAGAGCAACTACTTGTGTTTCACCGAACCTTTCCATTGAATTAGTCCATAAATGGGTAACATAGGCCAGAATATCACCAGTGGATCGACACTGACGGAATCCATACTGGCGATCGTTGATCAGACGGAAGGTTTCTAGGTAGTGTAAGAGTTGGCGGTTAATTGATTTTTCCATTACTTTAGAAAGAGTAGAAGTAATTGCAATGGGGTGATAATTGGATGGGAGGGATTTGTCACCCTTTTTTTTAGGAATTGGCTGGATATGAGCAAATTTCCAAGCATAAGGAAAACACCTTTGGAATAAGAAAGTGAAAAAAGGCGGCAAAGAATAGGAGTAAGTTCAGAAGTACAGATTTTGAGAACAAGTGGAGAAATACCATCGGGACCTGGAGCTTTCTTAGCATCAAGATTCGTCAAAATCCTTCTGACATCCTTTTGACGGAAGACCACAGGAGACATTATATGGAGCGTGTTGGGAATGGTGGGAGGTGTTTTACCAAGATCATTAATACATGAGTTGGAAGAAAAATGGGATGCTAGCAAGTCAGCTTTATCCTTGGCTGAAGTGACAACAGAACTATCTGGTTTGGACAGAGGTGGGAGCAGAGATGGGCAAAAGTTGCGGTCAATAGCTTTGGCAAGAGACCAGAATGCTCGGCTATCATTAGGGTAAGAGGCAAGTTTTCTACTCCTAGCCTGTTCAAACTCTAGTTTGCACTGATTAATAACTGCTTTACAATTGTTGCAAGCTTTGGTGTAGGCAGAAAATAAAACTGGAGAATTAGAAACAAGCCAATTATGATATGCAACATTCTTCTCTTGAACAGCCTTAGCACATTTATTGGAAAACCAAGGTTTAGATAAAGGACGAGATTTTAAAGTGGAATGTGGGAAAAAGGATTCCATTCCTGCAAGAATAATTTCACTGACACGATTTGAACAAACATTGACATCAGAAGTTTTGAAACAGTAATCCAACTAAGGAAAAGAAGAAAAGAAGTCTTGCAGGTCATCCCATTTTGCATTCATAATGCCAAACAATACGAGGTTGGGAATAGCCATGAGATAAAGGCTCCATTTGAGAAGAGACAATCAGCAAGTTGTGATCTGAGGTGCCTAAAGAACCACTCACTTCGACCGTGTACTTAGAAGGGTTGTTTGTGAGAAAAAGATCAAGTGTGTTGACTGCATGGTTTGGATTGTCCAGTATCCTTGTAGGTAAATGAACGATCTGTGCAAGGTCATTAGTAATTGCAAAAGCCTCAGCATCTCGACCAGATGGGTCGGTGTGACTAGAAAACGGAAGCCAGTAAGAGTTGTGAACAATAAAATTACCTCACTGTTAGGAAAGTTGGACTGGAGAAAGTCAAGTTGCAAAGAGAGGAAGCCAAAAAGCTCCAAGTGATTAGTGGAGTTGGGAGAACGGTAGAGACAACCGATGAATTTGACACAATGAGGTAGATAGATTTTAAGCCAGAGGAGATTCCAAATTACGAAGTCTCTGACAGACAATATCGGAACAGACATATGCATAAGTACCACCTTTGAGGCGAAAGGAATCATACAGCGAATAATTTGGGCAATTGAGATGAGCAGTGGTTGAATCAACTGATAACTAATTCTGTCAGAAAAAATACATGGGTTTGGCAGACTGCAAATGGAAATGGACATTGCTGAAATTAGAATTGAGACCACATATATTTGTGAAATGAACTAGGAAGTTCTTACCCAAATTATTGCCACTCCAAGAGGACTTGTGCAAGCTGACTTGAAAATTGCCAAAAGTAGAGTGCTTACTTCATTCTCAATACATATTTCGGGTGAGCACGAATGTAAGATGTTATTTAAAGATGTAATTTTTATGTTATACTCACTTTCAATAATATCTGTATTGTTTTTAACTTCTGGAGGTAAGGTAAGCAAACTTAAAAATTGCTAGAAGTAGAGCACTTACTTCATTCTCAATGTGTGTTACGGGTGATAGCGAACATAAGACATTATTTAAAGATGTAATGTATATGTTATAATCACTTTCAATAATATCTGTATTTTAACTTCTAGAGGTAAGGAAATAACAAACAGGGCCCCCCACAAGTAATTCCTGAACAGGGCCCCACAAATATTGGAGCCGGTCCTGGTCACTGCAAAAGTTTTATTATAAAAGTTTATAAAAGTTATAATAAAAGTTTTGAAACTACTGAATTTTCTAATCATCACAGGGTTGAGTTCATCCCTTGCCAACCACAGGATATATGCCTAAGGTCCCATAAAAATGGGAGTTAAAGAAAAACAATAAATATGCCAATAAAATATACAGAAAAAAAAAATACATAGTAAACTTCATTTTCCATTAAAACAACATAATAAGAATGATAGAGGTGATTATACAATAAGAAAAAAAAGATAACAAGATGATGGAACAAAATACACACGCACACAAAAAATGTGTAATGTCCCTTCATTACATATGAAAATATACAGCAATCTTCAAAGCATAACAAAAACAAGTAGTCCAAAATATGTCCAAGAAAAACAAATGTAGTCAAAAACACAAAAATTTACAGAGAGCAGTGACAACATGTCCACACAATACAGAATATATGGTACTGACGAGTCTATCATTGAGAGGGTAGTCTGCATTAAATCTCAAACTGTCTTCCCCAAAAGCTCAGCATGCCATGACTTTTATCTACAAGATCAAGAAACACTCAATTAAGATCAATGCCAATTATTCTTTAGATGTGCTGCAAATATTACTGCTTCACTTGAAGTGCAAATCAAGTGATAACTTTGGGTACAATTGGACTATAGCATAAACAAATCCTTCATACTGCACTATCCACTATACCCAACCCTCATGATCCCTGGGAAGCACGAGCAAAAAAAAAAAAAAAAAAAATGCAGACTGTTGTAAAATTTTTATATCATAATGTAAAACTGCATTATCTCAAATACAGACTAAAATTTTTATATCATAACGTAAAACTACATTATCTCAAATCCACAGTACAAAAAAAATTTTTCTTTTCACTTTCATTGAATGAATCACCACTCCATTATTTCATTGTGCCACAGTGAGATAATGAGTCATCATTCAGCAGTATAATTAAAATAATACATAGAAACTTATGTGTGGCATCCACTCTAGCTGTTGGTAACTGCTGTAAAGCAAGCACAGTTCTCACTCCCAACAACAGTGATATGCAACTTGCAAAATAGTTGCCAGCAGAAAATATGACCAAGCTGCTGAGTGAAGATGCTTATACACACCTGTCTACAGATATATGCAAAATGAAGAAGCATCTGAATTTTTCAAGTTTCAATATTTTGCAGTTGTAGGGAATAATAGATCAGTGCACCCATATTTCACATAACTACCTACTGCAACACAAAAGCATTGAACAAGACTTACAGCCAAAACTTTTTTTTTTTTTTTTTTTAATGGAGCAGCATCATTGTAATGGTGCTGTAATGGATGTTACAGTGCATAACAACCATTGTAATGGATGTTACAATGCAGAGCAGCATAAATTGTAATGGATGTTACTGTTCTTTCCAAATAGGAAAAACAGTAACATCCATTACAATTTAATCTAACAATATTCACATAAGAGACAACAGGGACTTTTCAAAAATATCCGTTGTTTATTAATCATTAATTCATAATTAAAAATCTGAATGTTTTCATCTAAATATACTCCAAACTTATTTGAGATTTTTTGGAAGTGAAAAACTGTTTACTTGAAATTATAAATGCAAAGAACCTGTCAGGTGCCACACAACTACTTGCTTCCCCCATTACACTTAACACATTATTTTCATTTTTGTCTCATGTACAACACATTGCATTCATGTGCATTTTGAAATTGCACATTGGCTGACTTTTGGCAGAAGCATCTGTTACAGGAAGCAGTAGATTTACATTTAATTATTGTATAAAAGTTTATTTTGTCTGGATTATTATTATTATTGATCTGAAATAGTTTCTTGCTTTTATTATTATAATTTGTCTGTTTATTCCATTATTTATTTGATAAAACAAATTAATGAGTGTGCAAATTTTGCACTCTTAATGGTTCTCTAAACAATGAAAATAGAAGAACTTGTTAGTTTCATGTTTATATTTTAATAAATATAACTTTGGTTTTTCAGTTTCAACAGAATATTTTTTAATAACATGTTATTTTTTTTTAAATGCTGTGTTTTTTAAACACAGCATTTAAAAAATTACACAAAATAAGTGAAGCAACCATTAAAAATGAAGAAATATTGATATATACCACAAGCAGAATTTAAAAAACCAAAAACTTTTTCCAGAAAAAAAAAGACAAAGTGGAGTACCTGTCAGGTTCCATATGGTTATTTTTGTAACAAACTACGGCACAACTGATGAGTGTTAAAGCTTAGTGGGAATACAGAAAACACTCTGAGTTGCCCAATCAATAACCAGTCACAATTTCTGTAAAATTGTGACTGGTAATGGTTAACTGATTAACATATTAATATGTTTAACAATAGTAGTTCAGTTCATATTTAAATATAATAATTAGTGATAGTAGTAATAACCTCTTACTCTTTAAGAAGTTCAACAAGTTTCTCATATACTTCAATTTGCTCTTCTTTATGATCTTCTATGCAGCACTTCTCATAAAAGTTACCAAGTCCCTGGGGGAAAAAATTCAGCAGGAAACAATTCAGAAAAAATCTAAATGAATATGTTTTTAACCTTTATCAAAAAAATTTTTTTTTAAATTTAAATGAAATTTTTTTCATACCGTCAGTGTTTTGTACCCTTTCATGTGTACTGAAATTATGAGAGGTAATTCTTTGTATGGTGCCAAGGGACATCACACGATGACAGCATATCTTTATTTTGGCATTATTTGTAACATAAACATATCCTTCATTCTGTAACCATAACGAATATGAACAGTATAGTTGCACCTACAACATTCCATAACTTGGCCCATTGTGCAAGTCATATGTATTTTTTGCTGAAAACTATCTTGCCATGTGCTTTTGCTGGATGAACAAATTACATAATTACAATTATGTGATAAAGTTACGAAATAACAGAAGTGGGTATAATGTTAATGCAGAATAAGTTAGTGTCCTTGCACTGTTTGACCTGATTAATACTAATAGAAGAATAGCACTAAAATATATAGAGCACAAGGAATTTGAAGTGATGAGAAATGGAACAATCTATATATAAAAGAATAGTTTGCTTTCCACAAGGCAGGGCTAACTGCTATTGCATCATACTAAAACAAAGTTATTGATAGATCTGTCTAAAAGACGCTTTTACAAACTCTTAATTTTTTACAGTCTTTAAATTTTTCTATTTATAAAAGAATATTTACAGTGCTTTTAATTTTTAGTTTAGTGCTTTTAATTTTTAGAATTCTACATGTCTCAAGGCAACGATTCAATTTTTTCATAACTTTCTTCAACAATTAACAATGTTGTTAATAATGGCAGTAAAAGAAAAGAGAAAGTTCGTATCAAAAAGGCTGAGAAGAAAAGAAAAGACCTTGAATATGAAGTAGCACTTAAAAATCCTGATATTGAAGAAAACAAAGTGATTATTGAAAAATATGAAAATAATAAGAAAAAACAATAATAATGTGAAAAAAACAATTAAGAAAGGACAGATACGAAAAATGAAAGCCTACTTTTATATCACAAGACTGCGTGCAGTGGAAATAAGGAAGAAATGTTTGGTTTGTGAACACGTCACATGTGACAGAGCTTTTGAATATATGCTTTTGATCCAGCTCTGTCACAGGTGACAGAGCTGGATCAAAAGAATATATTCCACGGATTCACATGTATTCAAACGAAGGGGAATATAACTTCATTTTTCAATGAACACAGTTTCCTGTGAAATTGGCTTTTAGTATGACAATAAACCACATTATCTAAGGTTGGTTGACTTAACATCACCATGTTTTTAGCATGGACAATTGAAGGCAGCTAGAAATCTCTTTGTGTTAACTGAAAAAGAATCAAAAATGCTGAAGAATGGGGTGTGGGGTTTAAAAAAAAATTAAAATATAAAAATGTATAATTCAGGTTTGTGTGACACAAGGCAGAAGGGAGCGAAGCGACTTTGTGACTTGTTATATAAATAATAATTAATAAAAGACCATTTCTAATTTGATGTATTGATGATCTTTCTGAAAACAAGTTTTGGATAAGTAATTTCTGCAACCCATGAGAAAAAGCAACTTCAGAAGTAACTATACCTCCAATGAACATGTATCGAAAGATGTTAATACTGAGGCGAATTATACTACACTGTAACTCATTAAGAAAAACAAGGTATTTACTATAATGATACAAGGATTTTCTAAATAATGAGCATTTCATTCGTTGACATAACTGTCTAAATGAAAATAAGCTTAATCAAGAAACCACCCTATGCTTAAAATGTACAGCACATTTTCAAGAATGCAGGAAATCTCATTGCAAGATACTAAACATTGCAAGATATTTCATCTCATTTCAGCTAAAGGTCAATATAACTGTTTCTGGGAATGAGAAAGTGGATGAAGCCATTTTTCTGACTCCATCCACTATATTGGTGTGCAAATAAATGGAAGCTCAGCATGTCTTCTCCAATCAAGAGAAGACATGCTGATTACCTGACCTTATGTACAGGCTTAACAATCAGGGCATTTCTTGAGGGTTTTCAGCTTTATTTCTGAGGTCTTCAAATATTGCCAATGCCTTTGCTGTTATCGTAAGCAAACTTGTTCCTGATCTCTTCTTTGTTTGATCTTCTATCCAAACAGATAAAAGACGTTCCATCTCTTCCAGTTCTTTGTGTCTTGATCTAACTGATTTTGTTACACTTTGTGTTGTTCCTGCTATGAAAGTTGCTTTTATTTTTTCTGCATTCTTTCTAATTGTCCTCAGCATTCCCTCATTTAGGCCTGTAGCATGCACAATATCGCATGTTCTTTCATTCTGGTCAAAGCGTTTCACAATTTCATATTTTTCTTCTATCGATATTGCTTTTCTTTTTCTCTCTGAAGTATTTTCACCAGAACGCTTCCTTTTCACACTTTTTTTCAAGTATTTTATTCATTTTTTTGAGAACAGAGCACAATTATAAAATGAATAAAAATGAGGAAGCAAGCTTGATATACATAAACGCACAGCAAACAAGTAGCAACTGAATAAATGATGCAATGCCCGTGTACAAACTGAAAAAAAAAATGCAGTAAAGGCGGAAACACACTATTTTCACATATTACATGCTTCTGTTTTACTAAAGCACATTTCTGGAGGTCACTACCATAAAACAATAAAAACAATTTGCAGTTTCCGGTTTATTGGTGGTTCCTGCTAGTGGAGTCTGTTATAAATGGGTAGTAAAAGTCGATCTAATTACATTTGCGATAATACCGATAGCTGGAATTCCTGGATTTTTATGTTATTATGTTAAATGTGTTTCATAACAACAGATGGAAGTTTGTTCCAGCAATCAATTACCTGCCAGCTAAATGCAAATTTCTGCACATCGATTCTATAACTATCTTTCCTCAATTTGAATTTATGCCACTCTCAGGTTTGTAATCTGAGCAACAAGAAGAATCCCATCAGAATTGAGCCTGCTCAACCCATTCAAGGCCTTATACACCTCAATCAGATCGCCTCACACGTGCCTAGTCTCCAGACCCCACAATTTGCAAAACTTAAGCCTTTCTTGGTAAGACCACACTTTCATTGTCCTCACCAATCTTGTTGCCAGTACTTATGGCGTGGCCTGACCATTGCCTTATACAAAGGGATATCACCTACTTTTCCCTGCAAGCAAAATTCCTGAACATCATTAACAATACCCCATTACCTGATCTGGTAGCCTATCAGCACTACTACTCAGAAAATTTCATATCTGACTGACCCTGCCAACCTTTCTATCATCTGCACACTTCAACATTAAGCCTGATATACATTCATCAATATCATTGATAAATATACAAAACAACAGTGGACCCAACATTGAACCCTGGGGGACTCCACTAATAACATTAGTCCATGAAGAGCATCATCCATTGATTATCATCTTCTGTCTTCTCCCACTCAACCACCCTTTTATCCATTGTAGCAACTTACCTTTAACATCATACTGCTCCAATCTGTACAGTAGTCTTCCATGCACAACAGTGTCAAAAGCTTTCCTGAAATCCAAGTATATGATATCAAAATTATTTTTTGCATCCAGTTCCTTTGAAATCACATCATAGTATACAATCCAAAGTCAGACAAGACTTTTCCTTAACAAACCCATGCTGTGGCTGAATTATTACTGCAGTCTTGTCTAGATCCTGCAAAGCATCTTTAACCAGCGACTCCATTATTTTCCCTGGAACAGAAGGTAAACTAACTGGTCTGTAATTACACTTGTCACCTTTAGATCCCCCTTTGTCAATTGGGGATACATTTGCACATCACCAGTCCGTGGGGACTTCCCCCTGTCCAAGGATGCTCTCATAATTAAGGCTGAGGGTTTGCTTACTTCCTTTGCCACCTCCTTCAATATAACTGGATAGATCCCATCCACCCCAGGTGCCTTTCTTTTGTTTAACTTCAACAATTTCTCCTCCACTTTGCTCTCCGTTATTACAAAATCATTAAGCACCCTATTACAGGTTGATAAACCTCTGGCATTTTCCTCCCTTAATAACTCCTCCTGTGTGAATGTAGATGCAAAATACTCATTCCGATTATCAGCTATCTGAGCAGGGTCAATAGTTGAACTATCGATATCAAGTGGACCAATCTGATTCATCCCCTTCCTTCTAGAGTTTATATAACTAAAGAAGACCTTACTGTTTTCTTAACATCCTTTGCCAAAGATGTCTTGTAATCTGCCTTTGCTTGCCTAATCGTCTTCGTAACTGATTACATATAATTAATACCTTTGTAGAATTTGCAGATAAATGAACCACTAGGTGGCAGTGATCACAGTGTACTGATGTGGGATTTACTTAAAGATTTAATTGCCATCAGGGGTAAAGGAAAGGGTTTTTGCTTACCTAAAGGTGAGTACAGTGGTCTCAGACAGTTTTTAAATTCTGTACAGTGGGATCAACTGACGATGTTACCAATAGTAAATTCTAAGTGGGAAGCATTCAAGGAATTAATTGTGGATGCTACTAAAAGTTTCATACATATTAAGAAATATTGTTCAAGGTTTAGGCCTAAATGGTTATCAAATGAACTAATGAGACTCGTGACAGAGAAGAAAATTGCATGGGATGCATATAAATTATCAAGCGACTCAGAAGCCTATGGCAGATATAAGCTAGTCTGTAATCAGGTCACAAAGGAGGTTAGGCAGGCGAAGGCGGATCACAAGAAATCCTTGGCAAAAGATGCTAAGAAAAACAGCAAGGATTTCTTTACTTATATAAACTCTAAAAGGAAGGGGATGAATCTGATTGGTCCACTTGACATCGATGGTTCGACTGTTGATGATCCTGCTTAGATAGCAAACAAACTGAATGAGTATTTTGCATCTACATTCACACATGAGGAATTATTAAGGTTTGAAAATGGTAGAAGGTTATCAAATTGTAGCAGGGTACTTAATGATTTTGTAATAACTGAGGGCAAAGTGCAGGAGAAATTGTTGAATTTAAACATAAGAAAAGCACCTGGGGTGGATGGGATCTATCCAGTTATATTAAACGAGGTGGCAAATCAACTAAGCAAACCCTTAGCCATAATTATGAGAGCATCCTTGGACTCGGGGAAGGTGCCCACGGACTGGAAATGTGCAAATGTGTCCCAATTCACAAAGGGTGATTGAAGAGTGACATGAGTAATTACAGACCAGTTAGTTTAACTTATGTTCCGGGTAAAATAATGGAGTCACTGGTTAAACATGCTTTGCAGGATCTAGACAAGACTGCAGCAATAATTCAGACACAGCATGGGTTTGTTAAGGGAAAGTCTTCTCTGACAAATTTGATTGGTTATTATGATATGGTTACAAAGGAACTGGATGCAAAAAATAATTTTGATATCATATATTTGGATTTCAGGAAAGCTTTTGACACTTGCGCATGGAAGACTATACAAATTGGAGCACAATGGTATTAAGGGTAAGTTGCTACAATGGATAAAAGGATGGTTAAGTGGGAAAAGACAAAGGGTGGTAATCAATGGGTGCTGCTCTTCGTGGAATAATGTTATTAGTGGAGTCCCACAGGGTTCGACGTTGGGTCCACTGTTGTTTTGTATATTTATCAATGATATTTATGAAGGTATATCAGGCTTAGTGTAGAGGTTCACAGATGATACAGAGGTTGGCAGGGTTGTTAATGGCAGTAATTGCAGTGTGCTACTGCAACAAGGTCTAGATAATTTGGGCCGACGGGCTAAGAAGTGGCAACTGAAGTTTAACCTTGACAAATGGAAAGTACTGCATATGGGTAGAAGTAACCCAACAGAAAAGTACCAACTGTGTGGTACTACACTTAAGGTGATAGAAAATGAATAAGACCTGGGAGTAATTGTGCAGTCAGATATGAAGTTTTCTGATCAATGCAGACAGGCTGCCAGGGCAGGTCATGGGGTTTTGTCAATGATATATAGGAATTTTGCTAGCAGGGAAAAAGGAGGTGTTTGTCCCTCTGTATAAGGCAATGGTCAGGCCACGCCTTGAGTACTGCATACAGGTCTGGACGACTCATTTTAGGAAGGATGTAGATTTGCTTGTGCGTGTACAGAGAAGGGCAACAAGATTAGTGAGGGGAATGAAGGGATCCTCTTACCAAGAGAGGCTTAAGTTCTGCAAATTGCAGTGGCTGGATACTAGGCACCTGCGCGGTGATCTGATTGAGGTGTATAAGGCCTTGAATGGGTTGAGCACGCTGAATTCTGATGGGATCCTTCCACATGTTCAGATTACGAACCTTAGGGGGCATAAATTCAAATTAAGAAAAGACAGATGTACGGAAATTTGCCTTTAGCCAGTTGGTGGTTAATTGCTGGAACAAACTTCCATCTGTCGTTGTGGAAGTTGATAGGTTAAATAAATTTAAGGAGGAACTGGACAGGCATTTGGAGGGAATGGTGTGATTTTTTTTTTTTTTTTTTTGGCTGATGCTGCATAAGCTCACTTGCTTTCTTGCATCACATGCCACTACTACAGACGAGCTTATAACTATCATAGGCTTCTGTATCGCCTGATAATTTATATGCATCCCATGCATTTTTCTTCTCTGTCATGAGTCTCATTAGTTCATCTGTCATACATTTAGGCCTAAACCTTGAACAGTATTTCTTAATTGGTATGAAAAGCCTAGTGCCTTCACTATTACTTCCTTGAATACTTCCCATATAGAATTTGCTGCTGGTAATAACATGAGTTGGTCCCACTGTATATAATTTAAAAACTTTCAGAGACCACTGTAGTCACCTTTATGGAAGCAAAACCCTTCCCTTTACCCCTGATGGTAGTTGCATCTTTGTGTAAATACCATACCAGCATGCTGTGATCACTGCCGCCTAGTGGTACCTTTATCTGCAGACCCTTAATGCATAAAGAATCACTGCTGATAATCAGATCAAGAGTATTACTCCCTCTAGGTGACTCTCTAATGTACCGCTGTAGAAAACAATCATCCATAAATCCACAAAATCTTGCTAGTGTGCGGGTGACCAACCCACAAAGTTCCAGTCGATATATGGGAAATTAACATACCCCATTATTAGAAATCTGATTTACTGGCCCACTCTATTTCTCTGTACAGTTGTTTGTTGTACTCATCAGTCATTAAGCCTATAACACACTCCTACTCTTATTTTTGCTTTCCCAGTGCTTACATCACACCAAACTGATTCAACATTGGCATTGACCATCTATGTCAACTGGATACACTTCCTTAGATTTTATGTGTTTCTTAATTAACAGCATAATCCCTCCTCCCTTCCTATCCTGTCTATCCTTTCTGTACACATTGTACTCCCCAAATTCCAATTCTACACTGTTTATATCTATGGGACACCACATCTCTGATATCCCAACAATATCTGTCTTTGATGTCTTGACCAGCACTTCAAATTCATCAAATTTATTTACTATACTCCTAGCATTGGTATATATCCACCTATTCTTATTGTTAGTTACCCTAACAGAGCCCAGGTATTTATTTGTTCCGTGATGACTTCCACCAGTCCCTGAAAACACCAGCACCCCATCCTCCAATCTAATAGAAGTAGTGCAAAAATCACTTTCCCCTCTGTCTGTGGCTACTGTTAATCTTTTAGTCTGTGAATCCCCCCCCCAAGCTAGCAGTTTTCCAACCTGCCTAACACTGCCTCATTAGCATCAGCCAATATTCTTGCACCCTTTCTATTTAAGTGTATCCCATCCCTGTGGAAGCAATCTCTCCCATTAACAAGCACAGACCACACTAAAAAAAAATTCTACCCCCATTAGCCTTGCACAATCTCTCCGGGGCCGAATTGACTGAAAAAGCGTTCATCACATACTCCCTCCTATCGTGTTTAGAAAGAATTGTAGACACTTTCACTTTTAACCTAATTTGCGGTCTTTTTTTTCTACATGTACTTGTTAATCCACAGATCTCCTACTCTTAATGTCATTAGTGCCAACGTGTACAACAATATATGACCCTTTGTGCTGTTAAAAGATGATACCTGCTCTACAACGTCATCAACTTTTTCCTCTGGCAGACATACCCTGGTCCTATTCCAGCTATTCTTTTTGCACAATATATTACCTGTTTCCCTGACAATGGAGTCACTGACAATAACTAGCTACTGCGAGACCAGTGTATTCTGCTTTGGAGATTACTGCTGTGAAGACTGATGCACAAGAGGGAGCTCTGGCAATGAGTTGTGCAGCTGAGAGCATGATGGGTCCCCCACTTTAATACCTTAGTTGGTATCTACCTGACTCTTCAAAATCTTCCAAGTGCCCATCAGAACACCGAGTTGATGCCTAATTTCTTGACACTCTCTACACACACAAAGACATCCTCCTCGGCAAGATCATGTCCTGTTCCAGAATTATCCACAAACTTTTCACAAGCCATACATTTTTTGAGGCTGTGATGCATTGGAGAACCACCCCTCCTCGGTTCTCACTCGAGCCATAGCACTCCTGCTACTTTGTGCTAGTTACTTTGCTGATTTACAGCAAAGTAACTTTACTCCTTACTTTGCTGTAAAGTAACAAGCATGATTGAATTGATGGAATACAATGAAAATTAATAAGATTAATCGATTTAATTAATCAATGATCAATACTAGACTATATAATAGATTTCTAAATGCCGTGATACATACTACGCTATGTAGTTTTACGTTAGCTACCTATTTACCACAATTAAAAATTTGAATTCCCTACCACTCAATCTATACTATAGTAATGGCAGCAAGATTCGAATGAAACAACAGTTTTACATATATTAAGTTTGTTTGTTTGTTATTTGGTTTTTAGGAGCATTAGCAACTAAGGCCATATTGCTCCGGGATATGCGGTGGTCATTCCCTGACCTTTCCGCATCCTCCGTATTTGGTGGTGACGGGCTTGAACCCAGTCTAATCAAGAAGCGTGTGTTACACACTGCTGCTCCTTCCCACCTGTCTACGGAGGCGCCATATATTAAGTAGTAATCTACAATATCTCTATCTATATTAAAAATAAAAATAAGCGTAACAGTTCTATAAAGCTACTTAGAAAGTACGATATAATATGACAATCAAGTAAATAAAATGGCAAAAAAATACTTATATTTCTTGGAGCTCGAATTTCACTGCATGCACTTGCAATAACGCTCAACACCCGGTACAAATCACAAATCCATCCTACCATGGAATACAAATCAAAAGGAGGCAGCAGTTAGGTTAATTAGACTCATCTCTAACAGAGAAATCTCTACTCTGTCTCATTAACGTTCTCTTTCTGTAGCATGCCTTTTCTATAGATACTTCCATGGGCATCGTTTTCCTGTGAACTGGCTTCTACACTTCCTTATGTTACACTTGCAATTCACTGCAGACATTTCATTTTCATCTGATTCCAAATTATTATGGCCTTACCATGTAATCTTGCCAATCATTTTTATAATAAATATGTTACACTTTCATCCCACATCAAATTAATAAAAAATAAATGATCATTCTGTCACTTTAATTGTTCATTGATTCCATTAGTGTATATATCTGGGGGCAACTAAATAATGAACATAATATGCATATTATTGCAACATGTCCAATAGAGAAGATTATCACCATCTCATCTGATATGGAGGCGCCTCCGTAGCTAGGTGAGAAGGAGCAGCAGTGCATAGCACACGCTTCTTGATTAGACCGGGGTTCGAGCCCATCACCACCAAATATGGAGGATGCGAAAAGGTCAGGGAATGACCACCGCATATCCTGGAGCAATATGGCCTTAGTTGCTAATGCTCCTAAAAACCAAATAACAAACAACAACATCTGATATGGAATCCTGGAAATGAACCTTAAAATATATTCCAATATAAATGATGAACAACTTACTTGCCAAGCTAAGATCTGATCTGGGGAAATTTCTATAGCACGTCTATATGCAGCCACAGCTTGTTCTGGTTGATCCAGTTCCTGAGCTGATACACCCACAAATACATATGCATTGTAATTTTTTTTGTCTACTTTAAGTACAGCCTAGAAATAAAAAAAAATGTCCTGTTTAAGAACTTATGCAATTCAAAAAATTTAAGGTTAAAAATAAAATTTCCTGAAATATATATTTGTACGGATAAACACAATACACTATATATAGATTTAACTTCCCAAATCTTTAATGTTCTTAAAAGAAAAATGAAGTTACCATATAAAATTATCAAACAAGTGCTGAGTCTATAGTAAAGTCAAGAAATCTTGCAATAAAGTTCTGTTTTTGAAAATTTTGGAGGTGGAATTTTATTTTTTAACTCTCTCATGCAGAATGATAATTTGCCTGAAAAGCAATTTTGCAATTAAAACATATTTCATTCTGGCTGTTTACTAGCAAAATGGATGTGGGATAGTCATTGATAACACAGCTGATAAAATGAATGGATACATCACATGAATATCTTTGCTGTGAAGGAGCTTACATATCTACATATGTAAGCCCCTTCACAGCAAAGAGAAACTGCACAAATGACATGAGCACTGTGAAATCAACCATTCCGAAATTATAGAGAGAGAGAGAGAGAGAGAGAGAGAGAGAGAGAGAGATATGTTCAGTATAAAAATTTCTAAACCTCAGGGTAGGTCAATCTTTGGGATTAATCATGAAGTCTTCATAATACAAGGGCAAACTATTGAATTGGAGAAGTGTCAATAAATTTCCAGTCCATAAAGTGGTCTTAAGAATGAAGGCAGGACCACTAACCAGACAGACCGACATCAGTGGTAGGGAAAATCAGTGAAAATAATTAAGAGTGTTATTTATAATAAACAGTTTTCTCAAGGGAACACAGAACTGTTTTTCCTTGAGGGGGAGAATAATTCTTTTTTGAGTTTCCCATAAACAGAGAAAATCTTGTTTAGTAATCTGATTATGCCAGTATTATGACAGAGTTCCACTTTCTCTATGAGTAATGCTGTCATTACTTATGGCATTACTATGCAGAAAATAACTTTGACATTATTTAGACAAAAACATAGCATTTGATTTGGTCTGATACAAAGGACTGCTATATAAGCTGTTACTGCTATGAAGGTTTCCTGTGCAAAGGAAACATCATAATTATAACAGTCAATATTGACCCTGTCAACAACATAATCACAATTAAACATGGTATTCAAATTACCCACCTCTACAACACTGAATGGAAGTTTGTTCCAAAATCAACTAGTCACTAGCTGAAAGCAACCATACTCTATCTATCCTTCCTCAATTTGAATTTATGCCCTACCCTCATGTGTGTGTACTTTGACCAAGAGGTATGAGTCCATCAACACTGAACTTACTCAATCTATTCAAAGCCTTAAACAACTCAATTGTTGCAGTAGCATATCCTGATTACTGCCATTAACCACCCTGCCAATCTACATATCATCTGCCAACTTAGGCAATAAACATGATATGCCTTCATCAATATCATTAATAAATGTTGAAAACAACAACAGGCCCAACACTGAACCTTAGAGTATTCCACTAATAACATTAATCCAAGAAGAGCAATGCCCAAGAAAGGCTTCAGTTTTCCAAATTGCAGCATTTGGATAATAGGCACCTGCAAGGTGATCTAATTGAGGTGTTTAAGGCTTTGAATGATTTGAGCAAGCTCAATGCTGATGGCATTCCTTTTCTTGCTCAGATTACACAGAGGAATAAATTCAAATTGAGGAAGGATGGTTGCAGAATAGATGTGTGAAGGTTTGCCTTCAGCCAGCGGGAGGTTGCTTGTTGGAAATTTCCATCTATTGTTTTGGAAGTGAGTAGTTTAATTAAATTCAAGGAAGAACTAGACAAATTACTGTAGGGGATGGACAGTTGATGTGGAAGTTTTTTTTTGTTTTTTTTTTCTGTGATGCTTTATAAGCTTGCTATCATGCATCATATGCCACTGCTACTAATAACAACAATTTCTCTTACACTTTCTTCTTAGTTAGCACAAAATGATTCGGTTCTGTTAGAATTTTATGTTTCTGGCATCCTATCCCTAAAAAATTTCTCTTGTGTAAATGTAGATGCAAAATACCTATTCGGTGTGTCAGCAATCTAAGCAGGATCACCAACAGTTAAACCATTCATATCTAGGGGACCAATATGATTCATTCTCTTCCTTCTAGTGTTTACATAAGCAAAGTCTTTGCACTTTATGCTGAAGATTTCTTGTAATCTGCCTTAGCTTGCCTAACCTCTTTTTTGACTTGATTGAAGACTAGTTTATATCTACTATAGGCTTCTACATCACCTGATAAATTATAAGCATCATTTATCTCTGCCACGAGTCTCATCAGTATATCTGACTAGGAACATTATCTTGAACATTATCTCTTAGTTGGTATAAAAAGCTTAGTAGTTTCTATGATTACTCCCTTGAATGCTTTCCATTTAGAATTTTCTGTTGGTAAGATCATCAGTTGTTCCCACTGAATAGAATATAAAAAACTATCTAAGCCACTGATAAGTCACATTTACGAAAGCAAAATCCCTACCTTTTTATTTTCAATAGTAATTATATCTTTAAATAGACTCCACATTAATACAGGTAGCCCTTGTTTTGCACTGGTCCGATTTGCACCAATCAGCAATAGCGCCGATCACTAACCACAACACCAGTTTTATTTTTATTTATTTATTTTTGCAAATTTTTTATAAATTGAAAGTTTAAAATCGTCAGACAAAATTTATCGGCATCACACTGTGCTATCCACTGTTCACATGATTTAGGACAATCTAAGGCAATCAGCAATTAGCACATCCGTATCAGAGACGAGAAAGATTCCCGCCCTCAAAGTAACCACTCGTGGATCCATGCAGTGAACCATTCAGTTGGTTGTTGTTTACGCTATTTACACATGTTGGAAATTTATTATGCTAGCATTTTTTATTAATTGTGCTATTAATAAATTAAATAAAAATAATAGTGATATCCATGTGCAGTTTTTGCCAATCGTGTAATAAAGTTTTTAATTTAATAGAATAAAGAAACGCCATGTCTGGTAAAAGAAGTTCATTGAATCCTAGTGCAATATTCGGAGGGTGGAATCTGGTGAAAGATGCCCTAATGTGTGTAGAGCTACGAATATGCCTCCGTCGACTATTACTACAACAATGAAGAATGCTAATAAAATAAAAAGATCAATGCAAAGTGGTAGGTAAAACTTTTGGTGCCCGGAACCTAACCCTATGATTTCCGATTGACTCCATTATATAAAGGGTTCCATTTGCGCCTGTCCTCCCCTAGGTACTAACCCCGACATAAATCGAGGGCTACCTGTATATTATGATCACTGCCACCTAGTGGCCCTGTTACCTGCAGGATCTTAATGCATCAAGAGTTCACTGCTGATAATTAAATCAAAAGTAATGTTTTCCATCAGTGCCTCTATAAAATGCTGGTAAGAAATAGTCATCCAGTAAATCCATAAAAGTCTTGCTACTGTGTGAATGACGAAACCCACATGGTCCAATCAATATCTAGAAAGTTAAAGTCCTCCATTATAAAACATCCAGATTTATTTGCCCACTAAATTTGCCTTGTTCATTATACTCATCATGGCCTTTAGGCCTATAACAGACTCCTACTCTCAATTTTATTTTTCCAGTGCTCATGTTACACCAAACTGACTGAATACTGCACTGGCCACCCATGTCAAATGGCTGCACTGCCTTACATTTTATATGCTTCTTAACTAAGAACATAATCCTGTCTTGTCTGTCCTTTCTCAGCCTCCATAGTGGTCTCAGACCAAGACATAGTAGTAACCATGGTGGCACGCCTTTGCAACACACAATTAATGTGGCCAGTGCATCACTGGAGGATCCTTTTGGGCAGCTGTAAGTCATCCTACATACTTCCAGTACAGCAAACACAACCAACCCATTGAGCCACATTTTGCTTATCTAGACAAAGCCCTGGAAATGCTCAAAGGCCTTCTTCTTCTTCTTCAGTGTATCAGTCGATCGACTGGTTTGCCCCTTTGATGAGCTGTCTCCATTTATCCCGGTCTTGTGCTAGGTGTCTCACTTCTGCATAGTTTTGAAGCCCAGTTTCCTTCAGAATTGTATTTATTTATGATGGTGTTTCTTGGTCTTCCTTATTTCCTTTTTCCTGGTATTTTGCCTTCCAGCACATCCAGTAACATCCCTCTATGCCTCATGGTGTGTCCAACCCATTGTAGCCGTTCTCTTCTGATTCTTCTTAGCAATTCTCTTTCTTCTCCTACACGTTGTAAAACCATGTTATTACTCATTTTTTCTGTTCAGCTAATCTTTTACATTCTTCGCCAGCACCACATCTCAAAAGCCTCTAGTTTTTTCAAGTTGGTTTTGTTTAATGTCCATGTCTCTGCTGAATACAAAGCAATTGACCAAATGTATGTTTTCATAATTCTTTTTTCTTAAGTCTAGTGACATATTTCTTTGACTTAGTAAAGAGATTTTACCTCTAAATGCTTGTTTTGCCATCGCAATTCTTGAACCGATTTCATTGTGGCAAGATGAATCTTGTGTTTTAACCTGTCCTAGATATTTGAATTTTGTTACCTGTTTATTTTTTCTCCAACAGTTTCAATGTGAAATTGTTTTGGCTTTTTACTTATCGTCATAATATTTGTTTTATTACTGTTAATCTTCATTCCATATTTCTTCACTTTCTTAATTAACTGTTTTAGCATATTGGATTACATTCTTGGGCTACCTGCAAGGATTACCTGATCACCTGCAAACTTGATTGTGCTAATCAAGTTCTTCCGCCTATCTTTATACGTAACATTTTACCATCAAATGCTTCTTTGACTATTAATTCTGCAGATATATTAAATAAACCTGGGGAAAGCAGGCATCCTTGCCTCACTCCTCTCCCTATTTTTGCTGTTTCTGTCAATTCTCCGTTTAACCTGATGATGGCCTTTTGTCTTTTATACAAGTCAAATATTAGCCTAATTAATCTTTGTGGACATCCCATGTTTTCTAGTAGAGGAAAAAGCTCATTCCAAATTACCATGTCAAATGCTTTTGCATAGTCAATAAAGCACACATACAGATTCCTGCCATTGTTTATCATTCTTTCGCCTAAGAATCTTCAAGTTCCAATTGCTTCTCTTGTAGATAAGTTCTTTCTGAACCCACATTGTGTACCCTTTAAAAAGTGTTCGATGTAGGATTCTATTCATATTTTTATGATTTTTAAGAGAATTTTTGATGCATGTGATATAAGGCTGATGGTTCTGTAGTCTTTGCATTTGGTTGGTGCAGATTTTTTTGGTATTGGTACTATGACGGTTGTACAATGTTCATATGGCCATTTTTCTTCACTATATGCTTTCACAATCAATTCAAATAGTGATTGCTTGACTTGATCTCCACTGTTCTTTATTAATACTGCTGTAATATTATCTATACCAGGAGCTTTGTTGTTAGGAAGTAACTTTAAAGTTAGCTCAAATTCTTCTTTTAATATTTGATCTTGTTTTAAGTTTTGTTGTTCTCCATTCTCATCCCCTATATACTTTCTCCATGTCTCTGGTTGTTCTTTTGCATCAAGAATGGCATTATCTTTTTCATTCCTAATTGCTCTGGAGCGAATTCCATTACATTTTCTTGTAGGCCCTATCTGTTCGTCCATACTGCATTAAGCTTTCGATTTCTTGGCATTGTTCTGTCCACCATTTATCTTTTGCTTTTCTGCATTCTCTATTAATTTCATTCTTGAGAGCATGGTAATTATTTTTCCCATCATTTGTTTTCATATTTTTGAAGATTCTTCTTTGATCCACCACTTGAAGGATGTCTTCTGTTATCCATGGTTTTATTTTCGCCATGTTTCCATTTCCCAGAAATTTATGAGCTGTTTTGTTTATAGTTTCTTTAATGTTATTCCACATCCGGTCAATATTGTTTATCATACTTTCCTATTTACTTCATTATAGCTGTTGGTAGTATTCTGGAACAGTATTCTTGTTTCTTCATTCTTTAGTTTTCCATTTATTATTAATTTTCTTTAGCTTTAGTTCTGTTATCATTTTCACCATTGAATGGTCACTGTCCACATCTGCTCCTGGAAAAGACATGGCTTTTTTTACCAGATTTTTCCATGTATACCTACGTCATAGTGGTGCCTGAAACCAAGTGTTGGCTACTACAAATCTTTCTTGACTACAGAAATCAATTAGTTGTTGTTCCCTCAAATTTCTTGCTCCTAGCCCAAAATCTCCAACAATATTTCCTTCTCTTTTGTCTCCCACAACTGCATTCCAGTCTCCCATTATAATTATATTATCATTTGATTTTGTTTTTCTCAGAAGTTCTACCAATTGTTCATAGATCTCTTCTACTGTGTCTTCATTGCTGTTTGATGTAAGCATGTAAACTTGTATTATTACAATATCAATTGGAGCTGCTGCTGCTGCAAGATGAGTCATTATAATCCTGTCACTGATTGTTTCCACATTTGTCAAGCATGATTAAAAACGTTTTGACAATAATTGCAACTCCTCCCTGACCTTTATCACTTTCTGAATGTATTATCTTATATTCTCTGCTGGGGAATTCTCCTGCATCTTTCCAATGGGTTTCAGCAATTCCAAGGACATCTAGTTTATTCCTTTTCATCTCTCTTTTAACATTCTCTAATTTTCCAATCTGTAGCATCATCATCATCATCAGCCATTTTCAATCCACTGCAGGATGAAGGCCTCTCCAGCAACTTTCCAGTTCCTTCTGTTTTGAGCACTGGCCATCCATTTACTACTCAAAAACTCATGAATTTCATCTATCCATCTCCGCCTTTGTCTTCCTTGTCTTCCATCTGTAGCATAGTGCGTACATTCCATGTTCCAATTCTAAAACAGGGATTTCGCTTGCTGACAGCCCGGAATGCCCTGCTACTTTCCCAGCCGGGCCCAACATCACTTTGCCTATATGCATTGTTAACCCCAGAATTGCCAGTTACTCTAATTCCTCTTCGACTGCTCATCATTGGTTTTCTTGGGAAACGAAAAAGTAAGAGGGTGGTTTCCCCTTGCCTTCCCTGCAGGTAGTAACATTCTGCCACCAGACCTAGGTCTCCCAACCTACCTTGTTGGTGACCACTGAGCAAGCCCAGTTGTGTTGAATATGGCCTTGCACAGACTCCTGTCAGCACCTGACCTAGTTTCCCGCTGGGGTTATAACTCAACCTTCCACTAGGTTGCTCAGGTCCTAGGGTTCATCAACGTGGAAGTGATAGTGGGATTGGGATGGAGGCTAGGTGATTTTCTAGAGAAATCATGTGTTGCGCATGCACACCCCCATTGAACGCCGTTGAAAGGCCAAGACCTCATAACAGCAAGCCATCCTGCTATCCATCTAAAGATTTTCCCTATGAGTCCAACCTGTTCCAGCATTTAAAACAACCACTCATGTGAGACTGATTCAAATGCTTTACTGAAATCCAAATAAATAAGATCAAAATTATTCCCGAAATCCAGTTCACGAATGACCCTGTCAAAGTAGCTAACCAGATTTGTTAAACGTGATTTTCACTTTATAAAATCATGCTTAGTATGCTTCAGAATTCCATTTCTATCTAAATGATCCTGATTCCACCCCTGATCCACGATTTTTAGCATTAGCCTTAGCAGAGGCATTTGATGCAAGAAAGCAAGCTTATGCAGCATCAGCCAAAAAAAAAAATTAAAAAAATAAATAGAAAATAACCACTTCCACTTCACCTCTCTGTTCGTTCGAATTACCTGTCCAGCTGAGCCTTAAACTTATTTAGGCTATCAACTTCCATGACAAGGGATGGAAGTCTGTTCCACCAACCACCCACCTGCTGGCTAAAGGCAAATTTCCTCACGTCTATCCTACATCTGTCTTTCCTCAATTTGAATTTATGCCCTCTCAGGTGATTATTCTGAGCAAGAGGAAGAATCCCATCAGCATTGAGCATGCTCAAACCATTCAAGGCTTTATACACCTCGATCAGATCACCTCGCTGGTGCCTAATCTCCAGACACTGTAATTTGCAAAACTTAAGCCTTTCTTCGTAAGAGCACCCCTTTGTTCCATTCACTAATCTTGTTGCAATTCTCTGTACTCGTTCCAGCATCTCTACATCCTTCTTGAAATGGGGCCTCCAGACCTGTATACAGTACTCTAGGTGTGGCCTGACCATTGCCTTATACAAGGGAATAATCACCTTCTTATCCCTGCTAGAAAAATTCCTATATATCATCGACAATACGCCATGAGCTACTCTTGCAGCCCGTCTGCACTGCTCAGAAAACTTCATATCTGCCTGCACAACCACTACCAGGTCCCTTTCATTCTCTACCACTGTCAGTGTAGTACCACAGAGTTGATACGTTGCTCTGGGGTTGCTGTTTCCCATATGTAGTACTTTACATTTGTCAATGTTAAACTTCATTTGCCACCTCTCAGCCCATCTGCTCAACCTTTCCAGATCCTGTTGCAGTAGCATTGTGTCAGTAGTGTCCTTGACAACCCTGCCAACCTTCGTATCGTCTGCAAACTTGGACATTAAGCTTGATATACCATCATCAATATCATTTATAAATACAGAAAACAATAATGGACCCAATACTGAACCCTGAGGGACTCCACTAATAACATTAGTCCACGATGAGCAGTGTCCATTGATTACCCATGTTCAGTCTCCAGAGCTAAGTTCCAGTCAACCGTTCCCCATTTGTTCCATCATGCAGTATGACTGATGACTTTTGAGGTTATGATGAACATCATGGCGAGATCAAATCTTCCTTACATTTCAAAGGTACAGCTCTAAAACGGTGTTCGCAGGCCAGCTGCTAGTTAGTACACCGCACCAAACCTATTGGTAACTCTTTAGGAGGCTTCCGGATCAGCTAATGTTTAATCTTGCTACCTCTACTCTGCCAGATAGTGACTGGAGGGAGTCCGAGTAGTGTATATGAGCAGGGCATTGTCGAGGCCACATTATGTGAGGAATCTGGGTATATTCTTACCATGTGTACGCCATGTCCAAAAATTTCATTACTTCATACAGCATGTCCCACCCACTTTTTCTTACTATTGAATACACCATGAATTGTCAAACTAATAGAGTAAGCTTATATAGAGTTAAAATTGTATCCCAAATAGATAAAGTACATACAAAATTATAATAAATTTTAGAGAGAATGTCACTAATTTCTTGTCGACGAAGTTCTGAAGAAGTTTCTTCCGCCATATCGTGTAGAACTTGGTGTAATTCTTCAATCTGAGAATGTAGAGCTTTGATTGCTGCTGCTCTATATGTCCAGTGCGTATCGGTGTGACCCTTCAGTTATATTTAAAACCAGCATTAATATATCCCACTTGCTGGTTGATCTAGAGAAAAATTTATACAGGGCATGTACAGTTCCAAAAAAAGTCATCATTGTCGGGGTGATGCATGCCAAATGGTAATGCATGCTTCCCAAATTACTAGATGGTAGATGACTCTCATCAACCGGTGCAATACCACCACTTTGCTTATTGGAGGCTTGAAGTGGTGGAACCTGTGTTTAGTCTCCAGAGCTAGGTTCCGGTCAACCCTTTCCCATCTCTTCCATCATGCAGTATGACTGATGACTTTTGAGGTTATGATGAACATCGTGGCGAGATCCAATCTTCCTTACATTTCGAGGGTACAGCTGTAAAATGGCATTCGCAGGCCAGCCGCTAGTTAGTACACTGGACTAAACCTATTGATAACTCTTTAGGAGGCTTCCAGATCAGCTAGTATATAATGTATATGACTGCCAGGGTCTTTCTTTTGAGTCCCCAGTCTGCTCGACTGATCCTGGCAATCATACCTGCATAATTTCTCACTTTCTTCGCCAAGTAGATCAAATGGGGGTAAAAAGTTAATTTTGAATCAAAGACCACTCCAAGATATTTTAGTTCTGTTACCATTTTTATAGTGGTTGTGTTAATTTTGATTTGTGGACGTCTTCTTATGTCCAAATTGCCTTTTAGAAGTATTTGTTTGGTTTTTTCAGGCGATATTTTGAGCATGTGCATTTGTGCCCTTCCATCCTAAAATGAGATCTCCAGACCTGTATACAGTACTGAAGGTGTGGCCTGACTATTGCCTTATACAAAGGGATAATCACTTCCTTGTCTCTGCTAGCAAAATTCCTATATATCATTGACAAAACTCCACGACCTGCTCTGGCCGCCCATCTGCACTGCTCTGAGAACTTCAAATCTGACTGCACAATTACTCCCAGGTCTTTTTCATTCTCCACCTCCCTGAGGTGGAGAATGAAAAAGACATGGGAGTAATTGTGCCACACAGTTGGTATGTTTCTCTTGGGTTACTACTACCCATATGAAGTACTTTGCATTTGTCAATGTTAAACTTCAGTTGCCACTTCTCAGCCCATCTGCTTAACTTTTCTAGATCCTGTTGAAGTAGCATTCTGTCTTTATTGTCATTAACAACCCTGCCAACCTTTGTATCATCTGCAAACTTGGACATTAAGTCTAATATGCCTTCATCAATATCACTGATAAATACAAAAATAACAATGGCCCAGCACCGAACCCTGCAGGACTCTGCTAATAACATTAGTCACTGTAGAGCAGTGTCCGTTTATTACAACTCTCTGCCGTCTCCCACTCAATCATCCCTTTATCCATTGCAGTAACTTGCCCTTAATGCCATACCACTGCAATTTGTATAGCAGTCTTCCATGTGCAACAGTATCAAAAGCTTTCCTGAAATCCAAGTATATGATATCAAAATTATTTTTGGCATTCAGTTCCTTTGTGACCATATCATAGTATCCAATCAAACTGGTCAGACAAGACTTTCCCTTAACAAACCTGTGCTGTGTCTGAGCTATTAATGCTGTCTTGTCTAGGTGATCCTGTATCACCTCTTTAACCTGTGACTCCATTATTTTCCCCGGAACAGAAGTTAAACTAACAGGTCTATAATTATTTGCATCACCCTTTGAATCCCCTTTGTGAATTGGGATACATTTGCACATCTCCAGTCCATGGGGACCTCCCCTGACTCTAAGGATCCTCTCATAATTATGGCTAAGGGTTTGCTTACTTTCCTTGCTGCCTCCATTATTACTGGATAGATTCCATCTGCCACAGATGCCTTTTTTATGTTTAACTTCAACAGTTTCTCCTCCCCTTTGCTCTCAGTTATTACAAAATTACTTAGCTTCTTGTAGGAATTTGATAAACTTCCGGCATTCCCTTCCTTGAATAACTCCTCATGTGTAAATGTAGATGCAAAATATTCATTCAGTTTATCAGCTACTTGAGCAGGATCATCAATAGTCAAACCATCTATGTTAAGTAGACCAATCTGATTCAATCCCTTCCTTCTAGAATTTACATAAGTAAAGAACTCTGCTGTTTTTCTTTGCCTTCTTTGCCAAAGATCTCTCGTAATCTGCCTTCACCTGCATAACCTCCTTTGTGACTTGATTATAGACTTGTATCTGCCATAGGCTTCTGTGTCGCCTGGTAATTTATATGCATCCCATGCATTTTTCTTCTCTGATACGAGCCTCATTAATTCATCCAATATCCATTTAGGCCTGAACCTTGAACAGTATTTCTTAGTTGGTATGAAAAACCTAGTAGCCTCTGAGATTAAGTCCCTGAAGGCTTCCCATTTAGAATTCACCATTGGTAACATCATCAGTTGATCCCACTGTATAGAATTTAAAAACTGTCTGAAACCACTGTAGTCACCTTTACGAAAACAAAAACCCTTCTCTTTTCCCTTGATGGTAGTTACATCTTTAAGTAAATCCCACATCAGTACACTGTTATCACTGCCACCTAGTGGTTCCTTTATCTGCAAATTCTTAATGCATGAATAATCACTGCTGATAATCAGATCAAGGGTATTATTCCCTCTGGTTGCCCCTCGAACATGTTGCTGTAGAAAACAATCCTCCAATAAATCCATGAAACCCACAAGCTCCAGTCAATATCTGGAAAGTTAAAATCCCCCATTACAAGACACTCTGATTTACTGGCCCATTCTATGTATCTGCACACCTGTTCATTGTACTCATCAGAGTCATTAGGCCGATAACTTACTCCTACTCTCATTTTCCGTTTCCCATTGTTTATGTCACACCAAACAGACTCAACATTGCACTGTTGAGTCTGTTTGGCACCACCCACGTTGACTGGATGCACTTCCTTAGATTTTGTGTGTTTCTTAACTAACAGCATCACACCTTCTCCCTTCCTACCCTGTCTGTCCTTTCTGTACACATTGTACTCCCCAAATTCCAATTCTGCACTGCTTATATCGGTGTGTCACCATGTCTCTGATATCCCAATAATATCTGCCTTTGATGCCTTGATCCGCACTTCAAGTTCATAAATTTTATTTACTATTCTTCCAGCATTAGTGTACATGCAAGTATACATGCACTTGTTCTTACTCTTTAGTTACCCTAACACGGCCCATAACTCTTAATTTGTATTTGTACAGAATTTGTTTTATTAAAATTTTGTTCTTATGCATGTATATTTTACCAAATTCTTTTATGCAATATTTTAAATAATTACATTCATAAGGAGAGTTGCACACTGTAGACCTTTTACCATTAAGGATAAATACAGAAAGAAGGCAAACAGTGAGTCAAAAAGTAGTGTCATTTCAGCCACCATACTTTTTGAAATTGAAGAGTCTCTTGTTGAGACATTCAAGTAAGTTTATCTGCTAAAATGAATATTCACTCAAATAGTATATACATATATATATTGTCTAGACCAGTGGTGTCCAACCTTTTCTCATATAGGGGCCATATTTAAAATTAGTTTGTTTTGTGGGCTGCACAGAGTGATTTGAGAACAATTAGTGTTACATTTTCCATATCTTGTTTCTATTTACATGTTAGTTTTCTATTTTCAGGTTCTATATATAAATCCAACACTCATGTGCAACAAAAAATCTGTATGATTTATTTTTTAGATTTTAAAATTATAGAAACATGGCTTGTTTTTTAAAAAAAAATATATATTTTTTTTTAATACCTTACTTTTGCTTTTAAATGCTCACTTTAGAGTGGCGACCATGGAAGATAGTCAAAATTGGTGTCATGTTCTTCAAATCATTCTTGCATGATGCTGTTGCACTGTCATTCATAGTATAACATTGCAGGGTGAAGTAGGTCTGGATGACATTCAACCTTCCACCAGTATCAGCAATCACACACTGCCAATAAAACATTCCCCATACAGTGATACTAACTCCAGATGCTTGGGTTGTCTTAACAAGGCAAGCAGGGTCCCTCACTTCTTGGGATTCATGCCACACCACTCTCTGCCTACCATTAGAGCAAAACAAAGTGTATCATGATTCATCTGACTGCATGATTTTCTTCCATTCCACTGTTCACTATGTTCTCAGCACCACTGCAAGCAGATTTTTGTTTTTCTCTTTTCAGATGGCTTCCAAATAGGCAAGTGACTGCCAATACCCACTTTCCTCAATTCCCTGCTTATTATTATTATTATTATTATTATTATTATTAGCCATATGATGCAAAGAAGCCTGAGGCTTATGCTGCACCACTCAAAAAAAAAAAAATTTTCTGAATTTCCCCAAGAGAGAGAGATAGAAGGGAATCACCAAGAAAAAGAAGAATGATGATATCCAGCTCAGGACCCTGGGTGTGCCAAGCCCATATCACATGTGAAGTTAAATGGTATGGATTGCATAGGGCAGTTATGGGCTTGGCCGAATTCTAATGTTATTTGCTGGATGTGCTATTTTTCTGTACAATCCTCCTTTTAGAGGCTACACTCTTGAAGTATTGTTTGTCTGCCACATTTACACCTTTGAAATGTAGAACTGCTTGCTTTCCATTCATTAAAACCCTTTGAGATGGATGCCTCTGAGAAACCAGTTATCCTTAGTTTATGGAATTGTGGCTCCTGCTAAATGTACACGATAAGATGTTTTTCAGTCTCCCCACATTCTGGCTTCATATTACTACAGTTGAATGACCTGTGCAGTCTTTATAAATTCAATTAGGCAACTTTTTTTTTTTTTGCTGATGCTGTATGAACTTGCTTTCTTGCATCATATGCCAATGCTAATAGGAATACTCCCCTGCTTCCTGAGTATGAAACTGACTCACATTATTGATACTTTTATGAAATTTCAATATTTGACTTGAATATTAAAGCTCTGGCTTATATTAAATTTTTTTTAACCCTTAAAAGTACTGATGTGTCATCTGACAGACTGCCGCTATTTTTAAAACTGCGATATCTCTTTTAATTGATAATTGATAATTCTCTCTTAGTGTACTCTCAAATAGGAAGACAACAAACATTTCCTATGCGTTAACGAAATAATCCAAATATTACTGAAGTTATCTGAATTTGAAAAGCGAGCATCGTCTGACAGATGACACGTCAATACAGATGTAATTGCAGTCGCCCGTAGTAGACTACAGTTACACTTACAAGTTGTTCTTCAGTAAAATGAGTAGTAAAGAGTAGTGATGATGATTTTGAAGAAACAGTGCAAAAATGGTATAAAGAGTGACAGTGATGTAATGCAAGTGAAATAGAAAGGGATGTTGATAATGATTTTGCAATTAAGTGAGCATGATACAGCATCTGAAATATCAGACGATAATGAGAGCAACAGTCAAAATCCTGATCCAGAATTTTAGATGCTGCTTGCAATAATGCACATATAGTCCACCAATCTTATAGAGACAATTCTTAATTACCAGAAAAATCAATTTTTTTTGAAAAAAAATTGCAAGGCAAATGGTTGAACCACAGTAAACCCCCACGAATAGCGGGGGTTACGTTCCTGAGAAATGCCGCGAATACCGAAAACGCGAATACTGAGTTATGGCTCCCATAGTAATAAAGGGGTTACATTCCAAAGTATGAAATATATAAGAAAAACTAGTCTAAAATTTTGTCTATGTATGTATTATATGTACCTTCATAATATGACTATGTAAGACAGCACATAGTGAAATGCAAGCATATGGCATCGAAATGAAAATAAGAAACAATTTAATATTAAATGTAATATTTATTAGAAATTTCAAACCAGCGCCTTTACTAGCTAAAAAACTTATCCCGCCAGTGCTATCAAGTTTCGTTAAAGTGTTGATAAAGGAGTTTTGCCTTTTCACAAATGATGATGAACTTAACAGCATTTTATTTTGAGTTCGGTCTTCTATCCACAGATTTAAAGCTTTTTCCATTTTTTTCTAATTTAACATCACGAGTTACAGAGCAAATTTTTGAAGCAATTAGCACGTTTTCATGGACACTACGGCGGGTTTTTTCTTCCGATTTCTTGATTGATAGTACCGTTGACTCATTGATTTTATAATGTTTTGCCACTGAGGAGACATTTTCACCATTAGAAACTTTGTCTAATAACTCAATTTTATTCGCTAATGTCATCACCTTCTTTGATCTTTTCACATTTCCCTTGTTATTCATAGCCATATTTTTGTACGGGGTTAGAAAGAACTTGTCCAAATAAAGTCACTTTCTTCCGTTAACACGCTCGAAAAAGTCTGTTTTACACTGCAAAATGGTAGATTAATAACTATTTTTTAAGCATATCAATTTATAAATTGATAAATTTATTCAATTTATAAGCATATAAATTAAAAACAAACGACGAAACCTCCCATGGCAAGCACATAACACATACTGAACAAGGATTAGCGAGAAACATCCACGCTCGCGATTTTGTCACCCTCTCCCCCCCACCCACTGAGCGCTGTTTAGACCGGGGAAGATAATTTTAGCCACGCCCATGTTTTTTTATGGTGGAAAATGTTCAAGGCGCTTTAAAATTTACATTTTTTTAGGTTTCATTTTATATTAAATCAGCAACTGCGAATAGTGGGGGTTTACTGTATATGAGAAGAAGGGATGCAAATCCACATGTGCCTAGAAAAATAAAATTTTGCATATGCCACATTCTGAGTATTGAAGATATTGCTGTTTTAGATCTGATTGATGAAGATGTCCTGGAAAAATGCAAAATCTGTTCAATTTTCCCCAAGTAAAAAAAGAATGACAAATACCTCTAATTCGTGTAAGAAGCCTATATGTCTTCAGTATGCAAAAAAGACTGCCTCTGATATAGTATCGAAAATGTCTAAGAAAGCATATATTTAGCATTTGTAATTATATTGTTAGTCTGTTCTTTATTTTGTGTTTTATGTATATAATGATTACTTTTTTATTTCTGCAAAATACAGTGGACATGCATTATTTTATTTTTTTTTTCTCAAAAATAAGTGTATTATTTTTATACTTTTTGTGGATTTATATTATCATAAATTTTTATATTATGTGTCCAAAATAGAACTGAATTTCAAATAAAAACAAGTATGAAAAAATAATTTTGTTTCAAGGTAGTCTCACAGACAACATGTCAGTATGTAACTATGTCCCAATAACTGTATATCAGTACTTAAGGGTTAATAAGTTCATATATACTTCTGAATGTGGTAATTTCTTTAATGACCACCAACTCCTGTAACATGTTTTCAGAATTTCTTTAGATCCCAATCATGCACTGAAATGGTATGATTATAAAAGTAAACATTTCTTTTTACTCAATGCTTTAAATTAAATAATGCAAAAGGGTACTTTATGATCCAAATAGCCAAATTATTGTTAGTCAGTTTCTTTTGCTCATAGGTAACAATAGCATACTTGCTGTTTTTTCAGTTACCATGTTGCATTCTAATTAGTGTATTTTTACAATTGGTGTTGCATAATCTTATATATATTGTATATAAATTTATACTGAGTGGGCATAAATCATGGGGTACCTACCTAGTAACACATAGGCCCACCTTTCGCCTGGATATGCGCAGTCACACGGCAAGGCATTGAGTCCAATAGTTCATGAAAGTGTTCCGCTCCACAGGTATTTCCATCCAGCACCACTCTCCATAATTTTGTTGCATTCCTGGGTGGAGGATCCAAAGCTCGAATGGACCTTTCCACAGCATCCCAAAGATGCTCTATGGGGAGGCCATTCCATGATGGTAAAATCTTTGAAATGATCTTCGAACCATTACTATTATTAGCCATATGGTGCAAGGAAGCCTGAGGCTTATGCTGCACCAGCCAAAAAAAAAAAAAAAAAAAAAATTCTGAATTACCCTGATAAAGAGAGTGAGAGAGAAGGGAATCACCAAGAAAGAGAAGAACGGTGATATCCAGCTGGGGACCCTGGGTGTGCCAAGCCCATACTCACCAGATGTGAGCCCCATGTTCTAGTCATCACAACTCTGTGGGGAGGCACACAGCCCTGGCGGAAGAGTACATTGCACTGTGGGTGCACGATGACCATGAATGGATGCAGATGGTCTGCAAGGATGGACATGGAACCTGGACCATTCAGAGATGCATCTAGACATACCAGAGCTCACAATGTGCACCAGTTGAACACACCTCAGACTATTACTGACCATCTGTCTGAACAGTTCCTTTTGGCATGACAGTTGCATAGCTTCGCGCAGTTTCCGCCAGATGCACCCTCCCATCCAATCAAAATAACAGGAAACAGGACTCATTAGACAGGAGACCCATCTCCAATCATCCAAGGTACAGTGCCTGTGTTCTTTTGCCCAGTTGAGGTGTAGAGTCATGTTGTGGTGTTAGCAATGGGACTCTGGTGAGTTGGAGGCTGCCATATCCTATTGTTGCTAATGATCGGCTGATGGTCTTGATGGAGACGTTTCTGGCACCTCCCTCATTGAAGACTGCGGTGATTTGTGCCACTGGTACTCTCCGGTTGGCTGAAACAATGCAAGACAGATGTTGTCTGGTTCATCAACCACCTTTCTCTGGCCAACATGCTGTGCTGTCCACTATGAGGTGTTATTCCAGAAACGGAGTGTTCCAGATATAATCTTGATACTGTCGAATGGGGATAATGTAATTTCTGTACCACCTCTGCAATAGTGATCCATGCGCAGAGCACCCACTATCATCCCTCTTTCGGTGTGTTATCTCACAACGTTTATCCATAATGACAAATTACTGTCTGCATGAATGCAGTGTAGCTATATATCTGCTAAGCGGTGGGGCTTGTCCACTAGCAAGAGGGGTGACAGCGTCATGTTGCCCAGGACCCAGGTACCCCCCATGAATTCTGCCCTTTCAGTGTACATTGTCCAAAAAATACTAAAAAAAAAAAAAAGATTAAGTATTGAAATAAAAATGGAGGTTTTAAAGATTGGGTGGAAATAGTTTCAGATATTGAAAGAAAATTAGATCTGAGTTATCAGAATATTTTGGAGCGGGGAGCCAAGTGGGCAACTAACTTACATTAATTTTTAAAAAATATGGGAAAAATGGGGCAGTGCATATTTTCTACAATGTTCCCATCCCTCAGAACTTATAACATGTTATAGCAAGATGTGTGAGGTTGGAAGGACATTAATGTGGGTTTTTTTTTTTTTTTTTTTTTTGCTGTGGAGCCAGTTTCTTACAACTAAACATTTTTCAAAATAGAATTTAATTTTTGTTATCCGATTGTATTTAATAAATAAATACGAAAATCTGGTTATAACATAATATCATTCTTCTTATATGAGGAAGATACATAAAGTTGAGAAAGCAATACAGAAAACTTGAATATTATTAAAAATGGGCATTTTCAAAATGTCTGTCTATGAATTGTATTCTGTGACCCCATAGTTTTAAATTTAGGGGTAGCATAACACTGGATGCCTATGTGGTTGCAGGTTGGACACCCTTGCATTAAACTAGTGAAATGAGATGTCTCTTTCTGTAAAATAGCTTGGTGTAAATCTTGCTTTGTATGTATGAAAAAAAAAATCAGCTTTTTGATCACAATAGTTATTTCCTAACAGTATATTGAAAGTCTACTGTGAATACTGATTACTTGTATGGGATTAATGTACTATTATTAATTAATAATAGTAATAACATATTGGTTTTACTTCAATGAAACAAGAGTCATCTACTGTTTCTATAACTGTTAGGTGCTACTGTTTCAAAAATTGCTGCTGAATTAATGTGTATAAATCTTGCTTTTTTTTTTTATGGGAAAACAAGATCCACCTCCTTTCAGCTACAGTACTAACTGCATAGCTGCCAAATTGACTTTCAATAAGCTAGAGCTAATGCATAAACATCAACTTACTAACATTTTTCTGTCTGGATTTCTGTTTACATATTCTGTTGTGGAAGTTGATAGCTTAAATAAATTTAAGGCTGAACTAGACAAACATTTGGAGTGACCAGATGGGTGAAATGTTTTTTTTTTTTTTTTTGGCTGATGCTGTATAAGCTTTCTCTCTTGCATCATATGCCTCAACTAATGCTAATGCATTTACTTGTTTCATTACGACTCCCAGAAACTTGCTTTCTAGGCTGCTGCTCATTACAACAGAAGCAGTGCAAGAACCACTTTTGCCTCTGCCTGCAGCTACCATTAATCTTTTAGTCTGTGAATCCCCCCAATCTAGCAGTTTTCCAACCTACCTAACACTGCCTCGATAGCATTGGCAAATATTCTTGCACCCTTTCTATTTAAGTGTATCCCATCCCTGTAAAAGAAGTCTCTCCTGTGAGCAAGCACAAACCACGCTGAAAAAAATTTTACCCTGTGAGCCTTGAACAATCTCTCCAGGGCTGAATTGATTGCCAAGGCTCTCATCATATACTCCCTCCTATTGTGTCTGGGCAGAATTGCAGACACCTTCAAATTTAACCCTAACTCGCAACTTTTTTCCACTTTAAAGAGTATGTTGGGGGGTGGGGGAAGAATCTGTAGCTAACACCTCTACTTCCCACCAAACTGATATAAAATTTTTACTGATTATTGATGACCATTCTGTTTCCATATACATCTCTACCTTTTAATTCACACATACATCCTCATCAGCCTTCTTGTTCTATATCGGTATGAAGTTCGCATTTGCTAATATGATCTGCACTGAGTCATCTGTACATCCTCCTCCAAAAGTTCTTCCAACACATCTGTTTTAACTCATAACACAATTTTTATTTTATAACTGCAACTTAATTCTAGCAGTGCTTTATATAATGCCCAAAAACATATCTTAAACTTCAGATTTTTGTGGAAGAAAAATATCAAATTCTCAAAAGAAAAAAAAAAAAAAGTGCTCTTCTATGTTTTTCTGAAAGGAAAATTTACAATTTTTCAAGAAATTTCTAGACTTTCTGGAAATCAAAATTCTAAATTTTTAAAAGTTAAAATGAGAAAATTAACAATTTGGGGAATTTATAAATGATAAATTTCCACAAACAAATTTAAAGAAATGTAAGGAAATTGGCAAGGCTGGAAAAATACTGTGACAAATGTTATTAACAATCAAAAGGCACTAGAAGAATAAAACAACATAACTAATGATATATCATACTTTTTGGAAGCTCCTTACCATAAAAAACAAATTTTTACTGATACAAATTCTATCATTATCATGGAAGTTAGTGTCCAGCGGGATAATTATTAATTCTTTACTTCCCCAAATGAATTTTTACCAACTGTCCAGTGCTCCTTAACCGACATGCACATGTGTAAAACTTATAATTGTTTCATCCATAGGATAAAATTACCACTGCTAATACTAATGTATATGGCATTAGTATTAGCAGTTTATACAGTATCAACAAAAAAAAAAAACACATGTCCCATATCACCTGTCCGTTCCTCTAACAGTTTGTCAAGTTCTTTCTGAAATTTATTCAAACTACCCATCTCTACAATACCAGATGGAAAGTTTGCTCCAACAACTACCTGACATCTAAAGGCAAATTTCCGTACATCTATCCTTCAACCATCCTTCCTCAATTTGAATTTATGAATATCCACTCGAGTATGTAATCTGAGCAAGAGGAAGGATTCCATCGGCACTGAACTTACTATAACTATTCAAAGCCTTAAACACATCAACGGTATCTCACTACAGGTGCCTTAGTCTCCAGGTGATGCAATCTGCAGAAATGAAGCCAAGAAAGGAGAGTACCCCTTAGTTCCCCTCATTAATCCTGTTACTCTTCTTTGCACATGTTCCAAAAGATCCGCATCCTTCTGCAAATGAGGCTTCTAGATCTATATGCGTACTCAGAATGTGGCCTAATCATTGCCTTATGTAAATTTTTACCAAATTATGATATTAGGGTTATCCATAATTGATTACATAAAGCCATATCTGTGTCTGTAAATTGCATGTGTTCACTGGCCGATTTGCTTGTTTGCTAGATGAAAAAAAAAACAGGCTTCTAAGGAAAAAACCTTGCTATCTACACTTGAGACCAACTAACTCAGCCATGGAATGAAAAAAGGTCACTAAAGTTCCTTGCGTCATTGACAGAATTTGAACCCGGGCCTTTTCCACCCGGTGTGGGGCAGACAGTGACGATACCACTGTGCTACCCACGCAGACTCATTGCCTTATGCAATGGGATAATCATCTCCTTATCCCTAATGACAAAATTCCTGAATATCCTTGACAAAACTCCAATAACTATCATGACAGCCTGTCTACCAGCTCAGAGAACTTCATATCTGTCAGCACAATTAATCCCTAGGTTCCTGCATACCAGCTATGTAGTATCACAGCTGGTATGAAGTATCTTGCACGTCAAGGTTAAACTTCAATTGCCACTTCTCAGCTTGTCTGCCTAATTTTTATAAAGCTTTTTGCAGTAGCATACCCTGATTACTTTAATTTATCATGTCACCCTGAAAACATAGACATCAAGCCTGATAAACCTTTACTATTTACTGAAAACAGCAATGGGACCAGCATCGAACTCTGGCGGATTCCACTAATAATATTTGTCCAAGAAGGGCTGTGTCCACTGATTACGATTGTCCCCTCCTGCTCAACCATCCATAGCAGCAACTTGCCACACTATTCCAATTTACCATTAAGCTAGGAAGCCATAAATTACAAAACATATGTGCAGGCACGAAAGGGTAAGCATTTAAACTGAAATAAACAATTGATTTTTTGTTGTTTGTTTCAATATAAAAATTCCGTCGTTCCCCTTGCCTGTTCGGGAGAGGGGGGAAGTAGCTATATAGTAATTTCGCCACTAAGTTTGCCTAACCAAACAAGTTACGCACGAGTTTAAATGCGTTCTTATAGCATACCCATTAATCATAATCAATAGCATAAACATAAGCATTACCAACTTACTTTACAATGCTTCAGGGCGGTTTTGAAATCCTTCTCACGGATAGCTTCTCTCGCTTGTTTTAACAATGATTTTGCCTCTTTAGTATCCATTGTATATAAAACTAAATATTTTAAAATATATCTACATAATTTTGAAAATGTGCTTTATACATATTCTTCTCTTATGTAGCGAAATACAGTAATGTTATTGAGCCATTTTATTATGTATTATTCTAAGTATATGGTCGTTCACAAGGAGAGCAAAATTTATGCTTATTTGGGAAAAATTAGAGTAAACTGAAATTTTCTACAAATATGAAAATTCAATGAATGGGAAACGGTCTTCGTTCTAAAACTTAGACCTACTCTCCAACATGATTTGACGCACGTGTGAACAAAACTCAGCCACCTATTTCTTCCCACATAAATAAATAAATTACACGTGTATGCTGAAATATTAGCGACCTCATCGCACAAGATTAACAAAATATAGTTAAAAAAAAAAAAAAAGGCCAGAAGATTCAAAAATTAAAAACAAGAAATAATTTTATTATAGTAAAAAAGTTTTATAATTAAAAAAATCCTAAATTAATTATAATTGAAGATTGATAAAGAAGTTGGAAACAGTGAGAGAAAATGTTCCCCATAATGAACTAAGTGGCCTCTTTACTAAGGCGCTTCCCTTTCATAAAATGAGCTCTCTTTCCCGCTTTTTCCGTAGCGGCAATATGATGGTACCTCTCAGTATAAAACAGGTGAGCAGATAAATTGGATTTTGTAAGAAATGCAATGCTACAATGAGCAAGACAAAATATTTAAATTACTCTGAATTCTAGTCGGCGCGGGCAGCGGCATAACCAGGTTATGAAGTGAGGGGGGGGGGAACAAAGGGATAAAATAGGAGCCAATTGTTTGTTTGAATGTAATTTTTTTTATAGTTTTCATCATATGATAGGGGGGGCATTCGCTTATACGCGAAAACCTGATTAGGTTTGCACGTATGAGTATGTCGTATTACTAGTAGTAGTACAGGCAAATATACCCAGGGGCTCATTGGTGATTCCTCTCTCTCTCTCTCTCTCTCTCTCTCTCAGGGTAATTGGGATTTTTTTTTTTTTTTTTTTTTTTTGGCCGGCGCAGCATAAGCCTCAGGCTTCCTCGCACTACATGGATAATAATAATAATAATAATAATATGACACAAGAAAGCAAGTTTAATAGTATCAGCCAAAACGCACACACACACACACACACACACACTACAATCTGTACCCTCCCACGATTTGTCAAATTCTACCTTGAATTTATTCAGACCATTCCCTTCCACGACAACAGACCGCCGTATCCAAGTGGTCAGGCGCGAGGGTGCATAAGTACACGTGCCTTGAATGACCGAGGTTCAAGCCCGTGACTGCTAAATACGGTACTGTTTCTTGTATTCTGTCTATCTTGTGAACTCCTCTGACCGTTTGGTCGTCCCGGAGTATAAACGGAAAATTTATTTTTAGCCATAAGCTGAAGGCAAACTTCCACAGAGCTATCCGGCGACGATCATTCCTCAACTTAAATTTCCGTCCCTACTGTGTGGCGGTCTCAGCAAGACAAATACCAATCACATTCAGCTTAGTAAATCCATCCAATGCTTAAACACCCAGGAAAGAGCACCCCATTGTTCTCTTCACCAGTTTGGTTCCCTTCTTTGCACATGGAGGGGTTCACATCGGGTGAGTGTAGGCTTTGCACAACCAGGGTCCTGAGCTGGATATCATCATTCTTCTCTTCTTGGTGATTCCCTTCTACTTTTGACTCTCTCTCTCTCTCTCTCTCTCTCTCTCTCTCTCTCTCTCTCCCTCTTTCTCTTTCTCTCTCTCTCTCTCTCAGGCTAACTCGGGAATTTTTTTTTTTTTGCTGATGCAGCATAAGACTTAGGGTTACTTGCGCCATACAGCTAATAAAAAAAATTTAAAAATAAAAAAAAACGTACCAGCAGATCTACACCCTTTCTAAAGTATACATTGTATACTTTAGAGTATACAATTCTTTAGAGTATACTTTAGAGTATACAATGTATGCAAGTATACCTGTATACAATACTCAAGAACTTTGTCTTTTACAAATTGATAATCATTAGCATTATCAAGGAAATCTGATGCAAGAAAGCAAAAGTTACATAGCATCAGCCAAAAAAAAAAAAAAAAAACCCCTTCTCATTTCACTCATTCACCTGCTCCAAATGTTTGTCTAGTTCTGCCTTTAATCTGATTAAGCTATCCACCTCTACAATGACATATGAAAGTTTTGTTCCAGCAATCAACTACCCGCTGGTTAAAGCCAAACTTCTGCACATATATTCTACAACTGTCTTTCCTCCATGTGAATTTATGCCCCCTCGGGCGATTATTCTGAGCAAGAGGAAGAATCCCATCAGTATTGAGCATGCTCAAACCATTCAAGACTTTATACACCTCAATCAGATCACCTCGCAGGTGCCTAGTCTCCACACACTGTAATTTGCAAAATTTAAGCCTTTCTTCGTAAGAGCAACCCTTTGTTCCATTCATTAATCTTGTTGCCCTTCTCTGTACTCGTTCCAACAGCTCTACATCCTTTTAAAATGAGGCCTCCAGACCTGTATACAGTACTTAAGGTGTGGCCGGACCACTGCCTTATAGAAGGGCTAATCACCTCGTTGTCCCTGCTAGAAAAATTCCTGTATATCATTGACAAGACACCATGGGCTTCTCTTGCAAACCGTCTGCACTGCTCAAAAAATTTCATATCTGCCTGCACAATTACCCCCAATCCTTTTTACTCTCTACAGCTGTCAGTGTAGTACCACACAGTTGATACGTTAATCTAGGGATACTGCTTCCCATATGCAGTAATTTACATTTGTCAATTTTAACTTCATTTGCCACATCTGCTCAACTTTTCAAGACTCTGTTGCAACAGCGTACTGTCATTAGTGTCCTTAACAATCCTGACAAACTTCGTATCGTCTGCAAACTCGAACATTAAGCCTGATATACAATCATCAATATCATGAATAAATACAGAGACCAACAATGGACCCAACAATGAAACCTGAGGGACTCCACTAATAACAGCCCATAAACACCAGTGTCCATTGATTACCACTCTGTCTTCTCTCATTCAACCACCCCTTTATCCATAGCAACAATTTGCCTCCAATGTCACACTGCTCAAATTTGTGCAGCAGTCTTCCATGTGCAACAGAATCAAAAGTCTTTCTAAGGTCCAAATACATGTATATGATATCAAAATTCTTTTTTGCATCCAGTCCCTTTGTGACTACATCATAGTATCCAATCAAATTGGTCAGACAAGACTTTCCCTTAACAAACCCATGCTGTGTCCGAGCTATAACTAAAACCTTGTCTATATTATCCTGCAATGTTTCTTTAACTAGTGTCGCCATTAATTTCCCTCGAACAGAAGTTAAACTAACAGGTTTTTAATTAGCTGTGTCTTCCTTTGGTCCTCCTTTGTGGATTGGAGTCACATTTGCACATATCCAGTCCATTGGTACATCCTATGTGTCCAAGGAAGCTGTCATAATTATGGCTAAGGGTTTGCTTACTTCCTTTGCTGCCTCCGTCAATATAACTGGATAGATTCCATCCACCCCAAGTGCTTTTTTATGTTTATCTTCAACAATTTTTCCTCCAATTTACTCTCAGTTATTACAAGATTCTCTAGCTTACTGCCAGAGATTAATACACCTATGGCATTCCCCCTCCTTGAATAACTCCGCATGTGTGACTGTAGATGGAAAATATTCATTTAGCTTGTTAGATACCTGAGCAGGATCATCAACAGTTGAACTATCGATATCAAGTGGACTAATCTGAATCATCCCCTTCCTTCTAGAGTTTACATAAGTAAAGAACTCTTTGCTGTTCTTCTTTGAATTTTTGCCAGAGATTTCTCGTAATTTGCCTTTGCCTGCATAACCTCCGTTGTGACTAGGTTACAGATTCACTAATATCTATCATAGGCTTCTGTGTCAGCTGTTAATTTATATGCATCCCATGCTTTTTTTAATCTCTGCACATGTATGATTAGTTCACCTGATTGTCCATTTAGGCCTAAATCTTGAACAATATTTCTTACATGGTAGGAAAAACCTAGTAGCTTCCAAGATTATTTCATTGAATCCTTCCCATTTTGCATTTGCTGTTGGTAACATCATCAGTTGATTCCACTGTATATAATTTAAATACTGTCTCAGACAAACGTAGTCACCTTTACGAAACAAAAACACTTCCCTTTACCCCTGATGGTAGTTACATCTTTGAGTAAATCCCACTTCGGCACGCTGTGGTCATTGCCACCAGTGGTTCCTTTATCTGCAGATTCTTAATGCGTGAAGAATCACTACTGATAATCAGATCAAGAGTATTACTCCCTCTAGTTTCCTTCCAAACATGCTGCTGTAAAAAACAATCATCCAATAAATTCATAAAAGATTTGCTAGTTTGTGAGTGACCAATCCACAAATTCAAGTCAATATCCGCGAAATTAAAATCCCCCATTATAAGACACTCTAATTTACTGGTCCACTCTATTTCTCTGAAAAATTGCTCATTATACTCATCAGATTCATTAGGCCTATCGTACGCACCTACTCTCATTTTTCCTTTCCCAGTGCTTATGTCACACCAAACTGACTCAACTTTGCATTATCCCCCAACATCAATTGGCTGCACTTCCTTAGATTTTATGTGTTTCTTAACTAATATCATAACCCCTTCTCCCCTGTCTATCTTTTCTGTACCATTGTACCCCCAAATTCAAATTCTGCACTGCTTATGTCTGTGTGACACCAGGTCTCTGATATCCCAACAATATCTACCTTTGATGTCTTGACTAGCACTTCAAGCTCATCAAATTTATTAACTTTACCCCTAGCATTGGTGTATACACAAGTATACATACACCTGTTTCTACTCTTAGTTATCCTAACACAGCCCATGTATTTACTTTTTCCACTATGAATCCCAGCAATCCTGGAAATCACCTCCTTATCACTGCTAGCAAAGTTTCTATATATCATTAACATACCCCATCCTGGGAACAGGCCTGCACGCTGGTCAGAGAATTCCATATCTCACTGGTCTCTTACCATCAGGTCTTTTTCAATTTCCACTTCTCTGTGTGTAGTAACACGCAGTTGATAAGCTACTCTGGGACCATAGCTATCGATATATAGTGCCTTGCAATTGTAAATGTTAAACTTCAACTAGAATTTCTCATCCAATTGACCCAATTTCCCCATATTTTTCCTAGAAGAAATTAATATGAGGGGCCCATCAAGCTCTCAGCTGCCCAGCTCAACGGCAGAGCTCACTCCTGTGCACCAAGCAACACAGAGGCAATATCCAAGGCAGAATGCGTTTGTTCCAAAGGAACTAGGTATTGTTGGGGACTCTATTGTCAGAGCGACGGGGAATATACTATGCAAGAAGGATAGGTGGAATATGTCTGCAAGGGCAAAATTTGATGACGTTGTAGAGAATAAGAGATCTGCAGATTTACTTAACAAGTACAGTTCAATGTTGAAAAAAGTCACAAGATAGGGTTGAAAGTGAAAGTACCTGCAATTCTGCCCAGACACTATAGTAGGGAGTATATGATAAGAGCCTTGTCGATCAATTCGGCTGTAACGCCGCCTTTTCTCTCCGTTATAGCGCGGGCATGCTGTGTAACTTTCACCAATATCCATACAACCTTCAAGCATGCTCAACACTAAAATGAACGTCCAGAGAGTCGGGTTTTAAGGTGCTCGTCTACCAGTTTGTATTAGGACATAAACCTCACGTGTTCTTCAATCTTATTCGTGGAATAAAATTGGCAACATCGGAGGGCGTTGTGTTCTCCACCTTGATTCTCTATTGACTTAACAGAGCCTCTAGAGTGGCCGCAAATAAAGGTTCTTTCTTAATTTGGATTCCGTGGTCCGTGTGTAACCAGAGAATGTCATGAGGCGAAATTAGCAAACAAACATGGTTTATTAAACAACAACATTACATAACAACATTACATATAAACATACAATGAACATAATATAACAGTATCTAGTATCAAGATAATTGTTAAGTTAGTTTAAGGGAAATTTGGTTGGTACATTAAATCTGTGTATCTTCATGTAGTTAGGCAAACAACGATTCCTTTCCTTTAGATGATGACATAGATATTCTCCTATCTTAGTGTTAAATGAGTAGCAAAGGTAATTGCTGGGTAAATAATAGAACACAATATGGTATCATTGGATAATATTACTTTACTGTTACAATCACATCAAACGCATCTTGAAGCTTACTTTAATGAGAAGAAAGGTGGGTATAATATGACATACTATCATATACAATTCTATTGATTAAAATGGGGTGAACTTACCGCAAAGTTCCGAGCCACGTCGGAGCGAGGACTTCACTACCTCTGGCATCATCTTATCTCGCTTCTACTCGGGGTAATTTCACTCGGGGTAATACCGCTCTCTGCCTCTTTTCTCCTTACTGCTCTCGAATCAACTCGACTGCGACCACTGGACCACGGCAACTGGACAACTTTCTGATCAACGAACTGGACCACTCCCTCGACGACGACTCCTCTCCTTTGTTCTCAATCTCTATATATAAGTTTGTCCCCTTTCTGCCTTTCCCTCTGAGATGCAGGTGTTCATTTGGACGGTCAGGCAAAAAGGGTTTTTGCTTGACACTTTTAGGACCTGACTCACCCAGGGACGATATTTATTAAGGGGTTTGCATATTCGTGCAGGGCTGCTTTGGAGAAGTTTATGTGACATTCACCTCTCCCCTTTTTAGCCTCCCCACTACCAAACATTCCGCTGATACGTGATTCAGTCGGCATCAGTAGTATGACTCTTACAGGGGCGACTTTTCTCTCTTCAGAGTGTCATATTTCACATTCTCTCTTTTGAAAACATGCGTCAGCCCACTGCCTGGGGAAAGATGACCACTCTCCACTAGCTGGCGGCACATGACGGGGCGATACTGTTTCACTCGCGCGGCGTCACCTGCACACCACAGGGGGCAGCGATGCAACCTTCTCCGTTGGGGAGGGAGGAAGCTTTTACTTATACAGGCCGTGGAAAAGTATTAGCGTTACAAAGCTTACTTATTAAGATAAGTCCAAGAGGTAAAATAAAGCTATTTTACACGGCCCTGGATAGATTGTGCAAGGCTTAGGGGGTAGAATGATTTTTCTAAGCGTAGTCTGTGTTTGTTAACAGGAGAGATTGCTTCTACAGGGATGGGATGGGATACAATTAAACAGAAAGGGTGCAAGAAAATTTGCTGATGCTATCGAGGCAGAGTTAGGTGAGTTGGAAAACTGCTAGCTTGGCGGGGATACACTGACAGATTAGCAGCAGCCGCTGGCAGAGGTATAAGTGATTCTTGCACTGCATCTATTGAAATGCAATTGAACAGCAGCCTGAAAAGCAAGGCAATGGGAATTCCAGAATTGCTGGGAGTCATAATGGAACAAACAAATACATGGGTTGTGTTAGGGTAACTAAGAGAAGAAACAGGTGCATGTATACTTGCATGTATTGCAATGTTAGGATTATAGTTAATAATTTTCATGAGCTTCAGTGATAATCAAGACATCAAAGGCAGATATTCTTAGGATATCAGAGACGTTGTGTTACACTGACATAAGCACTGCAGAATTGGAATTGGAATTTGGGGAGTACAATGTGTATAGAAAGGATAGACAAGACAGTAAGGGAGGAAGGGTTATCCTGTTAGGTAAGAAACATAAAATCAAAGGAAGTGAATCCAATTAATGTTGGTGGACAATGCAATGTTTAATCTTTTTGGTGTGACGTAAGCACTGGGAAATGAAAAATGAGAGTAGGTGTGTGTTATAAGCCTAATGAATCTGATGAGTATAATGAGCAATTGTGCAGAGAAATGGAGTGGGCCAATAAATCACAATGTCTTATACTGGGAGATTTTAACTTTCCATGTATTGACTGGAACTTGTGGGTTGGTCACTTCCTCACTAGCAAGACTTTTGTGGATTTATTGGATGAGTGTTTTCTACAGCAACATGTTCGAGAGGCAACCAGAGGGAGTAATATTCTTGATTTGATTATCAATAGTGATTATTCAGGCATTAAGAATTTTCAGATAAAGGAACCACTGGGTAACAGTGATCACAGTCCACTGAAGTGGGAATTACAGTACTTAAAGATGTAACTACCATCAAGGATAAAGGGAAGTGCTATTGCTTTTGTGAAGATGACTACAGGGGTCTCAGACAGTTTTTAAATTCTGTACAGTGGGATCAATTGGTGATGTTACCAACGTTGAATTATAAATGGGAAGTCTTCAGAGACTTAGTTTTGGAGGCTGATAGGCTTTTCATTCCAACTAAGAAATACTGTTAAAGGTTTAGGCCTAAATGGATGTCAAATGAACTAATGAGGCTCGTGGCAGAGAAGAAAAATGTATGAGATGCATATAAAGTATCAGGTGACACAGAAAGCCTATGGCAGGTATAAATTAGTCTGTAACCAAGTCACAAAGGAGGTTAGGCAGGCGAAGGCAGATAACGAGAAATCTTTGGCAGAGGATGCAAAGAAAAACAGCAAAGAGTTCTTTACTTATGTAAACGCCAGAAGGATCAGATTCAATTAGAAGGGTTGACTATTGATGATCATACTCAGATAGCTGAAAAAATGAATGAGTATTTTGCATCTACGTTCACACATGAGGAGTTATTCAATGAGGGGAGTGCCAGAAGTTTATTAAACTCTAATAGGGAGCTAAGTGATTATGTAATAACTGAGAGCAAAGTGGAGGAGAAATGGTTGAAGTTAACATAAGGAAAGCACTGGGGTGGATGGGATCTCTCCCGTTTTATTAAAGGAGGCAGCAAAGGAAGTAAGCAAACCCTTAGCGATAATTATGAGAGCTTCCTTGTACTCAGGGGAGGTCCCCATGGGCTGGAGGTGTGCAAATGTATCACCAATTCACAAAGGGGATTCAAAAGGCGACACAAGTAACTAAAGACCTCTTAGTTTAACTTGTGTTCCAGGGAAAATGATGGAAACACTGGTTAAAAAGCATTGCAGAATCATCTAGACAAGACTGTCGTAATAGCTAAGACATAGCATGGGTTTTTTACAGGGAGGCCTTGTCTGACCAATTTGATTGGATACTATGATGTGGTTACAAAGGAACTGAATGCCAAAAATAATTTTGATATCATATACTTGGATTTCAGGAAAGCTTTTGATACTGTTGCACATGGAAGACTACTGTACAAATTGGAGAGATATGGCATTAAGGGTAAGTTGCTAAAATGTTTAAAGGGATGGTTCAGTTGGAAAAGAAAGAGAGTAGTAATCAATGGACACTGCTCTTCATGGACAAATGTTATTAGTGGAGTTCCTCAGGGTTCGGTGTTGGGCCCACTGTTGTTTTGTACATTTATCAATGATATTTATGAAGGTATATCAGGTTTAAAGTCCAAGTTTGACGTCCAAGTCATTAACAACCCTGACAAAGGTTGTCAGGGTTGTTAATGACAGTCAAATCAGTATGCTACTAAAACTGGATCTAGATAAGTTGGACAAATGAGCTAAGTGGCAACTGAAGTTCAACATTAGCAAATGCAAAGTACTGCATATTGGTAGCAATAACAGTAGAGATATGTACCAACTGTGTGGTTCTACACTCAGGGCAGTGGAAAGTGAAAAACACCTGGGGTTAATTGTCAGTCGAATATGAAGTTCTCTGAGCAGCGGAGACGGGCTGCCAAGGCAGGTCATGGTCTTATCAGTACTGTGTACAGGTCTGGGAGCCTGATTTTAGGAAGGATGTAGAGTTGCTAGAACGAGTACAAAGAAGGGTAAGAAGATTGGTGAGGGGGCTCATACCAAGAACGACTTAAGTTCTGCGAATTGCAGCGCCCGGAGAGTCGGCTCCTGCGAGATGATCTGTTTGAGGTTTATAAGACCTTGAATGGCTTGAGCAAGCTGAATGCTGACGGGATTCTTCCTTTTGCTCAGATTAACAACCTGAGAGGACACAGATTCAAACTGAAGAAAGACAGTTGTAGAATAGATGTGCGGAAATTTTCCGTTAACCATGGTAGTTGATTGGTGGAACAGACTTCCATCTTTTGTTGTGGAAGTTGACAGCCTAAATAAATTTAAGGCTGAGCTGGACAGGCCTTTGGAACGAATAGCGGGATGAAAGGGAGGGTTGTTTTTTTTTTTTTTTTTTTGGCTGATGCTGCATAAGCTTGCTTTCTTGCATTATATGGCTCTACGAATGCTAATGCAAATATCTTGCAGTTGTTTACCCTGATTACTATTTTTACCGCCCTTCCAATCTTTATATAATCTGCAAAATTTGACATTAAGTCTGATATATCTTCATTAATATCATTAACAAATACGTTTCCGAGCGGACAGAAATCATAGGATACCTATCTAGTAATCCGAAGGTCCACCTTTCGCTCGCATAAGGACAGTCAAACGTCGAGGCATTGAGTCCACTAGTTTATGAAAGGGTTCCACCGGAATTTTCATCCATACTTGCTGCACAGCAATCTATAATAACGTCTCGTTCTTGGGAGGAGGATCCTAAGCTCGAAATGCCTTTCCACAGCATTCCAAAGATGTTCTACAGAGTTGATGTCCAGTGAACGGGTAGGACATTTCATGACGGTAAAATCTGTGGAATGCACTTCGAACCATTTTCTAGTCACCACGGCTCTGTGGGGAGGCGCATTGCCCTGTGGGTGCACGATGACTATAAGGGATGAAGATGGTCTGCAAGGATGGACAAGTAACCTGAACAGTTCAGAGATGCGTCTAGACGTATCAGAGTTCCGAATGCGTGCCAGTTGAACACGCCCCAGACCATTACCAACCGTCCGCCGGCCTGAACATTTCCTCTTTGACATGACGGGTGCATAGCTTCATCAGATTTCCGCCAGATATGCACCATCCCGTTCGCTCGAAATAACTGGAAACGGGACTCATCGGACCAGAATAACCGTCTCCAATTATCCAAGGTCCAGTGCGATGTACTTTCGCCCAGTCGAGGTATAGAGTTCTGTGTCGTGGTTTTAGCAAAGGAACGATGGTGGGTCGGCGGCTCACATAATATATTGCAGCTAACGATTGCCTGTTTGTGTTGGTGGAGTCGTTTCTAGCACGTCCCTCGTTGAAGTCGGCGGTGATTTCAGTTACTGTCGTTCTCCGGTTGACTAAAACAATGCGAGGCAAACGTCGACGGCCACGTTTACCACAACCTTTCCCAACCCACACGCTCTCCACGATGAGATGTTTTCCGGAAATAGCGTATTCCCGATACAACCTTGACATTGTCGAAGGAGGATAGTGCAATTTCTGTACCACCTCCGCGATAGAGTGACCCATGCTTCGATAAGCAATCTCATCCCTCTTTCAAAGTCGATAAACTCACGACGTTTATCCATACTGACATCGAAATACCGTCTAGGTGAATGCACTGATGGAGTGTAACTATATACCGGCCAACGAAACTATGCGATTAACGGAAGTGGCAGGAAGAGGTGAAAGTGATACTTACATTGCTTCTATTGGAATGAGCAACAGCCTGAAAAGCAACGTGCTGGGAATTTCAAGAACTGCTGCGAGCATCATGGAAGAAGTAAATACATGGGCTGTGTCAGGGTAAATAAGAGTAAGAATGGGTTCATGTGTACTTGTATGAACATCACTGCCAGGAGTATAGTAAATAAATTTCAGGAATTTGAAGTGCTGTAAAAATATTTAAGGTGGATATTGTTGGGACATCAGAGACGTGGAATCACAGAGGTATAAGGAATGCAGAATTTGAATTTAGGAAGTACAAAGTGTACAGCCGACCGGACTAGCCGGGTGGGTAAAGTGCCTGCCTGGAAACCCAAAGGGCGCGGGTTCGAATCCTGCCTCGGGCTTGGATCAGAGTAAATGGAAAAAATTTGGGAGGTGCATTGTGACCACAGAAGCCGATGCACCAATAACTAATAAAAAAAAAAAAGTGTACAGAAAGAATAGGAAGGGAGGAGGGTTATGGGACGTGCTGTTAGCAAAAAACACATAAAACCTAACCAAGTGCATCCAGTTGATATTGGTGGATAGTGCAATTTTGAGTCAGTTTGGGAAGAAATAAGCACTAGGAAAGCAAAAATTTAGGGTAGGAGTGTATATAGGACAAATGACTCTGATGAGTACAATGAACAACATACAGAGAAATAGAATGGGCAAGTAAATCAGAATCTCCTATAATGGGGGATGTTAACTTCACAGATATAAACTGGAACCTGTGGGTTGGTCCCTCGCACGCTAGATGACTTTTGTGGATTTACTGGATGATTGTTTTCTACAGAGCATGTTCGAGAGGAAGCAACAGGGAGTAATACTCTTGATCTGATTATCAGCAGTGATTAATCATAAATTAAAAATTTGCAGATAATGGAACCACTGCGGCATTGGTCAAAGTGTACTGATGTGATATTTGCTTAAAGATGAAACTTCCATCAGCGATAAAAGGAAGAGTTTTTACTTCAGTAAAGGTGACTACAGTGGTCTCAGACAGTTTTTAAATTCTATACAGTAGGACCAACTGATGATGTTACCAACAACAAATTCTAAACAGGAAGAATTCAAGGAATTTATCCTGGAAGTACATAGGCTTTTCATACCAACTAAGAAATACTCTTCAAGATTTATGCCTATATGGAGGTCAGATGTATTTCGGAACGATAGGGAAGATAGGAGGAATGGTGGGGTCATGCTTCTTATCAAAAGCAGTCTGAGTGCGACGAAAGCTTTCCCGGATTCAGATGTTTTGCATGCTAGCAAAGAATCTGTATGGTGTTGGAAGTTAGATAGTTGGAAGCAAAGGCATAATGAGAGTGGGAGCAATTTACAGGCCAGGTGATCATGAAGACTATGATGAGAGCCTCTCATCATGGAAATGGGATGCAAATGGAATGGGCAAGTAACCATCAATATCTTAATATGGGGATTTTAATTTGCCTCTAATTGATTGTAGCAAATGGGGGGAAACTCCACATGGGAGAAAAATTTTTAAATCACTAGATGATTGCTATTTGTATCAACTTGTCAGGGAAAGTACTAGGGAAAAGAATACTCTAGACCTCATCATCATCACCCATGAACTAGTTGACATAATAGGGCTGATAGTACAGGAACCAGTAGCAGAAAATGATCACGGAGTTCTACAGTGGACGATGAAGAGAGAGAGAGAGAGAGAGAGAGAGAGAGAGAGAGAGAGAGAGAGAGAGAGGTCGCAGTAGTTAAAGTCAAAAGAATGGTTAGGCTTAAAGTGCTACATAGCTTCTATTAACTGGGTAGATATCTCACAGAGAGCGAATACAACTGAACTACGGTATACCTTTAAGACATTAATCAGAGAAGCTTTGAATGCGTATACACCATTAAAAAATACTCCACGAGAAGAATTCCAAGTTGGATGAATAATGAAGTTGCCAGATTACTTGAGCAGAAAAAGACATCATGGAAAAGTTATAAAGCAATAAAAAGTACAGAAGCCTATAACAGCTACAAATTGATCTGTAATAATGCCACAGAAAAGGTTAGGCTGGCAAAGGCATATTATAAGAAATCGCTTGCAAAAAGAGCAAAGGGGGAGGAGTAAAGTGAAAAAGACCTGGGGGTAATTTTGCAGTCAAATATGAAGTTCTCTGAGCAGAGCAGATGGGCTGCCAGAGCAGGTCATGGAGTCTTGTCAATGATATATAGGAATTTTGCTAGCAGGTACAGGGAAGTGATTATCTTGTTATTCAAGGCAATGGTCAGGCCTCATTTTAGGAAAGATGTAGAGTTACTAGAACGAGTACAAAGAAGGGCAACAAGATTGGTGAGGGGAACAAAGGGGTGCTCTTACCAAGAAATAGCACCCTTTGTTCTGCAAATTGCGGCGCCTGGAGAGTAGGTGCCTGCGAGGTGATCTAATTGAGGTTTATAAGGCCTTGAATGGGTTGAGCAAGCTGAATGCTAATAGAATTCTTCCTCTTGCTCAGATTAAGAACCTCAGGGGACACAGTTTCAAATTGAGGACAAAATTCAAACTGTAGGCAGAAAATGAAACTGAAGAATTGGAAACAAGCCCATTATGATATGCAACATTCTTCTCTTGAACAGCCTTAGCACATTTGGTGGAAAACCAAGGTTTAGATAAAGGACGAGATTTTAAGGTGGAATGTGGAATAAAGGATTCCATTCCTACAAGAATAATTTCACTGACACGATCTGAGCAAACGTTGACATCGTAAGTTTTGAAACAGTAATCCGACCAAGGAAAAGAAAAAAAGAGATCTCGCAGGTCATAACATTTTGCATTCACAATTGTGAATTACAATTACTCCCAGGTCTTTTTCATTTTCTACCACCTTAAGGTTGAACCACACAATTGGTTCGTTTCTACCCATATGCAGTACTTTGCATTTGAACTTCAGTTTCCACTTCTCAGCCCATCTGCCCAAATTTTACAAATTCTGATGCAGTAGCACATAGCCATCACTGTTTTGAGGGTTTAGCGATTCATATAGCAATTGTACTATCCACGAGGGCGATTAATATACGCATAGACCCCTTTGCTGCTTTTCCTTGTATTTTTTTGCCAGAGACTTCTCATAATATTTTTTAGCTTCCTTTACCTCCATTGTGACTTTATTACTGTCTAGTTTATGAATTCCTCATGTGTGAATGTAGATGCAAAGTTCCCGTTCCGTTTGTCAGCTATCTGGGCAGGATCATCAACAATCAAACCACCGATATCAAGTGGACCAACTTGATTCGTCCTCTGTCTTCTAGAGTTTATATAAGTAAAAAGTCTTTGCTATGTAAAGTGCAGCCATTATCAACCCACTGCAGGATGGAAGCTTCATCCACTACATTCGTTCCGATACGTGGTCGTCTCCTGCCTAGAATTACACCTAACTCCCGGTTGTTTCAAATTTCTTTATTAGCTTTCGAAACCCCACTGACATTGCTTTACGCAAATCTTTAAGTTTTTGATATTCAAGTAGTGCTGCACCGGCGTTACTGTTATTCTGGTAGAACAGTTTTACTAAAACATCACGTTCCTTTTTTGTATGAGCCATAATGGTTATTGACGGTGGCGTTGGACTTTCTGCTTTTATCTAACTGTCATTTGCTTAAGCAGCGTGTCTTGAAGTAAATGACTTTTACATTTGTGCAACGCCGTTTTCCCCTGGTGGCGGAAATTCAAACTATTTTTTTTTTTTCTTCTACAAATCGCTTTCCCTTATCATGCGAACTACCTAATAATCTTTATAATCAAAGTTTATTCTATCAAAAGTCATTTTCATAGTCAAAGTTAATTTTTAATTACATATTTTCTAATTCCGTTTAATCTCTTTTCTACTTTATGATCGACTTTATATGCATACATTTTTTATCTGAACCCTCTAAATTCCTTCATAATTTTTCCATTGCATTTATCTTTCATTTTACTTCGTAGTTTCGTATTTAGTCTTAGTGCATTAAAGATATTTTCTGGATAATCTGCTGTATCAGAGTACTTTAATTTTTTTTTAATCTTCATAAAAGTCTTAAAAAAATACAGTTAAAATACTAATCTATCAAAACAATTTACATTATAGATGCAGATATCATAGCTAAATTGGATTTTCTTCCCTTAAAAACATTAACAGCATACTCTTGCAAAGCTAAATAAGATACTTGAGTTTGTAAATATTACCTCTTGCAAAATTATCAATTATCTGTATCAAATTAACTCTGAAATCAGAGTACAATACACAATCATAGAGAACATGATACCATGTCTCAAAAGTTCCACGCTGGGATGTTAGTTCATTGACAAGACCAAAATAAAATAATTTGTGATTCAGAGAGCCATGTCAAGTGATTAAATAAGACAACTCCATTAAAGGTAAAACCATTCGTCTATTTTCTTATCAATAGCAAACTCTACCCTTGGTATAAACATCCGTGTAACCTCGCCAGTTTCATTCTTCCCTTATCTCAATTGCCAAATATTCAATAACTTACATATAATATTTATTTTTCTTAGCTTATATCAGAAAGTAATATATCGGAAAGTAATATCAGAAGTGATATTCATAAACGTTATCTGTTTGGCCTTTTTTTAAGTTGTAACAGAATGCCCTGTAGGCAATATATAAATCGAGTGGCAATAGACCTGCAATCACTCGAACTGCATTAGTAGAAACGGTTCTTCTACAAACCCTCAACATAACCAGTATCATAGAACGCTGAATAGATAATAACTTTTGTCTAAATTTCACAATGGTTGTACGGACATACCAAACTGATGCCCCATAAGACACTATGGGCAAAAATACAGCTTTATAATATACAAATAAAACTCTTTTATTTAAATTCCACTCTGACCTAGTTATGGCCGACCGGGCTAGCCGGGTGGGTAAAATGCCTGCCTACCTACCAACTCAAAGGTCGCGCGTTCGAATCTCGCCTCGGGCTTGGATCAAAGTACTGCAAAAACCTTGGGAGGTGCATTATAGCCACAGAAGCCGATGCACCAACAACTACCAAAAAAAAAAAAAAAAAAAAAAGACCTAGTTATGCGAATGATTGCAGAACTATATTTCTTAATTTTATCAGCCAAATAATTTAAATGAGGAAAAAAATAAAATTTATCATCCACGTATATTCCTAAAATATTTTACAACTGAGACAAAGGGATCTGCACATCATTAATTATAATTTTAGGAGGCCTGTCATAATTAAGTTTTCCGTTAAGAACCATCATGACTGTTTTCTTAGTGGAAATCCTTAACTTGTTGTTATTAGCATATGATTGCAAACTTCTTAATATAATATCAGCTCTAAATTCAAGTTCCCTCCTAGATTTCCCAGGGACACACAGAACAAGATCATCTGCAAATGCTACCTTGTAAACATAGAACGGTATTGACGTGGATGACAAGTGTTTTCAACAGGATGGCGCGAGGCCCTACACAGCACGGGTTATCCTGGAGTTCGTGGATGAAATTTTAACAACCACCATCCTAAGGTGTATGACAGAGGACTGGCATGGCCTCCAATGTCATCTGATTTAAACCCATGTGATTTTTATTTCTGGGTTTATCTTCTGTAAAAACAGCGTTACAGAAGAATTAATGAACCAACTCTGATATTTTTTATATTTTATCTGTTTGGGAGGAAATATTGGAGCATGCTCTTTGCAAGTTCACACTCTGACTGCAACACATCACTGATAAATGTGGAGGACACACTGAATGTTGCATCCTGACTTTTCCAATCTCCTCATGGAATTTAGTCGGCCTCGAGAAGGGAAAGGGGTTCCATGGTTTATTTCCAGGAAACACTGGTTTTATCTCAGCTCACAAATATAGAAAAATGCCGTGTTTTTCTTTTTCTTAATTTGCTAAAAATCCTTACGTTATACAAAAAATGGATTTTTAGTTTCATATCAACGTTAAGAAACTTAAAGAAGACAGCAGATTAGAACAAAAACTCCATTCTACAAGTTTCAATTTGCAGGCCTATGTTTTTTCCTCCACAGAACCTAAGAACTTGAAAAATTTGCGAGTCACTACAACATGAAACAGGCCAAATGCGCCATTGTATTAAAACCTAGTCAAGTGGTCGGAAAGTTATTTTTTTCCCATAAAATGGAAATATGAACCGTCAGCTGAAGTTTATTGACATTTCAGGAAATTGGCAATTGAAATGTGAAGCAGCTGGGATAACACAAAACCAATTTAGTGGTTCACAAAATATGAAGAAAAGCTGTTTGTCACATAAAACAGATAAAGGGTAGCAATACTGGGGCAAAAGTTTGAATAACTGTTAAGCTCAACTTGTTTCTTTTATTTCACTCTGCACGCATAAACTTCGAAAAATCAACCACATATTCAAAAAAAAAAAAAAAGAAAAAAACCAGAAAAGACCATTTTACACCAGCACGAACAACTTCACGGAAGTAAGCAAAGTTAAATGGAACATGAGCACATTGTATAGGATATTTGTACCGCCAAGGTTGAAAAGAAACGCAAGAAAATATAAAAATACTGTACAGAAATATTTAGACAGATATCGAGCGAAATAAATTGGCACTGTTTGACTGAAATATTTGCATAAACAAAAGTTAGATTGAAATTATTATGATATGAAAAGTTAATTTCAACTTTTGATACGAAATTTTCAGGAAAACGCGGATTCACTTGGGGCAAGAGACGGACTGGCCATAAGACCTACCGGGGAAACTCCGGTGGACCGAAGGCCGATGTAATTTTCAATATTACACTGTGACTTACGATACATTCTAAATGTTGACTAATGTATAAAAACTAAATGCACAAAAATCATAATTAGAAAGTGTATTATTAAGAAAATAAAAATAAGAGTAGATAGTTACTCTAATTATTTGTAACCCCCCCCCCCCCACACACACACACTTCCTCACAGTATGGCCATAAACACTAGTTATTCCAGCACCCAAAGCACATGGTTGTGTTTCCAGCACTCAAAGCACATGGGTTTTGTTTCCCCCCCCCCCACCTCTTGGACCAACGCGGTTATAGTGAAGAGTAAAGTTTTGTTTTTAGCTTTTAATATTTATGTGCACTAGGATCCAAGGCTAAATCAGCTATATAGCTTTCAGGGAGTTTTTTTTTTGTTGTCATATTTATTTATTTTTACTGTAAATCTGTTTTTCGTTTATGTTTTGCACTGCAATGATAATGTTAAACAAGAAACAAACTATTAATTTGATTGTTCAATATATGCAGACTAGTAAACGTGTTTCTGAGTATTAGATATAAATAAATAAATAAAACTACTTTGTATAATTAAGAGTCGGCGCAATTACAGATTTGCAGTTATGGCAAAATCGCGTGGATTGAATGGAACTCCATGCCCATTGTTTGGTTTTATATTTTCAGGGAAAACATTAGTAAAACTTGATCGTGATCAAATCCCGAACCAGGGCTAGCGCTCAAGAAGCCAGTGACAGATTAAGACATGGGAGGGTGGGGGTGGAGAAGAAGCAATATAACAATGGCGATATAACCATGATTATATGTGATTGACATTAACTGAAAATTAAGAAGCGATTTTAGCTCTAACTTTCTGTTTTTCCCGTAAGAAAGAACAGATCCTAACCGAGAAGGCTATGATTTTCATGCAAGAAAACACAATACCTATGTGAACCAAATGACTATTTCCAATCGGAACATATATACATTGAAATCGGGCGTTTCACTGTACGTTGTACGTTTACCATTTTTCAGCAAATACCGTGACATTGATACTTCATCGTGATTGGCCCAGAACCAAATAACAGCCAGCCAACGGCGATCCTGTGGTCAGAAACAAATCATTAATATGCGATTCATGGTATGGAACAGTAGTCGGTGCGTCTGGCGCTGACTACCATGCTACGTGCAAAGTCACATCTTATTACATAGGATTAAAATGAATAAAGATTTAAAAGTGGAGCGCATCGAACACTGATTCTTTCTATATGAACGCTGAGTGGCAATTTTATTAGACATAATTACCCTCTTCATGAATGGAGCCCTCCTTCAGTAACACCATCATCACGTGTTCGTACATTTTGATATAAAGCAAGTAGAAAGATACGTATGGATGCATATGTCTCCGGCAAAATTATCATACAGCGAGGCCTGTCACAGCGGAGTCCGAAAGCGAAGAGTGGAGCGAAGGTATGCGACATCTCCTCCAACATTTTGACTAGTTCTTCCTTGAATTTATTCAAACTACTGGCGTTCACAACAGCAGATGAAAGTTTGTTCCAACAATCAACTACCCGCTGGCTGAAGGCAAACTTTCGCATATCTGTCTTGCAACCATCCTTCCTCAATTTGAACTTATACTCCCCCATGTGTGTAGTCTCAGGGAGAGGAAGAATGCCATCAGCACTGAGATTGCCCAATCCACTGAAAGCCTTAAAAACTAGGCACCTCACTGGTGCCTAGTTTACAAAGAGCATCCTTTATTTCCATCAAAATCTCGTTGCACTTCTGTGCACCCGATCCAGCAGACCCACGTCCTGCATGAAATGAGACCTCCAGATCTGATGCAGTCCTCACGATGTGGCCTGACCATTGCCTTTTACAATGGGATAATCACTTTCTTATCCCTGCTAGAAAAATTCTTGTACAATATGAATGATATTCCTATATCATTTACAAAACCCACGAGCTGTCCTGGCCGACTGTCTGCCCTGCTCAGAGAAATTTAAATCTGATTTCACAATCATCGCTGGGTCTTTTTCATTTTCCATCACCCTAAGCTTAGTACCACACAGTTGGTATGTTAATCTGGGATTACTACTACCCCATATACCCTCGTGAGTAGCACATTTGGTAGAATCGCAGTCCTTCCCCCACGGGTGGAAAAAACTTGGGTTGGAGTCTTGATGAGAGGAAATTTTTATGGACCTTTTTCATAACGTGACTGAGTCAGTCCATCTCAGGCGAGGTATTTTCTCCCGGAAACTAGATTTTCCGTCCAGCAAACAGAAAATCGACCACAGAACACACACACACACACACACACACACACACAATTTACAGACAGTATATACGGAGCGCGGTTTCCGTAGCCGAGTGGTCAGGAGCAGGAGTGCAGTAGCACAAGCTCCTTGAGTAGACTGTGGTTTAAGCCCCTGACTGCTAAATACGGTCGATCTGCCAACTGGCACTGGACCAGCGTGGCAGATTATGGTCCATTTTCCCTCAACGTGAATTGTTGAGGAGGCTTCCATCCTGCGGTGGGTTGATAATGGCTGCAGTTTACCTTTTTTTTTTTTATATACGGAGCAATATGGCGTTAGTCGCTAATGCTTCTAAAACACAGCAACAACTACTACCCATATGCACTACTAGCATTGGTCAATATTAAACTTCAATTTCTATTTCTCAGCTCATCTGTCTAATTTTTCTAGATCTCGTTGCAGTAGCATACCTTAATTATTGTCATTAATCACGCTGCCAATCTTTGTATCATCTGCACATTAATCTTGCTATATCTTCATCAATATCATTAATTAATATATGTCAACAATTATCTTCTAATGTAATCAAATGTCAACAAGTATCTTCTTTCATCTTCTCAACCTTCAAATCATACACGGTAATAATTATAATAGGTTCTAATATCTCTCCTGCTTGAGGTTTTCATAAAAAGATATAGAAAAAAGCCCCGAGGGACTCCACTAATAACATTAGTACATGAAGAGCAGTGTCAATTGGTAATCAATCTCTATTTTCTCTTACTCAACCATCCCTTTATCTATAGCAATAACTGGCCCATAATGTAGCCCCCCCCCCCCAATTTGTACATCAGTCTGTTATGTGCAGCAGCTTGGATTTCAGGTTTTCTGAAATCCAAATATATGATATCAAAATTATTTTTTTATTCACCATAGTATCCTATCAAATTGGTCAGACAAGATCGCCCATTAACAAATCCATGTTAAGGCTGCAGCATAACTGCATTCCCGTCTAGACAGCACCGCACTACTTTTTTTGACAAGTGACTCCATTATTTTTTTCTGGAACAGAAGTTAAGCTAACAAAGCTGTAATTACTCATGTCATCCTTTTATCACCTTTTTTGTGAATTGGGGATACATTTGCACGCCCCCAGTCCACAGGGACCTTCCCTGAATTCAAAGATGCCCTCAACTGGATGCAAAAAAAAAAAAAAAAAAAAATTTTTTTTGCATCCAGTTCCTTTCTGACCACATTGTAGTATCCAATCAAAATGTTCAAACAAGATTTCCCTTAACAAAACCATGCTGGGTCTGAAGTATAATCGCAGTCTTGTCTAGATGATCCAGCATTACTTCGTTAACGAGTCAGTCCAGGAACAGAAGTTAAAGTAAGAGGTCTAAAATTTCTCGTGCCACCCTTTGATTTTCCTTTGTGAATTGGAGATACATTCGCACATCTCCAATCTACAGGGACCTCCCCTGAATCCAAGGGTGCTCTCATAATTATGGCTGAGGGTTTGCTTCCTTCCTTCGCTACCACCCTTAATATAATTGGAATGTTTAACTTCAACAATTTCTCCTCCACTTTACTCTCAGTTATTACAAAATCCTTTAGCTCCCTATTAGAGTTCGATAAACTTCTCACATCCACTTCCCTAAAGAATTCCTCATGTGTGAATGTGGATGCAAAATACTCATTCAGTTTATCAGCTACCTAAACAGGATCATCAACAGTTGAACCATCGATATCAAGTGGACAAATTTGATTCATCCCTTTACTTCTAGTGTTTACCTAAGTAAATAAGTCCTGGCTGTGTTTCTTTGCATCCTTTGCCAAAGATTTCTCATAATCTGCCTTTTTCTTACCTCTTTTGTGACTTGATTAAAGACTAGTTTCTGCCAAACATCTGCCATAGGCTTCTGTGTCACCTGATAATTTATATTCACCTCATGCATTTTTCTTCTCTGTCAGGAGTCTCATTAGTTCATCTGATATCCATTTAGGCATACACCTTTAAGAGTATTCCTTGGTTGGTAAGAAAAGACTAGCAGATTCTATGATTAATTCCTTGAATGCTTCCAATTAGAATAAGCCAATTAGAATTTGCTGTTAGCAATCACCAGTTAATCCCAAAGTACAGAATTTAAAAACTGTCTGACACCACTGTAGTCAGCTTTACAAAAGAAATAAAATCCTTCCCTTTCCCCTTGATGGTAATTACAAAAATTATTATATTAGGGCCACCCGTATTCTCTTACATATACCCATATATGTATTATGACTGTAAATTGTGTGTGTTCTCTGGTCGATTTGCCTGTTTTGCTGGACGAAAAAACCCCAGTTGCTGGGAGGGGGGAACCTTGCTATCTATTCTCGAGACTTTAACCTTCCACTGCCAGCCACAAAGAAGCTCCTAGATACTCTGTCATCGAACATGTCGGATATGGGCATTGGCCTTATTCATGTTCCTCCCTCACACGGCGATGCCACCCTGCAGCGCATTTTCTCAAACTGTTTAGTAAAGGAAACCCTGACCATAACTGAGAACTTCCTCCCGTCCGATCATGTTCCGATTGCTGCGATGATATCTATGCAGGCACCTAAGGATGAACGTAGAAAAGTACAAACTACAAACACTGTCAGGAGAATATACAATCCCAAATACATCAACATTGGAAAAGTTACTACCCTTTTCCAACTTTACCCATGGAACATACTGGCTGAGCTTAACATAAATGAGGCTGCCTACTGGCTTTCGAGATGGATGGAATTCATTACAAGGTCTGCAATGTCCAAAACTTGCATCCTAAGTCCCCACTCAAAGCCATGGTGGAATGACTTCCTGACCAAGGCCTTTAGGGAAAAACAGGCAGCCCATGCCTCTTACAAGAAGTCGCCTTCACAAGAGTCATACACCAAATTTTCCAAAGCAAGGATGGATTTCCAGAAGAGGAAACAATTTTCTATTGACAATTTCATGAATGGCCGGCTATCCAGGGGAAAACGTGTGTGGTCCACTAGTCATACTTGCACCCCTCTATCTTTTGATGTCCAGGAATGGTGTGAGCATGTGCTCCGTATTAAGCGAGATCACCGTGAGTCCGAAGCATATCCTTGGAACGAAGCGTTTAACATTTCTTCACCTACTAGTAATACAGAAATTTCCGAAGAACAACTAATAAAAATAATAAATTCTCTACCTGAGAAGTCCACCATAGGAATTGACGCAATACCTCTTTTTAGTCTAAAAATTGCTTCTTATTTCATCAGCAAAGAGCTCACTCAACTCTACAACAAAGTTCTCAAATTTGCACAGGTACCTTCAAGCTGGTTATCATACAGAGTCGTGGCAGTTCCGAAAAAGCCTCATGCGAAAAGACCGGCTGACTTCAGGCCAATATCAATTGCCTCTCCCTTCCTGAAATGCCTCGAGAAGTGCATCTATAATGATGTAGCACTCGCAATCTTTGCGCATAGGCCAGAACATACCCATTATGCCATGCCTAATAGATCTACCGTAACCTGCCTACAGTCATTATCACAGAAAATACTTCAGGCCTGGAATGACAACGAAGATCTTCACACCATTTTTCTGGACATGAAAGCTGCTTTCGACTCAGTCCAGATAACACCCCTTCTTGTCTTACTTGAAAGATTCTACGGGATATCCGGAAATATGCTCGAGATCCTTAATAATTTGCTATCTAGGAGAATGCTTCACTTCAAAGGCGATGGCATTACAGTCACTAAAAGCGTCGAAGTCGGGATCCCACAAGGTGGTTGTCTCTCAGCCTTGTTATTTGCAGCAATATTCGTTCCACTAATGGATCAAATTCCAGCCTTCCTATCGTATGCTGATGATATTGTTTGCTACTTGCCATGCAAACGCCATGTTGGTGATGCACAAGAAAGACAAACCGCCTCTGAATCTGTAAACAGCTACCTAAATACATTCTATAAGTATGCTAAATTTTTTGGCCTGTCAGTCAATCCAGAGAAGTCAAACTATCTCATCTTTACGCCAAGTCGAATGACTTCTACTGATACTGCATCTTCTCTACTTCCGGAATTGGCAGGAAAGGTCCTGACTCCCACAGACAGCGTCAAATTTCTAGGAGTAATCCTTGATGCCAACCTCACATATAAAAAACAAATCCAAGCACAGTATTCCAAAGCCCTAAGAGCGTTCTGGGGAATGAAAATTGATCTGTGCAAAACGCACAATAAGAAAATAATCAAGAAGTACCTTGCAACTTACTTCTGTAGTGTACTCTCCTATGCCGTGGAAGTTTGGTCGGCGGCACCACCCACCAGCCTCAGGAAACTGTGGGGCCTCAAATTCTGGGTGCTCAAGTGGGCCAACTTGTGGTCGCACCAGAACTACACAACGTCTAAATCTACTCTCTGTTGCAACCTGCAATATACGCCCATAGTCCACAGAGCCCATGTGCTAAAAATAAAGTCATTCCTTCATCTGTGCTCAGCTAAGCAGGATCACATCAACATCTGGAACACGGTTGGTTGGCGTTTGCCAGGCAGACATCTCCGTAGTACTCCCTCCCTGTGCTCAAGGCTCCAGCGGTTACAGAATTTCAAGAGACACTTCCCTAATGTGACTCTGGACACTCTCAACTCGCTCAACATCGACATCGACCTGTGGACTATAGACAAGGCATATCGCGATGGCATCTTGGCCCATCTTGCTGTTTGTAAAGGACATTTATGTAAGTGCCGATCTTAGCTAGCCGATGTCATTTCATGTTCTGCTCAACTTGTAGTCCGTTTTCGCTGTAATTACTACTTCATTCATTTTACATTCTGATTATCATCTTTGCTTTGATCCATTAATTATTATATAGTTATTATTATTATTATTATTATTATATATACATATATATATATATATATTTTTTTTTTTTTATATAAAACAAAATCACTTGTATGAACAACAAATTGTAAGATTCCTCTGGATTTCTGTGTACGGAATCATTATTGTATAAAATTTATGTTAATAAAGAATCTTATTATTATTATTATTCCCGAGACCGACTAACTCAGCCACGGAGTGAAAAAAGCCCACTAAAGTTCCTAGCGTCATCGACGGGATGATGGTAATTACATCTTTAGGTAATACGCACATGAATACATTGTGATTACTGCCCAGTGATTCTTTTATTTGCAGATTCTTAACGCAGGAAGTTTCGCTGCTGATAATCAGATCGAGAATATTGCTTTCCTTTGTTGCTTCCCCAACGTGCTGTAACAGTAATTAAATCCACAAAAGTCCCGTTGCTGTGTGAGTGACCAATCCAAAAGTTCCAGTCAACAGCACAATAAATCAGAATGTCCTGTAATCTCTCATTACAGGACATCCTGATTTATTAGCCCACCCTATTTCTCTGTACTCATCACAGTCATTAGGCTTATAACACACTTCTACTCTATTTTTTTTTGTTTTTCCAGTGTTACGTCACACTAAACTGACTTTTATCAACTGGATGAATAAACATAAATAAATATAATCTTTATTATGGAAAAAACCCTATATATCCTTTCAAGACATCAGAATGCAGGAGAATGCTTAGATTTTCACTAAAATCTGATGATTATCATTTCTTTGTCCGTCCGCCTGCATGTAATAATTCAACTTCTAATGGATGGATTTTCATGAAATGTCACACTTGGCCACTAGCGTGGCTATCCTTTATTCGAGCCCCCTACTTAATTAATGAAAATTGCAAAAACAGGAGACAGCCAAAGACGCCGAGCCCGGAGTCAATTGCCTTGCCTGCCTACATGGTAGCTACGCCATTGCACTTGGCTCTTTGAAAATGATTGTCAAGCATTCCCAATTTCATTAAAATCTAACCAATAGAAATCTACAATCACCATTATTTGTTATTTTTTTTTTGACACATCGCATAGGCTATCCATATATCACATATTGTGCTTGAAACACCGGATATTATATTTGTTTCCGTGCTCTAATTAGAGAAATGAATGGGCAATATGGTGCATTCGCAAAAAAAGAAATGTGCTCGGTTCGTTCGCACATAATTGTTTCTCTCTGCTTTTTTTTTTTTTTATTATAAATCATGAACTATTACTACTTGTTAACACAGTTGAAATGCAAAGCACAGCATACATGAACTAACTTGTTGATTTCGAATGTGTTGCACTTTTTTTTTTCTAATATCCTCAATACGTAAGCTATTTCAATTTGAGTTTGCATATAATTAGATCTGGCCTGTCTTTTAATATCAGTTGGACTGCTCATTGAGAAGTTCATCTAGAGTATTCATCTAGACCAGTGTTTCCCAACCTTTTTTTTACCATGCCCCACCTAAGTCTTTCTAAAATTCTGATGCCCCCTATGTAACGTTGGGAAACACCGATATACATATTTTTTATATTCAAAAATTGAATTATTTCCTAAATGAAGCCTAATTACAACTTGTTCAGGACACAAAACTTAGGTTTTAGGAAGAAATCATTAGGAAATTATTAAGAAAAAAACAGTAAGTAAATTTTCAAAACATATAATGGACAACTAAAATTCAAGTACAAAATAATTTATATGAAAGATTTTTTTATAATATTTTAATTTTTAGTAATTATTATTTAATTGTTTAATAATTTCAACATTCCATGTGAAGTCACTTCTAGATGAGTGCACTAAATTTAGTGAGACCCTTGTGCTTGATGCTTGCCGCAGAGAGATTTTATATTGGGCTCCAATTTCAGTCTCAAGTCTCCCCGTTTTGTGATATCCAGTCGATTTCTTTTCTTTAGGAACAAATCATTTATGGCACTAAATCCACATTCAGCTAAATATGAAGATGGAAACGGTAACAATAGCTCTCTTGCAAAGTTGGTTGAATTTGGGTATTTAATTTCTGTTTCATCACAAAGCCATGCCATCGCTCCTTTTATATTGAATAAAGTTTTAACTGACTCATCATTTTGCATTTCTGAGAGTTCTTCTTGGTACTGCATTGATACATCAGACAAATCCACTAACATTGGTTGCATCATCCAGGTTGGAAAATCAATTTGTTTTAAATCAGAAAACCTTTCTTTTAAATCAGCGGACAGAATTTTCAGATGATCGACAATAACAAGTACAGCGGTATCAGTCACTTCACATTTTTGCAGCCAACGAAACTGTTCAAAATTTTTGTTACAAATATATTTTTGACATAATTCAATAAATGTAATGAAACCAAATATCTTCGCTTTTGCATCGACGAGAGTTTTATTTGTTCCTTGAAGTTGTTTATTTAATATATTTAGTTTTTCAAAGATATCGGCTAAATAACTCACAAATGCTTTACCATCGACCGTTAACAGATGCTTCATTTCAGGTTTGTCACTTAAAAAGTCACTAATAGTATCAAATAGTTCCATGAATCTTTTCAAGCAGTTCCCTTTCGAGAGCCACCTTACTTCAGTGTGAAGTAAAAGTCTCACATGGTCTCCATTTTGTTCTTCACAAAAAAGCTTGAAGAGACGCTCACATTTGGCATTAGCTTTAATAGCATTGACACATTTTATAACTGATTTTAGTACTTCATGAAGAACAGGCGAAATATTTTTAGCTACCAAGTTTTCCCTATGAATAACACAATGCACAAGAAGCATTTCTGGATTCTCATCTTTCATCAATTTTAAGCAGCCATTTTTCTTGCCCATCATATTAGGAGCACCATCTGAAGCGCAAGATGTTATATTTTTCATTGGTATATTATTGTCATCTAAGTAATTTTTTAGCTTATTATATATATCTTTGGAGGTAGTGGTGCTCTCTAATGATTTACAGAATAACATTTCTTCAGCAAAATTACCTTTATCAATATATCTCACATAAGTTATCAGTACGGCTTCACTGTCTCTCAAAGTTGATTCATCCATTTGCACTGAGAATTTTCTTGTTTTCAGCTTTCCAACAAGTTGTATTTCAATATCTTCACTCATTTCATCTATTCTTCTGCTAACAGTATTGTTATTGAGTGGCATAGCTTTCACGTCTTTGTCATCTTTTTTCCAGAACTGTTTTAAGAAATGCTGATATTGATGGTTTGATTAAATTCTCTCCTATAGTATGATTTTTCCCAGATTTAGCAATGAGTAAAGAAATTTCATAACTAGCCTCAAGAGTACGATTGACAGTTGCAGTATGAGCAATAAACAGAGACTTTAATGTTGCTCTTTTTTCAAAATTCTTCTTTAAAGTTTGAAAGTAATCTAAATCTGAATTTACATGAGCATTATGTTTCGCCTTCAAATGCGCCTCAAGACGACCTCGCTTCATTGATTCGTTGGTCAAGCATTGTTGGCATAAAAGACAAAAAGGTGACCTTTGATCGTGGATAGCGGGTATGAAACCAAATTTTAAGTATTCCTCTGAATACTGACGAACTTTTTTTTTACTTGCACTACTCATTTTACTGCGCAACTGAAAGAAATAAATATAAGATAAATCAAAAACTAAAAATAAACTATGCATTAAAGTTAATTTAATTTTATTTTAATATATCAAAATTAATTATTAGTACGCTTTTTGAATGAATAAATCACACGAATTACTGAATTCGGGCTATTAAATCTGTGGTCTCTGTGAACAAGCAGATAAGTCTAATTTGTCAAAAATGAGATAAGTGCACTATAATAAAGTATTTATTATTTACTATTATGTGACACGCAGCTATCTTCGTTATTGTAGTTTTAGCGTGAGTAATAAATATTTGTATATTCGAATATATGCGTGTTTATATGAGAGTGTGAAGTTTATTTTTCCTCTCCTGCAAATTCGAGTTTTTGGACTTATTTGCTTATTTACTGAGACCACAGAAATACATATATGACAAATACATACCATTGTATATCACGGTTCTTCATTAATAATAATTCTGTGCGTGGACAAAGTAATTTTTATTTTAATCTGAGATCGTCAAACCTATCCAAATGTACAGTCACGATGCCCAAATGAGAAAGGAATGAAAGGAATTACCTATTTCATATAACATGCTGAGTTTGCGGTAGGCTACAGTAGACAACCACTTTGCTTGCACATTGCATATGCCATAAGCAATCGTCCAATACAGTATGTACTATTCCTTCACTAGGCATAGTAAGCAATACTCTCCGAGCAAACTGTAGTTGATATTACTCCAAACTTTCAAGTGCAGCTCTATAGAAAGTACAACATTTAACGAATGCTTATTTAAAATTGAGATACCAACAATTCTTCTTTTGTACAAGTTAAATCATAGTAGGCGGTTGTTTTAAACTCTAGACGAGCAATTTTTGAATTGCCCCCCTGAACAATCAAATTGCCCCCATGTGGGGCGTGGGACCCACGTTGGGAAACACTGATCTAGACAGTTACATCTAGAGTATTGCTCCCCTCTAGTTGCCTCTCCGACACACTACTATAGAAAACAATCATCCAACAAATCCACAAAAGCCTTGCTAGTGTTGCAGTAGCGTACCGTAAGGACGGTACACTACTGCAACCAGATCTGGAAGAGTTAAGCAGATGGGCTGAGGGGGTGGCAAAGTGCTGCATATGGGTAGCAGTAACCTTAGAGTAACATAGTTTTCTAAGCAGTGCAAACAGGCTGCAAGAGTAGCTCATGGGGTCTCGTCAATTAACCCCAGGGGCTCACATCCAGGTAGTATGGGCTTGGCACACCCAGGGTCCTGAGCTGGATATTATCATTCCTCTCTTTCTTGATGATTCCCTTCTACTTCTGACGTGTTCTCTCTCTCTCTCTCTCTCTCTCTCTCGCTCTCTCTCTCTCTCTCTCTCTCTCTCTCTCTCTCTCTCTCTCTCTCTCAGGGTAATTCAGAATTTTTTTTTTTGACTGGTGCAACATAAGTCTCAGGCTTCCTTGCACCATATGGCTAATAATAATAATATACAGGAGTTTTGCTAGCAGAGACAAGAAGATAATTATCCCTTTGTATAAGGAAATGGTAGGGCCACACTTTGAGTACTGCATGAAGGTCTGGAGGCCTCATTTTAGGAAAGATGTAGAGCTGCTGGAACGAGTATAGAGGAAGGCAGCGAGATTAGTGAGTGGAACAAAGGGTTGCTGTTACCAGAAAAGATTTAAGTTCTGCAAATTCAGTCTCGAGACTGGGCACCTGCGAGGTGAGCTGACTGAGGTGTATGAGGTCTTGAATGGTTTGAGCAAGCTCAATGCTGATGGGATTCTTCCTCTTCAGATTACTCACCTGGGGACACATAGGGTAAATTCAAATTGAGGAGGGACAGTTGTAGAATAGATGTCTGTTCAAGCAATCAACCTCCCCCTGCCTTTAGCCAGGGGGTGGTTGATTGCTTGAACAAACTTTCATCTGTCGTGAAGTTGACAGTTTAAATAAATTCAAAGCTGAATTAGACAAACTTTTAGAGTGAATAGATGGGTCAAACGGGAAGGTTTTTTTTGGCTGACGCTATCTATATAAGCTTGCTTTCTTGCATCATATGCCTGTACTAATGCTAATGCTAATAACGAAATGAATTCTATCCTTGGAGGCAAACCATTAGCGATCCAATGTACGCGGCATCCGTGGTCCCAGAACTCTAAACCCGTAACCAAAACACATCAGAACTCTAACAAACGAGAACGAGTGGGAGAAGACTGTCTATAAATTAAAAGTGAATACAAATAACTTCCGAAAATAATACAAATACTATACAAATAAATCCTAAACTTATTTACTTTCCTTAAGTGGACGGGACTTTTCGACTTTAATCGCGATCACAGGATAGTAAACTTAAAATGAATTGTTGAATTTATATATGAGAGATTATTTGCTGTCATGGAGCATGCACATAAAAGACCAGTAATCTGAAATAGGGTAAGGGCGTCGCACGATCACGTGATCCTATGATCACGACTAAGGTCTAAAAGGCCCGTCCACATGTATTTAATTTATAGACACAAGGTCTTCTCCCAGTAGTTGTCGTTCGTTGGAGTTCTGATGTATGTTGGTGACAGGTTTAGAGCTCTCGGACAACGGATGCCGGGTACATTGGATAGCTAATGGTTTGCCTCCGAGAGTAGAATTCATTTCATTATTTTAATATTCGTTTAAATTCAAGAGAGTGTTAGTGAAGAAACATCCTACATGCATATATTGAGGTAATCCCTCTCATTATTTTGAAAATTGGGCAATAAGGTAGGACATACTGAGCTTTGTTGCTCTTTCACTTATTAACTATAACTTATTTAGATACTATTTACATTATTATCATTTAACTATTTACAGCAGGGTTCAGTGATTTTCTCCTAGCAAAAACGTCAGAAGTGAAACCTCTTGAAGAGAAGGAAAATTATGATGGTTTTGGAGGAGAAGATCCTGGGTAGAAAGAGATGTCCTGGGTAGAAATCCTGAACATCTACGTGGGAGAAATTGGACATCATCCTTACGCCATCTGCGAGGACCTCAGGTTGAGAGTCAACGTGGGGTCCTCGTTGATGTTACAGTCATGAAGCAGGTAATACCAGTTTTCTTCCACCCCCAAAAGCATAGATGCGAGGTATGCAAGCCAAGAAGGAAAACAGTTTTTCGTTAACAAGCCATGACCTATAATTAAAAACGAAGTTTCCAGATTGAACGAGAACCAAGTTCTATTCTTTTTAGCAGTTAAAAAGAACACAGGAAGAAACCTGCGTGTTACTGCTCCAAAGAGAGCTGTAACATGCAAGTTTCTTCTTGATTCTTCCGTGTTAACTTGCTGATTACAGCAAGTTAACACGGAAGAATCGTGTTAACTTGCTGTAATCAAAGTTAACACTTTGATTACAGCAAGTTAACACGCTGTATCACGCAAGAAGGGACACCCAAGTGTCTCATCTTGTTTGCCATAAGTTGATGGTTTCATTGTAACATCTTCTCTTTTCAACTTTGGGATAAGACTGCAAATTTAGTTCTATGTCCAGAATTTTGATTGGTCTCATTTTTTTAAAACGAAAGCAAAGGCCACGGAAAATTATTAAATCAAGTGGAATTATTATTATTAGACATATGGTGCAAGGAAGCCTGAGGCTTACGATGCACCAGGCAAAAAAAAAATCTCCGAGTTACCCTGAGAGAGAGAGAGAGAGAGAGAGAGAGAGAGAGAGAGAGAGAGAGAGAGAGAGAGAGAGAGAGAGAGAGAGAGAGAGAGAGAGAGGAATCACTAAGAAATAGAAGAATGATGATATCCAGCTCAGGACCCTGGGTTTGCCAAGCCCATACTCACCAAATGTGAGCCCCTGGGTATTTGCAAGGACTCTAGTGATAGCATCAAACATGATTCTCTGAATGGAAATTAGTTTGATCTTGAATTTTGAATTAACTACACTGTGAAACCACATACCTGCCATGGAAATAAAAACAGCTTGACAATACAAATATAAAATTCTGCTGGAAAGACTCCATTCTGAATTCGAAATATGAATCCAGAGAAAAATTTAACTTTAGAGTTAAGATGAAGGAGGTGCGGTAAGAAAGTTAATTTGCGCTTGATTATAACACTGAGATATTTTGTCTCTGTAACAATAGGCAACTGCGAACCATGAATCTTAATTTGTGGCGGTCTTCTAAAATCCAATTTTTTAATATCATTTTTGTTTTAGACGGGCTGATTAGCTTTCTGTTCAATGATGGTACGAAATCTTCCACACACAATGATAGTCAAGTCGTCCGCAAAGACAATCACCTTACAATCCTCAAAGGAGCAAACAAGCCAGTCCTGCAAGACTACATTCCAGACCAAAGGCCCAATACTGAGTATTGGGCCTTTGGGTATTGAGTCAAAAACGCCCTCGAAGTCAACAAACTGCAAATTCATACTTAGCAGATGAGTTTTATAAATATTGAACAAAATCGAACTGAGCGTCTTTACATGAACGACCAAGAAAGAAGCGGTACTAGTGAGAAGAAAACAATTTTTTTGTTTTCTCTTATATCAATTTTTTGTTTTCGTAAAACATTTATGTTGGATTCACCTATTAAAGGGAAAACAATGCGGGTCGGGTTCGAATGCGGTTCCAGTTAGTGCAGATCCACATCTAATGCACTGGACCAGTGGAACGGCGCAAGATTCTAATGTGAGATATGAATAAATTTCATTCTTTGTTTATTTATATATTATTTGTTACTTTTAAATATTATATAGGATACAATAAAATATTAATAATATTGATTGATATATTTTTATTTAAATCTAACTATTGTCTTATTATTGGAATGTATTAAATTTAATACAAATTTTTTATACGTCATTTTTTTATTTTAATTTTTTATTTCAATTTGTTTGTTTACTTAATTTCGCGGGTCGGTTCGGCTGCGGTTTCAGTTACTGGTAGTGCGGGAAAGATGCGGGACTCTACTGTGAGATGCCCTCGAGTTTGCTCATTTACGCTTCTGTGTTATTATTATCATTAGCTATATTGTGCAAGGAAGCCTGAGGTTTTTGCTGCACCAGCCGAAAAAAAAAAAAAAAAAAAATTCTTGAATTACCAGAGAGAGAGAGAGAGAGAGAAAGAGAGTGTGTGTGTGTGTGTGTGTGTGTGTGTGTGTGTGTGTGTGTGTGTGTGTGTGTGTGTGTGTGTGTGTGTGTGTGTGTGTGTGTGTGTGTGTGTGTGTGTGTGTGTGTGTCAGAAGTAGAAGAGAATCACCAAGAAAGAGAAGAATGATGATATCCAGCTCAGGACAGTGGGTGCCAACCCATACCACCAGATATGAGCCCCTGGGGCAATTTCCAAGCCATTTTGATGTACCACTTTGTTTTGTGTGACAAAGCGCATGTAACGTTTACAAATTATTTCAGGATTTCCTACCAAATTTATAATACGTTACTCCCTGACTTTAAACAAAATTTTCTGATTTTTTAAAACTCTTCTTTCCAGATTTTATGAAATATCGGTTGAGGATAATCTAATAAAATCATATAAATAATGTAGTTTATTTGTTAATGTGTCGTTAATATTTGTTAATATGACTAACATGTAGGTTAGTGAAAAAGCATCATTTTAACATAGCCTTTTGGTTATATCTCATATTGTGAATGCCTTCACAACGAGTTGCCATAGTATTGTACTACCTCGAATAAATAACACTTCACCAATGGAGAAGACTACTGTTATTTATTCTCAGCGGATACCACCACCACCCAGACGGCACCGTTTGAAATATGGTATGGGATAAAGATGTCTCTTATCCTCATACTATCCCTATTAGACTTAGGAAAGCAAAAAATATGTAGGAAGGTGATAGTAGGAGAGGTAGAGGAAGGAAATGCCGTAGAAGGAAGAAAGGGACAATTACTCCTTCAACTCACACCACTCAAAAGCTCATAAATTCCTCGAATAGGCAACGCTTCCCCAGTAGAGAAGGTTGTTGCTACCTATTCTCGGTGGCCATCAGGATCCCCCAGACGGCACCGTTTTGAAATATGGTATGGGATAGAGTTCTCGGTTATCCTCATACTATCCCTATTAGACTTAGAAAAGAGATAAAGATGTAGGAAGGTGATAGTAGGTAGAGGAAGGAAATGCCGTAGAAGGAAGAAAAGGACAGTTGCTCCTTCAACTCACACTCAAAGCTCATATATTCCTCGAATAGGCAACGCTTCCCCAGTAGGGAAGATTGCTGTTGTTGTTACCTATTCGAGGAAACTCAGTGGCCATCAGGCCCCCCCCCCCAGACGGCACCGTTTCTAAGCTTGTTGGCTTCTCTTCGATGGGTGGGCAGGTACCCTGGTACCAGCAATAGTGACAACCCATTTATGAAGTATAACTTCACAATATGAGAGATGCCTGATGGTGTGCAGTGATACAGACTATAAAATATTTAAGGGCAAAGGCCTCATGCTACGAGGTAGAATGACTAACATGTAAGTCAGTGCTAAAGCATCATTTTAACGTAGCCATCGACAAAAGTAGTTAAATTAATTAATTAAATTGGCATCGTTTTGGTTATATTTCATATTGTGAATGCCTTCATAACGAATTGCCATGGTATTGTACTACCTCGAATAAATAACACTTCACCAGCGGAGAAGACTACTGTTATTTATATGGTGAAGTGTTATTTCTTCGAGGTAGTACATACCATGGCAACTCGTTGTGAAGGCATTCACAATATGAGATATAACCAAAACGATGCCAACTTAATTAATTTAACTACTTTGGTAGATGGCAACGTTAAAATGATGCTTTTGCACTAACCTACATGTTAGTCATTCTACCTCGTACCATGAGGCTTTGCCCTTAAATATTTTATATTTGTTAATATATCTTTTCTAAGCAAATCGAAATTTTAAGTTGGAATGGGAAGATTCTGCATTCATCGATAGAGGTGGAGAAGAAACATTGTCTTATCTGCAATGTATCACTACCTCATTATAAATTTAAAGAGCATTACGAGAAAATCACGCACAGTTTTCTAATCAATAACCTCTTAATTCAGAATACGGACAAAAAAATACTTACTTTTTTTAAATAAGGCTTACATAATCATTATTATCTTTTTAAATTTAGCAAGGAGGCCGATACTGCAACGGAGGCCAATTTCGCTATATCGTGGAATCGTTATCGTACTAAAGGTCCATACATTGGAGGAGAATTCATTAAAAAGAACATAGAGGAAGTTACTGAAATTTCAGATTAAAATATAATTCAAACTTTCACATATATTAATAACGCAAATTCCGATTTCGCATCACACAACAGAGCACGGCATATCTCTGAAATTAGTAAGGATTTTGAAAAAAAAAAAAAAAAAGGTTTATCGCTTGAAATCAACAAATATTCCTCATAATCTATGGATACAGAATTTTATATTCAACAAAATCGATTCTTAGCTAAGTTAGTTTGAAATTCTAGACGTAGCAGCGCTTCAAAAAAGCAGCTCGTGGTGTCGACATCAAGAATGCACTTGTGTCAATATTGGGAAATGCTAGTGCAATGCTAAAAACAAATTTAACTGGCAAATGATGGAGCACCTGCCGTGTTAGGTAACAATTTGGGTCTTTTTGGTTTCTTAAATAAGACGATACAAGGTTTGGAATTTCTGCTTATTCATCATCACTGTTCATAGTTAAAACTGCGAACATCTCGTACTTCCAATATGACAACGTTAAGAAAATGATTCTACAAATTGTCAATTATAACCAAAAAAAGAGATCCAAGGATTCCGGGATTTCTGCCTGCTCCTTGCATCATTCACTATGAACATCTCGTGGTTAAATATTGAAAATATGATATTGTTATGAAAACGGTTCTACAAATAGTCTGTTATAACCGCACAAATGCAAAGAACCATTGCCAGTTCGAATATTTTCTTTAAGTTGGATCTTGAAGATTACCCTAATAACCTATCTTTCTGCAATCTTGGGAGTGGTTATCAACCTATACCGTGACTCGTCATTCCAAAGCGCAGCTTTCCAATGGTCTATGGCGGATCTTTCACCCAGTTATGGACCTACAAGGGCGGACCATACACCCAGCTAGACGGCGTCTGACATTAGTCAAGGTGATCAGTGGCTTGTAGATGATTGCACGACTGGTGGTAACCCGTAAAATGTAGTGGCCCGCATTATACTGGTGCTAACATATGTTACAATCATCTTACTGAGGGCCTGCGTGTGCTGTGACAACGTCGACCTATTTTCGGATCGGGAGATTTGTTTCAGATCTCTCCTCTCGCGTTCCGTCAGCTTTGGTGGTTTTAGGGATCATTTGGTGACAGTTTCATCACCAGACTTCTTCCAATTGTCAACCTAGAGATCTTTAAATGTCACTTACAGACCGATTGCTTATATGGCACCATACAATCATTCCGCAATGGAAGTTCACATCTATCGCGGCGTTTTGCATTCACAATCATACTACTGTCTCCTCGAAGGTCTACAAGCATATTTATAGTTGTTTCCCCACATAGGGCCCTCGTAGAATCGCCGAGGAACCATCGGGTGGAAAAGACAGACTTGGGTTCGAATCCCGTCGAGACGTCAGCAATTTTTATGGGCCTTTTTCACAACGTTGCTGAGTTAATCGGTCTCAGGCTAGGGTAGAACGGTTTTTCTCCCGGAAACTCGGATTTTTCGTCTAGCAAACCGATCACAAAAAACATGTAATTTACAGACATAATTTATACGGCACAATGTGGCTTAAGTCGCTGATGTGCCTAAAATACCCTACACATCAGCATCATCATTTCACATATGATGCTTGGATAGGACGTGATCAACTATCAACGGAGGTGTAATGGATATAAATGGTAGGTAAATAAGTAGTTCAGCAGTAATGTTACGGCGTTCCTTTGGAAGACAGGTTGATACAATAATGTTAGGGAAGACAACCGCAGCATCAACTTTCGTGTCAGATTTTGAGCCACAGGAGTAATCTGCAAATAGTTAGCATAATTCGGGTGGTGCTTTGCATATAGTTGATGAATATTGAAGTGTGCAAGACATTTCTTTCTCCATTGGCTAAAGTAATTATCATAGGTTGGTGGACGGACAGTTGCGCATAGCGGGTCTTCAATTTCTTTCTGGGTTTTGGAAAGATTAGTATTCCAGCTCAGTGTCAGTTCAGTTAATCTAAGGCTGGTTGGTCTATTTGTTTTGGGGTTTGTTTCTATAAGAGCTTTCCCACTGCGGCTTAAATAGGCATTTACAAATAGGGTGAGAGGGGAAAATTCGTATTCTCGCACCATAGTTGAGTAGCAACATTTTGCTCTTATGAACTGGTAATATTTTAAAGGCGCCCAGAACAATTCTGAGGGGATTATACTCGACAGGGTTAAGCCATTTCAGTACTTTCTCCTAGGCAAAATTAGACAGGTGCTGGGTAATCCAGAGATGGGATCTGATTAAGACTTTGCATTGGTGGAGAGTAGAGTAGTTCTGAATAAACTTTAGTACTCTAAGTATATTCAGTTTATTAAGACAGCTAGTGCGACATATTTGATATGCTCTAGAAAATTAAGTTTATTATTATTATCAAGTCCTTGGAATACTATTGTAAAGTGGTGATTGAAGAAATAAAGTGCAGGTTCTGGAAGTAAGGATTGTTTTCTGCAGAAGTGTATAGCTACTGTTCTTTGTTGAGACACTGGACAACCATTATGTTCAGTCCACGAAAGTATTTGATGTAGTCACTGTTGAAGGTTCTATAGAAAGTGAGTGTTCTACAGAGATATATCTATGGTATCCATGCCTTTAGTGTGTCTCATTGTATACGACAATGGTCGGGTCACATCTTGAGTACCGCTTACAAGTCTGGGGGCCTTATTTTAGGATGTAGAGCTACTGGAATGGGTACAGAGAAGGGCAATGTGATTGGTGAGGGGGAACGAAAGGAAGCTCTTACCAAGAAAGGTTTCAGTTCTGCAAAGTGCAGCATCTGGAGCCTAGGTACCTGCGAGGTGATCTGATTGCGGTGTTTAAGACTTTGAATGGCTTCAGCAAACTCAGTATTGATGGGATCCTTCCTCTTTCTCAGACTATGCACATGAGGGTGTAAGATACAATATCTTACAAATTAAATTGAATAAAGACTTTGGAAGTTTGTCTTATTATTAAAGGAATTCTTGTTGCAAGTTTGAATAAAGTAGCAATTTTATCAGATTTCACTAATAAGAATTATTCTTTGGGAAGACAAATTTAATGATGGGTAAGGAAAATTAGCAGGGACCGAGCCTTCAACTTCCGTCATACTCGGGGGACAAACAAAAGCTGTGGGCGAGACAGCAGGGGGTCGGTTACAAACAGACGAAATAAGGGTTATGCGGAGACGTACACACGAAAAGGAGCGGGGTTTAACGTAAGTGAGTAGTTCCTTCAATCAGAATACCGTCTAAACAAACAGGAAGTGGGCATCTTGTCCAGCGAATAAGTTTCCCTAAATAGACTCTGCGGTTACCAGATTGGGATGCGTGTTTTCCAACGCTAGTGAGGGCAAAGCGTTAGATAAAACTTGAGTGTTTTTAGGAGAATGGTCGGCAATCATCAAAGAGCGCACCATATAAATTTTCTATTTATACTCCGGGACGACCAAACGGTCAGAGGAGTTCACAAGATAGACAGAATACAAGAAACAGCACCGTATTCAGTAGTCACGGGCTTGAACCCTGGTTACTCAAGGTACGTGTACTTATGCACCCGCGCGCCTGACCACTAGGCTACGGCGGCCTATTATGGGGACGGAGCTGGAGGAATAATAAAAAAATGGAATATTGAGACACGTGCTATGGGACAGGCTGAGAAAGAAAAACGAGCAAATGAAATGGGAAGAAATTCGATGGTAAGTATTGGATTGGAGAGAGCTACAGAGAATAGTCGTGGCGAACTCGGGAGTAAGATGTGGGAGGAGGAGAACAAAAAGGGAGTGAAGGGATTGGAGCGGAGTTGACACAGAGTTTTTTTGGTATGAGGGAGTGAAGGGACCGGAGCAAGACAGAGAGTTATTTTTGTATGAGGGAGTGAAGGGGACGGAGCAATGCACAGGGAGAGTTTTTTTTTTAATGTGAGAGAGAGTGGGTGTAAAAGAACAGAGTGGAGAGAACTGATGAGATAGTGTCGAACGAAAGGAAGGTGTGGAGAAGAATGCTGAGAAGTATCGAAGTAATCTAGCTGGAAGAGCAATGGAGAAAACCCGAAATATAGCCAGATAGAGCCTACAACAAGAGCAATGAAAGAAACCCGAAGCGATGCCAGATTGTGCCGACGATAAGCAGATGAACGAGGAAGCAGCTATTCTGACCAGATAAAATGCATCACTCTTACGAAATAAGAGTAGTCGAGACCTACGAAGTAATCCTGCAACTCCAATCGAACTTCCCCAGAAATTTATGAGATGCAGCTCCGGACGTGTAGATCCATTGTTCACGATGAGAAAGACGAAGACCTACCACAAAGCCCCGCCTAGTTAACGAAGTAAGTGACCACACACACAGAAGGAACTGTAGGAACCCAGATACAAATTAGCAGAACTTTAATAAAAGATACTGTGAGATATGTACAAGAAATACCTAAATGTAAAGATAGCAATGAAAAACATTAACAAAAGGGGAAATATTAGATATATGATATTTTGGAAAAGAATAGACTGATACTTGTTATTAACGGTTTTTACTAATGCATGATTAATTATATGTAAGAAAGAAATAGAAAGGAGATTGATACTCCTTATTAATGGTTTTACTTGAAGTATGATTTAATATGTGAAGAAAAGAATAGAGAGGAGATTGATAATTATTAGCAGTCGCTGTGTAACATTATGATTAACGAAATTTTGGAAGGAAATGAGGGGAGATAGATAGATGATTATAGCTATCAAATTATCAAGCGCAAAACTGTAGAAATTTGTCAATAATATGATTACCTGTATTGGAGAAAGTTGTAGATTATAGCCTAAACGAAAAAGGGACACTAACTAAATCAGTAGTTAAGAGTATAGATGTCTAAACATTTTTTTTGAATAAGAATTTCGTTTGCATAGATGGGAGAAATGTTAACTGATATTTTTTGAAGTTTCTTTGTGATCATGTGTACGGAAGAAGGAACGTTATCAGTTTCCAAAAAGGTGTCATTAGTTATGTTGTATGGAAGGAAGTAACCCAACTAGCATACACTCAATATACAGTACTTAATTACCAATATATATAAATGTCTGATACTAAGTAGGTAAATTGGATGATTTTGTTATGTGTTTCAGTTTTAAATAATTTACCCTGTTGTAATTATGTAAATATGTACAATAAACTATACTATTCAATATTCAGTGGTTTTTTTTATTTGTTATTTTGAACACTCAGCCTATCTGAAAGGAATTATATTTAACCGAAAGGTTCCCCCGAACTTGAATTCTCCTGTGAAACCTAAGGTCAGATGCGCAAGTGGGGGTATAATTAACGGGTACAAATTATATTAGGGGAACTAACCAAGATATAAAAAAAAAATTAATAAAGTCAAATAGGAGACAATTAACATAAAAGAAAAAAATACCCCACCCCACAAGGGAGCATAAATTAAAATTGAGGAAGGATGATTGTAGAATAGATGTGCGGAAGTTTGTGTTCAGCCAGTACATGTACTTAAAATAAATAAATTTTCTGTTTATACTCCGGGACGACCAAACGAGTTCACAAGATATACCGAATACAAGAAACAGCACCGTATTCAGTAGTCACGGGCTTGAACCCCGGTCACTCAAGGCACGTGTACTTATGCACCCGCGCGCCTGACCACTAGGCTACGGCGGCCTCCTTGTTGTTGTGGATAGTTTGAATAAATTCAAGGAAGAACTATTGGAGGGGCTAAATAGATGAAATGAGATTTTTTTGTTTTTTTTTTTTTTGGCTGAAGCTGTATAAGCTTTCTTTCTTGCATCATTTGACACTATTAATACTGCTAATAATTAAAACAAGTTGCGTGTCCTAGGTTTATCTATTTTAATTAATTATATAAATTAGTTGAAAAATATTTTTGAAAATTTGATTTTATTTAAAGATATTTCTGGATATGTTAATAAATGTTAGGAGTTAGTATACAGTTACAAGTTTACTATTATTTAAAAGAAAATCAACAGGCCGTATTTTAAATCTTACGTAGTTTACGTCATGTCAATTTGTGTTATTACCTTTCCAGACTTGTTAGAAAGTTGTTAGTTTACAAATTGGTTTGTACATAGTCCAGTGTTAAAGTTGCCACGTCAATAACATGTCAGAATAATATAGGTAAAGAGATTAAAAAAAAAGAAGGTGCAAATCAACTGTTGCTCTTTACACTTTTCAGATTAGGTGTGTCAATAATTATTCTGATGTTCTTCGTATTTCAAAAAGGTCTAAATAAGTAATTTCATACACACATTTTGATTCTTAATCTGGTAATACCGATGAAAAAATATTTATCTCATCGAAGAGCTAATAAAACTTTCATTTATCGTTGTGGAAATTGACAGCTTAAATAATAAATTCAAGGCTGAACTAGACAAACTTTTGGAGTGAATGGATGGGTGAAACGAGGTCTTTTTTTTTTTTTTTTGGATGATGCTATATAAGCTTGCTTTCTTGAATTATTTGCCTCTACTAATGCTAATGCTAAAACTATTCTTTGTGACCTATTTGGCCTCTAGAGGCATAGTAAGGAGGAAGGTCACCCCTGAGTACAGCTGTGGGGGGGGGACTGAAAATTAACTTTTGATATCAAATTTCTGCTTGAGGACAAGGGAAGAGGAAACAAATTATCTCTTTCCCCGTGCACCGTGATTCCTCCGGTCTCGGGCGAGGATTGCATGGCTTAATTTCCCGGAAATTCGGATTTGTGCAGAAAACAGGCAAACCGATCGAGAATACACGCAATTACAGGCACAATTTAAGTGCAGTTTACATAGTAAATATGCGCCTTTAGCCTGGAAGGCGCAAAGGTGCATTCTTACTATGCAAACTACAGTACCTCCTCTTCAATTATGATAACAATTCCTCTTTTCTTTCTGCGCTTATTAAAATGTATTTTACTGCATTGCAGGGTAGTGTAGTGCACCTTCTCTTGCCGCGTTTACATAACATCATATTGATCCTATTCTTTACTGTGACTTGGCAACATTGTGTCACATACTTCCATACGAGTTGTTCTGTATCCTCTCTGCTTTTTGTCTCCCTTATCTCTGACTGCTCACGAGCACATAAAGCTAATTAATACTCGTATAAGCGTTCGTTAGATGTACTGTATAACCCAATAGACAAATTGCGTGGTTGTTAAAGTCGTCAAGGTTATGAAGAACTAACTAAAGTGCACCTGGTTAACGCCGTAAATCGAGGTCATTCTCGAACCGTCTAAGGAACCTTCAATGCACTTACGGAAAGCCAGTGTCAAATGCCATACTTACATTTATCCAATGTTACAGTTCGTTGGCCTTGTGACAATGAAAGCCGAGGATGGCGGATTTCATCGAATGGGGTTCCGGTCTCCTATATAATAGGACCAGGAAAGCAGCAAACCGAAACCTCTTCTGTAGCAGTTTATTACCAGTTACTCAGACAGTCGGCAGTAATTTGGACGTTGCAGTCGGAAAAAGCAACTGTGGCTGAAAAACAAAAAGTTGCTTAAAAGTGATCTACAAACAGAAGGTAAGTTTTCGCTTTGTCTCAAAAAGGAAGGCACCCCCTTTTTCATCTGTATTTCGAAATTATAATTTCGTCTCTGCACCCGAAGGGGTGCAGAGACAAGGCTCTATGTTATTAACAATTCTCTCGAGATTGTCAGTTTTGTTCATCACAGGACTTGTCATTATACAGTATATCATTCTCACGCGCATTTTGATGGAAGGGTTTAAGAATTATCATAATCATATAGTGTTTGTCTCTTACTTTTTGACATTTGCTGATAAGTAATCCCTTATTTATAAATAAGGGATTGCTTAATTTATTTAATATTAATTCATTAAACATTACTATATGTATTTAATACTTGTCAATAATATTTATCATCATCATCATCATGAACTTGGTCCGGCTTAGGTCTTAAGACCTGTTCTGTTGTATCTCTTGGAGGTGGTCTTGATCTCGCCATCGTTGTCTTGGTCGACCAACATCTCTTTCTTGCCTGTAGGTTTGTAGTTAAAGGCTAATTTTGGGTTTCGGTCTGGGTTCATCTTTCTATGTGGCTGATCCATTTTTCCTGATACCGTTTTATGTAATTTACTATGTTATCTACTTTTAATTTCTCGCGGATATCTAAATTTCTTTGGTGGCCTAGTCTTGTAAAGCCTAATAATGGTCTTAAAAATCTCATTTGTGCTGCTTCTAGTTTGTGTGCATCTTTCTTATTTATGACCCAAGTCTCACAGCTGTAGAAGAGGGCTGGTTTTGAAGTGATGTTGTGCAGTCGTAATTTTGTTTCAGTTGTCATTTGTTTTCTGAAGTGGCGTTTAATCGTTCCATTCATTTTATTATAAATGGAACGATTAAACGCCATACAAATAAATAATATTTATTTGGATCATTATTGGCAAATGTAACAACGATATAAATAAATAAGCTTTCTCTTTATAAAGCTTACAAACCGTCAATTTTCATCGCATTTCCCAACTGAAAACCATTTTCAATGGGCTTTGGAAGGTAATTAACAATTAATGGACAATGATAAGACATAGTGTGCATAGTGTTAGGGGAAAGGCGCCTCAGATGGTGTTATGTGTTGTAAATGAAGTATTGTTTTGGGTTCTATTGGGTGTGCTGGATTCTGTTGGGTGTTCTGGATTTTCGCCGCAGGGCCCCTGGAGGGACTTCACGTTGCCCGCACATACCACTAGGCGGTAGCCAGGCTACCCATAATTCTCTGGCTAGTCTACTCCAGGTCGCCTGAACTTCCTCAAAAGAGACCAAGTTAAAAAAAAAAAAAAAAAAAAAGATAAGAGTACAGGATGTACCGGAGAGAGTAAAGGAAAGGAGGTATAGCTAGAGCGACGGAGAATGTAAGGGAGAGCATCCTCCGCAGGTTGGGTAGGATTTCTCCCACATAAGCGGAAAGTGGAAGACGCGGGTCCTCGAGAGGGTGGAAAAACAGTCACGTATCAAGAGAGACACGGATGAAACAATTCAAGCAACCTGAGTGTCAAATCTACGTGAAGATGTTCACAGTCGAGTTGAGACAGTCGAATCTGGATGAATCTGAGGCGGAGATGTTCAGTATATGAGAAAAGAGTGTCGATTAGTGGGCATTGGTTCCAGGATGCTGTACCAGTGATCTTCTTCTGGTGAAGAGATCATGGGCAAAGGCAGAGAAAGCATGGTACTGGTCTTCCTCATTTATCAGAAGATGTTTATTTCCTCAACGCAAGGCATGTATTTTTGTTATGAGCAATGTTCGCAGGTCCTCGTAGAGCGGGCAAGCATAGAGTAGGTGATCCCAGTCTTCATTTCCACAATGTTCATAGGAGCAAGTTTGTGATTTATGGATCCATGGTCTGTTTTAGGTAAGAATTTTTTAGTGATGGAGCCTTTGGGGGTGGTATTCCATTTGTTTTGCCAGGCGCTAAGAAGGTGGACTACAAGGCACTTTTTTTTGTTCTTTGATAGTGTTTGCTGAGTTTGTAGTGAAAGCCAGAATGGTGGTAGGGAATTCCTTTGATAGCCGGTAGTTCACGCCTTTGCGAATTACTTGCAAGTCCAGAGGGAGAACTTCTGCCAGGACTTGGAGCGCTGGGTTGCTTACCATTCAGCACACACAGGTGATAGTGAGAAGGATATTATGCTGAATGGTGGTGAGCTTCCTTTGGTTACGAACAATGAGTGCACAATGATACCAGATACCTGCACAGTAGGTTATAGTGGGAATAAATACAGCTTTGTATAGCATCTGCAGTGAGCGGCGATTGAGGCCCCAGTCAGACCTGCTGATTCTCGCTACCATTGTGGTGTAGTTCCTGATTTTGTGATGAAGGTAGTCTAAGTGCGGGTAAAACTTGGGGTCAAGAATTACCCCAAGGTACTTAATCTCAGTTGCCAGTTTGATGGTTCTACCAGCAATTTTAATATGCGGCAACATGCTTATTTGAAGGGTTCCTCTGAGTAGAATTGAAGTACTGTAGTTTTATAAGGGGATATATAGAGTTAATGGAGGATGGATCATTCTTGTAGCTTTGTTAGGGCTTCATTGGCTGTTGTTTCCAGGGAAGCTCTGGAGTTTCCAGTGACTGTCAGAATCAGGTCGTCTGAAAGGCTTGGGTGGAAACATGGCGCAGGTCTAGGTTCAGGAGACCCCATTCTATAGGAACTGGCCATTTCTTACTGTAACACTTCTTTTGTGCAGATAATCCTGTATGCAGTTGTAAAGATTTGCTGAAACGCTAGCTTCTCTGAGTATTCATATTTGGTGGCTCTGTCGAAGGGCATCTTCTGCCAAACGGCCTGCCCGAAAGCCGAACTGGTTTGGGGACTGGAGGTTTGCACTGTCATAGTGTTTTTCCAATCTGGATAAGAGAAGACATGCAAATATTTTGCTTAAAAAGGGAAGGAGTACTATGGGTCTGTATGCCCTTGGCTGCTGTGGTGATTTACTTGTTCAAAATAAGTCGTAGATTGGCCTCTTTACAGTCATCTGGGAAAAGTTCAACTTCCAGGCAACGGTTGTACAGGCTGAGGAGGAGATTTGATTGCGTTGCTGCGAGCTTCTTAATTACTTCTGCTTCAATGAAGTCTAACCCTGGGCTTTTTTGTTTTTTGTTTTGCTAATGGCAAGTTTTAATTCATCTAAGTTGAAAGGCGGCACTACCATGGGACAGCACTCGGGAAAGGATGTTTCTTCTTGATTGTTTTGTCACAGACATTGGTTATGATTGATGTTATTTTCCTCTGATGCTGGTTGTGGTTGGGCTAGTGTTTCCAGGAATTGAAGGGAAGCTTGGACCGTTGAATTAAAGAGGTTCCAGTCTGCTTTGTTAATTGCATAGCGGATGATATTGTTTCTAGGCGGAGGTGCTGGTTCTGTTGAGCATTGAAGGTTAAAAGTAATCACCCTATGGTCGGAAGTTGTCCAAGCCTCGCGAACTTGCCAGTCGGTGATCTTAGTGGCAATGGATCTTGTGGCTGCTGAGATGTCTATTGTAGACTCCCATAGGGTGTTACTGAAGGTGGGCATGTTGTTGGGCTTGTTAAGGATTACAAGAGAGGATGTAGCTAGAATGAGTTGCTGTGCCACATTGCAGAACGGCAGTTGACGTCGGCACAGAGAATAACCTTCCCATCTGGGAGGAGCGCTTGGTCTGCTTGCAGATACCTGATGACAGGGGCTATGTCCTCGCCTGGGCGACAGTACAACGAGATGACGTGGAGCGATTCCATAGGCCCTATAAGCTGGGCACACACTGCCCATAGGGTACAAAGGGTGTGGATTTTTGTGGCAGTTATGCGTGGGTTCCTAACAAGGATAACCACCCAGGGAGTGTCTTCTTCTGACTGTATAATTTTGTACGTAAGCAGATATCCCCTGACTTTTCTTGCATTTGTACAGGGCCCTTGGATGAACAGGACGTCTGTATTGTCCTCGTTAACCTTTATTCTTATTTGGTCCACGACAGCACGCGCTAGCTGAGCGTTTAGCTGCATAAATTTCATGATTATGCAGTTATATGTCTTACGTGGGGCCATAGTGGATTCTTTATTGTTCAGTGCTTCTTCTTTCAGATAAACAGGGCACTTGTTATCCCTTATCGAATGCTTATAATCCATTTTTGCTAGTTTACAGTTGGCGCAAACCAGTTTCTCAGCATTGTTAGGGCAGGTGTTAAAGCTATGCACTTTCTGGGCACAGTGCCCGCAAGTGGAATCGACTTGTGTATATGTGTGTATAGTATGGCCGAACCTGCAATAGCGAAAGCACTTTGGGACGGCTATGTGTTCTTTGAACCTATGGCTGTTCCACTCGAGGTACACCCTGTCCTGTTGCTTAATTACTTGCCAAGCTTGTGCCGAGAGGTCAATGACCAGTTTACATTCTGGGAGGATTTTCCTTTGGTCGTACCGCATCTTCGATGCTGGTAAATTCGCTTTCATCTTGAAGGTTCCTACAATCGATTTCTACAGCCACTTGTTCCGGTGTGAGGTTTTTAATTGATGCCGAAGACAAGAACTGCCGGACCTTTCTTTTTGGGGTCTCAGCTGCGGAAATTTTTGGTTTGTCTAGTATTGTCAGGGCTTCGTGTCGCGTTGCAGTCTCAATTATTACTCCGATATTCCTTGTTTTTCTTATTGATTTGATACGGGTGTTCTTCAAGTCGCTTGCTAATTTTTGTACAATGGCCGTCTTGATGGCTTCACTCGATTCCATAGGGCTGTCTTCTGTTGGTTTTAATAAAACCAGATGTTGCTCCTTTTGTAGCGTTTTCTTTATCTGGGTGAGCTTGTGTGCTTCAATACTCTTTTTTGATGGATTGCTCAGAGCATCTGCATAAGAGCGGCCGCGCTGTAGCATTTCATTTCAGCGTTCTTCCTGGTAGGTTCCACTTTGGCTTTGAAGCGCTCGTTTTTGACCTGAAGGTCAAAAAGGATGTTCCATCCGGCTCCATATCTTTATTATATCTCCACGAATCGCAGACCATCCAATTGGTCGGTTTGGCCATGATAAGACAATTGACGAAGCACTCTCCGTCCCTCTAAAACAATTTCCGAAAACGATTTTTGAGATCCTTAACAATACCTGTACTGTAACGTTCGCTGAGATAGGTTCATCTGTTTAAGAATAGGTGCCGAGGCAACTAAGGCCACGAGGTGTCAGTATACTGTCTGTATATGGCACGCATTTTTGGGGCCTGCTTTTCAAGATAAAACATCAGCCTGCGCGTCATGCCGTTCAAAGTAGGGATGATCGTGGTTCGTTGTAGCGTATGTGCTCATGCCTCCACAGCACTGCCACGTTTTTTTTGTTTTTTTTTAAACTGAACGCTGTTTTAACAATACAGTTGTAAAAACCATTTCCTGGTGACCACCCCTAGAGATATGATATTTATGTCAAACGTTGTCATATGCCATTACGTTACAAGATGGTACAGTTTAAGCTTTTTTTGAGAAGAGTGAACATAATTGTGCTCTGCGTACAAATGGAATTCCGAAATGTCTCCCCACCTGGGGCTCTCAGCAGTGTAATATCTACCAATTGATTCGGTGGCGGATGTTTGTTTGTTTGCTTGCGAACTACACGACTTTTTTTTTTTTTTTTTGTAAAAATGAATATATATATATTTTTTTGCTTAACAAGGGTTGTAAAATTATTCTTAAAAAGAATAATCTTAAGTGCCTTAATTAAGCAGTTTTATTTATTCGTGCAGTTATCTAAATATTTAGGAAGCAAAAAATTTACCTTTGCCATATCGGAATATCGCTACAGTACGAAGTTTGTAAACAGAAGCAGAGAATAAGTATAATTCTTGAATATTTTTTTTGTTGTGTTTTCTGTGAACACATAGCTGGGACTAGCAAGTTTTCTACTCTTAGCCAGTTCAAAATCTAGATGGACTGATTAATGACTGCTTTACAATTGTTGCAGGCAGAAAATGAAACTGAAGAATTGGAAACAAGCCAATTACGATATGCAACGTTCTTCTCTTGAATAGCCTTAGCACATTTGTTGGGAAACCAAGGTTTAGATAAAGGACGAAATTTTAAAGTGGAGTTTGGAATAAAGGATTCCATTCCTACAAGAATAATTTCACTGACACGATCAGAGCAAACGTTGGCATAAAAGTTTTGAAACAGTAGCCTGACGAAGAATAAAAGAAATCTCGCAGGTCGTCCCATTTTGCATTCCTGTAATGCCAAACAATGCGAGGTTGGGAATAGTCATGAGATAAAGGCTCCATTGGCGAAGAGAAAATCACCAAGTTGTGATCTGAGGTACCTAAAGGACCACTCACTTCGACCGTGTACTTAGAAGGGTTGTTTGTGAGAAAAAGATCAAGCGTATTGGCTGTATGGTTAGGCTTGTCTGGTATTCTTGTAGGTAAATGTACAATCTGTGCAAGGTCATTAGAATTTTACAAAAGCCTCAGCATCTCGACCAGCTGGGTCGGTGTGACTAGAAAACTGAAGCCAATAGGAGTTATGAACATTAAAATCACCAAGGAAAATTACTTCATTTTTAGGAAAACTGGACTGGAGAAAGTCAAAGAGCTCCAAGTGATTAGTGGAGTTGGGAGAACGGTATAGACAGCAGATGAATCTGACACAATGAGGTAGAGAGATTTTAAGCCAGAGAAGATCGAAGAGAGGAGATTCCAGTTACTAATTTTCTGACAAGGAATATCAGAACGGACATATGCACAAGTACCACCTTTGAGGCGAAAGCAATCATACAGGGAATAATTTGGGCAACTCAGATGAGCAGTATTTGAATCAACCGATAACTGAGATTCTGTCAGAAAACGTACATGGGGTTTGGCAGACTGCAAATCGAAATGGACATCGTTGAGGTTAGAACTGAGACTACGGATATATTGCGAAATGAACTAGGAAGTTTTTGGGAGGGTTAGATCTTTTTGCAGGTAACCTTTCTCTATTAGATTGAAAATGTATGGTGTATTCAGTAGTAAAGAAAAAGTGTGGGTGGGACATGCTGTATAAAGTAATGAAATTTTTGGATATGGCGTACACATGGTAAGAATATACCCAGATCCTTGACAAAACGTGACCTGCACAATGCTCCCCGCACACACACACACTACTCGGATTCCCTCCAGTCACTATCTGGCAGAATAGATGTAGCAAGGTGATACACTAGCTGATCCGGAAGCCTTCTAAAGAATTACCAATAGGTTCGGTCCAGTGAACTAACTAGCGGCCGGCCAGCGAACACCGTTTTAGAGCTGTACCCTCGAAATGTAAGTAAGATTGGATCTTGCCATGATGTTAATCATAACTTCAAAAGTAATCAGTCATACTGCATGTTGGAAGAGTTGACAGGAACTTAGCTCTGGAGATTAAACATGGGTTCCACCACTTCAAGCCTCCAATAAGCAAAGTGGTGGTATTGCACCCGTTGATGAGAGTCATCTACCACCTAGTATTGCCTGGTAACACAGAGGGGCGACATTTCTCCATGTGGTGTGGGCGCCACACCTCGACCCCTGCTTACGTTGGTTCATACCTGGGTAGTCATCCACAGTGTACTTGTGCATGGAGGTTATAATGCCTCCATTCGGGTGACTTTCAAATCAAATAGACCCAATTTCGGCGAAGTCCGAACGGTCTTCGTCCGGACTTTCTCTGTGACAGCCAAATCCTCTGCTTGCACCTATACGATGGTGGGACTGTCACAGAGAAAGTCCGGACGAAGACCGTTCGGACTTCGCCGAAATTGGGTCTATTTGATTTAAAAGTCACCCGAATATCAGTTCCATCAGCGCTTTAGACTCCCAGGTAGTCAGTACAGCTTGTCTGGCATATCTGAGAGAATGCCTGTGACATCCTTAAGTAAAGAAGTAAGTATTTTTCAGTTAATAGTAAAAATATAATGCACAAACCTAATAGGAAGTTGGAGATGGCGCACCAAAAAATCTCGCACATGGCGTTGATGGACCTGGGGCCGACTGTGCTTTATTGCATGTGCTACGTGTGATATTTATGTATGTATGCAGACCTAACTGTAGTCGGACATAAGGACAAATACAACCACCTATCTGCTTTCATTCAAGAAGTATTCACTATAAGAAACTAAGACAAAATGTACCCAACAACCATCAAGACTACAATAACAGAACTGATTAATATCCACTCCTTACCCGAAGAATGACAAATTCCAGCAGAGAGGAATTTACATTAGCCAGGGAACATCTAGCCCAACCAGCATTTTTTTTTTATTATTTTGATTTTTTATTTGTTTTTATTTTATTATTATTTTTATGTTTGTGGGGCCTCCCTGGAAAGCTCAGGCGACCCCAGGGACAACCTAGCCAGAGTAATAATTCCAGACTCCCTGGCCTGACTCACTGTGCCATGGATGGTAACTAGGGGTACATGGTACTCCACAAGCTCCCCCCCCCCAGACAAAGAGGAACAACAGACCCCAACGTTAAGCAACATTAATAACACATCGCTCACACTTAATAATAACATTAATAACATATTACTCACGCTCGTACTGAAGAGAAATTTGGACAACAGGTACAATAAAGAATGCGCTCGCCATTTATTGGAAAAAAAAAAAAATTAGTTACAAAATCTGTCACTATATGGCACTGTGGCAATACAAATCACATGAACAGCTCTACAATTGCTCAATGTGTCCTCCATTTTGGTCAACAACAGTTTCCATTAGAAGAACAGCATTTTCTACAGCAGAACGTAAATGTCAACTGGAATAGCCAGCACATAACATCTAATGCTGTCCTTCAGATCTGCCAGAGTTTGACATCCTTCCCGATACACCTGGTTCTTCAAAAAACCCATCCCACAACCAGAAATCGCATGGGGTGAGGTCCGGTGATCGGGGTGGCCAAGATGTCTGGAAACAGCAGCTGATGACCCATTCGTCTGTACAGTGTTGCCTTAGCAATCTTTGGACACAACGGTGGATGTGGGGTGGCGCACCATCTTGCATGAATATGGTATCCTGAAGGCACCCACGTTGTTGCAGCTCTGGTATTGTGAAATTTACCAACATTTCATAATATCGCTGTCCAGTGATGGAACAGGTGCGGGGTCCAGTCGGTGTTATCTGTTCAAAAAAATATGGCCCAAGCATGAATGTGGCCATAAATCCACACCACACTCTCACTTTTGGAGAATGCAACGGAACCTCTTGGATAACTCGAGGGTTTTCTGTTGCCCAAATGCTACAGTTGTGCGTATTCACTTGTTGCTTGTGCAGAAGTGGGCTTCATCATTCCAAAGGATGTTCCATGGCCAAGTGATATCTGCTATCATTCGCGCCAGAAACTGAAAACGAATACAGTATCTGCATCACCATGCTTTAGTTGCTGTAGCATGTGCATCTTTAAGGATAGTACCGCAACACCTGACGCATTACTATCCTTACAGCGGAATACGGCATGTCCACTTCACGAGAAACAGCTGGCACACTTGCGCTACCACATGGAGATTGACTTGACAAATCCACGACAGCCATAGCCACATCTTCAACACGAGAGGAGTCCACTCGTTTTTGACCTCTATGTGGTTGAAAACCAAGTTGTCCTGTCGCTTCAAATTTCGCAATCATTTTGCGGACAGCACAAACAGTCATAGGTCCACGTCTTATGCGCTTCTGACGCCGGAATTCTCTGATAGCCATAGCTGCACTGTTCTGATAGTACAGCTTCACTAACAGCGCCTTTTCCTGTAACGTTGTTGGTATTGCTGCTGTAGTGCAGGCAAACATTTGCTGAATGATTTTGAACAGACTGCTCTGCTCTGCTTTTATACAATACAGTAGAGCTTAGAAATGGCGCTATGGCAATAACTTACGATTATGCAAATAACGTAAGTTATTTTCATAACCGTAACTCAGATAGTTAAGCGCCATACAGTGACAAATTTTGTAACTAATTTTTTTTTCTCAATAAATGAGGAGCGCATTCTTTATTGTACCTGTTGTCCAAATTTCTCTTCAGTCTTTTCTAACGAGCCTTAGAACTCGCTCCAGAGCCCTCTATATAGGGATACTTTAATTTTAACAACCCTGTATATATACGCTATATTTGCGTTTTTTAAGAAGTTTGATATTTTATTTTATAAGTTTAGTTCAAAGAAGTCAATGTATTTATTTTGTATTTTGTATGTGAATATTTTTTATATATAAAAAATTTTAAAAAATATGTGTATATTGTTTCTGGGGGATTTAACCCCCGCCCCCCAGTTGTCCCGCATTGGAATGCTAAGGTTCTGGTCACTTTATATTAGGGCCACCCAAGAACTAACTCATCTGCCCAAGTGTAATATGCATAAATCGAGTATGTTGTTTGGTCGATTTGCCTGTTTCACCGGAAGAAAACCAAAGTGGGGGGAGAAAACCTTGCTCCTCTGGGAGATTATCCCACGCCTGAGATAACCCAGCAACGAATCCAAAAGAACCCATAAAAAGTTCCTCACACCACTGATGGGATTCGAACCCAGGCCTTTTTCACCAGGTGTGAGGAGAATGGTGGTTATAATTACTGTGCTACCCACTAGAACTAATAACTTAACGACAGTGATAAGCAGAGGCAGAACTGATTTTTGCATTGTCATTCATTTTTAAATCATTCATTGTCATTCATTTTGTCATTCATTTTCTACTGCACGAATGACAGGAGGGCAAGAATAACAAAATAACAATGCAAAATTCCATGGGCTGTGTGTAAGAGGTACGGTCCGTTCTGCTATAATGCTCATTTTCGCAACGCGAATTTGCTCCAACGCGATTATTATATTAGGGAACAATGAGACTACAACGCGATTTTCGCGTTAGCTCAAGCGCGATTTCGTCTTCGAGTAACACCGGGTGAACGTAAAACCCAGCACCAAGCTGAAAGCAGCAACGTGCAACATACAAGTTGTTGTTGTATGTAGCGCTGCTTCGGCTATATTGCTAAAATGTCAAACGTCAAATTGTGAGCTCTAATTCCCATTTACTGTAGTTATATTGGTCGGAGACTTGTTTGAAAACTAATCATTCGCTGTATTCACAAGATTTTTTGTTCGAACAGAAATTTCGTGAGGCAGGATAGCGCGAGCAAAGGAGCACATTTCTGGAGGTCATAAAACAATAAAAACAATTTGCAGTTCCCGGTTTATTGGGCTTTTCTGTTAGTGCTAAAACCATAAACACCAATAAAACTAGGATTCCGGACTTTGTTAGATTTTCCATTAGAAATATTGACTGGGAAGCTTTCGAAAGATCTATTGTCTCAGATTTCCCTCTCACGGATCCAACCCAATACAGTGTCCGCACTGCTGACTAATTAGTTACCACCCTGCAGCAAGCTGTCCTGAAGGCTTCTTATAAATCTGCCAAGAAGAAAATCTTCTGTCCCACTGTATGCCCTTGGTAGACTCAGGAACTCACCTTGCTTAGACAGTCCGTCCACCGAGCGCGCCGATTTTACCAACGACACCGTGACTGGCCAGCCCCAGAAGTAGCACGACTATACAGCGACTACATCGCTAAGAAAAATGAATACACAAAGGCTATTGCAGCTAGGAAGAAGGCAACATGGTCTGACTTTGTCAGAGAATCTGGCACGACGAATCCCTGGCGCCTAGTCTACAAGATCATGCGGGACAAAACCTACAATCCGGACATCTTCAGCACAGTGATTGCAGACTCCCGGAAGACTTCCAACTGGCACGACTCAGCCAATCACATCCTTGATAAGCTATTTCCACCAGACGACACTGCTCAGGACTTGTCTGAACATACTGCTATTCGTACTGCAAACAACAGTTAGGAATCAGATGAAACCACAGAATCTTTCACCTTGGAAGAATTATCAGCAGTTCTCCAAAATATTAACATCCAAAAATGTCCAGGATTAGATCTCATTGAATACAGTTTCATCCTCCGTCTTCACAAGCTTCGGCCAGAGTATATACTCTTACTGTACAACAAATGTCTTCAGGAGGGATGTTTTCCTGTGGACTGGAAGATCTCGCTACTGAGACTAATTAAGAAGCAGCACAAAAACCCTACTGACCCGCGCTCTCACCGTCCAGTTGCGCTACTTGCAAACTTTGGCAAAATACTGGAGCGGCTTATGGCGCTCAGGACCACAGCTCTCTTTCAAGCACAGAATCACCTCTCCCCCTGCCAGTATGGTTTCACTCCAGGACGATCCTGTGAGAAGGCTCTCTTCGATCTAGTTCTGCACATAGAAAACTCTGAAGCAAAATTTGAACTTGCCATCTTCATTAACTTCGAGGGCGCGTTTGATACTGTCTGGTGTGGCAGTGCTCTGGCACGCCTCCGGACAGCCTCCTGTTCCAGCCATCTCTATAAACTTTTTCAAAGCTACTTTTCAGATAGCACAGTAATTCTAAAGTCAAAATACCATCATGTCTCCAGGCCAATCACCCGGGGGTGCCCTCAGGGCTCAGTCCTGGGACCTCTCGTGTGGAACATGATCCTACAAGACTGACTTTTCCGCTCCTTTGCCAATACCAAGATTGTTGCTTTTGCGGAGGATCTCACGATAGTGGTGTCCGGCCGCTCTCGCAAAGCCATAGAAGACAATGCTAATCGGGTCCTTGACGACCTCTCTTCCTGGGCTGCACTAAATAAACTACGGATAAATCCAAGCAAGACTAAAATGATGCTCTTTAAAAATAAGCTGGACCTCAGGTGGCCTCCGCAAGTTAAAGTCTCTGGGGTACAACTTCCCATTGTCACACAGACCGCTGTGCTAGGGGTGGTTCTGGATCATAAATTAAGCTTTTCACCCCCCACCTTATCCATCTCAGCTCCAAGGTGAAAAAATTCTCAGGCTCAATCATCAGAATCACCAGGAACGAATGGGGCCTGTCCAAGCGGTCGTTTCAGCTGTGCTATAAAGCCGTCTTCCTTCCGATCGTGACGTATGCTGCAGGTGCTTGGTTCCACCGAGCTAGATTGGTAAATATGATAGGCAAATTAGGCTCTATACAACGGACAATGCTTCAGGCTACCCATAGGGTATGCAGGACAGTATCCACTGCTGCTATCCAGGTCTTAGCTGGGACCCTTCTACTGGACCTGTATGCAACCTTCCGTGGCCTGACCTTTAGAATCAACAAGAAAATTCCAAAACACTGACCCTAAGACAGAGAAAACACGCTGTTATAATGAGATGATAAACATCTGGCAGACGGACACTTCCACCAAGGGAGCAGTTACAAGGAGATTCCTGCCGGATGTGACTTTCCCCTCCTCTAAGTCAGCACAGAAGTGGCTCTCTCTCTAACTCTTGAGACATCATTCCTAGTCACTGGGCATGGCTCATTGAACGAGAAGCTCTTCCAGCTAGGCCTAATACCCATTGACGTTTGCTACTGCGGGGCTAAGGAGAATTGGTTCCACCTTCTCTTCGAGTGCGCTCTCTACGAGGACCTGAGGCAAGACCTAGCAAATACCATCCCTCTCACTGAAAACCAACTAGACATTCTGTTACAGACACCACAGAACCTTGCTGCCTTCCAGAACTTCTCGACGCAAGTATTCACGCGCAGGAAAGCCTCCTACAGAATAACGCAGGCTACGAATGGAGATCCGCAGACAGCAATTTAAAAATTTTATTTTACTAATCTAAAATTTTTAATTATCTATCTTTGTTTTTATTTTATTAATTATTTTAATTTTTAAAATTTTTTAAAAAATTTATTTTATTATTTTTTTTCTTCGCGCTCTGCACTAGCGTACTTTTTCCCCTCATTCATCCCCCACTCTCCACTAGTGTAGCTTCTCTCTCTCTCTCTCTCTCTGTTTTTTTTTTTTTTTTTTATTTACACCACGGGATTTTTTTTTCCCCTCTGGAATGGGCCCCCAGAGGAACCTGGCCCACCTTTTGACAACATCAGGTGAGTCTGAGTCTCTTTTGAGACGGTACGTGTTTTACTGGGACTGGCCCACCTTCCCGTGGTATGGACGAGTACCCAGAATCATCTGTCCAGCTTACTGATGCTTCTGGGTAGCCAAGAGGCCAGAACAGAACAGAACACACATAATACACACAAACTTATGTCACACACATATCTGGCACATTTGTAGTGATACTGTTCTTCACAGAGATACGAGGCGGAGTTGAACAGACATTTAAGGAGCTGCCCTTTACAAAAACACATGTCTTCTGTTAGTGCAGTATAATTTTTGTATAAATTATAGAAACTCGGTCGCAAACTCGATCTTATTGCATTTTCAATAATACCGATAGCTGGAATTCTGTGGGTTTTTACGTAATGGCGAGATATGTTTCCCCTCCCTCTTCGATCATATAAAAAACAAATTTTCAGAATCTTCTTTTGTGCGTGCTGTGTTCGTCGTTATTGATTTCTCATCTTTTTTACTGTTTTAAATTTTACAATCCAAAAAAAGAAAAGAAAAAAAAAAAGTCAGTGAACAGAAATATCAATCAAACAAACTTCATATCTTGTCAAGGTAAAGTGCTATACAATATTTACTATAATATTTATTTATTTATTAGAAATTTAAGATGTTCAAACCTCTGTTAGCAATATCATTGGGTTTTTAACTTTTTTTTTTTTAAGTTTTACTAACCAGACTGAACATTTTTTTTTTTTTTTTCTTTTGAGTGCTCGGCCCCTAACCCTATTTTCCCCATAAGCCCTGTTGTTTTTCTTGCGCGAAATACCATAACGCGAAGATTTTTAGGAACATATGTACCGCGTTATACATATGTAGAACTGACTGAACTAAAACACAAATAAGCACACATTTACATCCTTATTCACAAATGAATGCTGAGTATAGTAAATAAATTTGAGGAGTTTGAAGTATTGATTATTCTTCAAATGCTGGTATTATGACAATAAATATAACATGAACATGGTGTCTCTGACATTGGGATGCAAAAATCTGAATATAGTGATTATGTGTACAGAAAGAACAGACAAAAGAACAGGGGGGCGAGTTAGAAGCACTTTTTGAAGCATATAGACGCCAAAACTGTACAACCAGTAGACACAGGTTTACCATTGTAATACTGCCAGTCTGTTGTGACATGAACACTAGGAAAACAAAAATGAGAGCCAGTCTGTTACAGCCTTACAGGCCAATGATTGTGAAGGGTATAATGAAGCCATGCAGGCAAATAGAATGGGCAGGCAAATCAGAATGGGGGATTTTAACTTTTCAGATATCAATAGAAATCATGAGTTGGCAGTTCGCTTAGCAGCAAAACATTTCTGGTTTGCTGGATAACTGTTTTCTACACTAATACGTTAGAGAAGCAACAAAGAATAGCAATGTTCTTGGTTTGGTTATTAGAAGTACATAAACCTTCCGTAAACCTTCAGGTTACGGAATCTTTAGGTGGCAATGATCATTGTATATTGATGTGATTTTATTCAAAGAAATAACCATTGCCAAGGGTAAAGGGAAGGGTTGTTTTTTTCGTAAAATCAATTAGAATGGGCTCATACATTTTTGAAACTTTTTTTCAGTGGAACCAAATGATGCTAAAAATATAAATGGCAAATGTTTACAAAGGTAGTCTTGGAAGCCATTAAGCGTTTTATACCGATTAAATGATATTGCTCAAGAAGCCATACTGTCATCAAAATGGATGTCGGATAAACTGATGAGCTTAGTAGCAGAGAAAAAAAGAAATGCATGAGATAATTATAAATTTTCAAGGGTACAGAGTCCTGCAATAAGTAAAACTAGTGCGGAGACGAAGAGCAAGATTAATTGTGGGCACAACAGGATATTCTTTACAAGAAAGACGGGGTTTGTAAATTTCAATCTCTAAGGTAAGGTTTTAAAAGGGCTAAGTAAACTAAATGCTGATGACATTCTGAGATGAAACACACAAGGAGGCATATATTGAATAAACTTCCTATTACATACAATAATTAAATATATTAAAATCATAATGTAATTTTAACGTAGTTTTAATCGACTTTATATGTATATTATGATCGTAGCATTTATTCCCTGAGTGGTAAGGTTGCCAATCGCCCGGCTGTAAAAAAAAAAAAAAAAAAAAATTATAACTTAATTGTTTTTTCACATATCAGTGAAAAGACAATTAAGTGTCATTTAAAAATACTAAGACATTTTTGGGGATTTAAAGAATATGTATCTTCTAGTTCTGTATTAAGGATCCGGTCGTATTACCAGTTCCCTTACTGGTATAAAATTAATTAACGATTAATTATTTCAGAACACTAAGAAATAATGTTTAAAATTATTTTTCGAATTATTCAGGCTTGTGTTGAAGCACACAGAGCTGTTTCGCACAAGCTGCACATCACACTAACGAATGCCTTGTTTTCAGGTCCATCATTCTGAATAAAGATCCACAAAGTCGCCAGTTATGACTAGCCAACAGTTCTCATGAAGCGACGGAGTCGCGTTACAGTCGAGTGTGGGTGCAGAATGCCTGGGAAACATCACCTACCCTTTTTTTTGTTGTAGGGTTTTAGGCGCATCACCAACTTGGGCCATATTGCGCCGTATACTGTGTCTGTAAATTGCTTGTGTCCTGTAGTAGATTTGCTGTTTGTTGGACAAAAAACTCGGGTTTCAGGGAGAAAAACAACATGCTATCCTCGCCTGAGACCGACTAACTCAGCCACGTTGTGAAAAAAACCCATAAAAATCCTCATGTCATTGACGGGATTCGAATTCACGTTTTTTCTACAAGGTGTGAGGAGGACGGTGATTATACCAATTGTGCTACGCACGAGAGCAAATCACCTACCTGATGTACTCTGCCGACAAATTTAAAGGAGACGTGGTCATAATGTGGGCTGTTTCTTGTGTTTTAGACTTAGACCACTGATTGTAGTACCAAAACCTATTAATGCCGAGTCACTACACCAATGGTTTTCAACCTTTTTTTAATAACAGCACCCCAAGTAATTTTTATTTTCTGGCACCCATACTCAATTTTCTGCCTATTAGATTCGATTCTGTGTGTGTGTGTGTGTACATATATATATATATATATAATATTAAAAAATATGTTATATGATAGTTATTAAAATAATATATCAATTAAAATATTAAATTGTAAAATATAAAATATTAAATTATATCAATTAAAATATTAATATTAAAATAATATATCAAATAAAATAATATATTAATAATATATAAAAATAATAAATATCAATTATAGATCACCACAAAATTAAAAAGATATCGTTACACCTTTTTATAATGAAATAAATATATAAAATTAAAAAAATAATAATAATAAGTTTAAGTAACTTATACCCAAATTACGTGGCACCCCTGGAACGTTGTTTCAGCACCCCGTTTGAAAACCACTGCACTACTATTTGGATGATTCCAAAATTTACGAAAGAGAATGTTTTTCAGGTCAACAGAAGACAGTCAACCATATATATAGACATGGCGGTCTGCGGAATTTCTAAAGGAAAGGGCTAAAGCAATGTTTGGAGAATCATGAAAGTTTAATCATTATGCAATAAATAAAATCCAGAATATTTTGATTTCAAGGGAGAGGGAGGCTATAGCCCACTATACATAGGCGTTCTAGATGCACGTGAAGAACGACTTTTCGATAACTTCCTGTCCATTACGACCCCCCAGTCATAAAGAAATGAACTCCTCGTTATTTCAGAAAAGACACCGATAATGCGTAGTCCTATACAGCAAGAAGTTAAAAACCTAATTTGAAGAAACGAAGTCCAATAACAAGACTGGCCGGCCGAAATTTTCAAAATCTGTGATATTTGGCAAATTTTTCAGATTTCTTTATAATTAAAAATTCATTTATTTGTTAAGTGCTGTGGAATAAAGAGAAACTAAAGTGTTCGGCTTAAATTTATTTTATTTTTATAATTTTTTTATTTTATTTTAAATATACTTACCAAATGATAGTGAAAAGCCCAATCACAAACGTGGCTCCAACGAAGAACGAAACGAATTTCACAAATCCTTGCTTTGCTTTACAACTTTAGACGTTAACATAAATTACATCTTTTTAATTGTACACGGTTAACGCAACAAGGTGAATCCAGAGGAGAGGTATTCCACTCCCCTACACACACACATACTATTCTAAATTCCGCATGTTATACTTCTGCATTATCTGTAAACAGAACAATAATTCTCATACTATTCACCTCCTTGCCCCAAAGACTGGATCTTCCTTGTTTTCTTATGTTGTTTTGCTTTATAAATTTTTGATTCCTTATTTAAAAGAAGGCATCTAATAATTATGAAATCCACTGGAACCGTTATTTCAGGAGTTCACAAAGTGCGGCCCGCGGCCGTTTTTATGATTGTGATATAAATGTGAAGAAAATCATTGTTCAAATTTTATAGAATCATAAGACTTGTGTACTAACTAGAGTGGAAACCGATTAATACGAATTACGCGCGACTTCACAAGTATTTCTTGTTAACCTAATTTCGTGATAAAATTTTTGATGACCGATTCCAAACATGGAGAAAAACGGAAGGAACTGAGCATATCTTGTATTCTGTCTATTTGTGAACTCCTCTGACCGTTTGGTCGTCCCGGAGTATAAACAGAAAATTTATTATTTATTATTTATATAGGTACGGATTCGCAAAAAATAATTAGTTGACCGGTAGGTACTGCGAAACTCCCAACGTGATAAGTCGCGATAACAAGATGCACGTGCTGACCCTTCTCTTTCCAACTTTTCTTTCACGCGAGGACGTAGTGATATCACAACATTATCCCGATATATGGCCCATCCACAATTTCCATCGTCGTATTTTCATCAATACTACCCGCTAACAAAAAAGTTTTGAGAACCGCTGGGTTATTTGGTGAGAGCGATCGAACAATGACAAGTACTTTGAGGTATCGTACACATAATGAATATGCACAGCGCACCGTGACCCCGCTAAAGAGGGGGGTCCTCTAAACCGACTCGAAATTCTTATATTGGACTGATGAAAGAGAGCAAATTTGAAAAAAGGGATGCTCTCCGAAGCACGTGGATTATGGTATCCTGCAATACGTGCCTCAAAATGAAAAAAAGTTTAACAAATACCTTTCTTCAAGACTGGCTCATGGACATGCAAAAAGTTTCATTTCGCGATCAGACAAAGAGTCGTGGATCTGAGAACCCCCAAAAGCTAATCGAGTTTGCTACGCTATTGCAAGCGAGCGTGGATACAATGCCATATTCATGGCAAAACTTTGACCATAAAAAAAAGTAAAAGTAATTAAAGGTATTCTGTAGTCTTAGCAAGATCTTGTTAAGCCCTAAAGTATGAGATTTTATGCCAAGGAATGGTCCGATACGATAGTTTTTTTTTTTTTTTTTTTTTTGTTTGGAAAGCGCAATGTTTGTTGAAGGGAAAAAGAGGCTTACTTGCCGAATAGATAGACACTAACTTTCAGAACGTACGCTCCGACAATTGTTTTGATCATATAAAGAAAGCAAGTTGTTCTTTAGAAGGATCCGTGTCCCAAGATAACATTTGACAGGAAATTTGCGGAAGTGTGTATATACAGGGTGTTTCAGTTAAACGTTTCAGAACTTCTAAGAGGGGTAGGGTACATCCTGACAACTCGAAATCATATAGCAATGGGCAGAATTGAAAATTCCGAGCTTTAGTGCAGGGAATCTTAATTTCGCACAAGAACGCCAAGTTAGTAGGATGGATGATTACACGAACGCAGAGTTAGCCGATATGCATTTGGCGTACGGGGCTGCAAATTGTAGTGGGCCAGCCGCACAGCGTTTGTACGCGGAACGATATCCGACGAGGCGTATTCCCAGTCATAATTTCTTTGCAAGACTGCACCAGAGGTTAGCTGAGAGAGGTTCATTTGAAAGAGCTGACAGGGACAGGGTAAGAACAGCACGGACTCCAGCCGTCGAACAGAATGTGCTGCAGCATGTACAGGGGAATCCAAGAACGAGTACACGAAGTCTAACAAACGCAGTCGGGGTTTCCCATTGCAGCGTCTGGAGGGTTCTCCGAGAACAAGACATGCATCCGTTTCACGTGCAGCGTGTCCAGACACAGCAACCGGAGGATTATGCACCTCGTATTGCTTTCGCACAGTGGTACCTTGGAAAATGTGCTACAAATCCCCTTTTTCCTGCTGAAGTGTTGTTTTCCGATGAGGCATCCTTCACAAGGGAAGGAATTTTCAACACGCATAACGACCATATCTGGGCGGTCGAGAACCCGCATGCAATACGACGTCGTGCAGCACAGATTCGATTTTCGGTCAATGTATGGGCCGGTATTATGGGAGATCACCTCATCGGACCTTACCTGTTACCGTGTCGTCTAACCGGATCTATCTACTTGATCTTTCTGCAGCAAGTATTGCCACAACTTTTGAGAGATGAACAGATTTCTGCATCGACGCAACAGACAATGTGGTTCCAACACGATGGAGCCCCTGCCCATTATAGCGGAGATGTTCGTAACTACCTGGATGTCACATTTGGTCAACAGTGGATCGGACGTGGTGCCCGTGCGTTGGCCTGCTCGGTCACCCGACCTATCATGTCTTGATTTTTATTTCTGGGGTCATATGAAATCGCTAGTTTATGACACCCCTGTTGACAATGCTGAGGAGCTGGTTGCAAGAATCGCAGTAGCTGCCAGAAATTCGAAATTCGCCTGGAGTATTCCAGAATGTTCGGATGTCCATGCGTCGGAGATGTGAGGCGTGCATTGTAGCCCGTGGAAGAAACTTCGAACACTTACTTTAATCCATGTACCTTTTGCTTCTTTTCATGTATTATTAAAACGATTTCTCACTTACGGTCTCTTTTCTTTTTATGGTGCTTCTGTGTACAACACCGCTTCAGGAAAGCATTTCCGACCCCACATTGCTATATGATTTCGAGTTGTCAGGATGTACCCTACCCCTCTTAGAAGTTCTGAAACGTTTAACTGAAACACCCTGTATATAAGAAATTTGTTTTTTATTTTTGACAATATAGCCTAAGATATGTATGTAACCATAACCTACAAGGCCCTAACATTCTCTATAATTAGCGAAGTCATTAAATCTAATATTAACAAAATAACAAATCAAAAGTATCATAATGTCATTACTGCATAAGGCTTACATTGAAAGGCACGTCAACTGGGGCTAGCTCCTCTCATATATATATATACCATCAATAACAAATGAGCCATCTGTTTCTGCGAATTATGCCAGGCTCACCTTATTAATATATACTACATATAGTACAAGCAGTTCTCGACGTTACGAGTTAATTCGTTCCTAGCGCGCGCTCGTAAAGCGGGAATTTATTTCCCATAGACATAATGTTAAAAATAGGGGTTACGTTATCAACAATGAAATTAGTTAGCTAATTAGTTTATGATTAAACAATGACTGATTTGTCCAAAGAAATGGAAACGTAGCCTGTAAAATCAAACAAATTATAATAACAGAGAAATTATTTATGACCTACAAATGTTAAAGAATGTTTATTCTTCGTCATCATCGACTAAATGCACACTCGTTGATCACTCATTGGCCCGGCACTCTTTGGTTTGTTGTGCAAGGAGTCGTCTTTTCTAAAACACAAGGCCCTTTGTGTTTTAGAAAAATATCACAAAATTGGTTCTTATAACGATGAAAGTATAGTGCGTTTAATGATTTGAATTGGTAACTAATATAATTTACACTATAAAAACGACCTTTTAGGGAGTTATATAGCGAAAATTTGAACTTCCGAGGTCGTGGAATGAATTATCAAAAAACAAAGTGTTATTGGATTCACATTACAATATTTTCGCGATACGATGGTAACGGATTAATATCGTAAAGCGAGGTACACTGTATTGTATAGCTACGCGCGTGGTTTGAAATGAGGTATTTATGAATGTTTATCATTCATTTTTCGCAATTAATATTTTCGATTTTGTTGATACTTGATACTTGAAAAAAAAACAAAAAAAACTCGTAAACCCAGGAACTCGTAAAGTGAGAACTGCCTGTATACATAATAGCTTTAAGATCAAATTTAAGATTAAAATTTAAGTTGAGATTAGCTTCATATGCTAAAGATGCAGAATATGAAACTCGCAATACAAATACGAACGGCTAACTGGCAAAATATAACTGCTAGTATTACAGATAGCTTTACTCTTACAGTATTAGAATACGTATTTACACGAGGCGCTAGCCCCAGTTTACGTGCCTTTCAATGTAAGCCTTATGCAGTAATGACATTATGATACTTTTGATTTGTTATTTTGTTAATATTAGATTTAGCATGACTTCGCTAATTATAGAGAATGTTAAGGTTGTAGGTTATGGTTACACACATATCTTAGGCTATATTGTTAAAAATAAAAAAACATTCTTGTATTTTCGCAGGCGTACCCTAGGTAATGTTTAATCAAATCTGATGGCATTAATTCGTCCTGACAATTTTACTTTTCAGTTTATATCATTTAGATATTAGAGATTTTATTTCTTTTGTATTAATATATATATATATATATATATATATATATATATATATATATATATATACAGGAGCGTCCTAGGGTATGTAGCGCCCGAGTGCCAATTGAAATTGGGCGCCCCCACCCTTTAAAATTTTCTTCATATATGTATGAGAGTTTCAGGTTTTCAGGCGCCTCTTGAACGTTGACGCCCGGGCGCAGTGCACCCCTTGTATATATATATATATATATATATTGGAAAAGTAAACAACAGCTGGCCAACTTGCAAAATAGATTCGAGGCGACGCACTCAGATACAAGAAACAATTGGAGCTTCGGTAGAAAATTGGCAAAAAGGAAGCGTTAGCGGGATCAAGCAGGCCCCTGGCGACTTGTTTCTTGCAGTGCTGCTCAAGATTGATTGATAGGTGTTTGGCCATTGTCAACGTAAAACAACTCTAAAGTCTTTGGTCGCAGGTAGTAACTAATATAGTCCCGTACTATTATAGGGGCTACAGCCCCTATAAAAGGGCAGGCTAAAGATTTCCCCTCTGGAACACAGCTTTAGCCTGTCCTTTAGAAATTCTTGGGACCGACACTGGTCCTATCTTTGCGTCTGATGCTTAATAATGATAATTAAAAAAAAAAAAAAAAAAGGAAAGAGGGCTGTTTCTTCTTATTGGCAAGCACTGATACCAATCAAAATAAACCCGGTTTGCAATGCAGCAAAATTTTATTAAAAGCGAATACAGAATTTGTTTTTAATCTGTAACGGGAAGTGTTTCGAATTTTAACTCTTTTTAGTGTGTTTGATGCCACTCTAATAAGGTGCTTATTTTTTTAAATCGAGACTCGTAATATCACATGATAATCAGATGGGACGAATATAGTTCTCAATGTCAAAGCACATTTATTACTGATTAAATCGAGACTCGTAATATCACATGATAATCAGATGGGACGAATATAGTTCTCAATGTCAAAGCACATTTATTACTGAAGTCCTCTTGCCACTAAAAACAAAAATCGACACGAACCCTTTGGTTGTTCAATTAAAATACATTCGACGCTTGCCAGTTCCTAGCAGGTTGAAAGTACGGCCTCGCGTAGACTTATACAAGTTCATAATAAAAGCTCGTTTCATTTTCACTTCATTATGATTCTGTTGTTGTGTAATTTTTCATGTGGTTTCAAATCGAGCATGTCTAAAAGTGATCAGCGTGCAACAGGGGAGTACCGGATAGGTGGCTGCCAGTTTTCAGCCCCCTCCTCCTGCCGAAAAACTCGATCAAAACAAAAATAAATAAATAATTTTCCCTACGTCAAAGCAGCGACACTGTTTTCCTCAGGCATTTGTTCCCCCCCTCCCAAAACACCCTGTGTTTACCGCTGGAATGCAGTGATTTAAATTTGAACTGCTGAATAGCAAGAGCCTCAAAAAAAAAACGCTGTAATAGAGCGATCAAGAGAGCTTCGAGTATGCATCTGAAGCATCTCCAGTTTACAAGAGCGAAAAATAAGTCGATCTTAAATTTTCAGCATGAAAAGTTTATCCTGTTTTCTTCGACCAACATGCTTTTTGCCTGTTAGGTTTCCAAGAGCCTAATGCCAAATTAATTGGTAACAGTATTCGGAAACATTGAATGGCCTGGGCCTCAGCATGAAACACGAGAGATTAAAACAACTGACAGATGGGGTAAAAAAGTCTTTAGCATTTTTTGAAGAAATATATACAAATTAGTGAAGCAATAGATGCAAGTGTAAATACTAAAATTAACTTTTGGAAAAATAATTTCAACAGATTTTTTTTTTATAATCCTTAATTATGTTTTAGTTAAGCAAACCTCGTATATTTACTCCGTTAGATTATTTTTCATTGTTACGAGTCTATTATTATTATTATTGTTATTATTAGTTATATGGTGCAAGGAAGCCTGAGGTTTTTGCTGCACCAGCCAAAAAAAAAAAACTTTCCGAGTTACCCTGAGAGAGAGAGAGAGAAAAGTAGAAGGGAATCATCAAGAAAGAGAAGAATGATGATATCCAGCTCATGACCCTGGGTTTGCCAAGCCCATACTCACCAGCTGTCAGCCTCTGGGGTTATTATTAGTTGATTAATCGTAGTAATAACAGTATTATTAATATTATTAATCGAGGAACTCTCTGACTACCGGTGTTCAAGATCGCGGCTTTCTGGAGTTCCATGTAATGTCCTCTACGAAGCCTATTGTTGTTAGGTTCTTAGAGAGGCTCTTTGGCACTAAGCTGTTGGTTGATATGGTGATTGGGATGGTCGTTACTTGTTCCACATGCCACATTTCTTTGACAGGTCTGTGTACTTCCTGATATTTTTCTGTTCGGTTTTCTGGAGGTTGCTGACATTGGGCACCGCTATGATGATCAGACAGGTAAGGTAGCCTTTTCCTTCTTGTTGATAAGGGTTATGTCTGGTCCGTTGTTTGGGACCGTTTTGTCCGTTATTATGGCACGATTTAAGTACAGTTTGTGAGTAGGGGGTCTCTAATACTGAGGTTCATACTTGTAACACGGTACCTTTTCATTGATGAACTTGTATTTTTATGCTAGCTTCTGATATATTATCCTGGTGACGGTAGTGTCTGTGAGTGTATTCAGACTGGGTAATAACCCTTCATCCCGCGGTGATGTGCTGGATTGTTTCTGGAGACAGGTGGCATCATCGAACTGTGTCATCTGTCACTGCAGGGTCATTGGCGATGTATTTTCTGTAGTTCCTGGTGTTGATTACCTTGTCTTGAATGGTGAGCATGAATCCTTCGTCCTCAGAGAAGAGCCTTCTGCTCGTAAGCCATGCGTTCGAGGCCGCCTTAACTATGTAGTCTTGATAGAGGTCACTGTAATGTCTTCCATGGAGTGCCTTCCTTGCCCATCTTTCTGTCTTTGTTTCTTCTGTCTGTGTGAGTGGGATCTCCTTGTCGAGGCTGAGTGGTGTGTGCTTTTGTCTATCTTACATATGACTTAGTAGTTGGCGTTGTGTTTCCTGTAAGTAATACCTCAGTCTCTTTATCTCCTTCTTTTGTTCAATGTCAAGGCCATCCCTCCCTCCTGCTTTCTGAACTATGGTCAGTCTCTTGATGGCCGACTTCGGGTGTGTTGGCGGCTCTTGGTCATCGTTATCCTAGTCTATCTCACATTCTCCTCCAGTTCAATGTTGATCCAATTTATGATCCCGAAGGAGTACGTTAGTACTGGGGCTGCTTAGGTGTTTATGGCTCTGACCATGTTCCCACCTTTCAGCTTTGATTTCAGCAGGCTTCTCAATTTCTGATGGTATTTCTCAGTGACGATGGCCTTGATCTCCTTGTTTCTAGCTGATGAGCCTGCTTCATTCCCAGATATTTGTAGATCTCTCCCTCTATCATGGCTTAAATCTCTTCATCAGTCTTCAGCTGGTAGTTTCGGCCGACTGGATTTCTCTTATGGAATCCATGGGTCTTGCCTTTGTCTTGGCCAAATTGCATCATGACGTCAATACTGAACTTTTCTTTGGTGATCAGGAGTAGCTGTTGAAGTTTATTCTCGGTTGCCACATAGAATTTGATGTCCATGTACATCAAGTGAGAGAAGGTGTACAGGTTCTTCTTTCCTTCTTTTAGAATATATCCGTACTTGCTGTTGTTGAACACGTTGGGTAGTGGGTTGCATGCTAGACGATCCACAGTCGGCTCAGGGCATCTCCTTGGAAATTCCTCTTCTGAGGATCTTATTGTGATGTTCTCGACCTGGATCGCGGTTCTCCATTTTGCCATGGCTGCTTCTAGGAAGTGTGTCAGTGTCGAGTTGACAATGTAGATTTTCAGTGTCTCTATCAGCCAGCTAAGGGGCACGGAGTCTAAGGCCATGCGGTAGTTGATGCAGGCTGTGTACAGGTTACGGTGCTTCTTGCAATGGACTTGCTCCATAATTGTAGCGTCAATTGCACCTTTGCTCATCTGCTTACATCCCTTCTGTTGCACAGCCATGATGTTTTGGCTCTCTAAGTGGTCTGATATCTTCGTTATGCAGCTACTCAGGATATTGTATATTGTTAGGAGACAGGTGACCTGTGACAAATCTGTACAGTACTTCGTCAGATTTGTGGTGCCTTTGTCCCTTGCCCTCAGATAAGTGATTCCTTTGGTCCGAGACTGTGGGAATTTATCAGGATGCTTATCATCTGAGTGAAGTGCTCCTCTATGTGCCTGTGTTTGCAAATGAAGTTCTTGTACCAGTAATTGTGGATGTTATCTATCTCTGGGATTTTCCAGTTGGGTGATTTTCTGATTGACTGTTGTACTTCTTTCTCTTGAATCTTTTATTCTGTCAATTTCTTTTATGTCCTTGGTTTTCTTCGGTCTAGATCTATCCAGGGGAGGGGGTACGGGCCTTATGGGGCTAACTTCGCTGCTCCAGAACTCCTCGAATGCCTCCTAGTTGGGTAGTCTGATTCCTTCCTTCCTTCTCTTGTCCGATTTTCTTGTAGAAGGTTCTTTGGTTTCCTTCAAATATCCAGTTGTCTGTTTTCCTCTGGGCATTCTTCCTGTATCAAACTCTTGCTGAGTGCTAGGAGGTTCTGCTTGAGGGTGTCAAGATATGCTTCGATCCTCTGATTCGTCTCGTGTGTGTTGTGGATTTGTCTTTCTAGAGGATGGTCTTCACCTTTCTGATCAGCTTCTTACTTCGGTTACCCTGTTGGTACTGGATCAGTTGGCCTATCTTCACTCTTAGCTCTTCTGTCTTCTGCTGTAGCCTTCTTTCCCAGGCTGGTGCTTCCAGCATGGGAAAGAAGTGCGGATGGTATGTAATGTTACTTCGTTATTGTTAAGGTAATCCAGTATTAATCGCCGATTGGGGTGGTCTGTGAATTTACACAGGATTCTGTTGGGTCTCTGCTTCGGTATGGCGTGGCAATTTTTGTGAGATCCATTCGCTTGAATTCTGCTAGGGCCTTCTTCCGCTCTTCTTCTAATCTGAATAACGGGACCTCGTCTCTTTCCACTTCGGCTGCACTGGGTTGTATAGACTGCCAAGTTCAGTGAGCTGAGCAGTCAGGAACCGCTCTAACAACTTGGTGTGTAGTTTTATTATTATTATTAATTTTAATGTTTTTTTCCCAATCTTACAGCTGCTTCCAGTTTACTGAGCTCGAATAACTGGAGTGACTGGAGTATGGTGCAGGATATAGTTTCCAAACTTTCTTCAGATACGCATTATTTTGATATCTCAGGTGGAGGCTATGGAACCATAAACTTATTAAATTTGAAAATAACTTGTATAATAACTGGTTTTTAGATACGACGATATATGCTCACATTTAACACATGTATACGATAGGTTGTTATAGGCATACCTGTATCTCCCACGATTATTAATGGGATTGTTGCCCGCTGTAAAAAAAAACAAAAAAAAAAAAAAACGTTTTATAGTTAAGTCCCGTGGATTCGGAACATTGTATTCAGGCCTGGAGACCGCACTTAAAAAAAGAGGCAGCACTGCAGAGGATTCCGAGAAGGGTAACCAGATTAGTAATTAATACAAAGCAAAGCACACGTTAAGAACGGCTCAGAGAGTATAGACTGCAAAGTTTAACAACTATATATGAGGAAATCTAATTATCATTAGTAGAGACATATGACGCAAGAAAGGAAGCTTATACAGCATCAGCCAAAATAAAAATAAAAAACTTAATAATAATAAAAACCTTTCCATTTCACCCATCTATTCGCTCTAAAAGTTTGTCCAGTTCTTCCTTGAATTTATTTAAGTTATCAACTTCCATAACGACCGATGGAAGTTTGTTCCAGCAATCAACCACCCGCTAGCTAAAGGCAAAATTTCCGCACATCTATTTTACAACTGTCTTACCTCCACTTGAATTTCTGCCCCCTCAAGTGCGCAATCTGAGCAAGAGAAAGAATCTTATCAGCATCAAGCTTGCTCAAAACGTTCAAGGCCGTATACCCTCAATAAGAGTGGTTTACGCTGCAATTCGCAGAACTTAAGTCGTTCTTGGTATGAGCAACTCTTTGTTTCCCTCACCAATCTCGTTGCCCTTCTCTGTGCTCGTTCCAGTAGCTCTACATCCTTCCTCAAATGAAGCTTGCAGACCTGTATGCAGTACTCAAGGTGTGACCTGACCATTGCCTTATACAAGGGGATAATTACCTCCTTATCACTGCTAGCAAAATTTCTGTACATCATTGTGACAAGACCCCATGAGCTGCTCTATTAGCCTGTCTTCAGTCTCAGAAAGCTTCATTTCTGACTGCACAATTACCCCCAAGCCTTTTTCATTTTCCACTACCCTGAGTGTAATACCACACAGTTGGTAGGTTACTCTGGAGTTACTGCTACCTATATGCAGTAGTTTGCATTTGTCAATGTTAAACTTCAGTTGCCACCTCTCAGCCCATCTGCCAAACTTTTCTAGATCCTATTGCAGTAACATGCTATCAATACGTACTGTCATTTTTAACTCTACCAACCTTCGTATCGTCTGCAAAACTTGGACATTAAGCCTGATATATCTTCATCAATATCATTGATAAATACAGAAAACAACAATAAGCACAACACCGAACCCTGAGTAATAATTGAGGTGTAAATAGCAATAAGGGAGTGAGTAAAATGAATGAGGAAGTCTGATCTCCTGTTCTCCCTCATGGGTGAGACGAAAACTACGAGGCACAAAACAGAAAATTGGGTCTTAAGAAGTTTGAGTATGTGCATAGGGTTGTTGAACATGGAAACAAGATGTCTCTTCCAGACTCATTATTATTATTATTATTATTATTATTAGCCATATGGTGCAAGGAAGCCTGAGGCTTTTGCTGCACCAGCCACAAAATAATAATAATAATAATAATAATAATAATAATAATAAATAAAATAAATAAATAAATAATAAATAAAATTACCCCCTGAGAGAGAAAACAAGACTCAGAAATAAGAGGGAATCACCAAGAAAGAGAAGAATGATGATATCCAGCTCAGGACCCTGAGTGTGCCAAGCCCATACTCACTAGATGTAAGCCCCTGGGGTAAAGCAGTGTGCCTAGTTAAATTCAAGGCAGAATTGGATGAATGATTTCCTTATTGAAACGGTACTATATATTAGAATACTATATATTCTGAATATATTCATGGAAAGCAGGTTCCAGGAATTCTGATACTATATATCAGAATTCCTGGAACCTGCTTTCCATGTATTCCATTCGGAAGAGCTACAGAGCTATGAGCATTTAAGGTAAAACAAAATTGAGGCAAAAGCGGAATGAAATCACATAAATTCATAACCATTTCATTTTGTTTCATAGTTTATTACAGATAATAACAGTAGGTGACAGCAACTGTTAGATTGGGTAATTATTGCGGTTTTCTCCAATACTCTCTCTCTTTCTCTTCACAGTACTGGAGAAATCCAGCAACTAACAACTCTTAAACTAGCCACCTTTCCATCTGATCGATAATCATCGATATGCTGGTTTATGCCACTTATCTTTGGACAAATTCGATGGAAATGTCCAGCTTTCTTTCTTTCTTTTTTTTTTTTTTCTTTGTGTTGACTTGGCGCATTATAGCCTTAGATGCTAATGCGCCATAAAACAAACAAACAAACAAACAAACAAATCTTTCTTTCTTTGTTAGTTGTTGGCGCATCGGCTTCTGTGGCCATAATGCACCTCCCAAAGTTTTTGCAGTTCTCTGATCCAAGCCCGAGGGGATTCGAATCCGCGACTTTTTGGTTTACCGGCAGGCACTTTACGCACCCGGCTAGCCCGGTCGGCGAAATGTCCAGCGAATTTGTTCGAAAATGTGCAGTTTCTCTTAACATTTTGATCGTGTTTGACATTACGTTCTTTCAAAGATGCTTCCATCTTATGGATTTGCAATCAGCCTTTTTTTTTTTTTTTTTTTTCAATCGGACTTCTAGTTTTCTCTCTGGTCGCTCGCTGCGGATTATAGTAGATGCTTCTCTGTCTTCTAATTTCTCCCCTAATGCTTGTGTTCCCCAAGGTTCAGTTCTTTCTACCGCTCTTTCCCTCTTTTTAATATTAATGACCTTCTTCTGCTTGGAAATCCTATCCATAGTTTTGAGACGCCTTGCCCTACACAAACAGCTTCAACCTATCGAATATTCTCCATCAATTCCTTGCATGTCGATCTCCAGGTAATTCTCCAATGAGAGGAAGAAAACTGAGTTAACTTAAATCCTTCTAAAACTTGGTCCTGTCTTATTTCTCGCAAAAAATAAACTCTACTGCTCCTATGCTTTCCTTCAACCACTCAGATATCTAGACAAAATAACACAGCTCAAGCTTTAATGAATCTTCCCATATAACTCTCACTCCACTCTGTCACACAGACGTTCAGTTTCTGCTTTATGCGTTTTCTGTAAATTTTTCCATGGGCATTGTTCTCCCGAATTGCAATCAAAAAATTGCAATTTTTTCCCTTGATCTTTCAGGGTGAAAAGTTTTAGAATTATGTTCAAAAAGCAAAAATTTAGCCCATTCATGATTTTCGCTCTGACATTTTAATTGTACATTTTTTTCATTGTTTAACTACTCCTGTTCGTGAGAAATATCTCACATAAGTGCGTTTTGAAATATGGAATACCAAACTGTCGATTTCTTTCAGGTTTATCGACGTATCATGGGCGGACATCACAGTTAATCACGCAACCATTACGTTATACATCGGAATCTCATAACGTGGGCCTGTGGTTAGTCACAGGATGCGAGCCACAGTTACTAGCACATACAGGAAACAGCAATCTATCACGCTAGCCCGTCAGTTGTCGGAAATGAATTGCCTAAGTACGATTTGATTTCATTGTCACTGCCATACGTGACACAGCTGGATATGTTCCATTTCTCCCGTTTTATCTTTCTTTTGCTTTTTTCAAGAGTTTTATCCCTCCCATGTTTGCCGTCAAAAGGTATAGGTCAATGACCTGGCACTTAAGATAAAAATACTTCATTTCCCGTGAAATGGTGTCATTTAAACTTTGAGCGACTGAACCCTCATAAGTTCAGTCGCTCTGGCTTTTGATGGATTGGAACTCAAAGTTTTCTTTGCCTTTATGAAATATTATTAAGTAACAAATAATAAAGATTATAATATTATAATTAGACAGCATACTTGAAAGAAATCCTGATAAATGTGCTATGTGTGTAAAAAAATGTGTGTTTCATGTGTAATCTGCGTGCGTGAGTGTGTGTGTGTGTGTGCGTGTATAATATTTGAATTGCGAATATGCAAAACAAGTTAAACCCCTTTGAAATTTGAACTAAACGGGGTAAAGATTTTTGAAGAAAGCCTTAGTAAAGCGTTGCTTTTTGTAGTAAAAAACAAGTTATATTCCAAGTAAGAGAAGCCAGTGAAAATATAATTTTTTTTTCAAAACAAGTTATATTGGTTTGTGTTTGGCGCAAACTGCGTTAAATTCAAAACAAAGTTTTATAGAATCTTCGAGGTGGCGAGGATTCGTGAAAACAGCTTCTGTTCTAATAATAATCAAATATCAATCATTAATCAAATTAATCAAATACATGTGTCACATGTATTTAATGTGTCACGTAAATAATACTGCCCACTGTATTACAGTGAGCAGTATTATTTAATAGACAAATTTTGTGTTTATATTTTGGGACAGCCACATGGGAGTTTACAAGATACAAGCAGGCGCATTATAGCCCCAGCAGCTTATGCGCCATTAAACCTCCATAACACACACACACACACACACACACACAAGATACAAGCTGTTGTTGTTGTTTGGTCTTAAGAGCATCGGCAACTTAGGCCATATTGTACTGTAATTATGTGTGTAAATTGCGTGTGTTTTGTGGTCGATTTTCTGTTTGCTGGACGAAAAACCCGAGTTTCCAGGAGATAAAACCGTGCTACCTTCGCCTGTGACTGACTAAATCAGCGACGTTGTAAAAAAGGCCATAAAAATTCCTTGCGCCATGTATGTTTCCAAAAGTTTAATTATTATTATTATTATTATTATTATTATTATTATTATTAGCCATAGAGTGCAAGGAAGCCTGAGGCTTATGCTGCACCAGCCAAAAAAAAAAAAAAAATTTTGAATTACCCCGAGAGAGAGAGAGAGAGAGAGAGAGAGAGAGAGAGAGAGAGAGAGAGGAATCACCAAGAAAAAGAAGAATGATGATATCCAGCTCAGGACCCTGGGTGTGCCAAGCCCATACTCACTAGATGTGAGCCCCTGGGGTCAATTTAAGAGTATTTAAACTTGGTATGCAAATTGCTCTTTTTTTTTTTTTTTTTTATCGGTGGTGTTACCAAACCCTTCAAGGGCGCGGTGGAGCAATTAAGGTCGCGGTTCAAACCCCCAACCCATTTTTCCCCCGCTATGAAGCAGAAGACTGCTTTAAAAACAATTTAGAAAATGTAATGTGAGAGACAAATGACAAAATCCTTTTTAAATACTAAGTATTAATACCGCATAAATTTTGAATACTTAACTAGAATTGTTTAAATAATAAAATCAAAAATACAATTAAAGTTAAATAAACGAAAAAGTTAAATGTTTTTTTTGTTGTAAAAATAATAGATACTGTACTTGACATAACTAGTGAGCTACTCTTGCAGACCGTCTGCACTGCTCATAAAACTTCATATCTGCCTGCACAATTAGTCCCAGGTCCTTTTCATTCTCTACCACTGTCAGTGTAGTACCACTCGGTGAATGAGTTAGTCGGTCTCAACCGTAGATAGCAAGGAGGTTTTTCTACCCAGTAACAGGGGTTTTTTCGTCCAGCAAAACAGGCAAATCGACCATAGAACATACGCAATTTACAGACACAAATACGGGTTAATGTATTTAATTACGGGCAACCCTAAAATAAAAATTTGATTTTTTGTCAGTGTAGTACCACACAGTTGATACGTTAAAAAGGCAAAGTGTAGCCATTATCAACCCACTGCAGGATGGAAGCCTCCTCAACAATTCATGCTGAGGGAAATGGACCATAATCTGCCACGCTGGTCCAGTGCGGGTTGGCAGATCGACCGTATTCAGCGGTCAGGGGCTTGAACTCCGGTCTACTCAAAGAGCGTGTGCTACTGCACTCCCGCTCCTGACCACTCGGCTACGGAGACCAGTGTTGTTTACTCTTAGTTTACTGCTTACCATATGCAGTAACATTGACAAATATACTTTACATTTGTCAATGTTAAACTTCAGTTGCCACCTCTCAGCCCATCTGCTCAACTTTTCTAGATCCTTTTGCAGAAGCGTACTGTCATTAGCGTCATTAACAACCCTGCTGACCTTCGTATCGTCTGCAAACCTGGACACGAAGCCAGATATATCACCATCAATATCATTGATAAATACAGAAAACAACAATGGATCCCACGAATAACATTAGTCCTTGAAGAGCAGTGTCCGTTGATTACCACTGTCTGTCTTCTCCCACTCAACCACCCCTTTATCCCTAACAGCAATTTGCCTCCAATACCTGCTCCAATTTGTGCAGCAGTCTTCCATGTGCAACAGTATCAAAAGCCTTTCAATAATCCAATATATTATATCAAAATTAGTTTTGGCATTCAGTTCCTTTGTTACCACACCATAGTATCCAATAAAATTGGTCAGACAAGACCTCCCTTTAACAAACCCATGCTGTGTCTTAACTATACTGGTGTGCAAAATTTAAGGACCAGTCAAGTGTTCAGAACCTGTAGCTTCCCATAGGAATGGTCTGGATATGGGAAAAGCATATCAAAGGAACCTCGTGAGGTACAGAAATGATGAAGGAAACAACACCGACGCAACAACGGAAACAAAACGGTATAGAGGAACTTTATTCAAAAATGGCAACATAGCAGTGATGCATCTGCCATGATACAGATGCATCACTGCTAAAGATGGGAGAAAGGGAAGAAGTGGTCTTCAGTAGGAGATATGGCCATCCGTAATGTCGATGCAGTCTTTGCACCGCCTGTCCATAATTAGAACAATGTTGTTGATAAGTTCTTGCGGTGACATCGTCCATTCTCCTGTGTTAGCGGCATCTTCAGCTAGTGAACATTTTCTGGTGGGTGTGGACGTGCTGCTAGGCGTCTCCCCAGAGCGTCTCATATGTGTTCGATGGGATTTAGATCGGTGGAAACTGGCAGGCCAATCCATACGAACAATGTCCTCACTTATCAAAAGCATATCAACAGCTGCAATGTGATGGTGTGGCGTTATCATTCATAAACACGGATTCGGGACCAATGGCACCTAGAAACAGACGCACATGGGGAAGGATTACCTCAGTACAGTGGCATGCACCGGTTACAGTACAGTCTTCCAGTATGTGGAGTTCTGTACTTCCAAACAAGATAATGCCTCCCCAGACAAGAACAACTCGACCGCCATATCGATCCCTTTTAGTGATGTTTGCGTTGTGATCACTCGCCAGATCAGCTGGCGTCCAGAATCGCTGCTCAGACTGAATCTCCTCTCATCAGTAAAGATTTTCTGGTTGTAACTTTTAGAAATAGTGTTGGTCCTTAAGTTTTGCACACCAGTGTGCAAAACTTAAGGACCAACATTACTGCAGCCTTGTCTAGATGATCGTGCAATGCTTCTTTAACCAGTTATTCCATTATTTTCTCCGGAACAGAAGTTAAACTAACAGGTCTATCGTTACTTGTGTAACCTTTTGAACCCTCTTTGTGAACTGGTGATACATTTGCACACCTCCAGTTCATGGGGACCTCTGCTGAGTCCAAGGAAGCTCTAATAATTATGGCTAAGGGTTTGCTTACTTCCTTTGCTGCCTCCTTTAATATAACTGGATAGACTTAACTTCAACAATTTCTCCTCCAAATGCTCTGTTATTATAAATCACTTAGCTCCCTGCTAGAGTTTCATAAACTTCTGATACATCTGCTCATTGAATAACTCCTCATGTGTGAATGTAGATGCAAAATACTTATTCAGTTTATCAGCTACTTGAGCATGATCATCAATAGTTAGCCCATCTATGTTAAGTGGTCCAATCTGATTCATTCCTTTCCTTCTTCTAGAGTTTACATAAGTAAAGAATTCTTTGCTGTTTTTCTTTGCATCCATTGCCAAAGATTTCTAGTAATCTGCCTTCTCCTGGCTAACCTACTCTGTGACTTCATTACAGAATAGTGATCACTCAGTGTAAATATATTTCGACATCGAGTTTGCGTTATATTTTATATCTGCCTTAGGCTTCTGTGTCACCTGATACTTAATATGCATCCCATATATTTTTCTTTCTGCCACAAGCCTCATTAATTCATCTGACATCCATTTAGGCCTAAACCTTGAGCAGTATTTCTTAGTTGGAATGAAAAGCCTAGTAGCCTCCAAAATTAAGTCCATGAAGTCTTCCCATTTAGAATTCAACATTGGTAATATCATCAGTTGATCCCACTGTACAGAATTTAAAAACGGTGTGACCCCTGTAGTAACCCTTTTTAGGAAATGGCTGATTTGTCACCCTTTTTTTAGGAACTGGCTGGATATGAGCAAATTTCCAAGCTGAAGGAAAAACACCTTTGGAATAAGAAAGTGAAAAAGGGCGGCAAAGAATAGCAATAAGTTTAGGAGCACAGGTTTTAAGATCAAGTGGAGAAATACCATCAGGACCTGGAGCTTTCTTAGCTCAGGATTCGTGAAAATCCTTCTGACATCCTTTTGATGGAAGACCGCAGGAGGTATTGAATGGAGCGTGTTGAGAATGGTGAGAGATGTTTTACCAAGATCATTAATACATGTGTCGGAAGAAAAATGGGATGCTAACAGGCCAGCTTTATAAAACAGTGTTCATAAAACCATGTGGTTTTGACAGAAGTGGCAGCAGAGATAGGCAAAAGTTGCAACCAATAGCTTTGGCAAGAGACCAGAATGCTCAGCTACAATTAGGGCAAGAAGAAAGTTTTCTACTCTTAGCCTGATGAAAATCTAGTTTGGACTGATTAATAACTGCTTTACATTTGTTGGGAGCTTCGGCGTAGGCAGAAAATGAAACTGAAGAATTGGAAATAAGCCAATTACGATATGCAACATTCTTCTCTTGAACAGCCTTAGCACATTTATTGGAAAACCAAGGTTTAAATAAAGGGCGAGATTTTTACGTGGAGTGTGGAATAAAGGATTCCGTTCCTACAAGAATAATTTCACTGACAAAATCTGAGCAAACGTTTCCATCAGAAGTTTTGAAACATTAATCCGGCCAAGGAAAAGAAATCTTGCAGATCATCCCATTGTGCATTCCTGTAATGCCAAACAACGCGTGGTTGGGAATATCCATGAGATAAAGACTCCACTGAAGAAGAGACAATCACAAAGTTGTGACCTGTGTTGCCGAAAGGGCCACTCAGTTCGATCGTGTACTTAGAAGGGTTGTTTTTGAGAAAAAGATCGTGTTGGTTGTATGTTTAGGATTGTCCGGTATTCTGGTAGGTAAATGAACAATCTGTGCAAGGTCATTAGTAATTGCAAAAGCCTCAGCATCTCGACCAGCTGGGTCGGTGTGACTAGAAAACTGAAGCCAGCTGGAGTTGTGAACATTAGAATCATCAAGGAAAATTACCCCACTGTTAGGAAAGTTGGACTGGAGAAAGCAAAGTTGAAGAGCTCCAAGTGATTAGTGGAGATTGGAGAAGAGTAGAGGCAACAGATAAATTTCATAGAATGAGGTAGAGAGATTTTAAGCCAGAGAAGATCGAAAAGAGGAGATTCCAAATTACTGTCTCACAGGGAATGTCGGAACTGACATATGCAGAAGTACCACCTTTGAGGCAAAAGGAATCATACAGCGAATAATTTTGGCAACTGAGAGAGCAGTAGCTGAATCAACCAATAACTGAGATTCTGTCAGAAAAAGTACATGGGGTTTGGCAGACTGCAAGTGGAAATGGACCTCGCTGAGATTAGAATTGAGACCACGTATATTTGTGAAATGAACTAGGAATTGTTTGGGTGGTTTAGATCTTTTCACAGATAAGCTTACTCTGTTAGTTTGACAATTGATGGTGTATTAAATAGCAAGAAAAAGTGTGTGTGGGGGAATTACTGTATGAAGTAATGTAATTGCAATTTTTGGATATGGGGTACACATGGTAAGAATATACCCAGATCCTTGACATAACGTGGCCTCGACAATGCTCCCTGCATACACACTACTCGGACTCCCTCCAGTCACTATCTTGCAGAGTCGAGGTAGCAGGATTACACACTAACTGATCTCGAAGCCTCTTAGAGTGCTACCAATAGGTTCAGTTCGGTATAGACACTACCGTCAGGGCTGCGAACACCGTTTTAGAGCAGTACCCTCCAAATTTATGGAAGTTTGGATCTCGCCATAGTGTTCATCATACCCTCAAAATCCAGCAATCATACTGCATTATGGAAGAGATGGAGAAGGGTTGACTGGAACTTTGCTCTGAAGACTACACATGGGTTCCATCACTTCAAGACTCAATAAGCAAAGTTGTGGTATTGCATTAGTTGATGATAGTCATCTACCAACTGATAACATTGGTATAATTGCCTGGTAACACAGTAGGACGGCTTTACTCCATTTGGTGTGGGCACTACAACTCGATCCTTCAACTCGATCCCTCCTTACTTTGGTTCACACCTGGGTGGTCACCCACAATGTGCTTGCACATGGAGGTTACAGCCAGGATTACTAATAGTCTCACCATCGTGAAGGTGCAAGCAGAAGATTTGGCTGTCACAGACCGTCCGTACTTTAGCATTAGCATTATTAGAGGCATAGGATGCAAGAAAGCAAGATTATGCAGCATCAGCCAAAAAAAAAAAAAAAAAAAAACGCTCGCATTTCACACCTCCGTTCGTTCCAAATACCTGTCCAGCTCAATCTTAAATTTATTTAGGCTATCAACTTCCACAACAAAAGATGGAAGTCTGTACCACCAATCAACTACCCACTGGCTAAAGGCAAACTTCCGCACATCTGTCCTACAACTGTCTTTCCTCGGTTTGAATTTGTGCCCTCTCAGGTGATTATTCTGAGCAAGAGGAAGAATCCCATCAGCATTGAGCATGCTCAAACCATTCAAGGCTTTATACACCTCAATCAGGTCGCCTCACAGGTTCCTAGTCTCCAGACACTAATCTGCAAAACTTAAGCCTTTCTTCGTAAGATCAACCCTTCGTTCCGTTCACTAATCTTGTTGCCTTTCTCTGTACTCATTCCAACAACTCTACATCCTTCTTAAAATGAGGTCTCCAGAGCTGTATACAGTACTCAAGATGTGGCCAGACAATTGCCTTATACAAGGGGATACTCATCTCCTCATCCCTGCTAGAAAAAGTCCCGTATATCATTATTAATACAACAATACAATTTTTTGGTTGCTGGCGAACAGGTTGGATGGAAAGAGAATAACCCGCGATCTTTAAACAATCTCCCATTCGCCCTTTAGCAAATTATGGCTCGAGTAGTAATGATGTCGAGTTTTGTTCTGCCGTTAATCTAATCTCGTCCGAAAAAACTAAAGAATGATTCCCGTTGATCTCCATAAGTTTCAGATTTCAGACTGAACACTAAAAAGTTCGTACTATTATCATCACCAGCAGGGGTATTATTTACACTATATACACTGGAATTGGGTGTGTTACTCATCGGCAATCCTCAGTCGTGCTGTTTCCAAGGGCTCATCTCTCACCGAATGGTGAGTGACGTTTTCCTCTCTTACAATTGGTACATGATGACTCTTCTCTTTTATTAGGACACTCGTTAAACCCATGACAACCACGCTCACAGCAACTACAGGACAGGGACTCGTGCATGCAGTACTGAGCGGTGTGACCATGTCCCAACCAGTGAAAGCATTTCATTACAACAATATAAGGTCTGTGTCTATGAGAGCTTCAGGCAAGAAATATGCACTCAAAAGTAATTATATGTTTGTAAATCTTGGGAGAAAAACTAACAGCCCAGTTTACAGATAAATTTGACTTTGCTTTAGTTGAGAGGCGAAAGAATGTTCCGTTCTTAACCTCCTCAAATGTAAAATCAGAATCGCCAAGATTTTTATATTATAAATTTTTCAAGTAGCTTATCACGTTTCAATTCCTTTGGGACATCAAAAATCAGCACTCTGGGGTTTCCCTTTCGAGGAACACCTGAGCTGATACCTGCAGATGTAAAAGACTCCGAGGAGGACAGACACTCCAGATCTGTTTTAGAGGCCACTTCTAGCAAGACTCCTTTGTTCCTCACTATTCTAAGAGACTTGATCTTAACATTTTTTAAATGTTAAGTGTCACCACCAATGTCTTAACGTCAGCAATTGACTTATAATCACTGTTTTCAGAAGATCTAAAAATTAAGACATTGACTTTAGGAACATTTGCAGGAACGGGCAGCATCAGCAAAGGTCCTGACAGGAGAGGTATCAGCATCAATGTCTTCCTGCAAAGTTGAATCATCTATGATAATCGGGGCAGGGGACGCATCATGTCTTAATGTAGGTTTGTCTGTAGAGGAACTGTCACTAACAGATTGTTTGGCCAAACAAGACATATTTGTTGTTATACCGGAAAATGTATTTATAAATCTTTCCAAAAGATTGGTGCGTGTATTTAATTCTATGTTTAGGGGCTTTAGCTTTTCGTTCTCTACAAGGAGAAAGCAACCGTCTCCAAATTGAGCCATTTATCCGTTATAGTGTTACCTGATTGCTTGGTAACCTTGAACTTTGGGATTAGGTTGAAAGGTTTATTATATGGAAATCATCGGTATCTTTGCTGTTGAGCTGATACTGAATAATACTAATTTTGTTAGTGTTTACATTGCAGAATACTAATCTGGTTATTATTTTGATGTCTGTTTAAATTACTGGAAGTATTAGCTTCTGTACCTGTGATATAATTGGATAAGAGAGATTGTGTATAATTAATACTGAGTTAATTGGAATTTGTTAGATGTGACATGGATAGCAGGAATTTCAGGGTTAGCTGTTTGTTTGTAGGCTTTACGGTGCAAGGCCATAATGCGCCTAGCTATGGTGATGTTAAATACATAGTTATATCTGTATAGATGTTATTAAGTTTATAATGCGTTGTAGTTTTACCTGTTTGAGGAAAGTGAAAATTTTTGTCACATGTGTCGTATCTGCTAGGAGGTCAGGAATGCTGAAAGATGTGTTCGTCGTGTAAAATGAAGTAAACATAGCTTGTCGCTCAGTATTGTATTTGGGGCAATCAATAAGTAGATGTTGGATGGTGAGCTGTGTTGCACTTTGTGCACTGTGGTAGATCAGTGCCTGCAAGAAGATAAAGATGTCAGGTGTGTATGGCCTATTCGCAGGCGAGCTAATAAACGTGTCTGTCCTCACGTTTCAGATCTCTCTTTATACGGAGCAGTTTGTTACCAACTTGATTTTGCCAGGTGTGTTGCCATTGCTCCAGACATCGCTTTTTTATAATTTAACTTGAAATCAGAGTGATATGTTAAAGGGGTGATCTACAGGATCTGTAGCAGTTTTGGCAGCTACGTCAGCACGTTCGTTTCCAGCAATTCCAACATGACCAGGGATCCAACAGAAGAGAAATTGTTGTTTGTTCTTATTTAACTTGGTCTTGGTATTCCAAATGTGTACGTGTAAGGGGTTATGGCGATTTTTATTCTGCTGTATAGCTTGGATAGAACTGATAGATAGCATACAGTTCTGCAGTGTAGCTACTGCATTCAATAGGGAGTTTCTTGGCTATGGTAAGGTTGGAAAAAACTGTTGCTGCTGCAGCAACATGGGTGTGTTTTAGATCCGTCCGTGTAGATTGGCATGTACTCTGCATGCTGGGTTCTCAATGCGGCATGAATTTGCAGTATGTTCTGTTGGGGTAGGGTGTTTCCCCAACGATGTGGGTGATAGGTCGCACAGCAGCGTGATACATATAGGGTGGGACTGTATGAGTAGTGTGTTGTATCATGCTAAGGTCGATTTGCCAGTAACTGAGCAGGGAACGCAGGCGTATTCCTGTTGAGGGGTTTTTAGATGGGTAGACTGTAAAGGTTCCCCCATTTTGGCAAAAAAGTGTATTCCGAGTAGGGTTGTCCAGTTGCCCAGTTGCCCAGTTTGACTTTTGCTGCACAATTTAACAGGAGCATTTGTCTGCATAGATGTAGAGGTTTCAGTGGCTTCAGCATAAAAGCTCTGGATTGGCGATGTACGGAATGCCTCTAGTGCGATGCGAAGAGAACTGTGGCGTATGGTATCAAGCCAACGTAAGGCTCTTTGTCTAGCAGAGCTGTAGACCTACAGATCCTTGGGGATTAATTTATAAACTAAGAATGAATAAAGTAAGACCTGGAGAAATAATGAATACAGTAATCGTCAATGGTGTGGAAACAACTGATTGGATTACAACGGTGCAGGCAATAACATCGGAGTTGTTCCCTCATGAGGAAGAAGGGGAGGGAAACAACAGAGCAAGAAGGTATCAGGGACTCTAATGTAACATACCTTGGGTATGTTACATTAGAGTCCTAATGTAACATGACATGATTACACCTAATCAGTATTACATTAGGTATCAGGGACTCTAATGTAACATCTACTGGAACTGGCCCACCTTCCCGTGGTGTGGACGAGTATCTAGAAGCAGCCTTCCTGGTGATAGCTGCTTCTGGGTAGCCAAGAGGTCAGCATAACACAACAACATAACATGCATTAAACTACACGAACATTGCACTATATTACACGCTGGCCTGTTTTGCAGAGTCTGTTCAACGTACAAAGAAACGAGGTGGATTTGAACGGACGTTCTAGGAGCCACCCTACCTATACACACACATGTCCACATGTAGACCTACAGATCCTTGGGCAATACGTTTACAATACGTTTACATGGCAATACGTTTAATGGCAATACGTTTACAATACGTTTACATGGCAATACGTTTAATGGCAATACGTTTACAAGAATTGTTAGAACGCCATGACATGATTACACCTAATCAGTATGGTTTTACACCGGGGAAATCGTGCGAGGATGCTCTTCTGGACTTTCATACATACATTTCAAACTCTGATTCAAAATATGAACTCGCTATATATATAGATTTTGAAGGTGCGTTCGACTCAGTATGGTGGGAGGCAGCTCTTTCTCAACTGTGTCGTGCTGAGTGTCCTAAGCAGTTATACAGTCTGTTCAGGAGTTATTTTTCTGAGAGATATGTGACTGTAAGGTCTAAACATTTTCTCCTTCAAAGACAAATCACGCGAGGTTGCCCGCAGGGCTCTGTATTAGGTCCTTCCATTTGGAATTTGGTGCTACAGAACTGGCTGGTTCGACCACAAGTAAATTGTCACGTGATAGCTTTTGCTGATGATGTCACATTAATTGTGGCAGGTCGATCACGACACGATTTGGAGCAAAATGCAAACCGTGTAATAAATGATATTAATACCTGGGCACAAGGATTTAAGCTAACCATTAGCCCCCAAAAGACCAAAATGATGCTTTTTAAAACAAAACTTGATTTGGGACGACCGCCGCAAATAAAATTAAATGGGAGACAGCTGACTATGGTTTCTGAAACTAAATACTTGGGGCTCATTATTGATCACAAGTTGTCTTATTATGCGCATATAACACATCTACATAGCAAGATCAGGAAATTTGCCGGTTATATTATAAGAGTATCAAGAGGAGATTGGGATGTGTCCAATAAAACTTTATTTCTCTATTATAAGGTGGTGTTTCTGCCTATGGTTACGTATGCAGCGGGAGTTTGGTCTCACAGAGTGGCTCTTGTTAGATTTCAGGCTAAATTAAACTCACTACAAAGAACAATGCTTCTCAGTATATTAAGGGTATGTAGAACTGTAGCTACGACTGCACTTCAAGTGATGGCTGGGGCAGTCCCCTTGGATTTGTTCGTGGCTTATCGAGGGCTGTGCTATGGCATTAAGAAGAAAATATCTACTAGACTTGTTGGCATAGAAGTTGACATAAATTCTGACATTAAGAGGGAGAAGAGAAGATGTTTAAACGAGATTGTTAACTTGTGGCAAACAAGATGGGACACTGTATCTTCTGGTCGAGTGACAAAGAAATTTATTCCTGATGTTACCTTTTTAAGTGACAGAACAGTTCGAAGCTGGTTTACACCAAGTTTACAAACATCATTTTTAATAACAGGTCACGGCTCGATGAAAGCGAAATTATTTCAGTTGGGACTTTCGGATACAGATCTCTGTTTTTGTGGTGAGGTTGAAAGTTGGCACCATATATTATATGTGTGTACAATTTATGATAATGTCAAGGAAATAATCAGGGAAATCATTGCTGAAAATGAGTTAGGTCGGGAAGAGGTGTTCTTATCTAATAGGAGTGTATTTCAATTATTCCAGGATTTTGCAAAGGGAGCCTTTGAACTGAGGAAACGCCTGTTAAACACTTGAACCAAAATAGTGTGTTGAAAACATTACCGAAGTGTGTCCAGAATGCCCAAGAGACTAATGGTGATGATGAGGAGGATTTTTTTTTTGTTTTATATTATTATTATTATTATTTATTTATTTATTTATTTATTTAATTTTTTTTTTTTTTTATTATTATTATTATTTATTTAATTTTTTTTATTTTTATTTTATTTATTTATTTTTTTTTATTTTATTTTTATTTTGTTATTTTTTTTATTTTTTTTATTTATTTATTATTATTTTTTTTATTTATTTTTTTTTTATTATTATTTTTTATTTATTTTTTATTTATTATTTTTTTATTATTATTTATTTTATTTATTTATTTTCTATTTATTTATGTATATATATATATATATATATATATATATATATATATATATTTTTTTTTTTTTTTTTTTTTTAAGCTCTGGATTGGGCCCCCAGAGTTTTTTTTTTTTTTTTTTTTTTTTTTTTAAGTGTTGTTGTCTCATAACCTGAGACCTTATGCGTCCCATCTACTGGAACTGGCCCACCTTCCCGTGGTGTGGACGAGTATCTAGAAGCAGCCTTCCTGGTGATAGCTGCTTCTGGGTAGCCAAGAGGTCAGCATAACACAACAACATAACATGCATTAAACTACACGAACATTGCACTATATTACACGCTGGCCTGTTTTGCAGAGTCTGTTCAACGTACAAAGAAACGAGGTGGATTTGAACGGACGTTCTAGGAGCCACCCTACCTATACACACACATGTCCACATGTCCACATGTAGACCTACAGATCCTTGGGGATTAATTTATAAACTAAGAATGAATAAAGTAAGACCTGGAGAAATAATGAATACAGTAATCGTCAATGGTGTGGAAACAACTGATTGGATTACAACGGTGCAGGCAATAACATCGGAGTTGTTCCCTCATGAGGAAGAAGGGGAGGGAAACAACAGAGCAAGAAGGTATCAGGGACTCTAATGTAACATACCTTGGGTCTGTTGATATTAGCTTATTTACTTTAGAGGAATTGAGAGCCGTTTCTAATAAAATTAACATTTCCAAAGTTCCGGGGATCGATTTAGTAGAGAATATCGCTATTTTTAAAGTGATTGAGCTTTATCCTAACATCTTGTTAAACTTATATAACAAATGCTTACTTCAAGGTACCTTGAAGTAAGCATTCCTGGGATCTGGAAAGTTGGTTTGATTAAGCTGTTAGTTACGTCGGGTAAAAAAACGAATGACCCAAGAGGGTATAGACCAATTTCGTCATTGGCTAATCTTTGCAAAGTTTTTGAAAGATTGTTATTTTTAAGACTGAACCAAGTCATGGATAAAAATGGTTTGACCCTGCCTTATCAGCATGGTTTCAAGAGAGGGCATTCTACGGAGGATGCCATTAATGATCTCATGAATTTCACTAACCAGGCAGTGGATAAGTATCTGTTAGCCATCTTTATAGATTTTACTGGAGCTTTTGACATGGTGTGGCATGAGAGTATTCTGTCTGCATTAAGGGGTATGCAATGTTCAGACTTATTGTATAGAACGATACAGAGTTATTTGTATTGTAGGAAAATTATACTTAAAGATAAGCATCTACAGTTTAATAGGAATCTTTCGAGAGGGTGTCCTCAGGGGTCTGTATTAGGCCCACCTTTTTGGAACTTAGCACTTAATTAATGGCTAGAACAATCAGTTGAAAATCTGCATAAGATTGCTTATGCAGATGATTTGGTTTTATGTGTTACTGGTAAATCCAGGTCTGTGCTTGAAATAAGAGTGGCCCAGGTATTAGAAAGTCTAGTGTTATGGGCTGATCTGCATAAACTATTGATATCTACAACTAAAACTGTTATGATGCTTCTTTTAAGGGGAAACTAAATTATGCGCGATCGCCAAAAGCTTTAATTAAGGGGAGGTAGATTCCCCTAGTATCTGAGGTGAAATATCTAGGTATAAGAAATGATGATAGATTATCGTTTTTCTCACATTTAAATTACTTACGCGAAAAAGTTAAAAAATTTAGTGCAGCAATAATTCGATTAACTAGGTCAGATTGGGGGTTGAAAAGGAGAGTTTTAAATTTATACTACAAGGCAGTCTTCTTACCCATAGTTGCATACGGAGCATCAGCATGGTACTTCAGAGTTACTAACGTTAAATTTAAACAGAAATTGTTATCGATTCAGCACTCAATGCTTTATGTTACTTCTAGTTTGTGCAGAACAGTCTGAACGAATGCTATGCAGGTTTTGCCCGGGCATTTGCCTCTAGACTTCTACATTGTGTATCGGACCCTTTGTTATTACTTAAAAAAAGGCATAGTTGTTTCTTTCATGAATATTACATCTGATGTCACTATAGAGATAGCTAAAGATAAGAAAAATGTTCTAACACAGTTTATTGGTATGTGGCAACAGAGATGGGATTTTAGTGTAACTGGGGAGGTGACTAGATTGTTCATTCCAACAGTTACATTTACTTATGATAGTAACAACAAATGGTTTTTTCCTTTTATGGTAACATCGTTTATTTTAACTGGCCATGGGTCATTAAATTTTAAACTACATTACTTTGGTCTAGTCAGCTCTCCTTTATGTACTTGCGGTCAACCTGAGACGGAGTCATTTATTATATGATTGTAGTTTGTATGTTGAACATAGGGAAAGGCTAAAAGTGAAGATTGGAAATTTAATTAGAGGCTGTGAAAGTGATCTTATTGCTAATCAGGAGTACTATGCTGCAAGAGTTCTGTGTAACTGTTTTTCAACGGAAAAGACATTGGAATAATCTAATGCTTACTAATTAAGATTTGGTTATATACACTTCGATTATCTGTTTTTTTTTTTTTTTTAGTTTGTTTATATTGTATGTACATGTGTGTGTGTGTGTGTGTATATATATATATATATATATATATATGTATGTGTATGTGTGTATATGTATATAATTTTTTTTTTTTGCTGGCTCTCAGGTATGGGCAGCCTGGGAGCAGAATTGCTGGCACCCATTGGTATAGCACTACTTCCGGTGGGTGCGGGATTTTTGTGCATGAGACACTGTTAAAATAGTAGACCAGGCACAGTACCAAGTGACTATGGGCGGCCATTAGGGAGCAGCAGTCCAGGTGCCAGCTGCTCCCTGGTGGCGAAGAGGCCTGCCATACAGGTCTGTTTTGCAGAGGTTCTGCACAAATTCAGTTTATCAGGTGGAGATAGACGGAAGTCTAAGTGCTACCTTGTTATTATTTAGTTTTTAGGAGCATTAGCAACTAAGGCCATATTGCTCCGGGAATCCGCATCCTCCGTATTTGGTGGTGACGGGCTCGAACCCCGGTCTAATAGAAGCGTGTGCTACGCACTACTGCTCCTTCCCATCTGGCTACGGAGGCGCCTTTAAGTGCCACTTTAGACCTAATAATAATAATAATGTAGACCACAGAGCCGTAGTCTAGGCGTGACCGTACTAATGCATGATACAAATGCAGTAGCGTGTAACGATCAGCTCCCCATGTTGTGTCAGATAGTACTCTTAAGATGTTTAGCTTCTTAATGCAAGTAATCTGGAGCTCTTTTATATATTCGAGGAAGGTAAGTTTGTGGTCAAGAACCACACCAAGAAAGCGGACACTACTAACCACTGGGATGATTTGATTTTCTAGGTGAAGATCTGGGTCTGGGTGTAGATTACACTTCCTACAAAAGTGTATCCCGACAGTCTTTTGTGGCGAGAGGCGGAAACCATTGTTTTAGGACCATTTCACAACTTTGTTGATGGCACACTGCAACTGTCTTTCTACCATTCGCATATTAGGCGAATGGCAGGAGATACTGAAGTCATCGGCATATAGGGTAGTGGACACTGTTTGTGGTAGATCCTGTGTTATGGAATTCATTATGTTAAATAGGATGGCACTTAGTACTGAACCTTGTGGAACCCCTTCTTTCTGGATAAAATTGAACGATAATTGGTCGTTGACTCTAACTTGAAAGGAGCGATGATGGAGGAAGTTTCTGATAAACTCTGGCAGGTGTCCGCGTAGTCCTAGGTCGTATAAGTTTCGCATTATGCCATACCTCCACGCTGTGTCAAAAGCTTTTTCTATGTCAAAGAGAACCATAACAAGGTGTTCTTTTTGTACAAAGGCATCACGGATGCTTATTTCTGCCCTGATCAGTATGTCAAGAGTGGATCTGCCTTCATGGAAACCGCATTGTACTGGGTTAAGTTGGTTATGGACTAGAAACCAGGTTAGGCGGGCATTGATAATTTTTTCCAGGACCTTGCTCATACAGCTGGTGAATGCAATAGGTCAATAATGTTGTGGTTTTGTAGGATCTTTTCCTGGTTTTGGAAAAGCCAAAACGTAAATGTGATACCATTTGTCCGCGAAGGCATTCTCTTTGAAAATTCTGGTTCAGTAAGTTGTGCTATCATGATGTAGTGTATTCCATCTGGTCCTGCTGCACTGAGTTTAGTGGTGGCTAAAGCATGATGCAATTCTGACGTTGTAAAGGGGGGATTGTATGCAGCACTAGATGCTGGTTCGAAGTTGATGGGATGTTTCTCGGCCTGTGCCTTGTGTAGCTGAAAAAGAGGCGCGTGTAATGATGTTACAACACAACAGGTGTTGTAACATCAAAACCGTTTACAGTTTGAGAAGGTTGATGCGTGGATATTTTGAGTACATACGTCGTATTTTGGCCCATATTGCTTGCACTTTTGTAGTTCTTGTAATTGTGGAGGCAAAACGTCTCCACCCTTCTCTTTTGCTAGTCTGCCTAATACGTTTTGCTTTTGCCCAAGCCTGTTTAAAGCAGATGAGATTTGCAGTTGTTGGAAACTTTCTGAATAAGTTCCATGTTCTTTTCTTTTCTTTTTTTAGCTGCCGGCCATTCATTATTCCACCACAATTTTGAGTGTACTGATATTTTGTTGGATCGCTTTGAAATCGCTTTTTCTGCTGCCTGTAGTATTTGGTTATATATATATATATATATATATTCTGTAGCCATGTTTATGGATGTTTGATGGACTTGCTTTTCTTCTAGTATTGCTAGTTGCTTGTATATATCCCATTTTGCTTTTAAAAAGTTCCATTTGAGTTCTGTTAGAAAACTGAGGGATGTTTTTATCAATCCAGCATATCACTGGGTAATGGTCACTACCCAGTGGATTTCTATGAATACTCCATCTAAATAGAGGGTATATGTAAATGGATGGTGAGCACAGAGAGACATTAATAGCTGAAGTAGATCCTGTAGGTAAATGCATATAAGTGTGTGCACCATTATTGAGTAGATTGTGCTGGTCAATCTGTGTCCGCATGCAACACAGGCAGCTGCACCTCTGCAAACTGTCTGCGAATGCCCAAACTTCTGGTACTTGTAGCAGCATAAGGGATATGGAATGTACTCTCTAACACGGCAATTAAGATAACCTGCTTTGATTGCTGTTGGTGGTTTAGGGTTATCAAAATTATTGGAGGAACAAGTATGCCTTCCTTCTTTGTCGTTATTCTTCTGACTGATGACTCCTTGGTCTTGTAGTTCCTGTTTCAGTTCTTCATCTGACACATTCATGAGGTCCCATTCGGAGATGACACCTCTTACCTATTCAGAGAAACGTGTGCTGAAGCTGTAACAGAAATTTCATCACACGTTTTTAGTTTCAGTAGTTGCTCAGATTGTCGAGCAGTGGCAACTTCAACCAGTAAGTCTGCCAATCTTAATCGACGAACTGTCTTGGGTATACCTATTATACCTTCTAGGCATTTTTGTACTAGAATCGGCGATAGTTTGCTTATAGGTTGTTCTTGAGTCGAGTGTATAATAAGAAAAGTTGTGTTCTGATTCTGGCTACGTCAGTCTTTTGACGTTTAGCTGTTACAAAATCAGTCTCCGACTGTTTTCGCTCTGTAGGGATCTCATCTATGCACCCTGTGGATTTCTGGGTTTTAGGAACCATTTGCTCCATTTCCCTGGAAGGGAGAGCTTTTCCCTTCCAGGTTACCGGCCCCGCCACGTGGAGGCAGAAGTGCCGCCTTTGTGACCAAGCGGTAGTGGGTTAGTAATAAAACAAAAAAAGAGAAAGGTTTCTATTCCTTCTGATCTAGTAAAGTGTTTTCTTTACTGAATTAATTGAGTGTTAATGTAATGCTGAAAACAAGGAAAACGATTTTATTTTACCAAGAAATAGGACGAATTTACTGGTAAAGTCACTTGATCACAAAATCGCTTGGTACCTGGGGCCTCCAGGGTTAGCAAATCTTCAGCAGGATCTGATGGGGGGAAGGTAGATCACCCCTACTTCCACCCAAGATACTGCAGTTGCAAGCTGAGCTAAAGAAATTAGGTGAATTTGTATTCTCTGGTGGGTAGTCATGGTTCAATGAGACTGTATAGAGTTACATTGGTTCAAGCATTACATGATAAGGTAGGTGATAAAGGGCAAGGTAGTGATCATGTTAACAAAATCAAGGTTATTCCTACCAATGAGAATGTTATACCTACTGAGGTTGGTACAATGACTGATGAAATTGAGATGGTGCAAGACGAGTCTTTTATTTACAATGAAATATCAAAAATGCGTAAAGACATTAGGGGTTTCCTTTTTGATGAGACTAATAAAGTGATGAAAAAGGCTGGCGATATAATAATGGATAAATGGGAAAATTTTGAGACTGTTGTTACTGCACTGATAATCGAGAATGAGAGATTAAAATCCATTATGAAATTGTTAAGAGGACTCAATTATTAGAACAGGTGATATATATTTCTTCAGCATTACCTATGAAAAAGGTAGAGGTTGATAAGCAGTTGGGTTTCTTTATACGAAGCTGAGAAAATCGAAGTTGACGACTGGGACAGTGAAAGTTGGTTGGCAAAGTGCCCAGGAATTCATATGCTGATACTGTTAGGGAACTGCAGAAAAGGTAGGTGAATCTAGAGTGGACAAGAATGTGATAATACTTATAGCTGCACATAACGGTGACTTGAAGACCAGTTTGGAAGTCAAGAATGCAGCGACAAAGTTTAAAAACTAAATTTAAGGCGGTTAAAGTTAAATCATCGAGGATGGTTTACTTGAGACGGATTCAAAGTCAGATTTAATAAATCTTTCACCATCAGGTGACTTGTATGCAATGGGATTACAGGGGCCCCTAAGAGAAATAATCCTATTATAACTTATATTCCTAAGGATATGAATCAGGACAAGATTGTTGAAGCTCTTTATTGTAAAAATATTGAGTACGGGTTAACATTTGAAGAAGTTAAAAGAGAAACATTTAGATCTATGAAGAGGTCAAGGAATTCAACTATGGTCCACTGGGTGATCAGCTTTTCTCCTAAGATATATAAATATATTGCTACATTAGAAAGCATGTCATTTAATTCACAGACACTGTCCATTTACAATTGTGTCAAATGTTTATTATGTCTTGGTTATGGGCATACAACTAAGTATTGTTCTCATAACTTCCCATCTTTCGGACATTGTGCTGGGAGTGGACATGTATTTGTGGAGTGTACGACCAGGAAGAGTGTTGCATTAGCTGTAAGAGGAGAAGATGGAATTTTCATCATTCAGTCCGTGATTTTCAGTGTCAAAATCACAGCAAATGAAGCACTGGTTCAAGTTATTCGGGAAGTGTTGAAGAAACATTACCTCGGAGAAGTTGTTAGAACTAGTATAAGTATTATGGAAATTAATGCACAACGTTCAAGGCTAGTGCAAATGAAATACGTCGGCCTACCGAGGAAATTCAAATTGATATATAACACTGCAAGAGCCGTACTGGACGAGGGTGCCCTCAGATCAGTCAGCTAAGCTAGCAGGATATTCTTTGTTCTCTAGAGTAATACAGCCTGTTCAAGATGATCCTAAGGCTGGAATAGTCGTCATAAATCAGCATATGGATGTGGTTGTTCATGGCCTGTGTAATGATTTTGCAACTTGTGTTATGGTTATACTTTATTGTGCTCCATCGACTTTAATGATTCATTTAATCATTTGGAGTACGCATTAAGTTGTTTAAGGTCCAACGATATTATTATTACTGTTGATGCCAGGCAAAATCACAGTTATGGCATAGCCGAATAACGGATGTGTGGTTTACGACTTGAAGAATTAACTGGGAGTTACAATCTACATGTCATTAATACACCTAATCAATTGTCTACTTTCTAAGGTCCAATGGAAGAGTATTTGCCAAATATTGACGTAATCATAATAACCACGGAACTGAGACGGCAAGTACGAGATTGGCGAACAATAGCAGACTGGACATCGACTGACCACTGGGCTATTTTCTTTTATAATTCCACAGTTGGGAACCTCGACTTCACGAACTTAAAGAGGTTCACTTAAGACAATAGATTGGTCTTCATTTGATGATTTTGTTCATCTTGATTTTCCTGTATATATAAGCAAAGTTAGTTTTGTACAAACATCTATTTTATGGGCAGCTTATAAATCTGCTAAAAAGAACGTTATCAATTCAAGCTCTTCAAGTCCACGGTGGTCAAGGGAACTAACTGTTTTACGTAAATGTGTAAACCGAGCTAGCTAGGAGTCAATATCAATGTCATCGGAATTGGTCTCTCAGTGTGGTGAATTGGCTGCATGAACTCTACATACAGTTAAAAAATACATACAAGAAGGAAATTGCAGATAGGAAGAGTGACACATGACATCTATTTGTTCAGGAATCTAGGAATGCTAACCCGCGGGAGTTACTCTATAAAATAACTAGACGTAAACTGCAAACTGGAGAGGTTTTGGAACAGTTACAGAAGGTGATCATTAGACCATTGGTTGGAAAGATTCCATTGAAGTTATATTAAATCAGTTATTGCCAAAGGATGATTCCACACGACACTCAATTACAATTGGATATTAGATCTGGAAATTGTGAATACGGCTACAGATCCATTTTTACCTGAAGAATTATTGGCAGTCATAAAGAAAATTTAGATTAATAAGCGCCCTGGACTGGATTTTCTGGAAAATGTTTTGTGGTTTCACGAGCTGTTTCCAAATGTGCTACTTCTGATGTATAATAAATGTTTAGTTGAAGGGGTCTTTCCCAGTGATTGGAAAATGAGTTTATTAAAGTTTATGAAGAAACCAAGGAAGCCAGCATTGGACCCTAGATCATACCGTCCTGTGATTCTCTTGCCTTAACTTGGGGAAAATATTTGAACAGCTTATGGCATTACGAGTCTCTGAACTGTTGACATATAAAAACTTGATATCCACTGGACAGTATGGCTTCATGCCTGGAAAATCTTGTGAAGTTGTTTTGATTTCTTAGCACACATTGAGAACTCTGAAGCTAAATATGAATTAGCTATATATATAGATTTTGAAGGGGCATTTGATTCAGTCTGGTGGGAGGCTGCCCAGGCTCAGTTGTGGCATGCAGAATTTTCATTTGAGATCTATAATTTTATTTATTTTTTAACTTTGGAGTGGGCCACGATTTTTTTTTTTTTTGTCTTATCTGAGATAAGCGTTTTCCATCTACTGGACTTGGCCCACCTTCCCATTGTGTGGATGAGTACTCAGAAGCAGCTTTCCCAGTGATTGCTGCTTCTGGGTAGCCAAGGTCAACACCACACAATACACACCAATTACACAAATTGGACATGACATAAATACACAGCTGGCCTACTTTATAGTCTGTTCAATTAACATGGCCACAAGGCAGATTTGAATGGACATTCTAGGTGCCACCCTTACATATACACATGTCCAGTTCATTTTCATCACCAGCTGGATATACACCGATGAGCCAAAACATTATGACCTACCAAATATGATGGTCCTCCACGTGCAGCCAAAACAGCTTGTACCCAACTAGGCATGGACAATACAAGATTTCTAAATGTCTTGTGGTATCTGGTACCAACACATAACCACCAGATCCTATAACTCTTGTAAGGTCCGTGGTTGAGACGCCGCACATCACAGTTGCTGTTCCAACACAAATCACAGATGCTCAATGGGATTGATGTCTGCGGAATTTGGAGGCCAGGGCAATACCTGGAAGTCTTCATGTTCCACGAACCAGTCTCGAACAATATGGGTAGTGTGGCATGGCGCATTATCCTTCTGAAAGATGGCACTGCCAGAGGGGAATGACCATTGCCATGAAAGGGTATGCCTGATCAGCAATGATTAGGTAAGTGGTAGGCATCAGAATGCCTGGCACATGAATGACTGGACCCAGAGTATCCCAGCAAACACTGCCGCCACCAGCTTGTTTTCACCCCATGGTGCATCTAGGCACCACCACTTCCCTAGGTAAATGACACACATGTACCCGGCCATCCACATGGTGCAACAGGAAACATGATTCATTGGACCAGATGACCTCCCAATCACTCAAGGTCCAGTTTCGATACTCACGTGCTCATTGTAGGCACTGTTGTCGGTGAACCGTGGTTAGTATGGGCAATGCTAACTGTGGAGAGGCCTGCGGCTACACAGCCCCATTTTCAGCAGGGTTCGATGTACTGCGTGTTGTGACACATACTCCTGCCACCAGCATTCTGATTACCAGCGAGTTGCACCACAGTCACACTTCTGTTGCCACGGGCCATCTGGGAGAGCCTTTGCTCACCTAGAGCATCGATGAGCCATGGTTGTCAACAGCTTGCTGGTGGTTTGTGGGTTCCCCCTCCTCAGACCACTTTCGGTAGGTACTAACCATGGCTGACCGTGAGCACCCTACCAGCCGTGACGTTTTGGATATGCCCTGACCTAGTCATCTGGCCATTACAATTGGGCCTTTGTCCAACTCGCTTAAGTCCGTTTCCTTTCCCATCTGAAGAACAAAAGTAACACTGATCAATGGAGCTGAGTATCAGGTGTTTTTTTTATTGGGTCTCGAACCGCGCCGTAGTTCACCTGCAGTTGCTTCGATTTGCTGGTGTTTTGGTAAACAACTTGCTGGTAATGTTTTCTCATCAGTGTAATTACGTGCCAGCACCGATCTTCAAATGTGACAACAGACCAAGTTCATGGAACACAATTACATTATGGTATTTGATCGTGATATTGGGTTGATGTTTGTTATTTGTTATTTGGTTTTTAGGAGCATTAGCAACTAAGGCCATATTGCTCCGGGATATGCGGTGGTCATTCCTTGACCTTTCCGCATACTCCGTATTTGGTGGTGACGGGCTCGAACCCCGGTCTAATCAAGAAGCATGTGCTACGCACTGCTGCTCCTTCCCACCTGGCTACGGAGGCGCCCATATTGGGTTGAACTAATCTCAACTCAAGCACGTGCATTATTGCTCCTGTGCTACTTGATTGAACCAGCCCCAAAAAGTCCATAAAAATTCCTCCTTTGATGGGATTCGAACCCAAGTTTCACACTAGACATGATCTTCCGATGACATATATTGTGTGGCAATGAGCATTGCTGTTTATGCATGTGTATCTCCTGCTGAACATTTAATTTCATTTGTTTCATACGAAGTAAAAGTGAAAACACAGGTATTATGAAAATTTGTGGATATGCCACTGATTAGTACTTCTCACTGGTAAATTAAAATACATTGTTTTGCAACAATTAGAAAAAGGTTAGCAAACGTTTATTATAAGACAAGAATTTTACAGCCGAAATACTGATACCATAAGTGGTAAATACGAGTAAAATAAATTTTACAGTCCCATCTTTATTCTGCTGTTGTTGTTATTTGGTTTTTAGGAGCATTAGCAACTAAGGCCATATTGCTCTGGGGATATGCGGTGGTCATTTTGACTTTTCCGCATCCTCCGTATTTGGTGGTCACGGGCTCTAATCAAGAAGTGTGCTATGCCTGCCCCTCCTGCCCACCTGGCTATGGAGGCGCCTCTTTATTCTGCAAAACAGCACCCACATAAGCATTAGACCATAGTAATTATTCATTCTTACTAACCGCTTTCTACATCTCTAAAATTAAAAAAACCCCAATGAACTTCATTCTCTATTGTGGCCTCGTAGGTAGCTTGTGGATAGGGGTGATGCATTTTCTCCCTCTCTCACACTGTGAAACAAAGGTCTAAGTTTGATACTCATGATGGCTGACCAGGAGTTGAAGTCCGAACAACTAAACAACTAGAGCTCACGAAGTATTTTCAATGATAAATAGGAACGTGGCCAGTAAAGACAAAAGTAAAGGTGATTATTGTATCTTGCCAAAATTTTTGAAAATATCTTTATTCAATATCTAAAAAGGCCACTTTTTCCAGAATTACAGTGTGTACATGTAAAGGTTTAGCTCCAGATTTGACCATTCTTCCATCAGGGTATTTGTTAGCTGCTATGGTTGGTAGGGAACTGTGAACTCGAACTGCCTTTCCAACATATCCCATTCTTAATTGAATCAGATGTGTAGAATTAGGCAGCCAGCATAGATGTTGGTATTTTGGGAATGTTTTTCGAACCATTCAGATGCAAATTTTTAATGGTGGATAGTTGCTGTTGTATGGGTATATGTAATAACTTACACGATGACCCTAATATAAGTTTAGTCAGGTGTCAAGCATTTAATTAAAATCCTTTTATTCTTTATGGCATGGCTGAATTTAGACAATAAATTATCAATACAAACATTAACTGTATTTAGTAGTCACAGGTTTGAATCCGGTTTACTCAAAGAGTGTGCTACTGCACTCCCGCTCCTGATCACTTGGCTGTCAGGCCTGTCTTTTCTCAATTTGAATTTATGCCTCAGGTGCAGAATCTGAGCAAGAGGAAGAATCGCATCAGCATTGAGCTTGCTCAAACCATTCAAGGCCTTATACATCTCAATCAGATCACCTTGCAGGTGCCTAGTCTCCAGACGCTAAAATTTGCACAACGCTTTGTTCCACTCACTAATCTTGTTGCCCTTCTCTGTACTTGCTCTAGTAGCTCAACACCTTTCCTAAAATGAGACCTCCAGACCTGTATGCAGTGCTCAAGGTGTGGCCTGACCATTGCCTTATACAAGGGGATAATCACCTTATCCCTGCTAGCAAAATCCTTATATAATATTCAAGACAACTTATAAAAGCCAACTTATTTAAGTTCGCATGATGTGAAAGTATACAAACCAAATGGTTTTAATGGCTTCCGTGCACTCTTTAAAGAAAGACATCATTAATGAAACTGCAATGTGCCCATAGCCAACATTGGTTGTCTTCCTGATTTTGTTTCACACTATGTATTTCTATTCATACTATTTTAAAAAATGTTAATGTTTTAACAGTTAATTTTAAAGCAACTGTTTTCTGAAATGTTTGAATAATGCTGAATTTTTTTCTTTTCAACTATAACAATTTCAGTATGAATATAAAATTCTAAATGTGTGATTGTCTATCCAACAGAAAGATCAAGGAAAGAAGACAAACTGAATGACCTACAATGAATTCTCTACAGGGTGTCTGTTTGACGTCGGCCATCATTATTTTTATTGCACTACATCAGTCAACTGGGCAGATTCCTGTCCCTTTCCTAATGAAGAAGTTATCATATGCAATTAACCACTTCGGTATTCACCTCTATCGTTCATTAAGAGTGCCAGAAACAGATGGTGTAGCCTTCAGCCCTGTCAGCATAGCTACCTCTCTAGCTATGTTATTGGGAGGAGCAAATGGAAGAACAGCTCACAATCTTCACCAGGCCCTCTATCTTTGGGGACTGCAACCAAATGACGTTCATCTTGCTTTTCGGAATCTCTTATTACACCTCAGAACTAATTTGGGAGCGGACATCTGTTCCGATAATATGAATGACAGAATTTTTCGCCAGGAAAGCAGTCCAAACTATCAACTTGTGCTATGCAATAGCATGTATATGCAAAGAGACGTAGGTGCACAGTATTCCTATCAAAGTTTTATACAATACTTCTATAATGCAAGCATTAATGCTCTAGATTTTGGGCTACATAGAGAGGAGAGCAGACAACACATTAATGCAATTATTGATAGAAATACTAGAGGAAAGATTAAAAATATTCTTCCACAGATTCACTCCAGAACAGTCAGTCTACTTCCACTTAATGCACTTGCTCTAGATGGCCAATTGGATACAACTTTATCAACAAGTCGTTCAAGAATGCATACCGACTATACCGGTCCACTTGCAAGCTATCATGATCGTTTTCAGGAATATGATCGACCTCCCCTATATCCATATGAACAACGACCTGGTGTTGACCCTGCACGTGGCAGGAAGCCAGATCTTCGCTATGGTCGTTATGATTACCTGAGTTGCTCAGCACTTGAGGTGCCTCTACGTGGTGACAAATTGTCCTTAGTAATTCTACTGCCTACAGACAATAACGACCTTACACTAATTGAAAACAAGCTCAATGCCCAGCATTTCGATGACATTTTGAATACAATGCGCCCTCAACAAATAATTCTGGAGGTAAGCATTTCATTTTTTAGGTTTGCTTATTCTTAAGTCTTTTGTTGTTCAAATTCCAAAAGTTTATTACCATTTCTAACTTCATGTATACCAAATTCACTAATGCCGGTGAATCAATAATCGGTATAATGATGAATTATCGCTTGTTATTGTCACAAGATCAGACAGATTATTTGTCTAAAATCATAATAGTAATGACTTTGCATTTTACTGTTTATAACTCAACGAAATCTGCTTTTACGGTTAAAACATAATTGATGTGCAGCAGGTCTTTGGTACAGAATATGAATGTACAGCAGTTCAAATGGCCAGCAGCATAGAGTTCTGATCTGAACCCTATAATATACTTATGGGTTGAACTGGAACATCAGCGAAGGCCTGACTGGTAGTTCAACCGGTGACTGTTTTTCAGGTGGTCTATATCCACTGTAGTCTTTGGTGAAAACTACTCAGTGCTATGTGGCATGATAGTTGGCTCCAGTGTTCCAGTTCAACCCATAAGTATATTATAGGGTTTAGATCAGATCAGATCTCTATGCTGGCTGCTGGCCATTTGAACTGTTGTACATTCATATTCTTTCCATGGTTGGAAACAGCTAGTTGATTCTGACAAGATTTTTGAAGGGTAATAGAATGGCTATAGTCAGTCAAATAACAATCTAGCAATCTAGTATAACATTAGTAACCAAAGAGGCATTTCAAATGTAAAACTCCATGTGACTTGTCAAGGATGGAGTATTGCAGCCAACGACCAAACAGGGTTCCATGTGGTCAGCAAAACAGAAGATGCAATGTGTTCTCAAGAACAATCAACACTGGATAATGAAATATTGACTGGTGGGTACTGAAAAAAATAATAATAATAAAATAGTGTGATAAAAAATATAAAATAAATAAATAGTATGATAAAATAAACAAGAGATCCAAATATCTGAAATAAAGCATTTCCCCCGTGTAAACTTTGAAATCTATTTATTGTTAATAGAAACTAACAATCATACTTTTTTGCATATGTTTTGATATTTTCTCCTCTGCTTCTTCAGTGAGTGTAAAATAAAAAATAAAGTGGTTTACCTATTAATTATCTTTATTAAAGTTTTTGCTTTATTGAACAATTTAAACCATGCAGTCAATTACCTTAATTTTAATCTAATGTGAAACTGTCAAAAATATTTAACAGTTGCTACAAACATAAACCACTTATTTGCAAGCTTGCTATTACACCATCACAAAAAACACCAAATTGACATTTATGTATGGTTACAGCAATAAAAGCTTGCTATAAAGTATATAGTCAGTTTACCTTAATTTCAATTTTTAATCTAATCCAAACAAAGCAGTAAAATATATTTCACAGAAGTAACACAAACATAAACCACTTGTAATCTTGCTGTTTCTCTCTCTCTCTCTCTCTCACACAAGATCAAAGACCAAACTGACAACCATTTAATGTGCAGTTATCATATGTACTCTGGATCCAATTATCACTTTTAGCATTAGTAGAGGCATACAATGCAAGAAAGCAAACTTATGCAGCATCAGCCAAAAAAAAAAAAAAAAAACGGTCCCATTTCACCCCTCCACTCATTCCAAATACCTGTCCACCTCAGCCTTAAATTTATTCAGGCTATTAGCTTCCACAACAAAAAATGGAAGCCGGTTCCACCAATCAACTACCCTTGGCTAAAGGCAAATTTCCGCACATCTATATTTGAATTCGGAAACTGAACAAAAAATAGAAGCTGGTTCCACCAATCAACTACCCTTGGCTAAAGGCAAATTTCTGCACATCTATATTTGAATTCGGAAACTGAAGTTGGCCTGTTATAACGTAAGATCACTCATCGGTGAAGACAGGATATTAGAGCTGGAAAAGGAACTAGAAAATGTGAATTGGAATATCATTGGTTTGGCTGAAACAACAAGAAGAAATGAATCACTTATAAGTTTATCAAGTGGAAATCTGCTGTACACCAATGGAAACAGTAAAAGGAGTGAAGGTGGAGTTGGGTTTCTGGTCCATAAAGATTTTAAAAACAACATTTTGGAATTCAAAAGTACATCACCAAGGGTGTCAAGGCTAATACTCAAGATTTCTAAGAGGTACAAGCTAAAGGTTATAATGATTTATGCACCAACATCGAGCCATGATGATGAAGAGGTTGAAGAAATGTACATCGAAATTGAGTCTTCTAGATGAGCAGAAAACTCACTACACTATTATTATGGGGGACTTCAATAGTAAGGTTGGAAAAAGAAAAAACAGCGCAGAAATGGGAACTATAGGAAATTTTGGAATTGGTGAAAGACTTGTGGAATTTGCAGAATCTCAAGGACTGTCAGTAATGAACACTTTTTTCAAGAAAAGGGTGAACAGAAAGTAGACATGGAAGAGTCCGAATGGATTAACAACTAATGAAATCGACTTCATCCTCACTAACAGAAGATATATTGTGAATGATGTTACCGTCCTGAATAACGTAAATGTTGGAAGTGATCACAGAATGGTAAGATGTACACTTGATATAGATGTAGGAAAGGAAAGGAAAAAACTGATTCGAGTAAATAATACAAAGGTCTTTGAGATAACAGAAGAGGAGAAAAAGCAGTATGTACTGGAACTTAAGAACAAGTTTGAGCTTCTGCAGACTGCTCAGGACCAAGATATCGAAGAGGAATATTACAACTTTCTGAAAGTGATAAAGCCCAAGAAACCTATAGGGAAAAAGAAATCCAAAGAAGAAAAAATCAGTCAAGAAACACTTGTCATGATGAACCGAAGACGACAAATGAAGAGCAAGAAAAACACTGATAGGGAGAAAATTGAGTATACTGAGTTATGTAAAGCCATTAGAAAGAGACTCAGAGAGGACATAAGAAGATTTAACACAAGAAAAGTCGAACAAGCATTAAGGGAAAACAAAAGATTTAAATCAGCAGCCATGAGCAGTAATACAGAAAGACAAATGATACTGAAACTGAAGAATAGCGATGGTGTACTTATAAACAGCAGAGAAGGCATAATGCAAATAGCAGAAGACTACTATAGAGAATTATACAAGGAGCAAGAAAATGATGCCAGCAGTGGGGAAGATGGATTGCAAAGTAGCAACACATACGACATACCCGATATTCTTCATGATGAGGTAGAACATGCATTGAAGAAAATGAAGAATCAGAAAGCCCCGGGGGAAGATGAAGTTACTGTAGAGTTGTTAAAATTGGGAGAAAGAGATATAACACAAAAACTGGCAAGGCTCTTCACAAAGTGCATTAGAAAAGATGTGACACCTGAGCAGTGGAATAATGCAATCATAGTTTTGCTGCATAAGAAAGGAGATAAATCAGAAATTGGAAATTATAGACCAATTAGCTTGTTATCCCACATCTACAAGTTATTCACAAGGGTCATTACTAAAAGATTAGAAAGAATACTTGATGAGAATCAACCGAAAGAGCAAGCTGGCTTTAGGACAGGATTCTCAACTATGGATCACCTTCACGTAATATCACAGCTAATGGAGAAAGCAAATGAATATAAAACACCATTATGCCTGGCATTTGTGGATTATGAAAAGGCATTTAACTCCATACAGCATAAGGCAATGTTTCGGGCACTGGAAAGACAAGGCATAGATACCCCACATATTATGATTTTGAAGAAAATATATGAGAGTGCTACCTCCTTTATTAGACTAGACAAAGACAGTAGAAAATTTAAAATCCAGAAAGGAGTTCGACAAGGAGATACAATATCTCCGAAGCTGTTTACTGCTGCCCTTGAGGAAGCTTTCAGAAGATTAGACTGGTCGCAGAAAGGAGTCAATGTGAACGGAGAGTACCTAAACCATTTACGATTTGCAGATGACATTGTGGTCATAAGCCACGATCCCAAAGAATTAGAAGAAAATCTTAATCACTTATGCACAGTTAGTAAGGATTTTGGACTAAAGATGAATATGGCTAAAACAAAAGTAATGATGAACAAGTATGCCACAGAAAGGGAAATAATGATTGAAGGAGCAGTAATTGAAAAGGTGGAGTCATATACTTATCTGGGACAAGTTATTAGCTGTAATAATGATAAATGGCTGGAAGTCAAGAGAAGAATAAATTTTGGATGGAGAGCATTCAAGAAATATAGTCACATACTGAAGAGCAATATCCCAGTTTGTCTGAAACGTAAAATAATGAACCAATGTATACTCCCTACCATGACATGGAAGTGAAACTTGGGCACTCACCAAAAGAATGGAAGAGGAGCTGAGAACTACACAGCGAAGAATGGAACGAATTATATTGGGAATCAGACTGTTAGATAAGAAGAGAAACACATGGATTAGGCAGCAAACTCAAGTAAAGGACATTCTTATCAAAACTAAAGAACTAAAATGGTCTTGGGCAGGGCACATAGCTTGAAGACATGATGACAGATGGACTAAGAAAATAACAGAATGGTACCCAAGAGGAGCTAGAAGAAAACCTGGAAGACAAAGGCGGAGATGGATAGATAAAATTCATGAGTTTTTGGGTAGTAAATGGATGGCCAGTGCTCAAAACAGAAGGAACTGGAAAGTTGCTGGAGAGGCCTTCATCCTGCAGTGGATTGAAAATGGCTGATGATGATGATGATATATTTGAATTTAAGTATGATCACCCATTAAGTACCGATCGCTGGAATTAAAAAGGATTAATCAATATTTCAGCAATAAATTACCAATCAAGAAGAGCAAAAAAGGATCTCAAAGAATAGCTAGGCAATTTAGAGCTTTATCTTGGAACCTGGCTTTCTGTACCTAGTCCCATGTAATCTCAACCAATCAGGTAACTTAACAGTTAATCCTACTGAATTAAAATAACAGTGACATGTGGGTCTAGAGTATCTAGTAGGGTATATACCGCTGTAATCATACATGAGAAATGTGGTATTTTGGTGTAGTTTTGTAAGATTACAAGTGGTCTCTGTTAACAATAAATTATTTTGACAACTTTGGCTTAGATTAAATTAAGGATTTAATGGTTAAATTAAAGATTAAAATAATAAATTATGTTAAAATACAAAATAATAAATAAATTAAATTAAATTATGTATTTATTAATTTTTGCAGTCCCTGAAGAAGTGAGGTGAAAATATCTGCAAATATATGATTTTTACACTATTAGTAATAGATAGGTTCTAAATATTGTAGAATGCAAGTTGAGGTGCCAGTGTGCGGACAGCTTTCATGGTGCACACTTTCCCTTGATACTACTCGAGCAACATTCTGATGACACAGGAATCTTGAAAGTCAACCTGCTTCGAAACAGTGCCATCTAGATGGTGGTGCCCATCTGAGAATAAGTAACAGTAGTCTTCTCTACCAGAGAAGAGTTACTATTTCGAAGTAGTGCAATACGTAGGCAACTCGTTGTGAAGGTATTCACAATATGAGATATAATAAAATGATGCATGCATACTACCTAGGTAGTAGAAACGATGGAGATGCATTACCCATGCTTAAACAGCCTTTTCATACTCTTTGACATTTAGTCAAGAAATATATTAAAATATATAATTATTTACATTATTGAAAAGTGCCATTAAAAAGAACTGCAAACTACATGTACTGCTGGTTGTTGCCTAGACCTAGGGTGTAGCAACTTTGCTGCGATGGCATGAACAAATTACTTGCTAATATGGCATCCTATGATGACTCAAGGCTGAAAGTCACTAAGTGCAACACCTTGACCCACCTGCTTATTTCTAGTATGAATGCATTTGTTTTGGGAATTAGCCCTTACATGTTCATGGTAGATATGGTTCACTTTGCTCAACTCTAATTGGTGGCAGTATATGTTAGAAACATAATGCATTTTTAATCTCTTTTAATCAGCCCCTATTGGTTAGAGCATTGACAACTATCACTAGACTTCTATATTAAATGGAAAAGACTTGGGTTTGAATCATTTCTCATCTGGAAGCATTTTTTCACAGTGTGGCCAAGAAGTCGGTAGTTGGTGAGGTTGCATGATTTCATCTCATAGAAACTCGGCTATCTTCTCCAGACAATAGACAAAATCGATTAAAGAATAAACACAAATACGGAAAACACAGACACCTTACAGCCTCAGTTGCTTTAGCACTTATACTCACCAATTTGAAGTGCTGGTCAAGACATCAAAAGTACAAGGTGTACAGAAAGAGAGAGGGATTATGCTGTTAGTTAAGAAACAAAATCTAAGGAAGTGCATCCAATTGATATGGGTGGACAGTGCAATGTTGTCAGTTTGGTGTAACATAAGAACTGGGAAAACAAAATTGAGAGTAGGAACATGTTATAGGCCTACTGACGCTAATGAGTACAATGAACAGCTTTGCAGAGAAATAGAGTGAGCCTCTAAATCAGAATGCGTTATGAGGGATTTTAATTTACCAGATATTGACTGGAACTAGTGGGTTAGTCACTCACACTAGCAAGACTTTTATGGAGCTATTGGATGACTGTTTTATACATGTTAGAGAGGCAGCAGGAGGGAGTAATACTCTTGATGAGATTATTAGCAGTGATCACAATGTATTGATTTTGTATTGATTTGGAATTTAGTTAAAGATGTAACAGCCATCAAAGGTTATTAAATTTTGTACAAGTGTTAATCGTCTGATGGCACCAGGAGTTTCTCCCATCTCCACGTTCATCAGCAAATTCTAAATGGGAAGCGTTTAAGGAATTAATCAGAGAAGCTACTAGGTTTTTCATATAAACTAAGAAATACTCGTCAAGTTATTGGCCTAAATAGATGTCACATGAACTGATGAAATGTGTGGCTGAGAAGAAAAATGCATGGGATGTATATAAATTATCGTACCCTAAGGTAGATATAAATTAGTCTGTAATCAAGTCACAGGGAAGGTTAGGCAAGATAAGGTAGATTACGAGAAATCTTTGGCAAAGGATGCAAGGAAAAACAACAGACTTCTTTACTCATGTAAACACTAGAAGGAAGGGATAAATAAAATTGGTCCATCCACTCGATATCAATGATTCAACTGTTGATGATCCTGTTCAGTTGCTGACAAACTGAAACATTCATGTATGAGGCATTCTTTAGGGAATAGGATGCTGGAAGTTTATCAAATTCTAACAGATAGCTAAATGATTTTGTAATAATTGAAAGGGAAGTGGAAGAGAAATTGTTGAAGTTAAATATAAGAAAATCATCAAGGATGGATGGGATTTATCCAACTGTATTAAGAGCAGCAGTGAAGTAAGTGAACCCTCAGCCATAATTATGAGAGCATCCTTGGTTCCAGGGGAGGTCAGTGAGGACTGGAATGTGCAAATGTATCCCCAATTCACAAAGGGAGATCAAAGGGTGACATGAATAATTACAGACCTGTTAATTTAACTTCTGTTCCAAGGAAACTGATGGAGTCACTGGCAAAAAAAAGTAATGCAGGATCATCTAGACAAGGTTGCAATTATACTTCAGACATAACATGGGTTTGTAAGGGAAAATCTTGTTTGACCAACTTCAATATGGCCACAAAGGAACTGGATGCAAAAAATAATTTTGATATCACATGGTTTTCAGGAAAGTTTTTGATACTGTTCCACATAAAAGCCTGCTATTCAAACTAAAACAGTGTGGCATTAAAGGATAGTAATGTATAAAGGGAGAGTTGAGTGGGAGAAGACAGAGCATAGTTATCAACAGAACACTGCTCTTTGTGGACTAATGTTATTCGTGGAGTCGCACAGAGTTAGGTGCTGAGTCCATGATTTCTGTATTTATTAATGATATCGATATATATCAGGCATAAGTTCAGTTGATACAAAGGTTGGCAAGGTGGTTAATGACAGTAATGAAGGTATGCTGCTGCAACAAGATCTAGCAAAATTTGGTAGATGGCTGAGAAATGGCAATTGAAGCTTAACATTGACAAATGTAATGCACTGCATATGGGTAGTAGTAATCTTAAGAGTAATGTATGAACTGTGCGGTACTACACTCAGGGTAGTAGAAAATGAAAAGGATCTGGAGTAATTCAGCACACTGATATGTTCTCTGGGCAGAGCAGACAGGCTGCCAGGGCAGCTCATGGATTTTGTGAATATATACATAAATTTTGTTAGGTGGGACAGGGAGGTGATTATCCCATTTCATAAGGCAATGGTCAGGTCATATTCTGTACTGCATACAAGTCTGTGGTCTCATTTTAGGAAGGTTATATAGAGCTGCTAGAATGACAGAGAAGGACAATGAGATTGGTGAGGAGAACAAAGGCTTCAGTTTTGCAAATTGTAGTATCTGGAGATTAAGCACTTGCAAGGTGATTTGATTGAGGTGTTTAAGGCTTTGAATGGCTTGAGCAAACTCAATGCTGATAGGGTTCTTCTTCAGACTATACACAATGAGGGAGTATAAATTAAAATTGAGGAAGTATTGTTACAGAATAGGTGTGTGCAGGGGCAGATCTAGGTTCTTGGAGTCCCAGGGTTAGTATTCTCAGTGGGCCCCTTTTAGGTATTAGTATAATGGCACGATCAGTTAAATCGATGTACTGTAGTTACTTCTTGAACAATAGAATCAGTCAATTAAGAGGAGCTATTTGCATCTCTCTCACTAATATTCTATTTGTTATTGTTAGTAACAATAACAATCAGTGTCAATACATAATATTTTAGGAACATATCTTAGAATGTTGTTAGACTATAAAAAGTGGGAGCTTGGTTCTACCAAGCTCCTACTTTTTATAGTCTAACAACATTCTGGATAGGTGATACGAGGTTTTTTTCTTTCTTTTTTTTCTTTTTACTGAATAAGCTTGTAGCAACAAAAATTTCAATCTGCAGACCCACCATTATTTTTTTCCTATCTGTGCAATTTCACTAACAATGCCTATTTTTATTCTCCCCAACATCTATTTTATTACTATTTAACTATTGGGAAACACATAATGCACTGTCACGATCAGCACAACTCAGAGGAAGATTATTGCATTTCTTTTTATGCACTGCATGCAGTTATTATGCTTATTTTTTTGCAAATGTCTGATTACATTGCACATATACTATGTCTGTTGAAATCTTATGTGGTACTTGATCTGACCCATCTTACTGAAAAGACATTATTAATTAGCTTTGCACTACACAATACTATGAAATGATTGCACCCAAAAGAGAACAATGTTATCATCTAGTGTTTCTGCTTTGCAACCTACACCACCACAGCATCCCTGATGGCCAATTTGTTAATAAAATTCTGAAACAAAAAAGATGGAGAAACATGTGAAACAGAATATGGAGAAAAACATTCAAAAAATTAGAGAAATGCCCAGCAGTCATGGAGTATTCAGTACTATGGAAAAAGGTCAGTTCAAGTAAAAATGAATTCTGTTATAAATCCAGTTAGCTGCTATGCATGAAGCACTGTCATGCTGATCCTGACAGGGCCTGTTTCTGTAATACCACTAGAGTGCAGGTAAAGCATAATTATCCAAGTGGGTCATGGACTCCATGATTTCACATGTTATTATCAATAGACTTAGTCTGAACCAGCTACAGACAGCCTCTACCACAGTTCATGGTTGGTATACATACTGACAGGAAGTATTCTCTGGGCAATCTTTACAGAACACATTCAACAGGAAGAAACATTAAGGAGCCAAATTTGTTGCTCCATAGCACCCAGCACTGTTCTTGCATCCATGATATTTGGCTCGTGCTAAGCTGCCTTACTATCAAAAGATTTCAGCATTATGGTTGATTGACATAAAATCTGTTGTTTCTGGGGCCTCTTAGAAATCTAATTGTGTTATTTTAGGCACAAAAAAAAAAATAATAAAATAAAAAAAATATATATATATATATATAAAAAAGAAATAAATAAACAAGTCCTGAAGGTTTGTGATGCAGTCCTAACTTTTTTTTTTTTTTTATTCATTTAAGGGGTTGCTATTCCTTGAATATCCATGACAGTGGATTTTGGAAGGTTGTGACAAGTTGCATGCACAAAAACAAAGAATTTTTCTGAATTACCTTGAGAGGGAGAGAAAAAAAAACAAGTCAGAAGTAGAAGAGAATCAGCAAGAAAGAGAAGAATGATGATATTCAGCTCAGGACCTTGGGTGTGCCAAGCCCATACTCACCAGATGTGAGCCCCTGGGGTTGTAGGGAATTGCACAGCATTGGATTTTATTAAAGAACTGCAGCATCCAAGCCAAACATTATACCACACAAAACACACAGGATCAACTTTCATGGTATATGACCTATTGTAACTGACAATTTTGTTATAGAGCGATAAATCATGGAACACTGTTTCCCAATCTTATGGTCACGTTTGGATCTGGCTGAGTTGACGAGAGAATGTTAATTACCAGAGTGTGCTGTCATCGTCTTGGGCTGTTTTTTGTGGTTGAAGCGTTGGTTGTCTTTCCTGGAATAATGAATGACATGTCATACATTGATATTCTGGACAATTCTGCTGTTCTACACTGCAGATATATGGGAAAGCTATTTTCGGTTTCACAATTATAATTCACTGTAACCTACTGCACAGCTGTAATGAACTGAAGCCATTGGCATGCAAAGAGCTTCAATGGCCTGCCTGGAATTGTGACTGTAACCTCAATAAACTTTCTTTCTGGATGAACTAGAATGTTGGCTTCAGGTGAGGTCAACACAAATGCAATCAGTAGCTGAACTGACTGTGTTCAAGAAATGAAATCCTATGATCTTGTTTCCTGTTATCAGAAATAGATTTGGAGTCAACAGACAAGGATACAGCATAATTAAGCCCAAAGGTGGACTGACAGAAGATTTAACATATTAATTAACATGCCAATAAAAGTTTCTTTGAAACATGCAGGTGTCCAGTTAATTTTGGCAATATGGTGTGTGTGTAATGCAATAAACTTATCATACTAAAAAGAACAAATTTAAATAAATTATAACAATACCCATAATTAAACAATTAAAATTAATAACAACATAAAGTAAAACTGAATGAAGAAAAAGGCCTAACTATTGTATATTGAAGAACTTCTAATCTCTACATAATTTCTAATTTCTTCTTCAACATAAGGGAGAGAAGAAACGTTTGTTTTTTTCTCCCACTTATGTAGAAGGGGAGAAAAAACAAAACAAAACAACCAACAAAATTTACTGTGTTTTGTCTGTATCTGAAACAAATTAATGGACAGGTGACTCATCAGCTTAAGAACTTAAAAAGTTACTGTACAAGCTAGAACAAGTTGGGATTACTGGAAAGACTAAGATTAGTTGCAGGGCAGAAGGCAAAGGGTTGTGATTAATGGATATTCTTCAGATTGGTGTAATGGCAGAAGTAGGCCCCCCCAAGGATCAGTTCTTGGACCACTGTTTCTGATTTTCAATAATGATATCAATGAAGGGATAAAGGGTGTGAAGTCAAAATTTACACACTACGTAAAGATTGGGAGAGTCATTAATGACCAGTACCAAGCAGTCCTTCAGGATGACTTGAACAGGATTCAAGAATGGTTAGAAAATTGGCAGCCATGTTTTAATGCAGCAAAAATGCAAGGCCTTACACTTGAAAAATAGCAACCCCAAAATTACATATACACTTGGTGGGATTAAATAAAAATAAAAATAGAAGAAAGGGAACTGGGAATAATGATACAAGCAGATATGAAGTTCTCTGAGCAGCGTAAACAGGTGGCCAGTAAAGTCCATGGTGTCCTGCCAATGATTTATCAAAAAATATCCCATAGAGATAGAGAGGTCATCTCACTATATAAGGCAATTGTAGGACTTCATTTGGAATGTTCAAGTATGTAGACCCCATCTGAAAAAAGACATTAAGCTTCTTGAATGGGTTCAAAAACTGGCATGGTGGGATCAGCAAAAGGGCAACTGTACAAGGAAAGACTTTGATTAAGTGGACTACAGAGCCTGGCAAACAGGTATCTTAGAGGGGACCTGATTGAGGTTTATAAGACTCTGTGTGGAGTTAGTAAAATGAATGAGGGTGATATGTTCACTGCTATAAAGAATTACAGAACTAGGCCATAAATTTAAATTATAGGGATAGAGGCTTAGATTAGATTGTAGGGAGTTTTCTTTTAGCCACCAAATCATTGATTACTGGAACAAGTTGCCTCGCAGGTAGTTGAGGGCGACAGTTGGAAAAATTTCCAAGGTTAACTGGATAGTTACCTATGTGTGGAGGGAAGCACATAATTTGTTGTGTATTTTCTTATCTACTTTTCCTTTTCCTGGCCACAGAATGTGCAGCAAAAGCATGTGGCTTCCTTGTATTCTATGGCTAATACTATATAGCATCTTACATAGGGTGGCTCCTGAATGTTTTACCAACTCTGTCATGTGATAATATCAACCAACTCTCATGTAAATTGTGATGATAAAGAGCTCTGCAAAACAGCCAAAATTGTATGTAATGTTATATTTGTGCTGTGTGTATGTTGTGTTGTTTAGTTGTTTCTGACTACTTTGCTACCAGAAAGGCTTGTCTAGGTTGTCACACCTCAATTAGATCTCCTCCAAACTCTGTTGCCTACATATTCCAAGTCTTTTCACATGTGTGCTTTTTTTTTTTTTTTTTGGTAGTTGTTGCGCATCGGCTTCTGTGGCCATAATGCACCTCCCAAGGTTTTTGCAGTACTTTAATCCAAGCCCGAAGCCGGATTCGAACCCGCGACCTTTGGGTTGCCAGGCAGGCACTTTACCCACCCGGCTAGCCTGGTCGGCATGTGCCCTTTTGTAGGCACTCATATGTGAAATGCATGCATTGTCTTTGGACCCTCCCAAATTCTTTTTTAGGTTCTTGTACTTTATCTCATCAAGTTATGCAATTTTAAAAAAATGTTTCAATTTATTTTTAAATAATGGGAAAAATTTAATTTATTTATAAAAATCCATAGATTTGTTTTTGCTAGGAACAGTCCCAGACTTTGGAACTTGGGATTATAAAGACTTTAAGATAAATAGAAAAATTAATAGCAAACTGAGCAGCTCACAGCAAAATATCTTGTAAGCTAATATTTGCATCATATAAAAATGATACATCCATTAGAGGAAATTCTATTTAATAGAGTATATGCACTATAGTCAATTCCGAAACCTGTGCTGATCGGTGAGTTCACTGTTGTGACGAAGACATGCCATTATTGGGTGTAGTCCTTTCCCTAGAACTAGCATGGAATATGCTATAATGGCAGCTGTGTTCCACAGAGCCACCATTATAGCATATTCCACCACCTCTGTACACTTCAACCCAAAACCCTTTATGAACTGTTTGATTCTGGGGTTGGGTGTTTTGTGACTATTGTTGTCATGGCATACCATTTATTACAATACTAGATGCAATTTTTTAATCATGTAATATGTATGTACTAGTGTGCTCACAGGCTAATTTGCATGTTAAGACAAAAAACAAGGGATAATTCAAAGAAGAAATTCCACAACTCCTTCCAGGGCTTGCCTAGCTACAGCCCTTAGCCTGAAGAATTATCAACTGAGGATAAATTTGGCGAGCAGGGCAGTTGTAAAGGAAAAAAGAGTACTTTTTTTTTTAATCAAAAATAATTCAATCTGACAAATAGTGCACAAACAAATTTACCATTCTCCTTTTCCACAAACTGACTGACTATATGCATAACTAAACCAATCACTGAATACCTACCTGCACATTTCCTGTATGAAATGCATGGACATGAAGATGCACACAAGTACTACACCCTTTGGCAGTTTTTTTCGAAAGTTCCCAAAGTTTTTGAGTCCGCTATGTAATTTATTATAGTGCTATCTTTTAAAATGGAAATTTTCTTTTCACTTTTATTTGAATGATTTTTCAGTTAAAATCTTTAATAAACTGATATAACTAAACCAACTTAAAATTTTGAGTTTGTTTTCTTATTTTGAAGCATTTCATTAATTAAGATTATTTCATAAACCATAGATGCCAAACATATCATTAGAAGACAGCCCAAAAAATCTGACTCATGCACTAATTCGAGGGGGATTAGCCAATCTTTTTACACCAGGGACAGCTGAACTTTATGGAATTAGTGATTACCGTTGGCTTCATGTTACAGACATCATTCATAAAGTGAGTATCAATATCCAAGCAGCTATTAACAGCAACCTCTCTCCACCAAGTGGAGGTGAAACAATTCACTTCACAGTAGATAAACCTAGTTTGTTTTTTGTTATTGACAATCCCACTGGACTTACAATTGCTATGGGAAAAATAGTACCTCGACACATAATATAATGCTCAGAATGTCTGCTTATTTTTGTGTATACAATTGTCAAAATTACACTGCTGTAATTAAACTGAATATGCATAACTATGTAAATTTCTGTTGGAAACGGATTAAAAAAATAAACTCAGTAATAAATATTTCTGAATGACTGTTTATTTGACAAAAAAGAAATATAAATGAGAAATTATTATAATTGATACAAATTAAAGATAAAATCAGAAAATTATAAAATAGAGATGAAGCTCTCTTCGCAGTGACCTCCCCAAAGGGGAATGGCAAAAACTGTCATTATATCAACAGTTCATAAAATCAGCAAAAGAACAAAGAAAAGTTCCTTGTTGTTCTGCAATAGAAGATAATATTTTGGATTGATTCTATGGGGTAATTAGATTAATTTTTTAATTATGCACGTACAGTCGTTCTGCTATAACGCGCATTTTCGCAACACGAATTTGCTCCAACGTGACTGATATATTAGGGAACAATGCAGTATAACGCGATTTTGAAGCGAGTAACACCAGGTGAACAAAAACTCAGCACTGAACTGAATAGCGACCTGTGCAGCAATACATAAAAGTTTACGAAGCTTAAAAAATGTCAAATGTGTGAGAGCTATATTTCCATTTACTGCAGTTGTATTGGTCGGAGACACACTTGTCATTCACTGTATTCACAAGATAACACGTGGTATTGTAGGCTGATCACGTTTTCAGGAGTTCACATTTTTCTGTTTGAACAGAAATTTTGTGAAGCAGGATAGCCTGAGCAGGAGCACATTTCTGGAGGTCAACACCATGAAACAATAAAAACAATTTGCAGTTCCTGGTTTATTGGGCTCTTCTGTTAGTGCAATCTAATTATAAATGGGTAGTAAACTATCTTACTGCATTTGTGACAATACGGATAGCTGTAATTGTGTGGGTTTTTACGTTATTATGACGAAATGTGTTTCCCCTTCCATGAAATCTTCAATCATATAAAAAATAAAATGAAATTTTCAGAATTTTCTCTTTGTTTCTATTTTTTAAGCTTCGTGAAGTTGTGCGTCCCGTGTTAGTTATTATTGATTTTTTACTGTTTTACTGTTTTAAATTTTACAATTCAAAAAAAGAAAATGTCAGTGAAGAAATATCAATCAAGCGAAACATATCTTGTGAAAGTAAAGTGCTATATTTATTGTAATATTTATTTATTTATTAGAAATTTAAGATATTTAAACCTGTGTTAGCAATCTTCTTGGTTTTCTAACTAACTATTTTTAGTGTTTTGCTTGCCAGACTGAACATTAAAGGCCGTCGTAGCCTAGTGGTCAGGCATGTGGGTGCATAAGTATACGTGCCTTGAGTGACCGGGGTTCAAGCCCGTGACTACTGAATACGGTGCTGTTTCTTGTATTCTGTCTATCTTGTGAACTCCTCTGACCGTGTGGTCGTCCCGGAGTATAAACAGAAAATTTATTTATTATTTATTTTTTTTGAGTGCTCTGCCCCATCCCTATTTTTCCCATAAGCCCTGTTGTTTTTAATGTGCGAAATACAATAACGTGGAGATTTTTAAGAACATATGTACCGCATTATAGCAGAACTGACTGTATAGCAATTACTGCATACTGAAGTACAAAAATACAGTATCTACGAATGAAGAGCAACTTGCAGATGAGTTCCTCTTCATTTCTGCTGTGAAACATGCAATGTCTGTATCCACTTCGGCATAGTCTTCAAAGTTATGTTTCCCCCCTCTAAGTTTAGGCAACACCTTCAAAATTTTCTTCACTATTATCAGACCGTTCTTTGCAATACAGGAAGATGCATAAAAGCTCCATATGCTGCATCATTCAAGGCTACAAAATCCAGCATTTTGAAGCAGTTGATGATCACTTTTTTGTCAACCTCATCCCATGCTGAAACACCTAAATATATTGTTTGTAGCACAAGTGTGTTTAATAGTATTCTTTGATAGCTTTTAAAGCACTGGATTACAACTTGATTGGGTGGCTGAAAAATTGATATCACATTCAGTGGCCAATGCTCAACAGTGTTTGCATGTGGGTCATTCACTTGGCAATGAGGGGGTACCGTGCACAAACAGCAAAATATTTCTCTTCTCCCCAGTCATCTTGCAGTCTGTTTTTGATCCATTCTTCATAGATTTTTGGTGATATCCATGCATTTTGGTTTGCCCAATACACAGTTGACAATGTCTTCAAACCTTTACAGCATTGGAATTTCTGGGCTTTCTCAATGATTAAGAGAGGAAGCTTCTCTGTGCCAAAATGTTTGTCCTTAGGAGAATGCTAATCCATTGTTTTGCTTTTTTTTTTTTTTTTTTCAACACTACATTTTTTCTAACTTGTAAACATCATATCCTTCAGCAACTTGATGAAAAATTTCAGTTTCATCAACATTGAACATGTTGTTCTGGTCATATGACAACGAAACATTTTTTAAATGATTCTCCTTCCATTCCTTCGTAACATCAGTGTTGATGGTTGCACTTTCTCTGGGCACATTTTTGAAAGACAGCACGTGATGAGTCTTAAATTTCTGCAACCAACCACAGGACTTGAAATCTTCAATATTCATCTGATGTGCAAATGATTCAGCCTTAAGCATGTCTTTTCAAGATCTGGATACTTTACCTTTAGTGCTTTGATCTTACATGGATCCTACGAATTTCCCTAAGCTTTCAATCTTTTTCTTAACATTTGTAGAAGAATAAGAGAAATTTACCTCAATATGATATGTAGAACACTTCCTTATGACACTCTCCAGCAATTAAAACAGTATAATATTAATTCAAAACGATTACAGTAATAAAATTAATTAAAATCAATTTTAAAAAAATTAAAACAAGTTTAATGTAAATTTTGAAAAAAAGACTTTCCTTCCTGAAGCTGACGGGGACTTTTCAACCATATGTCTTAGTCACAGGAATTGAAATTACAGAGTATGTGTGAGCCGGAATCTTAAATAGAGAGTTGTTGTTGTTGTTGTTGTTATTTGGTTTTTAGGAGCATTAGCAACTAAGGCCATATTGCTCCGGGGATATGTGTTCATGGGCTCGAACCCCGGTCTAATCAAGAAGCGTGTGCTGCGCACTGCCACTCCTGCCCACCTGGCTACGGAGGCGCCTAAAGAGAGAGAATATTTATCTTCATGTGTGCACTTTTATAAAAGACCATGAATTGGAGATTAGATATGGAGGGCAAACGTTAATAGAATTCTTGTGTAATTTAATTTCGATGGTTTCTGCAATTAATAGTCTAGTATAATTATGGTGGGCACAAAATTCGTATAATTAATCGGTATAGATCAGATTAACACTAAGATACTCGGCCCAAATTTACCATATTTCTTATATTATATGATTAATTATACAAAGCTTCCTATTAAAGAAATTTTTCGTGATAAAAGTCTTAGTTGAAGCCAACGATATCATCTTTCAAGACAAGGTATAGTTGGCTTTATTTTTAGTTTGCCAATGGGATCTAAGTGGCTTAATATTGGAGCATATACATTTGGTGCCCTTTCAACCCCGTATTATATATTACTGGAGGTATTTAGACAATATTCTTGTTATTACTGATAGCTGCACTATTCAAGACATTTTGCATTTGTTTAATAATATTCATCGTAGACTCAATTTTACATTTGAAATTTCACGCTTACTCGGGATGCGAATAAAGTCCAATTTAATATCTACCATAAACTATCAAACACTGGTATGCTGCTGCTGCATTATAATAGCTATCACCCGTTTACCCACAAAAGGTCTATTATTTTTAATCAATTTCTCACTGCCTATAAATATTCAACGACGAAATCTGCTTTAGACTCAGAAATACAGATATTAACCAGCAGATTCTCAAACAGGGGGGTTACCCCCTTGCTACAATAAACCAAATTAGGGTTCAAGCTAAACCAACCAACAATAATAACATCAAAAAATACTTTATTTCTGTCCCATATTAAACAGTTTAACAGATTCTTTAAAGATACTGAATTAAAATTGTGGCCAGATCAATACTGAAATTATATGCTATACTGAACAATCGCTCAGTCCTTTCCTCTTTTGCTACACAAGTAAATGACCTGGTATACAACATTCCTTGCAGTGATTGTGACTCATCTTACCAGGCTTGACTCGATGCAAGCTGGATTTGAGAGCAAAGCAGCACGTGTCCTCAGTCCATTCAGCAGCATGAAAATTGGCCTTTCATACTATTAACGAAAACTATACATTTTTATTCAACAAGGCCAAAACACTTAGTTTCCAATGTAATTATACTAGACTATTAATTGCAGAAACCAACGAAATTAAATTAAATGAGAATTCTATTAACATTCATTTTCCATATCTAATCTCCAATTCGTGGTCTTTTATGTGCATGCGTGAAGACAAATAATCTCTCTATTTAATTTTCCGGCTCACACATACTCCGTAATTTCCATTCCTGTGATGAAAACATATGGTCGAAAAGCACCGTCAACTTCAGGAAGGAGTCTTTTTTTCAAAATTTAAGTCAAACTGGTTTTATTGTTTTTAATTAATTTTATTACTGTAATCATTTTGTGTTAATTTTATATTCATTTTAATTGCTGGAGAGTATCATATTGAGGTAAATTTCTGCTATTCTTCTACAAATATTGAAATACAACGTAGAATGTCTTGAGCATCGTAAGTCTGTTTCATACTAATGTTTTCAATACTTCAGAATAGCAAACAGTGTACTCTCATGAATTCTGAACTGTTTAGTGATATCTGTCTTGGAATGCATGCTATTTACAGCTTGCAAAATCTTAATTTTGTCTGTGATTGGCAAAGGTATCTGCTTTGTAGAGCCATATTAATAAACATGCAGTCTATTCATACTGTACGATGAAAAGAAGAGTCAAGGAAAAAACAAGATAGAGTGGCGAAAATTTTGGGGCTGTTATTAATAATTTACTCTTGTTATATTAATGTGTTCACCTTTCAAGGTCATTACAACAAATGTAAAATAGCCTTAGGTTTTGGGAAATTGACTGGGACCTGTCACACAGGTCACTATAAACAGCTTGAACTGTACACATAACACTTATGTATACTAGCATCTGAATTCTTCGTTCCATGGAAGCAAACAATATATTCACTAATAATTTGGGTCAAGAATTTTATTAAAAGGCCTTTGTGATGCTAAATGATATTTCTACAAAAAAGTACCTTATTTTTATGATTTATTATATTACCTATAACTATATCTTTTATACCTTAAGGGGCTTAGAGGGGAACAGGTATTCTGTGTTATCAGACACTCAGTCTAAAACACTGATGGATCCAATATCTTTCTATTACAGAAGAATTAGGAGAAGTCCAGTTGGCCTGCCACCCTAAAATCCACTCATGCACACCTTCTCGATGGTAAGCCCTGTTACGTCACTTAGGTGGCAACGAACGTGTAGAGTGGTTCTCTTCAAGACGCCTGGTCAGCGTGAAGAGGAAAAGACCAAACCCTCCAGAATATGACGGCATGACGAAACAAATGGCCCTCAGTCCCCAGCAGCTTTCACTCCCCCTCTTACGGCAGCGAGAGGATCAGAGTGGAAGCAGAGGGTGCTAAGAATCTCTGGGTATGACCAGGCTGACATGCAAGGAAACTGAACTTGGCCTGTTACAACGTAAGAATGCTCATCGTTGAAGACAGGATATTAGAGCTGGAAAAGGAACTAGAAAATGTGAATTGGAATATCATTGGTTTGGCTGAAACAAGAAGAAGAAATGACTCACTTATAAGTTTATCAAGTGGAAATCTGCTGTACACCAATGGAAACAGTAAAAGGAGTGAAGGTGGAGTTGGGTTTCTGGTCCATAAAGATTTAAAAAACAACATTTTGGAATTCAAAAGTACATCACCAAGGGTGTCAAGACTAATACTCAAGATTTCTAAGAGGTACAAGCTAAAGGTTATAATGATTTATGCACCAACATCGAGCCATGATGATGAAGAGGTTGAAGAAATGTACACCGAAATTGAGAGTCTTCTAGATGAACAGAAAACCCACTACACTATTATTATGGGGGACTTCAATACTAAGGTTGGAAAAAGAAAAAAACAGTGCAGAAATGGGAACTATAGGAAATTTTGGAATTGGTGAAAGAAATGAAAGAGGTGAAAGACTTGTAGAATTTGAAGAATTTCAAGGATTGTCAGTGATGAATACTTTTTTAAAGAAAAGGGTGAACAGAAAGTGGACATGGAAGAGTCCAAATGGATTAACATCTAATGAAATCGGCTTCATCCTCACTAACAGAAGATACATCGTGAATGATGTTACCATCCTGAATAAGGTAAATGTTGGAAGTGATCACAAAATGGTAAGATGTACACTTTCACTTGATATAGATGTAGGAAAGGAAAAAACTGACTCGAGTAAATAATACAAAGATCTTTGAGATAACAGAAGAGGAGAAAAAGCAGTATTTACTGGAACTTAAGAACAAGTTTTAGCTTCTGCAGACTGTTCAGGACCAAGATATCGACGAGGAATATTACAACTTTCTGAAAGGGATAAAGCCCAAGAAACCTATAGGGAAAAAGAAATCCAAAGAAGAAAAAATTAGTCAAGAAACACTTATGATGAACCAAAGGCGACAAATGAAGAGCAAGATAAACACTGACAAAGAGAAAATTGAGTATACTGAGTTATGCAAAGCCATTAGAAAGAGACTCGGAGAGGACATAAGAAGATTTAACACAAGAAAAGTAGAACAAGCATTAAGGGAAAACAAAGGACTTAAATCACCAGCCATGAGCAGTAATACAGAAAGACAAATGATACTGAAACTGAAGAATAGTGATGGTGTATTTATAAATAGCAGAGAAGGCATAATTCAAATAGCAGAAGACTACTACAGAGAATTATACAAGGAGTGAGGGAACGATGCCAGCAGTGGGGAAGATGGATCGCAAATAAGTAACACATACGACATACCCGATATTCTTCCTGATGAGGTAGAACATGCATTGAAGAAAATGAAGAATCAGAAAGCGCCGGGGAAAGATGAAGTTACTGTAGAGTTGTTAAAATTGGGAGGAAGAGACATAACACAAAAACTGGCAAGGCTCTTCACAAAGTGCATTAGAAAAAGTGTGATGCCTAAGCAGTGGAATAATGCAATCATAGTTTTGCTGTATAAGAAAGGAGATAAATCAGAAATTAGAAATTATAGACCAATTAGCTTGTTATCCCACATCTACAAGTTGTTCACAAGGGTCATTACTAACAGATTAGAAAGAATACTTGATGAGAATCAACTGAAAGAGCAAGCTGGCTCTAGGACAGGATTCTCAACTATGGATCACCTTCACGTAATATCAGAGCTAATGGAGAAAGCAAATGATTGGTCCTTGAGGTTGTCCCAGACATTCTCTCAGATCTGCAGACAAGCTGTACTTGCTACCTGGGAGTTTAAAATGCTGTTGGAACTGATATTCGGGTGACACTCAAGTCAAGTGAACCCCATTTTGGCGAAGTCCGGATGGTCCGTGACAGCCAAATCCTCTGCTTGCATCTTCACGATGGTGGGACTGTTAGTAATCCTGGGTATAACCTCCATGCACAAGTACATGGTGGGTGACCACCCAGGTGTGAACCAATGTAAGCAGGGGTCAAGGTGTGGCGCCCACACCACATGGAGGAATGCCGCCCCTCTATGTTACCAGGCAGTACTAGGTGGTAGATGACTCTCATCAACTGGTGCAATACCACCACTTTGCTTATTGGAAGCTTGAAGTGGTGAAACCCATGTTTAGTCTCTAGAGCCAAGTTCCGGTCAACCCTTCCCTATCTGTTCCATCATTCAGTATGATTGATGACTTTTGAGGTTATGATGAACATCGTGGCGAGATCCAATATTCCTTACATTTCGAGGGTACAGCTCTAAAACAGTGTTCGCAGGATGGCTGCTAGTTAGTACACCGGACCGAACCTATTCGTAACTCTCTAGGAGGCTTCCGGATCAGCTAGTGTATAATCTTGCTACCTCTACTCTGCCAGATAGTGACTGGAGGGAGTCCGAGTAGTTTGCATGCGGGGAGCATTGTCGAGGCCACGTTATGTCAAGGATCTGGGTATATTCTTACCATGTGTATGCCATATTGAAAAATTTCATTACTTCATACAGCATGTCCCACCCACTTTTTCTTACTATTGAATACACCATGAACTGTCAAACTAATAGAGCAAGCTTATCTGTGAAAAGATCTAAACCTCCCAAGCACTTCCTAATTCATTTCACAAATATACGTGGTCTCAATTCTAATCTCAACGATGTCCATTTCCACTTGCAGACTGCCAAACCCCATGTACTTTTTCTGACAGAATCTCAGTTATCGGTTGATTCAACTACTGCTCATCTCAGATGCCCAAATTATTCGCTGTATGATTCCTTTCGCCTCAAAGGTGGTACTTGTGCATATGTCTTTTCTGATATTTCCTGTCATTGACTTGCCAATTTGGAATCTCCTCTTTTTGATCTTCTGTGGCTTAAAATCTCTCTACCTCATTGTGTCAAATTCATTTGTTGTCTCTACCATTCTCCCAACTCCACTAATCACTTGGAGTTCTTTGACTTCCTCTCTTTGCAACTTGACTTTCTCCAGTCCAACTTTCCTAACAGTGAGGTAATTTTCCTTGGTGATTTTAATGTTCACAACTCCAGCTGGCTTCCGTTTACAAGTCACACCGACCCAGCTGGTCGAGATGCTGAGGCTTTTGCAATTACTAATGACATTGCACAGATTGTTCATTTACCTACAAGAATACCGGATAATCCTAATCATACAGCCAATATGCTTGATCTTTTTCTCACAAACAACCCGTCTAAGAACACGGTCGAAGTGAGAGGTCCTTTAGGCACTTCAGATCAGAACTTGGTGATCGTCTCTTCTCCAATGGAACCTTTATCTCATGGCTTCTCCGAACCTTGTGTTGTTTGGCATTACAAGAATGGAAAAATGGGATGACCTGCGAGACTTCTTTTCCTTGGTCGGATTACTGTTTCAAAACTTCTGATGTCAACGGTTTCCTCAGATCGTGTCATTGAAATTATTCTTGCAGGAATGGAATCCTTTATCCCACACTCCACTTTAAAATCTCGTCCTTTTCTAAACCTTGGTTTTCCAATAAATGTGCTAAGGCTGTTCAAGAGAAGAATGTTGCATATCATAATTGGCTTGTTTCTAATTCTTCAGTTTCATTTTCTGCCTACACCAAAGTTCACAACAATTGTAAAGCAGTTATTAATCAGACCAAACTAGAGTTTGAACAGGCTAAGGGTAGAAAACTTGCTTCTTGCCCTAATGGTAGCCGAGCATTCTGGTCTCTTGCCAAAGCTATTGGCCGCAACGTTTGCCCATCTCTGCTCCCACCTCTGTCCAAACCAGATGGTTCTGTTGTCACTTCAGCCAAGGATAAAGCTGACCTGCTAGCATCCCATTTTTCTTCCAACTTATGTATTAATGATCTTGGTAAAACACCTCCCACCATTCCCAACACACTCCATTCAATGCCTCCTGTGGTCTTCCGTCAAAAGGATGTCAGAAGGATTTTGACGAATCTTGATGCAAAGAAAGCTCCAGGTCCCGATGGTATTTCTCCACTTGTTCTCAAAACCTGTGCTCCTGAACTTACTCCTATTCTATGCCACCTTTTTTCACTTTCTTATTCCAAAGGTGTTTTTCCTTCTATTTGGAAATTTGCTTATATCCAGCCAGTTCCTAAAAAGGGTGACAAATCCCTCCCATCCAATTATCGTCCCATTGCAATTACTTCTACTCTTTCTAAAGTAATGGAGAAATCAATTAACCGCCAACTCTTAAACTACCTAGAAACCTCCCGTCTGATCAATGATCGCCAGTATGTATTCCGTCAGTGTCGATCCACTGGTGATATTTTGGCTTCTGTTACCCATTTATGGACTAATTCAGTGGAAAGGTTCGGTGAAACACAAGTAGTTGCTCTTGACATCTCAAAGGCTTTCGATCGTGTTTGACATAAAGGTCTTCTAAACAAGCTTCCATCTTATGGTTTGCCAACTGTTTTTAGTAATTGGTTATCTAGTTTTCTCTCTGATTGCTGACTGAGGGTGATGGTAGACGGCTCTCTGTCTTCTAACTTCTCCATTAATGCTGGTGTCCCCCAAGGTTCAGTTCTTTCCCCCACTCTTTTCCTCTTGTATATTAATGACCTTCTTCCATTGACTGGAAATCCTATCCATAGGTTTGCCGATGATAGCACATTGCATTCCACTTTCCATTTTGAGAAACCTTGTCCTGCTCAATCAGCTTCAACTTCTTGAAAATCTGCTACCAATTCCTTAAATGCCGATCTTCAGGTAATTCTCCAGTGGGGCAAAGACAACTTAGTTGATTTCAATCCTTCTTAAACTCAGTCTTGTCTTATATCTCACAAAAAAGATTCTTCTGCTCCTATGCTTATCTTTAGTGACACTCCGATTTCTAGGCAAAATGATATATCTCTTTTGGGGATTACCCTGACTTCTAATCTCTTATTCCAAAGAGCACATTATAAATATTGGCACAAGCACATTATAAATATTGCTTCTTCTGCATCTAAAAAACTTTGTCGCTCTAGACGTTACTTTTCTTCCAAACAGCTGCTCACTCTGTATAAATCGCAAATCCGCCGTGCCATGGAATATTGTTCCCACATCTGGGGTGGTGCCCCCAAAACTTCTCTCTCAGGCTTCTTGATTCCATTCAGAAGATAGCAGTTAGGTTAATTAATGATTCATCTCTAACAGAGTCTCTCCACTTGCTGTCTCATAGATGTACTGTTTCTGCTGCATGGGCACTGTTCTTCTGAATTGGCTTCTATAATTCCCACTGTCTCTCTTTCAAAACAGTCTGAACACGTGCTGCCACTAGCCAACATCCATTTACGGTCCAACTTCAAACTCACAGAACCAACTTTTCATCTTCCTTGTTTATTCATTCAACTGCCGTTTTCTGGAACAACCTTCCTTCATACCTATTTCCTGAAAATTACAGTCTACAGAAGTTCAAGTCCAATGTCAACAAATATCTTCTTTCGTCTTCTCAACCTCCAACCGAAGCACGGTACTAAGTACTATAGGTTCTAATACTTCCAGTGTTTGGGGTTTACCCAAAAAAAAAAAATATATATATAAAACACCATTATGCCTGGCATTTGTGGATTATGAAAAGGCATTTGACTCCATACAGCATAAGGCAATGTTTCGGGCACTGGAAAGACAAGGCATAGATACCCCATATATTATGATTTTGAAGAAAATATATGAGAGTGCTACCTCCTTTATTAGACTAGACAAAGACAGTAGGAAATTTAAAATCGAGAAAGGAGTTCGACAAGGAGATACAATATCTCCGAAGCTGTTTACTGCTGCCTTGAGGAAGCTTTCAGAAGATTAGACTGGTCACAGAAAGGAGTCAATGTGAACGGAGAGTACCTAAACCATTTACGATTTGCAGATGACATTGTGGTCATAAGCCACGATCCCAAAGAATTAGAAGAAAATCTTAATCACTTATGCACAGTTAGAAAGGATTTTGGACTAAAGATGAATATGGTTAAAACAAAAGTAATGATGAACAAGTATGCCACAGAAAGGGAAATAATGATTGAAGGAGCAGTAATTGAAAAGGTGGAGTCATATACTTATCTGGAACAAGTTATTAGCTGTAATAATGATAAATGGCTGGAAGTCAAGAGAAGAATAAATTTTGGATGGATAGCATTCAGGAAATATAGTCACATACTGAAGAGCAATATCCCAGTTTGTCTGAAACATAAAATAATGAACCAATGTATACTCCCTACCATGACATGGAAGTGAAACTTGGGCTCTCACCAAAAGAATGGAAGAGAAGCTGAGAGAACTACACAGCGAAGAATGGAACGAATTATATTGGGAATCAGACTGTTAGATAAGAAGAGAAACACATGGATTAGGCAGCAATCTCAAGTAAAGGACATTCTTATCAAAACTAAAGAACTAAAATGGTCTTGGGCAGGACACATAGCTCGAAGACATGATGACAGATGGACTAAAAAAATAACAGAATGGTACCCAAGAGGAGCTAAGAGACAACAACGGAGAGGGACAGATGAAATTCATGAGTTTGTGGGTAGTAAATGGATGGCCATTGCACAAAACAGAAGGAACTGGAAAGTTGCTGGAGAGGCCTTCATCCTGCAGTGGATTGAAAATGCCTGAAGATGATGATACCTTTTAAAAGCTAATGTCTCTCACGTTTAATGATAGGGGTTTTGAAATAAATGTACTTAAAAATATTAACATTCAATAACTGAAACTTTAATGATTATCTGTAAATGTGACAGGAATTCTCACTGTTAAAAGATGTATTTACAGGTATAATTAATTTCTTTGGAGAGACACGTCACAAGTAACTAATTGTGAAAACAGACTAAAAACACTGCACTCCATGTAAATTTTCTTTTTTTTATTAGAGAAAAAAATTCTTTGCTAGTTTCCGCTAAAACACTTGGATGGCGATGACGATCTGTACAAATGATACAGATTTCAAAATGTCGTCAGAATCAGTCTATAAATGGTTGGGTTATTGGAATGTTTTTTTTTTGCAAAATTCTTTCTGTCTAGATTCAATAAAATATAATTTTATGCCTATAAAAAATTTATGTGGAGTGCAGTGTTTTTAATCTATTATTAGAATTAGTGTTTACAATTAATATGTCGAAATAGTAGAGCAAACTAAGGTCTTATGATTTCATAAAAAGTTTTATGATTTAACATATTAATTTACTGAAATATAAGAGAAAGCTAAATTAATATTACTATTCATCACATATCTGTTTTTTATACGAGATTTAACTAAGATAACATTAAAATTATTATCTTCATGCACTTTGAAGAAATGATATTACTGCTTTATATGAATGATTTGAGTTGTGGAACCTGTCTACACTGTACTTTTATCTTTCAAAATACAAGGTTCTATGGAAAATGACCACCATTTATCTTAAACCCCACTGCATTCGGACCAAAAAACCATCATTAATGCATCTGCAGCATGTTACCATATTTTGATTCAATGAATGCTCTATTTTTTGTGCTAAAAAATTATAACTGAAAGAGCTCGCGAATTGTAACACAACAAGAGCACTGGTCAGTGGCATATCATCTGAGTCTAGTGCAACATAACTTATTTTTTATAAGTTTCATATGGATTAGCACAGTGCATAGCATCAGTTTTCAGTACAGCCAGGTAAAAGGAAAGAAAGTTTAGGAAAATGTTTGTTTTATATGGCTACATATAATTAATTAATTATAACCTGTATGATGTTATATACTTTTTCTATAAGCCTAAAGCTTTTGCTCACATATTGCTCAGAATTATGTAATTTTCTTATTTTGTTGCCTGTATTTTTTTTTATTTTTTCCCCCCTCTTTTTCTTTTGGGCTTCCCTGAGCATAGGTCCCTTATACAGATGCACCAAAGGATGATATGCCACACACCGGTATTTTGTTTCATTTTTGAGAACTTAAGATGTGTATTCAGAAAGTCTGACATCATGGAGAGGCTAAAGGAGTTAGGGAGCACCAACTATTGGTACCATATGGTTTCAAAGAACATAGGGAAAAGGATTTGCAAATTTTGGAGGAGACTTAGAATCTGTAGTTAAAACAGTGCTAACTCTAACTGAAAGTCATGTATGCCTAGATACTGTACTCATATGAAAACACTAAGCAATAATATAAATAACAGCACATAAATTTTTTTGTAAAATAAAAAGATGTTAGTGCTACTGTTATGAAAAGAAAAGACTTTTCACAATGGCACAAAGGTTGCTTACTAAAAGCTTGTTTTATAATTTTTTATTAACTAAACGAACTGCAATGTAGTAAATATAAAATAACTGATTAGGGGAAAAAAAAAAAATCAACATTTTACAATCCATAATATATTAAGAGCAATCCACCACTCATATCAGCAGTCTAAGAATCTATGCAAGAAAGGATGACATTCTCTCTTTATAAGATGTTTGCAGTCTGTCTTGTCCCTTCATCTGTTTGTGTGGCCATCATATTTTAAACTGTACAGATAACAATTCTCACAGCAGAAAAGATGTGCAAAGATTCTTTGCAATGAATTGTTCTGGTATTGCATTACTCTCAAACAGCTTTTACCCCGGGGGCTCACATCTGGTGAGTATGGGCTTGGCACACCCAGGGTCCTGAGCTGGATATCATCATTCTTCTCTTTCTTTCTTGGTGATTCCTTTCTACTTCTGACTCTCCCTCCCTCCCTCCCTCTGGGTAATTCAAATTTTTTTTTTTTTTTGGCTGGTGCAGCATAAGCCTCAAGGTTCCTTGCACCATATAGCTAATAATAATAACAATAACAAGATGGCCATTTTTTTTTTATTAAAGATGACACATTGTTATGATAGCACTCAAATAAACAGTTGTAAAGGAGTTATTTGTGAATTGTCATGTGATAAATGAAATTAAAGCTTCAGAGCTGTAATACAAATATGGCTATCATTTCAAGTTTTTTTTTTTTTTTTTTTTACCAGAGAATATCTGTTCATCTGGTGAACTTATGAAGTTGGCAGTGTCTCATCTTTTAGACAAATGGCCAATTAACCTTTTGGTGAAGCCATCTGTGTGAAAGTGCAAAATGAGGGCAACCTGTTGCAAAGGCAAGTTTCATCTGTTTTGGCAGCCAGCAAAAATAGATGAAAGGATAAGACAGCTCTGTGGACACATTTTTCTGAGACCATACAGCTTTAGCTACATAACTTTGAATTTTGGTCTTTTAATGCTATTTGGTAAACTTCATAACTTATTGTGAATTGCTCTTGCAAATTGCAATTTTCTTTTTTTATAGCTATGTAGCTAGTCACAAGGGTTGCACATACCTCATCATATATCATTAGTGTGGGCCAGTGGCCAGTTTAACATCACTTCAGAACAGCTAAGAGCAAAAAGCAACAGAAAATACTCCATGGGTATAGCTAAAAAAATGTATGCCTGATTAAATCTATGGTTAATCTCTTTCATAAACAGCGACTTATTGACACAAATAATAGATTAAATTCCACATAACCAAGGTTTCTGCCATTATTACAACTAATCATGAAGCTCTTCAGCTATATGACTAAAGTAGGAAGTTAAAAAAAACAACAGGTGGCTAAAGGTCCCATTTGGCCTCCCACTCAAACTGATAAATATTGCACATATCTCATTCTTCTTCCTTAAGAAGAATAGTTATTTATTTTTTATCCTCCAAAGCAAAAGTATTTTTTCTCTAAAACATTGATTTTCTCTCTGATCTTGCATTAGGAACACATTTGAAATTGACATTATATATATTGTCATTCATTTGGATTTAACAGTTGAACTATTATTTACATTTTAGCCACTAGTACTTTTAGTTATTATAAGTGTTTCAAATATAAATAATATTCAGTTCATAATGCTCAATTTGGCAGTGGTAGCAGCATCCAAAATTTAGCAAAAATGGTGGCACATCATCTGACAAGTGACCAACTTTCTTATAAAATTATTTAAAAACTGATGTTTTTCACACCTTTTATTAAATCTGAAAATTTTTTTAAAATTTTATTTAAAAAAAAAATTAAACCTGATGAAAATTTAAAAAATATTTTAGGCATAAAATATAAGCACAAAGCTATTAAACTCTTCCACTTCCAGCTTAAAAGAATGTTAAGTTTTCAAAATTTTAATGTTCATATTATGTTTACATATTTTTAATTCACTAATTAACAGTTAATGCAGAATCAATATTTTTGAGTGTCACTTGTCAAATGACCTGCCACCACTGCTGGGTTGAAGTGTGCTTCTCCAAAACTGCTCAACCACTAAGTACAATTCTTTAAAGTAGAGCACCCTCAGAGATTGAACAGTTTGAGCAGTATTAGACTTTAAAGAGTTTAATTGTGCACGTGCGTGTGCGCATGCACACACACAGAGTTGGCTTTGCATTAGCAACATCCCCATGTGTAGGAATAGACTGGTTGATGATGCTGACGAAAACTCAAAGTTGGGAATGGCTGATATAAGTTTATGTGCCAATCATTTTATGAATGACTATAGGAAGAATAGGTTGGCACCTTTCTCACTTTGAATGTGAAATGATCGAGAAACTGACACCTACTCTTGTCTCCCAACAAGTCCTCCAACAAATACATTTACATGTATTTGTTGGAGGACAAGAGTAGATGTTAGTCTCTCAACAACAGCCAACATGGTTAAGTCCTCCCATTCTGTGATGTCATGAATCTACTGTGACTGGCTCAACAGCAGTCAAACAACCAGCCAAAGGTCACACATGGAACAGCTACGTGTGGTCAATGCCCGTGGTGAGTATTGTGCATCTCATCTCATAACACAGTGATGCAGCACAGTGGCCCAGCTAACTACCCGTTACAACATGGGTATAGCAAGACCAATATCCACATGGACTGTAAGCCAAATATTAGTTTGTATAGGCTATGGCAATAAATAGCCATCATAGGTACACATACTCATTGTGAGAAAGAAGAAACTGTCTTGCACAGGTATGTCAGCACCAACACTGGATCACCGACATGAAAATCTGTTGCTTGGTCTGATGAATCATGTTCTAACTATCATGCTGATGGGCGTATCAGCATTTCAAGAAATGCAACAGGAAGCTATGGCACCAGATGCACTGTTGGCATGTGGCAGGCTGGAGGCAATGGTGTTATGGTTTTGGGAATATTTTCGTGGTATGCCCAGGGTCCTCTGTTCACCATTTTAACAGCAAAAAATGCCCCGGAATTGACCTTGTGGAGAATCTTGTTATCGTCAAGTTTTTCAACTTTTACCCACACGTACTGCTAAATCTCTTGAACAAATGCCTCCTGGAAGGATACTTTCCAAATCAGTGGAAATTGGCATTGCTCAAGATTCTTCACAAGACAGGGAAAAATATATCCGATCCCTGTGCTTACAGACCAATTTCCTTACTTGCTAATCTGGGAAAGTTATATGAACGTCTTCTGGCTCCCAGAATACTAAAGAAATTTGAGGAAAACCAACTATGCTCAAACTGTCAGTTTGGCTTCAAAAAAGGGAGGTCCACCGACGATGCTATTCTTACGGTGATGAACTTTATCCAGAATTCATCTTCTAAATATGTTTTGGCAATTTTTGTGGACTTTGAGGGCGCTTTCGACTCCGTCTGGTGGGAGAGTGCCCTCAGGTCTTTAAGGCTGGCTAAATGTGATAATTATGTGTACAGGGTACTGAGATCATACTTTAATGAGAGATACATCATGGTCAAGGCAAAGCATCTGTCTTACAAGGCCCAGGTTTCGAGAGGATGCCCCCAGGGGTCGGTGTTGGGGCCTCTCCTCTGGAATGCCGTACTAGATCAGTGGCTCACGAAATCACACGAGGATTCTCTAAAGGTGGCCTACGCCGATGATCTTGTGATTGCCATAGAAGGAAGGTCACGTAAGGTATTAGAGGACAAAATTCAACCCATCTTAGATGATTTGGTGGCATGGGCTGACATCAACAAGCTCAAGATATCTCCGAGTAAAACAAATTTCATGACATTTAAAAACCACTTTAATTACGGAAGACCACCAAGAATTCAACTGAATGGTTTACAGATACCTTATGTTCCTCAAAACAAATATCTTGGCATAATTCTTGATGATAAATTAACCTTTCTCCCTCATGTCACCAAACTGAAGGAAAAAATTAGAAATTTTACTGCTTCGGTCATAAGAATCTCCAAAAGAGACTGGGGTTTGAATAAAAAGACCTTGAAACTATATTATAAAGCAATATTTCTGCCTATAGTTTCGTATGGAGCAGGTATTTGGCACCAGAACGTCGTTAAGGTGAAAATTAAAAACAAGCTACTATCAATTCAAAGGACAATGCTTCTGGCACTAAACAATGCCCCTCGTACAGTATCAAACAATGCCCTCCAAATTCTTGGAGGAGAACTGCCTTTAGATTTATTTATCTTATACCGTGGCATGATTTATAAACATAAGAAAGGACTGCAGGTATCTATTATGGGAATTACAACCGACCCAGTTAGTAACTTAAAGACAGAACGGAAAAGATTATGGAGTGAAATGATTAGTATTTGGCAAAGTAGATGGAATGAGTCTGTGCACGGCGAAGTCACAAAGAAGTATATTGAAAATGTTGAGTTTGCTTCTCAACCTTCTGTTTCGTGGTTTGCACCAAGCATGTTTACGACGTATTTATTAACAGGCCATGGATCTCTGAGGGCCAAACTTTTCGACAGAGGTTTGGAGCCGGATCCTTTTTGCACCTGTGGTCAAATGGAGGACTGGATCCATGTTTTACTGTTTTGTCCGCAATATACATAATCGAGTATTGCTACTTAATCAGGTTCCAGGTCTAGCTGAGGACAATGTGAAAATACTAGTTGAGAACAAAACAAACTTTGAGACTTTCCAGACCTTTGCAGAATCGGTCTTTAAGAAAAGACTTCAACTAAGAACTCAAATCCAAAATCGAGTATAAATCTGACAGCTGAGCAGTTAATATAAATGTTGGTATCCCATTAAATATAAATAGGATGACTTGTCAGATATGTAAATTGAATTGTATTACTAGGATTTAGAGTCAAAATTCTATTATCTTTTGTACATATGTAAATATTTACTTTGTTTTTTTTTTTTTTTTTTTTTTTGCTGGTTTCCGGGTTTGGGCAACCTGGGGACGGGATTGCTGGCACCCACCGGTATTGCACTATCTCCGGTGGGTGTGGGATTTGTGCCCATGGCACTAAAGGTAATAGTAGACCCAGGCTTGGCTGCTTGTGCCTGGGGGCAGGTAGCGGCTGCCTGGGTGTTGGCTGCTCCCTGGTGGCAGGGTGGACATACATAAGCGATAAAAAGCTTGCTGAGTTTCTGCACCACCACAGACGTGCAAGGTGGAGATGGGCTAAGGCCTAGGAGCCACCCTTGATACAGGTAAAACACACACACACACGTGTTCATATATAATATAGTATATATATAGGTATAATGAGAATGATAAAGCTAATGTATATAAAATTGTATATATATCTTCTCTGTAAGTTCTTGTATATAAAATGTAAAGAATTGTGTGTACAAATAAATGGAAAAAAAAAAAAAAATGTTCACCATTTATCAATGGCGCAATGGGAATGCTTACCTTTTTATAGTCACTGACCAAATACACCCCTACATGATGACAGTGTATCCAGACCACTCCAGCATCTATCAACAAGAAAAACATGCGATACCACAAGGCCAGCAAGCTGCTAAATGGTTTGAGGAACATGACAATGAATTCTCCATCCTCCCAACTCACTGGATCTCAGTCCAATTAAGCATGTTTGGGACCTACTGGAAAAGGACATTTGATGCTACAACCATCCCTCTGACAATGTACGGGTGTTATTGGATATTGTAATGCACTGCTACTATCACAGGACACCCCGAAACACCTTGACAGTTGAGCGTTGGAGTCCATACCAAGACATGTATGGGCTGAATACATCTTGGCATGGACTCCACGATGTGTACAGGCTGTATTATGATGCAAAGCCAACTGTGTATATAAACAGCTTAGTTATAATTAAATATATCAGGCTGTCTGTAGGTGGGCAAGCCATGAACCATCTAGAGAAGAAATTTGGAACAGATGTCTAGACAATATTCCTGAAATGCACCTCATATAATGATGGAAGTGTGTCACATGCAAAATAGGCGAGTGTAGGGTAAAAAAATAAATAAATAAAAAAAAATAATAATGGTGGATTCTAAAAGTAAATAAGGCACCTGGGGCTGAGGAATCTAACTATATTACAGAACTCAGCAAACCCTTAAAAGCAGTAAACACTTGGCCATAATTACAAGAGTATCCTTGGCTTCAGAGGAGGTCACTAAAGACTGGAGATGTAAGAAAACTCCTATGATTTATCTCAATGTTTTCTTATACCTCAGAAGCTCTACAAAACTGTGATTTTCTATGATAATGAACTGGATCAAAACATAAATATTTCAAAATCTCATTACTTAAGTGTAAGAGTTTTATTAAAGTTTAGTTTGCAGATGTGTAAACGTCTCCTCTATTCATAAAGAGGAATCAAGGGGTAATGCAATTAATTATAGACCTGTAGGCCTTGCTTGCTCCTGTTTCAGGGAAAATAATGCGATCAATGACCAAAGAAGGAAAGCAGAATTGTCCTGACAAAAACACAGTTATATGGAAATCATGACATGGATTTTTAAAGAAATCTTGTCTGACCAATCTGATTGGCTACTAAGATGCAGAAAAATGCATGGGATGATTATAATAATACCCTTCCCACATTGTCTTCCCAGGTGATGTGGAAAGGGTTTTTTTGCCCATCCCCCTCTAATAATTTGTCTAACTCTTCTGTAAATGTATTCTAACTACCCACTTCCACAAAAACAGATGAAAGTTTGTTTCAACAATCAAATACTTTCAAGAAAATTTCACACATCTATTCCATTACCATCCTTGAATTTAAAACTGTGTGCCCTTATGTGTGCTGTCTGAGCCAAAGTAAGGATGCCATTAACATTTAGCTTACTCAATCCATTCATAGCCTTAAACACCTCATTCAGATCTTCTTGCAAGTTTCTAGAGACAGCATTGTGCAGTACTCTTATCAAGTCTTTCTTGGTAAGAGTACTCTTCATTCCTGCACTAATCTTGCTGCTCTTCTCTGCAGCTGTTCCAACAGATCCACATATTTGCAGACCTGTATGCAATACTGAAGGTGTGGACTTACCATTGCACTTATAAGCAGAAAAATTACCACCTTATCCCTGCTGGCAAAACCCACTGAGCTGTTCTAGCAGCCCATCTGTACAGCTCAGAGAACTTCATGTCTGACTGTACAATTACTTATCCTTTTTCATTCATTCTCTTCCTTCAGTGTAGCAACACATAGTTGAGACAGAGATGAGATGTTAATCTAAGACTATGGCTACCCATATGCAGTAACTTTCATTTGTCAATGAATATCAACTGCCACTTAGCAGCCCATCAGCCAAAACAGATAAACTGCTGAAGGCCGACCACAAGAACAAATAGTGACCTGCATTTAAATCTAAAATCTAATATTAGAAGAGCTTTGCCAAATGAGGGCATAGCTAACTGCTGATTTTGTACACTTCAGCATATGAAATGAGTGCAAAATTATTTGATCGAAATGCTTTTTTTGATAGTAAATGAATGGAATACAGCTACTCTTTTTTTTTTTTTTTTTTTTTTTTTTTGATTTGGTAGTTGTTGGCGCATCGGCTTCTGTGGCCATATTGCACCTCCCAAGGTTTTTGCAGTACTTTGATCCAAGCCCGAGGCGGGAATCGAACCCGCGACCTTTGGGTTGCCGGGCAGGTACTTTACCCACTCGGCTAGCCCGGTCGGCTTACAGCTACTCCCCAACTTACGTAAGGGTTGCGTTCCGCAGAATTCTACATAAGTCAGAATTTCCCTAAATGCTTATGCAGCACTATGCCCACTGAATTTGACTGAAGCAAAAAAAAAAAAAAAAAAAAAAAAATTTTGCCGGACATGAAAATAGAATTATTTATTAAATTTTTTTTTTATCTCATGTGCACGAAAAATTACAGAAGGGTACAAAATTACAAAAATATAAGATTTTAAAGCATCATTCCCAAAATTAACTCTCTAGTTGATAAGCAAGCTGCTGCAGAGATTTAGAAGAGGTTTTTCCCAACACATCACAAAATTTCTCTTCAGAATCAGCACTGGTGACTTCACCGCATTCTTTAATGTTTTGGAAACCAGTGAGATGCTTGAACTTATTAAACTACCCGTTGCTTGCCACGAACTTGGCTTGGGATTCGCCATACTTATCCTTAATATCTTCATAAATACTTCTTGCTTTTGCTTGAATGTACATTGGACTCAGGGACACGTGCTTCTGAATCTGATTTCTGAATCCATATTATTAATAGCTTTTCCATCTTCAATATAGCACCTGAACGCTGTTCTGTGCTCACCGTTAATCTTAAATGTATTGATCCTTTAAAATGTTCCTTTATACATGCACTGCCCCTTAAAATCACTGTTGAAGCAGCGAGACTTAATTCCGTGCAATAGATGACAAACTTTGTCCTCCTTCGTACTTCTTAACCATCTTCGTTTCTAAATCAATTTTGTTTCATTTCCTAGCACTGCCAGCACTCGCACTTTCCTTTGGTCCCTTTCCCTTCATCATTGTTATAAGTTCTGAAAATTTATTTATGTTTTTTATATGATTGAAAATTTCAGTGAAGGGGAACTCATTTCGTCATAATACCATAACGTAAAAACCCCACAGAATTCGAGTTATCAGTATTACCACAAACACAATAAGATTGAGTTTACTACCCGTTTATAATAGATTGCACTAACAGAAAAGCCCAATACACCGGAAAGTGCAAATTGTTTTTATTGTTTTATGGTAGTGACCTCCAGAAATGTGTTTTAGAAAAATATCACAAAGGCGTTCAAAATTGATTCTTATAACTGAACGTATGGTAACGATGAACTTGTAGTGCAATTTCCATTATAAAAATAATGTTTTAGAGAGATAAATAGCTTAGTTATGTAGCGAAAATTTCAACTTCCAAGATTCTTGGAATGAATTTTTTTTTTTTTTTTTTTTTTTTATGTAAACCCCAAACATGAGAGGTATTAGAACCTATAGTACTTAGTACTGTACTTGGGTTGGAGGTTGAGAAGACGAAAGAAGATATTTATTGACATTGGACTTGAACTTCTGTAGACTGTAATTTTCAGGAAATAGGTATGAAGGAAGGTTGTTCCAGAAAACGGCAATTGAATGAATAAACGAGGAAGATGAAAAGTTGGTTCTGTGAGTTTGAAGTTGGACCGTAAATGGATGTTGGCTAGTGGCAGCACGTGTTCAGACTGTTTTGAAAGAGAGACAGTGGGAATTATAGAAGCCAATTCAGAAGAACAGTGCCCATGGAAGTATCTGTAGAAGAGGCATGCAGCAGAAACAGTACATCTATGAGACAGCAAGTGGAGAGACTCTGTTAGAGATGAATCATTAATTAACCTAACTGCTATCTTCTGAATGGAATCAAGAAGCCTGAGAGAGAAGTTTTGGGGGCACCACCCCAGATGTGGGAACAATATTCCATGGCATGGCGGATTTGCGATTTATACAGAGTGAGCAGCTGTTTGGAAGAAAAGTAACGTCTAGAGCGAAAGATAAAACAAAGTTTTTTAGATGCAGAAGAAGCAATATTTATAATGTGCTTGTGCCAAAAGAGATTAGAAGTCAGGGTAATCCCCAAAAGAGATATATCATTTTGCCTAGAAATCGGAGTGTCACTAAAGATAAGCATAGGAGCAGAAGAATCCTTTTTGCGAGATATAAGACAAGACTGAGTTTAAGAAGGGTTGAAATCAACTAAGTTGATTTGCCCCACTGGAGAATTACCTGAAGATTGGCATTTAAGGAATTGGTAGCAGATGTTCGAGAAGTTGATTGAGCAGGACAAGGTTTCTCAAAATGGAAAGTGGAATGCAATGTGCTATCATCGGCAAAACTATGGATAGGATTTCCAGTCAATGGAAGAAGGTCATTAATATACAAAAGGAAAAGAGTTGAACCTTGTGGGACAATGGCATTAGTGGAGAAGTTAAAAGACAGAAAGCCATCTGCCATCACCCTCAGTGAGCGATCAGAGAGAAAACTGGATAACCAATTACTAAAAACAGTTGGCAAACCATAAGATGGAAGCTTGTTTAGAAGACGTTTAGGCCAAATGCGATCGAAAGCCTTTGAGATGTCAAGAGCAACTACTTGTGTTTCACCGAACCTTTCCTTTGAATTAGTCCATAAATGGGTAACATAAGCCATAATATCACAAGTGGATCGACACTGGCAGAATCCATACTGGCGATCGTTGATCAGACGGGGGGTTTCTAGGTAGTTTAAGAGTTGGCGGTTAATTGATTTCTCCATTACTTTAGAAAGAGTAGAAGTAATTGCAATGGGACGATAACTGGATGGGAAGGATTTGTCACCCTTTTTAGGAACTGGCTGGATATAAGCAAATTTCCAAACAGAAGGAAAAACACCTTTGGAATAAGAAAGTGAAAAAAGGCGGCAAAGAACAGGAGTAAGTTCAGGAGCACAGGTTTTGAGAACAAGTGGAGAAATACCATCAGGACCTAGAGCTTTCTTAGCATCAAGATTCATCAAAATCCTTCTGATATCCTTTTGACGGAAGACCACAGGAGGCATTGAACGGAGCGTGTTGGGAATGGTGGGAGGTGTTTTACCAAGATCATTAATACATGAGCTAGAAGATACAATGGGATGCTAGCAGGTCAGCTTTATCCTTGGCTGAAGTGACAACAGAACCATCTGGTTTGGACAGAGGTGGGAGCAGAGATGGGCAAACGTTGCGGCCAATAGCTTTGGCAAGAGACCAGAATGCTCGACTACCATTAGGATAAGAAGCAAGTTTTCTACTCTTAGCCTGTTCAAACTCTAGTTTGGACTGATTAATAACTGCTTTACAATTGTTGCGAGCTTTGGTGTAGACTGTTTGTTTGTTATTTGGTTTTTAGGAGCATTAGCAACTAAGGCCATATTGCTCCGGGGATATGCGGTGGTCATTCCCGACCTTTCCACATCCTCCGTATTTGGTGGTCACGGGCTCGAACCCCTGTCTGATCAAGAAGCGTGTGCTATGCACTGCTGCTCCTGCCCACCTGGCTACGGAGGCGCCCTTGGTGTAGCCAGAAAATGAAACTGAAGAATTAGAAACAAGCCAATTACGATATGCAACATTCTTCTCTTGAACAGCCTTAGCACATTTATTGGAAAACCAAGGTTTAGAAAAGGACGAGATTTTAAAGTGGAGTGTGGGATAAAGGATTCCATTCCTGCAAGAATAATTTCACTGACACGATCTGAGCAAACGTTGACATCAGAAGTTTTGAAACAGTAATCCAACCAAGGAAAAGAAGAAAAGAAGTCTCGCAGGTCATCCCATTTTGCATTCTTATAATGCCAAACAACACGAGGTTGGGAATAGCCATGAGATAAAGGTTCCATTGGAGAAGAGACAATCACCAAGTTGTGATCTGAAGTGCCTAAAGGACCTCTCATTTGACTGTGTACTTAGAAGGGTTGTTTGTGAGAAAAAGATCAAGCTTATTGGCTGTATGATTAGGATTGTCCGGTATTCTTGTAGATAAATGAACAATCTGTGCAAGGTCATTAGTAATTGCAAAAGCTGCAGCATCTCGACCAGCTGGGTTGGTGTGAATAGAAAACGGAAGCCAGCTGGAGTTGTGAACATTAAAATCACCAAGGAAAATTGCCTCTGTTAGGAAAGTTGGACTGGAGAAAGTCAAGTTGCAAAGAGAGGAAGTCAAAGAACTCCAAGTGATTAGTGGAGTTGGGAGAATGGTAGAGACAACAAATGAATTTGACACAATGAGGTAGAGAGATTTTAAGCCACAGAAGATCAAAAAGAGGAGATTCCAAATTGGCAAGTCAATGACAGGAAATATCAGAAAAGACATATGCACAAGTACCACCTTTGAGGCGAAAGGAATCATACAGCGAATAATTTGGACATCTGGGATGAGCAGTAGTTGAATCAACCGATAACTGAGATTCTGTCAGAAAAAGTACATGGGGTTTGGCAGACTGCAAGTGGAAATGGACATCGTTGAGATTAGAATTGAGACCACGTATATTTGTGAAATGAATTAGGAAGTGCTTGGGAGGTTTAGATCTTTTTGCAGATAAGCTTGCTCTATTAGTTTGACAGTTCATGGTGTATTCAATAGTAAGAAAAAGTGGGTGCGACATGCTGTATGAAGTAATGAAATTTTTCAATATGGCATACACATGGTAAGAATATACCCAGATCCTTGACATAACGTGGCCTCGACAATGCTCACCGCATACACTCTACTTGGACTCCCTCCAGTCACTATCTGGCAGAGTAGAGGTAGCAAGATTATACACTAGCTGATCTGGAAGCCTCCTAGAGAGTTACCAATAGGTTCGGTCCGGTGTACCAACTAGCGGCTGGCCTGCAAACACCGTTTTAGAGCTGTACTCTTGAAATGTAAGGAATATTGGATCTCGCCACGATGTTCATCATAACCTCAAAAGTCATCAATCATACTGCATGATGGAAGAGATAGGGAAGGGTTGACCGGAACTTAGCTCTAGAGACTAAACATAGGTTCCACCACTTCAAGCCTCCAATAAGCAAAGTGGTGGTATTTCACCAGTTGATGAGAGTCATCTACCACCTAGTACTGCCTGGTAACATAGAGGGACGGCATTCCTCCATGTGGTGTGGACGCCACACCTCGACCCCTGCTTACGTTGGTTCACACCTAGGTGGTCACCCACCATGTACTTGTGCATGGAGCTTATACCCAGGATTACTAACAGTCCCACCATCGTGAAGGTGCAAACAGAGGATTTGGCTGTCACAGACCGTCCGGACTTCGCCGAAATTGGGTCCACTTGACTTGGGTGTCACCCGAATATCAGTTCCATGTGTTTTAGACTCCCAGGTAGCAAGTACAGCTTGTCTGGCATATCTGAGAGAATGTCTGTGACAAAAGGACGAATTGCCAATAGAAGAATGTGTTACTGGGTTCACATTGCGATATTTTCATGATAGCTCCATTTATTCCTACGGGCTGCAAAATACGTTTCCATGATTTTTTTGAGTTTGCACTGGCCGGTAAAAACTTATGCAAAGTCGAGTATTATGTAAGCCGGGAAGTGGCTGTAAGGTACTGTTTATCACTTACTCTAATATTAAACGATTATGCACTGTTTGAAATAACTTGAAAAACTGTGCAAGAAAAATGAGTTGCTACTAGATACGCAATAATCTATGGATATCACTCTCTCTTTAAAGAACTGAGAACGAGAAAAATTTTTTTTGGTAACATTAAAAATTTATTTTAAGAAATTAACATAAATTTTTTTCTGTAAGTAGAAATGTGACATGACCCATATATATATATATAAGGGGACCCATATACTTTTTTGATTTTGATAATGTCAGAATTTATCAAATCATACTCAAGTTGCTCCAGTACTTTGTTCAAAATAGTATGTGAATATCAAAGTCAAATTTCAAGAAAAAGATCAATTCTGGTATCAAATAAGTTGCTGTTGTTGCTATTGGGCTTAACGACACAAGGGCTATTGAGGCCAAATTGTGTCTGTTCATAGTTTATTTTACTCAAAATATACCGCTGTAGATGTTATATTAAATACTCCTCTATAGGCCAATACATTTTAAATAGATTATAAGTTCTTCTATGTTTGCATCATTTCTCAGGATATGAGTTAAATCATATGAGACATTCAGCCTAGAAACCGACTGAAAAGTGTTTGACTGGATGGTTGATTATAAAGTACAATCAAACAGAAAATGCAGAACCGTAAATTGACTGTGACAGAATGAACACTGGGGTGAGTCTTCTCCCAGTAGCAGGAAGAGATCAACATGATGAGTGTGTCCAATTTTGAGTCTTGCCAGTACCACTTCCTCTCGACTGTTTTGTCGGAAGTCTGAGAGCCACATCTTTGGTTCTTGCTTTATCTGGTAAAATTTGCTGTTAGTATTCCTCTTCCAGATCTTTGACCAGTTGTCGTTACATGCTTATAATCAGTGTAAGGAACCTGAGGATGTTGTGAGAGAGCAGGTTGATGAGGATTTTTAGCTGTGAGGTCAGCACTTTCATTTCCTGGAATACCAGAATGGCCAGAGATCCAGAAAAAACTGACTGACTGATTGGACATGCTGCAGGTAAATAGCTGAGAATGAATGTATTTCAGTGTAGGATGAGAAATTCTTCCTTAGGATGAAAAACAGCACTAAGGGAGTCAGTGTAAATTATGGCAGGTGAGATGGAAAGCTCAATGATTTTAGTAAGTATACTAATTTGATGGCATATAATTCAGCTATGAAGATGCTGCAGACTAATGGTAGTGAGGATGTAACCGTAAGAGAAGGAAAAACTGCAGCAGCAGCATCAATCGTGCTGGCTGTTTTGGATCCGTCAGTATAGATTTTACAGGCATGGGAGTTCAGAGTTGTGTGAACTAAGTGCAACTGCCTGATATTAAAGGGAGGTACAAATTCTTCCCCCACTCCAGAAAATGTGTATCATGCGAGGCAGAAACGTACATCCAAGGTGGGACAGGTGCAGCTGCTTCCTGAAAAATAACGCTTAAATTGATATTCCAACTCTGAGAAAGCTCTTTAATCCTGAGTGAAGCAGATCTATTTTCACATTTGGCTTGCTCTCATAGAACAAATCACACCGAGTATTATAAAGATACTCCCAACTGGGGTGCGATTGAAGACTTTAATGGAGGATCATGCATTTTGATATAAAGATTTTTTTGGATTGGAGAAGTCCTGAAAGTGCCCAACACAGTTCTGAGAGCACTGTGCTGGATGACATTTAAACAATGTAAAGTAATGCTCCTGGCAGAGTCATATACCGGACAACCATAATCTAGACGTGAATGGATTAAAGTTCTATACAGATGCAGTAGAGTATACTGATAACTCCCCATGACATAGATGAGACTGATTGCAGTATATTTAAATGCTTTAGACACGATTTAAGAGAGTTGTGAGCTTGGAAGTTCAGCTTGCTGTCTAATATCAGTCCAAGAACTGGGATTGGAATATTGTTTATTTATAGTTCAGGATCGAGATGGAGAGTTTGTTTTTAGCAAAAGCGATTGACAGTGCATTTCTTTTCTGATAGTCAGCAGCCATTCTGTGAAGTCCAGGATTCTATTTTGGTAATGGCAAGTTGGAGCTGCCGTTCCATGGTATTCATACTTTGAGACTGACAGGAAATGGTAAGGACACCTGCGTACATGTAAGTTTTGACAGTTTTTGGGATATCTCATGTCATGCTGCTAACTCGGACTGAAAATAGTTTTGGACTAAGTATCAATCCCTGCAGAGTACGTTTTTATACTGGACCTGAAAAGAACACAATTGCAGAAAATTTTGAATTATTTTCAGCAAATGGCCTCTAAGCCCTAGATGGTAAAGGTCTATAATAATCCCATGACGCTATGTAGTGTCAAATGCCTTTTCAAGATCTAGGTTGACCACGACTAGATGTTGTTTCACGACAAAGGCATTGCAGATATGATATTCAGCTTTGATAAGCACATCCAGCATTGATCTATTCTTCAGAAATCTATACTGATGATCTGGAAGGAGATTCTGTGACTCCAGGATGTAAGTGAGCCTAGTATGAACCATCCTTTTGAAAATTTTACCCATGCAACTCATAAGAGATATTGGCCTGTAATTTTCTACACAAGAATGAACTTTTCTGGTTTTAGTAAGGCATTTTTGGAGAATATCCAATTATAAAATATTAACAGGGTACTCAAGTCCTCTTCAAGTATATGCTTCAGCATAATGTAATGAACTCCATATGGGCCTGCAGCACTATTTGAAGGTCTGTTTAATGATTCTCAAGTTCTATTAATGTAAAGTATTGGCAGTATGGGAATGTGCGGTGCACGAAAAAGTTGATTTTATATCATTCTGCAGCTTTGATTTTCTGAAACGTGGTTGCAAGTGCACTAGCAACTTCTTCAGCTGTAGATAGGCCTTTCCCTTTACAAAGAAGTATTGGAGAGGGTAGACGAGTGAATTTTCATTTAGTGCCTGTATTCTTTTCCAAATGAGGTGTGTGGCGGTGTCTTTTATGATGGTTGAGGCAAAGGCAATCCATGAGTCTCATTTCGCTTTCCGTCTAATTTGCCTTGCTTTTGCTTTAAGCCTTTTATAAGCAATGAGGTTACTGGTGGTGGGATTTTCCCAGAATTATTCCGAGCTCAGTTTTTTCTGTTTGGCAATGAAGCAATCTGTATTCCACCAGTGATTAAGGTGATTGCAATACTGATATTGATATGTCTTGGATTTTGAAATGTAGGTATTAACTGCAGTCAGAATCCGATTGGTGATGTAAGTATTTACATCATCAATAAGTTCTTTTTGAACATAAAGTCTGCCTAGAAGTATTTTAGCAGAATAGCCATCCCAGTTAGCCTTTTTAAACTTTCAAGTGGATCGCTCAGCAGGATTTGGAGTTACCCGTTTGTAAGGTGCAAATAATCGGAAAGTGATCACTGTTAAAAGGATTGGTTAATACAGATCATGCCATGACTGGAAAGATGGATGATGAGCAAATTGACAAGTCAATTGCAGAAGTAGTGTGGTAGGTGGATGTAAGTAGGTAGGAGATCCAGAGTTTAATAAATTCCTCAATCAATTTGCCTCTTCTGTCCATTGTAGCTGATACCCACCATGGATGGTGTTCATTAGTCACCGAAAAGACAAATTGGAGTTGGGAGTTGTGTAATGAGGTTGTCAAGTTCTGAATGGGGAAGTGGTTGAGATGGTGGAATATAAATAGAAACAATGGTAACTGCAATCTGAGCTGGCACAGCTATACCACAAGAATGGCTACTTCTCAATGGGCAGGAAACTCTGGGCTCCTATCTCGTCTGTATATCATATAATTTGAGAATTTCGGCAAAACTTGGGGTAACAAGAATGTTTCCTGTAGGCCTATGGGATTGAATTGAGAGATTAAATCCCTTAAGTCATCAGAATGGCTGCTTAGTCCTCTGCAGTTCCATTGTATGATGTTAGGCATTATTTTGGTTTTGCCGAGGATGATTCCTCTGACTGTTTTTTGTATGCAGGGCATTTTTTCCGATCTTTTTTTGGGAATAAAGGGCATCCAGTATCCATACAGTTGTTGGCATGGAGCTCTAGGATAGGTTCTTCATAATCTGGGTGTATATCCACTTCCATAGTATTGGTGGGTGGTTCAGTTTTCTTACAGTAGTCTTTAGTAGGTTTCAATTTTTCTGTGTTATTTGACAATGTCGGAGTATCAGTTGGGATACTAATTGGGGTGTTGGTGGCATTGCTAGTATTTGTTTTAGAAATATCTTTTCTAGTGGTTGATAAAGTTGCTTTAACCCAATTAGCTAGCAAGACATTGGGCGGTATTGACACATCTGTTTGAATTGCAGTTGTATGAAAACTTCGGGTGTGAGAGGCATAAGATGGACTAGGCATGGTCAACATTATTTGTCTGCGTGCCTCAGGATATAAGACTTTATGTTTTACTTTGAATTTTTGGATTTTCCTACCTGTCTTCCACATTTCAGTTGGGGGCAAATGAGAACTGCAGCTGAACAATCTGCTTGTGTATGATCTTTTGAAGCACAAATAGGACAGATGGCATCACCTCTGCATGCCTGCTGTGAGTGGCCATATTTCTGGCATTTAAAACAGCAAAGAAGATTCGGGATGTATGGGCAAATTCGGCAGTTTAAATATCCAGCTTTTGCTGAGCATGGCAGATCAGGAGATTAAAAGTTAAAATGATGGAACGAGTTGGAATGAGATTTCCATCCTTTTTTGTCATTCTTTTAGCACTGATGACCTTTTGATTGCTAAGTTCTTGAACTAATTCCTACTCAGACACTGTAATTAAGTCTCATTCTATGATGACGCCTTTTGATGAATTTAAAGTATTGTGGAGAGTAACAGATACTGGCAACCCACCAAATGTCGTTGTCTTTAATAGCCACTCAGAATGTTTGGAAGTGGCTGTTTCAATCAGGTTTGTTTGTTATTTGGTTTTTAGGAGCATTAGCAACTAAGGCCATATTGCTCCGGAATATGCGGTGGTCATTCCCTGATCTTTCCGCATCCTCCGTATTTGGTGGTTTCAATCAGGAGATCTCTGGATTGTAATTGCTTCACCATTTTTGGTGATCCTGCAATAGATTCCAGATGTCTTTGAATCATAAATGGCGATAACTTGTCCACAGGCTGGGTGGGCAGAGAGTGTATCATCAGAAAATTAGGAATGTCTGGACGACACGCTTCTGTTCGAAGCCCTTTAGGTTGACTAGTGTTGTTTTCACAAGAGGATTCTTGTCTTGAGCTTGAACGCTCTAAGGGTAGAAAATTGTTAGAATCCACGATGGCTCCTTTTGGCCCTGGGGGTTTATCTTTACCATCCAGGTAACTGGCCCTTTACCATCCAGGTAGTGGCATGTGATGCAAGAAAGCAAGTGTATGAGCTTATGCAGCATCATCCAAAAAAAAAAAAAAAAAATCATACTATTCCCTCCTCCAAATGCCTGTCCAGTTCCTCCTTAAATTTATTTAACCTATCAACTTCCACAACGACAGATGGAAGTTTGTTCCAGCAATTAACCACCCGCTGGCTAAAGGCAAATTTCCACACATCTATTCTACATCTGTCTTTTCTTAATTTGAATTTAAAGTGGAAGGATCCCATCAGAATTCAGCGTGCCCAACCCATTCAAGGCCTTATACACCTCAATCAGATCACTGCGCAAGTGTCTAGTCTCCAGCCACTGCAATTTGCAGAACTTAAGCCTCTCTTGGTAAGAGGATCCCTTCATTCCCCTCACCAATCTCATGCCCTTCTCTGTACACGCTCAAGCAAATCTACATCCTTCGTAAAATGAGGCCTCCAGACCTGTACGAAGTACTCAAGGCGTGGCCTGACCACTGCCTTATACAGAGGGATAATCACCTCCTTTTCCCTGCTAGCAAAATTCCTATATATCATTGACAAAACCCCATGACCTGCCCTGGCAGCCTGTCTGCATTGCTCAGAAAACTTCATATCTGATTGCACAATTACTCCCAGGTCTTTTTTCATTTTCTACCACCTTAAGTGTAGTACCACATAGTTGGTACGTTTCTCTGGAGTTACTTCTACCCATATGCAGTACTTTGCATTTGTCAAGGTTGCACTTCTTAGCCCATCTGCCCAAATTATCTAGATCCTGTTGCAGTAGCACACTGCCATTACTGTCATTAACAACCCTGGCAACCTTTGTATCATCTGCAAACTTCGACACTAAGCCTGATATACCTTCATCAATATCATTGATAAATATACAAAACAACAGAGGACCCAACACCGAACCCTGTGGGACTCCACTAATACCATTAGTCCATGAAGAGCAGCACCCATTAATGGCTTCTCCCACTCAACCATCCTTTTATCCATTGTAGCAACTTACCCTTAATACCATTCTGCTCCATTTTGTACAATAGCCCCTAAGGGGACATAAATTCAAATTAAGTTGTGTGAGGTCATTAGTAACAGCAAAAGCCTGAGCATCTCTAGCAGCCTGATACCTGTAATTAAAAAATTGAAGCAAGCTGGAACTATGAACATTCAAATCTCCAAAGACAATGACTTCACTGTTAATAAAATTAGATTTTTGAGGTCTAAACTGTTTAATAAATATGGACCGATTATTTCTTTCGGTCCTATAGCTGGACTTTAGAGTTAAATTTAGGGGTCTAATCTTAGACCCCTAATTTTATGCCAATCCAAGTAATGGTTTCCATGCTGCCAGAAGTATGGTGTTTGTAGACAGCAGTCATGAGCGCTCATTGTCGAGACCGCACGGTCTGAACACCACGGTTCTGACAGTGGGGAAGATGTCCCACCTGCTTTACAAAATAGATATCGCCATCCTCAAGAATTATTAGCGAGTTGGACTAGGAGAGTTGGAAAAGAAGCTTCCTATATCTAAAATAAAGGTAATCCCTGTTGATTTATAATATAATAGAATATAGGAATTATCGAGCACTTAATAGATCTCAATTATCAAATCTATGTTATAATTTTATGTACTATATCGGTCTGATTTTTACATCATAGGAATTCACATACAGTCAGTCCTCGTGTAACACGTGTTTACACTACATGAATTCGTTCATACGCGATTTATAAATAGGGGAACGATATCGTATATAACACGTACCGAATTCGTTTATGCACGATTCCCTTTGTGTTTACAAGAAATGGCTGTCGAATGCGGAATCACTCCAACTGAACGCAACACAATAGCAATGAAGAGAAGATTCTGAAAATGTATTTATGTTTTTTATATCAGTGAAGGGGAAACACATTTCACCATAATAATGTAAAAACCCACACAATTCCAGCAATCAGTATTATTGCAAATGCAATTAGATCGAGTTTACTACCCGTTTATAACAGATTCCACTAGCAGAAATGCAACTGGAAATTGTTTTTATTGTTTTATGGTAGTAACCCCCAGAAATGTGCTTTAGTAAAATGTGAGCTAGTGAGGTGTTAACAGTGTGTCTCTGCCTTTACTGTGTTGTTTATTCAGTTGCTACATGCACGCAGCTTTGTTTATGTGTATCAAGCGTGCCTCATTTCCCTAAATATGAGTAAAATACTTAAAAGGTGTGACAAGAAAGCATCCTGATGAAGACACTACAGATTCAGAGAGAAAAAGAAAAGCAATATTGATAGACAGAAGCAGACTGGGTCAAAAATTCTTACCTGGGAAAATTTGTAGCGGCCTCATACTAGCGTTTATTGCCAAAATCACACTTCTGGCCTCCAACCCACCAGGGTTCCTCCGGTAAGGCTTATGGCCAGTTCGCCTCTGTTAGAGAAAAAAATATGAAATTGTGAAACACTTTGAGCAAAATGAAAGAACATATGATATTGCACGTGCTACAGGCCTAAATGAGGCAATGCCAGGAATTAGAAAGAATGCAGAGAAAATAAAAGCAACTTTCATAGCAGGAACAACTCAAAGTGTAATAAAATCCATTAGATCAAGACACAAAGAATTGGAAGAGATGGAACGGCTGTCATCTGTTTGGATAGAAAATCAAACAAAGAACAAGTTTGCTTCCAATAGAAGAAAAAGCATTAGAATATTTTATTACGTAATAGTCGTAATAAAATACGTTAGTATTTTATTATGATTATTTATTGTGTTTGGTAATGATTTGGTTACAAATGTGTGTTCAATCTTGGGTGGTCGACACCTAACCTTTTTTTTCCCCCATAGGGCCTGTTATTTATATTGCACGATTTTGCATTGCACGAGGGTTTCTAGGAACACAACTATCATGCTATACGAGGACTGACTGTATTCATATTTGATTAAGAAAGCTAAACAGTTCATTTAGATTTGCATTATTTCCAATAATATGGACAAGTGATACAGGTTCTTGCAGTCGTGACAGTTAAAGGAAAGTACTTTTTCTGATATGAGCATAATGCGTACTAGGAGTATATGTTTGACAGTAAGTAGTGATGAACAGTACATGCATACCGGTGGATCATCCCCACGACTAGGTATATACGGGAATGTCACCGTATTGAGGTTGTGTCCGGGAGTTCTGCATGCCATGCAAATTGTCCTGTATTTTTTAAAAAGGCAATCAAATGTAAGATAATTAGTATAAAAGTAATTGAACAAGTGAACACTCATTTGCATGGCCCAAGTCACGCGAATGAGCCTAATAAAGGAATTTCTGCTAAGTTCGCTAACTAGCCTAACTTCTAACTTAGCAACAGTGCGGTGGCAGCATCTTCCCTTGTGACAGTTTCATTTGACACAGATAATGGCAAGGATATAATGTTCACTTGCACTGCCTATTTATCTGCATCTTTACAAGTTTATTTTTGTTTGTGTATAGGGTAGAGTGAAATAAAATGCCAAAAAGAAAGGGACATTCTTCTGAAGAATATTCCAAAAAATGGTCATACATAAAGAAAGGACAGTCAAATGAGGAAGCATATTGTTGTATTTGTAGTACCTATATCTCAATTTCTCATGGCGGCAAATCTGATATACAGCAACACTTATCAACAAGGATTCATAATTCAAACATCACATTGGCTTCAATTTCAAGAGATATTTCAACTTTTATGATCAAAAAGGATTTAGAAGAAGACCTCTTGATTGCTGCTGCTGAATTGACCATAGCGTACAATGTTGTAAAACATCACCAGTAATTTGTTTCTTTAGATTGTACTACAAAACTCAATGCCTTGAAATACCCATATCATATTCAAAAGTAGCTAATAAACAATCAACAGCAAGAACTAAAGCTTCAGCGATTGTAAACGTTCTGCACCTTTCTCAGTAAGACAACGCATTGTGGAGCTGAAAGAAATACAATTTTACGGTATTGCTACAGCTGTCAGCAACCCTAATGCAGAGAAAATATTTCCACTTTTGGGACGGCATTTTGTGGAAACAGGTCAGCAACAAAAATTAATTAAGCTAAGTTCATTGCCTAATGAAACGTCAGAAACTATCACAGAATTTTGTTTAACTTCTCTGAAAAACCTTGGAATTCGTGTTGAAAAACTTGTTGCTTTCTGTGGTGATAACACCAACATAAACTTTGGCGGGTTAGAAAGAAAAAGCCAAAATGACGTTTTCCGGAGAGGGAACTCAGAATTAGGGAGAGAAGTCGAAGGAGTAGGGTGTTCAGCACACATTTTACACAATACAATTTCAAAAGCAGCTGAAGAATTGTTTGTTATTGAAATGATTGTGGTTAAAATATTCAATTATTTCCAATCGAATTTCCAAAAATTGCTATCACATTCAGGGACTAGGTGGATATCATTAAAGTTTGCTGTCGAACAAATATTGAAGATTTGGGAGCCTCTGAAAGAGTTTTTTGTGGCCGAGAGTAATAAACCTCCAAAAAAAATAAATGATTTTTTTCACACTCTCTGGCAGAGGTATACTTTTTGTTCGTACATTCTCAGTCATGCACTTTTGAAAAGCAAATAAAAAAAATTGAGAAATCCAATATCACAGTGATTGAAGTAAAAGTTCTACTAGAACAGTCTATCAAATTCATTATTGAGCACAAAAATTCTAAATTTCTTGGACTGCAAACTAAACAAACCCCAAATAAATTGAAAAAACATGACAGTTGTGATGATGTTGCAAAAGCAAATGAAATTATTTTGAAGGAGATAAATAGTTTTTATGATTCAGCCTATGATTACATGCAGAAATGGGCGGTGTCTTTTCAAATGTTCTCCATCTTCGAGTGGATGCGTCTAAACAATATTCTGAATTGGGAATCTGTCTAAAAGTCCCTTCTTTATCTTCAAGAAAAAAACATAGATATGGGAAATTCAAATATGTATTTCAATCAGTTTATTTATCTCAGAGATTACTTGGAGAAAAATAAACTGTCAGATGATAAAGAATGGAGTGAAATGGATATAAGTGGCTCAAATTTTTTAAGGAAACAAAACATAACGAGCAGAAGTCAGGGCTAATAAAATTATATGAGTACAATTTTGCCATTCCAGGTCACAATGACTCCGTAGAAAGAACATTTTCTTTGATGAAGGTGCAGTGGCTGGACCAGAGAAACCAAGTGTCTCCTGATACTGTTCAAGCTATTCTTCAGGTTTTTTGTAATTTTAACTTAAGCTGTGCAGAATTTTACAAGTTTGTTAAAAATGAGAAAGTCCTCCTAAAAATGTGAAATGCTCAGAGAAGTATGACTGGTATGACAAAAAATAAAATAAAACTAGTACTTTAATTAGTTTAGAATTTATTTTCTTGTTACAATTACAGTTAAATTTTAGTATACTTTCTTTTGTGTCATTAATGATACTGTGAAGCAAGAATCTTGTCTTTCGTTTCAACCAACTATCCTCCTCCCCTAAGGCTCAAGGACACCACATGTCCTGCATTGGGTTGGCGACCCTACTTATATGCAATCTCGCTAGTACAACCTCTTCTTGTCTATTCTGCCTCTAGCTAGAATTCCATAATTCTGGTTTCACTTTGATTTGGAGCAATTTGTTGTTTATATGTGATTTCCAGGTTTCGGTCCACTGAATTGTACAGATTTTTTATCTATATATGGCACTTGGTAATTTGCTGGTGTTGTATTGTTCGTTGTTTAGCTGCCTGATCATCTCTCATTACCTGTGATATCAGAATGCCCTGGGATCCAGCAAAATTTCATTGAGTGGATTTTTACTTCGTAGATGATTTAAACAGGATAAGATTTGTTTTATGATGGGATATGATATTGAAAACTTATTGTCCAATGCAGAGATGGCACTCATGGAATCGGTGTATATTACGCTACTAGCATTATGGAAAGTGTTAATATTCTCTAAGGCTAATTTTATTGCATATAATTCTGCAGTATAATTGCTACATTCAACTGGTAGTGATATGGAACCCGTAAAAGAATAAAAGACAGCAGCGGTACCAACAGCAGAGTCTGTTTTAGAACCATCTATATATATTAGGGAATTTTGAGCATTATTAAGCACATGGCTTTTATGAAGTTGTTTAATACTTTCATTTTTGAGACATTTCTTACCCCATTGATGAAAACAGGTATCGCAGTAAATGAGATTTACAGAACAGGTGGATCAGGTACATCGGTCTCTTGATGTATATTGTCAAATTAAAAGTATGCAATAAATCTTTTAGACGAATACAAGTGGGTCTATTTTCTGCCAGTTTGCTATTGTAGAATGTGGTCCATTCTGGGTTGAAAAGCATTAGTCAAAGAGGATGGGTTGGAAGTCTTTGAATTTTGGCTGCATAATTGAGGAGCAGCATTTTTCTTCTAAGGTGAAGTGGAGGTTCATGTGCCTCTACATAAAAACGTTGGACAAGGGATGTTCTAAACGCTCCTAGAGCAGTTCAGAGGGCACTTGGATGGTATGGAGTCTAATCAGCATACTTTTCCTAGCCGAAGTCATAGACAACAGCACCATAATCTAATATAGAGGAGACCTGATAAGGCACAATACATATGTAGAAGAGAGTATGGCGAAGGTAAAGAAAGCCAACACGAGAACGATGAGAAATGTCGGATAACTTAAGCGGAAAATTAGTTTCCCAATATGGCACTCTAGCGATGCTGTCTCGGTAAACAGACGGTAGGTATTATTGGTCTGGAGTAAAGTCGAGAATGATATATTGATTGACAGGTAGGTGTGACAAACAATGTGCTGATTGGTGAGCGAAGACAACACACAATAATATTGGTTTAGTATCACTTTAGTAGCACTCAGCACTAATAGTAACTTGCCCTAATGAACGCTTTCCATAATGGTGAAAAAATGTCAGGTTACCTCCACTTGAATCCCATGAGAGCTTAAACCCCTCCTGAAATGTAGAGGGTAACCTCATCTTTTTTTCTTTAGAATCATGGGTGGACTAGCACATAAATTGTTTATTAACAAAATATTAATTTTTTATTACTGCACTTTTATTTTTAAAGACACTCGTGCGCAGAGGCGTAGCTAGGTTTTCGGTGCCCTTAGCAAATTTGTGGCTATGCACCTTTTTTCGATAATTGGTAAAATCATAATAAATAATAAGTACAGTCGGACCTCTGTTTAACAAACTATCAGTGGCGCCTTTGGCACCTGCCCCAATGCCAAGGAGTTCCTATGCCACTGCTCGTGCAGATACACATGTATCATAACATCAATCAACACCTCAATAGCTATTCACTATATATATATATAAATAATCTTTCTTTCTTTTCCTATTATTTCCTACCTAACCTAACATTTAAGGTTAGGTCAAGAAAAATAAGGAAATCTTTTCTATTATTTCCTAACCTACCATTTAAGGTCCGGTTACGAAATACTGTATAACGAAAAATAAAGAAACCTTTTCCTTTTTTCGTAACCAAACCTAAATCAACACTATAGTAAAAACACTCAAACTCCAAAAATCTGCTTTTAATAACGAGAAAAAAACATGATAAAGAACATAAAAATGAACAGAATGAAACTTTTATTAATTTAGTTTTCATCAAAAAATCAACCAATGTTTTATTTTCCTTACAAATTTCATCCATCTTTAAAAGATTCATCACTACTATTACTGTTTACCGTTCATCACAAAATTATTATTCACCATTATTTACTCATAAATACATATTATAATGCCAACTAATGACTACACAGTAGCTTGTTGTCTGTCACGCCCACCACCAATCATTTCATTGTTTGCCACGCCTACCCGTCAATCAATATATCCTTCTCGATAACACCTACCGTCTGTTTACCGAGCGAGCAGTGCTACGAGCCCGGTGTTGGGAAACTAATTTTCCGTGTAAGTTATCCGATGTTTCTCGTCGTTCTCGTGTTGGCTTTCTTTACCTTAGCCGAGAGTATCTATCAGCACCCCATTTCATGGCAGAAATGGATCTGAGCAAGTTAAGTTTTTTCAGGCAGACAGTTTGAAGATATGTTATGTGAGAAACAAAGTTAAGTTTGGTGTCCAGCATTAAACCTAGGAAACAAAGATTACTCATGAGAGGGATCAGGTAATTCTTTAGCTGAAGTTCTGGTTCTGGAAGCAGCTTGCATTTTTTGCAGAAGTGAATTGCAACTGTTTTTTGTTCAGACATACAATATCCATTTTGCATTGTCCATATTTCTAGCTTATTTAGGTATAGTTGTAGCTGTCCTTCAATGGTATAAATATTTTTTGAACTGCAAGATATAGTGAAATCATCAGGGTACATATAAAGTTCTACAGTATTGAGAATGTTCTAAGTTATGATGTTCAGCCTAATGAAAAAAAGAGTAGCACTAAGTATTGATCCTTGTGGGACCCCTTCTTCCTGAATAAAGATATGAGAAAGCACTGTTTGGTAACGTACTTGAAAGGTTCTGTGTTGAAGAAAGTTTTGAATGAATTTTGATAAATGTCCTCGTAATCCTAGGAGTAAAGTTCTCACAATATGCCTTGCCTCCAGATTGTAACAAAAGCCTTTTCAATATCCAAACTTACCATTACAAGATGTTTATTTTTCACATAAGCATTATGAATATTAGCTCTCTGCTTTCACCATGAGATCCAAACTGGCTCTATTTTGTCGGAATCCAAACTGATTGTTGTTTAGCAGCTTGTCAGTTTCAAGAACCCAGGTAAGTCGTCTGTGTATCATCCCTTCTAGAGTTTTACCTAGACAACTGGTGAGGGGAAACTGGTCGGTAATTTTGTGGGGATGATTGATCTTTTCCTGGTTTGGGAAAGGCTAAAATAACGGAATGATACCAGGTAAAGGGATAGGTACCTTCAAGATATGAAGGTACATATCCCTTCCGGTAAAGATCCGGTTAAAGAAAATTATTAGAAAATTCAAATCTGTATTGTTTAGATGTTTTAGCATTACATAAAAGATTCCATCAGCTCCAGCAGCACTACTAGGTGATCTTTTAATGCTGTTTGGAGTTCAAACAGACAAAAAAAGGTTGATTGTAGGCAAGAGACTGTGAGTAGTTTGGAAATTTATCTTGTATCTTTTTGCTAAGGCTTTGATTTGTAGAAAGGAAGCATCATAAGTTGTAATGGCAGATGTTTCAGAAAAAGTCTCTGCAAATGTGTTAGCTATTTCTTGTCCATTCTTGGTTAATATTGGAACAGAAACTGGTAGATATTTACCATTTAGTTGTCGAATTTTTTTCCAAATAATTAGATTGCTAGTATCCTTTGTGATAGAGGAGGCAAACTGTATCCATGAATCTTTTTTAGCTTTACTTCTGATTTGTCGTGCTTTTGCTTTAAGCCTTTTAAATTGAAATAGGTTGCTGGAGGTTGGAAACTTACGGAACAGATTCCAGGCTTTATTTCTTTCTCTTTTTGCTATGGTACTTTTCATTCCACCAGTTTAAGGTTTCTGTGTTTTAAAGCAGAAGACTGTGGTATTGCATCAGAAGCTGCTGCCAGCATTTGCTTAGTAATGTGCTCAGCTAGTCATCAATGGTATCAACTGGCTATCAAAGGAGATGGAGGCAGAATACTTTTCCCAATCTGCTTTAGAGAATTTCCATATTGCCTGATGATCAGGAGGCACGGCATCTGCATTGTTTGAATTCTGCATATAATTGGGAAATAATCACTGTTGTACAGATCAATTAAAACTGCCCAATGTATAATGGGGAATAATTGAGGGGAACAAATAGATAGGTCAATTGCTGACATAGATCCCGTGGAGAGGTGAGTGTAGATGTTATGACCAGTGTTCAGCAATGTTAGGTTCAGTTGGTCTATGAGCTTTTCTATTAAGTGTCCTCTATTATCCATGTGAATAGATCCCCATAGTGGATGGTGTGCATTGAAGTCACCAAGAAGACAAAAAGGAGATGGTATTTGTTTATTAAGATCTTCTAATTCTTTCAACCTGTAGATATTGTTAGGTGGAAGGTATAATGAGAAAGGTATAATAAGACTAGAGTTATTGTTTGTCCCACTGCTACAGCTTCTAAGTGGGTCTGAAGTGGAATGTTTCTAGCTGGTATTTGACAATCCACTAGAATTGCAATGCCTCCGTGTGCACAGCTTTCTATAGAAAAGCTAGAAGGAAAAGATGGAATAATTTCCATCTTTTCTGTAGGCTGTATAATATTTAATCGTATAATTTACCCGTGGATTTAAGTTAGTCTTGTAAGCAAATGGCTACAGGGTTATATTGCAAGATCAAATCGTAGATATCATCAGTATTACTGCGTAAACCTCTGCAATTTCACTGTACAATGTACTGCATAATTTGGTTTTAGAGAGGGAAAAAGAGTGTGTTTCTTGTGAGAGGGAACAGTTTGCTTTTGATGATCATATTTAATCTTTTCCTTTCTAGGAAAAGAAAATTGTCTATAATCTGTACTCTCTTCTACATCATTGGTTCCAATAGGTGAACATCTGGTTTCCATGTTGTCTTCTGCATGAAGATCAAGGATTGTTTCTTCTTGTGCATTTACATCTTCGTTGTCCATGTTCCTTGAATTTGATTGTGGCGATTCAGTGGCATGTTGCCTTTGCGGTTTCTTTTATACTTTACCACACGGTGTATTTTTGATGGAACTGAGATTGGGGCATTGTTTGTTTCATCAGCTGAAACAGATCTGTTAGTAGGTTGATTTGTCGATGGTACAAATCATGCCCATTTTGCAATGGATGTGTTAGGCAGGATTGACACCTGTTTGGTAGCAACAACTTCACAATTTTGGGTTGCAGAAGCATAGCTGCATTTTACCATAGTTACCTTGATTTGCCTTCTTGCTTCTTGGTATGATACTTTATTTTCGATCTTATACTTTTATATCTTTTTTTTTTTTTTTTCATTTTCCACAGGTCACATGATTTCAAATAAGCTGGGCGATCCCTCTTGATATTTGGACATTCAGGAGACTTTGCTGTGCACTCTGCTTGAGCATGATTTTTTGACCGACAATCAGCTTATGTAATTTCGCCTCTGCATATTGTTTGAGACAGACCAAATTTTTGGTATTTGAAACATCTTAAGGGATTCGGAATATATGAATGAACTCAGCAGTGCAGATTACCCTGCCTTAACTGAAGTTGGAAAATTAGGTGTACTAAAAGTCAAAATAATATTTCATGTTGGAACAAGTTTATCATCCTTCCGGATCATAATTCGCCTTGCTTGTGTTACTTTCTGTTCCTGTAATTCCAGAACTATCTCCTTTTCAGTGACATTCAATAGATCCCACTCACTTATCACTCCTTTTGAGGAGTTCAATGTGTTATGTGGTGTCACTTTGATTGAGATCACACTTAATAATAATTCCAAATGCCATGCTTGTGTAGTTTCAATTGATAGGTCTCCTGACTGAGGTACACCAAAAATGGTTGTTTTACCATTTTTGGTGTACCTGCCGTATCTTCAAGACATCTCTGGATAACAAAGGGTGAGAGTCTGCTTACCAGCTGAGTTGATAACAAATGCATTATCAGAAAAGATGGTGGTTCTGACTGTTAGAATCTGTTCTCATTCTTTTTGAAAGATCTATATTGTGTTCCCTTTCACGGGTATCAGTATGATGAGAGCCTGTTGACTCTAGTGGTGGATGATCATTGCAATCCACTGTTGCTCCTTTTAGCCCCGGGAGAGGGACTTCCTCCTCCCAGGTTACTGGCCCCACCACGTGGAGGCAGGAGCGGTGCCAGTGGAGGTTGCAGTAGCATTGCAAGTGAAGGAGGGTTTATGAAAAAAAAAAAAAAAAAAAAAAAAAAAAAAAAACACTAGTACTCGCCTTAGAAAAACACTAGAAAATCACACTATAAATCGCTTGTCACTAGGGTCCATAAAAGTTTTACAGATGCCATATGAACATATTTGTTCCATTTAGTTCACTAAATGAAAATGCTAAAAATATAAAGAAATATCACTAGCTTTTTGCATGGATTACTTGTAATCCATGCAAAAAAAGGCCGACATTTGATAATGACGAATAATCCCAAAATATGCTCTTATCTTTAGCAGATATGTAAAATCATGAATAACATATCACTTGTTTAATGCAGCTCATATACACTGAGGTGTATGACCAATATGGTGAAAAAAATTGAAATTTTGCGATCTTTCAGAAGTGTGCAAGCAAAAATGCAGGAATTAACGTTACATTGCACTGAGAATGAAAAGTTTTGTTATCCAAAAGTAATTTCTTTCAATTTTATCACAACACAGTATTAAGCAAGTAGATCAGTGATCTTTACTTAGGAAAAATAGTTAATTTTGTTTTAATTCCAAAGTGGTTTTTCTATGAAGCATATTCAATCATCTTTCTCTCATGTTCAGTGCATACATCCAGTGACTTAAAGAAAACTGTGGGAAATTGTAAAATTGTAGCATGTGCACTGGGAAACCACTCATTTTGCATTACTAGTGATCATATTGTATTTTGGTTTTAGTGGTGTTAATACAGAGATGGATCATGTGTGCTCCATTGTGCAAATTTAGAGGTACATGAATTCCCCATCATTTTGCACACAATTCTTGGAGAAGTGGATAGAAATGTAAAATTTAAAGCTGATGTAATTGTAAGTGATTGTAAAATTGACAAGGTTATTGGTGAAGAAATTCTGACGTTTCAATATTGAAAAATTCATAGTGATCACCATAATGACAGACAGACAGACACACACACACAAAAAAAAATTTATTTTCCTATTATTTTTACTACAAAGACAAGCTTCTTTAATATTTAAAGAAAAAAAACTGCAAACCACAGGAAAATTATTTACACAACTTTAAGCTCAAATATTGAATAATCATTTCTTAAGTTTCCAAACATGAAGTCATGTGCCCAGGGTACAAGCAAAAGAAGGGAGTAAAAGTTGGTTATAAATAGTCAACAAATTTCTCACAAATTAATTGCAACATGTTACAGGAATGAAACCATACTCTAGCACACAAAAGGCATTCAAGATCAAAATGTTCTAAGATAAATTTCATAAAGGTCAGTTTAAAATAACTTTCTTTCCGATATAAAAATAGGTGGATGCAAGAAATATTTGGTCTTTGTTATATACAACCAAATTTTGTTGTATTGAAACTAAAGTAACCAACTGTGTATATTGTTAAGAAAGTATATGAACTTGATATATAAACACTTCAAATATTATGACTGATTTTTAGATGCTGATGCCAGAACAACAGGATCCACATTACTTACTATCCATGCATGAGAAAGAACCTCATCCAATGAACAACGATCAGCTGGATTATGTTTCAGTAGCTGAAATATATATATATTATATATGTTATTTATGAGATTTTTTCTGTATTTGTATATATCTACTGGCCTGTCTTGCGACTGGCTACAAAGATAGAGCTTGTTAGTAATAACATATATATATTTATATTTTTTTTGTACATGTGTTTTGTGGTTATAGGCAATTGTATAGTGGTTTACCTAATAGGAGGTGAAATTAGGTAAGGATCTAGATAGAAATGGACACTCCTATCTTCGTATACACTAATAGCGCACAGCATGGAAAATCTTTAGTTATAGGAAAGCGAACAGTATATGACTGAAGAACATAAAGTTAGTGTTTGGGTTATCTGGGAGCACAATTTCCCACCTGTGCTGGTAACAGCCCTGGACAGGGTAGTTATGTGTATTAGAAAGTACTTGTATGTATACAAATATGTAATATTCTTATAATTAATATTCTACTTAACAATACTGTCTTACACTTAAACTTTTACTATTATAATTTTAAACTTGTAGGTAACTGGCTGATATAGGTGAAATGGCATCTCATCAACATGCCACCCCATTTCACTATTTCAGCATAATATATACTGAATCAGTCCACATATACCCTTGTAGTGTAGCCAATAAAATTTAATTTAATATTTTTACCCTTTAATCAAAATGAAGTTTTATTTATTATTATTTTTTTAAATGTACAGTTAACTGTGGCATCTATGTTGTGCTACCTTTAATTTTATATATGTAAAATCTATTTTTCCTTTAACTGAAAAAAAAAAAAAAAAAAAAACCTTAAGTTTTACTGAAAATGTTATGCTGTGGGTAATGGTTTACCAATTGTTAATTAAAAGTTATTAAAAAAAAAAAAGGCCATAGCAAGGACTTACCATGCCACACATTGCTAGTTGAACCAAAAAATGATTATTACTTTTCAAAGTTACAGTTCAAGATTGCTGCCTTCTGCTCTGTCGTGAGCTTAAGGCAGTGGTTTTCAACCTTTTTTTTTTTTTTTTTTTTAATAACGGCACTCCTAAGTAATTTATTTTGTTTTGCAGCACCCCTACCCAATTTTCTGCCTGTTAGATCCGATTCTGTGTGTGTGTGTGTGTGTGTGTGTGTGTGTGTGTGTGTGTGTGTGTGTGTGTGTGTGTAAAATATTAAAAAATATATGCTATATGATAGTTATTACAATAATATAAATATAAAAATTATATTTCATAATACAAATTATATATATATAGTCTATAATTTTATTCTTTATATAGAGGTACTCAGTAAATGTCAATTATAGATCACCACAAAATTAAAAAGATACTGTACACCTTTTTATAATGAAATAAATATATAAATTTTAAAAAAAATAAGTTTAAGTAACTTAAACCCAAATTACATGGCATCCCTGGAATGTTGTTGCGGCACCCGGTTGAAAACCACTGGCTTAAGGGGTAACCTCTTAGGGACCAGGATTAACATGATATAACTTGAGAAACTACGCAGTAAAGTACAGACAGACAGACAGAGATAAAAAGCCTAATACAACATATATAAATTGAATATACAGTAAGCGATGGTTATAGTAATCATTTGTTATTAGAATAAGTTGCTTTATAGAATCAAATTTCAAAGAACTGATTCAAATCAATAAAATGCACTACACTCTCACTGTTTATTAAAATAATATCTTCGGTTCTAAGAATTAATTTTGAATGCCTCTGTGATATTTTTCTAAGGCACATTTCTGGGGGTCACAACCAGAAAACAATAAAAACAATTTGCAGTTTTCAGTTTATTGGGCTTTTTTGTTTGTACAATCTGTTATAAATGAGTAGTAAACCCGATCTTATTGCATTTGCAATAATACCGATAGCTGGATTCTGTGTGTTTTTATGTTATTATGGTGAAATGTGTTTCCCTTTCACTGAAATCTTCAATCATATATCTAAACTTTGTAAACTTTTTACTCTATATCTCACTTGTGCTGTTGTGTTAGTTCCAATTTGTGTGTCGTGTGCTTTGTTACTGATTGACACATCTTTTTTTACTGTTTTAAATTTTACTACCCAAAGGGAAGCAGCAGTAAAATCATTAGTCCTCAGTCATCTTTATTAAAATTATAAAAATTGCATCACACATTAATCACAAATGTGATCAGTGAAACCAAAAAAAGGAAGCGTGAAGGGAAATGCCAAACAGTAGATGAAGCTCTGTTCATTTGGTTCAAACAGTAGATGAAGCTCTGTTCATTTGGTTCAAACAGGCCAGCTCATTTAATGCATCAATCAACCATAGTATTTTTCTTCAAAGAGCTAATGATTTTGATGAAAAACTACATGAAGAGTTTAAGGCGATGGCTGACAAGATGGAAGGAGAGGCATGATATTGTTTACAAAAAAAGTTCACTGAGAAAAACAGGATTCTGATGGTTCTGCAGCTGACAGCTGAAAACCTCTTGGCAAACTGTGTTAAGCACTTATAATCCTGAAGACATTTTTAATACAGATGAAACAGGGTTGTACTACAGGGCTACCCTAGACCATTGCATGGTTTTTAAAAATTCCTTTGTGTCCGCAGGAAAGAAGATCAAGACCGGATTACATTCTGACTTTAAAGGAGTAAAACTGCCTGTTGAATTGCCAATAATAACCAATGCTTGGATGACAGTTTCATTATTTGAAGATTATCTTTGTAAATGGGATTTTCAATAGGATAAGAAAAACAAAAATATTGTATTAGTGTTGGACAACTACCCAGCTCATCCAAAAATTGAATTAGTTTTTTTTTCTTCAAATACAACATCACTGATTGAACCTCATGACCAGGGAATAATAAAATCCTCCAAGACCTTTTATAGATTAGATGTGAGGCAAAGAATCATCCAGTCTATAGACATTGGTTTGGGGACATCAGCAGGTATCTCAAAGCAGACAACTGTTCTACATGCACTTTGTATGAAAATGAATGCCTGGAATGAAGTTTCCGAAACCTGCACTAGCAACTGTTTCAAAAAATGTGGATTAATTATTCATGTCGGTCAACTAAGTCACAATACTGATCACACTGAAAAGCCAGAAGACATGGGTGAATAGGAGATTAATGACTGAGTGGATATAGATCAGGGGTGGGCAACTTTTTTTGTCAGTGGGCCGAATGAAATTTTCGTATCATGATGCGGGCCAGAATAGATTGAACGATTTAACAAAAAAAATCAGAACCTAAAAAAAATGTTATATTACTTGAATTACCAAATTATTAATGTATTTTAAAAAAAAGTAAATACAATATTTAAATAGGAGTCGATTAGAACAGATAAGAACTGCAATTTGGAATAAACATTTTTATTGTTATGATAACAAAGTAAATGCAGAAAACAAAAACTTTAATGTGAGGGATTACATTTGGAATGTTCCTGATTTATGATTTTATCAAAATTGGGATTCAATTCACTAGTGGCTATTCGTAGAACTGCTCCTAAATTTTCATCCGTTATTCTTGATCTAATTTTGCTCTTTGTATTTTTCATTAAAGAAAATGTAATTTTGCATAGGTATGTCGATCCAAAGGATGCCAAATATTTCTGGTCATTATCCAGAATATTTTTAAACATTTCTGGATTTAATGAAGCATAAAAGTCCGTTATTGTTTTTTCAGCAAATTGATTCTTTAATATTAAATTTGATTGTAAATTTATCAGTTCCAACTGGATACAAGGTGGTGCATCATTGACATTAAAATTAAATGGTAGGCTTACTAAAGATAGATCTTTAGAAATTTTCTGAAAATCATCAAATCTTCTTGTAAATTCATTAAATAAGTCACTTATTATAGCTTCATATTTCTTAAAATCAGCACATTTCAAGTTTTTTTCTCTTTTTTGTAAGATTGGAAAGTGAGTTAACTGTTTATTTTGGAATTGTTGCGAAAATAACTTGAGTTTTCTCATAAATGATGTGACATTTGTATACATATCAAAAATAAATAGTCCTTCTCCTTGTAATAATAAATTTAATTCATTTTGATGCGAAAACATATCAACGGAGAAGAAAAAGTCATTCAGCCATTCTTCAACTAATTCACAAAATTCATTCAGCTTGTCCTTAGCATTTAAGAAGTTTACAATTTCATCCAACAAATCATGAAATCGTTTTAACACTTTTGCAAGACTAAGCCATCTTATGTCTTGGTAAGGAATATCAGTAAAATCACATTCAATTTCTTTCAAAAATGTTATGAATTGCCGGTGGTTTAAAGCTCTTCCACGAATAAAATTAACTACTTTCGTTATAACCGATATAACATGCTTCAGTTTTAGAACTCTTTTGCAAAGGGTTTCTTGATGAATTATACAATGTAAGAAAATTATTTCTTTTCCTGGAATACGCTTTATTTCGTTGCTTATTCTTTTTAATAATCCAATGTTTTTTCCTGTCAAACTAGACCAAGTCAAAGTATTTTATAATTTTTTGGCGGGCTCCAAGGTTTTCCCCTATTCGCCACTAGGACACCCATCGGTTGTGATGCTGACAATTTTGTCCCACTTTATATTTTGTTTTTGCAAAGCTTCTTGAAGAGCTATAAAAAAATCTTCGCCAGTCGTGTGTCTTTCATAGGATATGCAGAAAGTAATTCCTCCGTAATATAATTCCTCTGAGGTATAAATCTATGATTTATACCTCGAATAAAGATTAAAAGTTGACTCGTATCGGTAATGTCACATGACTCATCTAAAGCCAGTGCATGGTAAGTATAATCTTCCAATTTTAATTTTAATTGATCACATAAATTACTTGAAATATTATCAATTCGTCTCACAAGAGTTCTTCGTGACAGAGAAATTTTTTCAAACGTCAGTTTTTTTTCAGGGCATAATAATTCAGCAATATCTATCAAACATTCCTTCACAAATTCCCCATCAGAAAATGATTTACATTGTTTTGCAACCTTATGTGCAACAATGTAACTAGCTTTTGTCAGAGCTCTATCTGTATTTGACAAAATTTTCAAACTATTTTGTTACTTACGCAAACCACATTTTAAATTTTCTGCTTCAATTTTCATTTTTTCCAGTGAAAACAGCTTATATTTTACGAAATGTTTTGTTGAAAAATGCCTTTTTAGATTATATTCTTTAAAAATGGAAATAGTTTCATTACAAACCAAACAAACAGCTTTATCGTCTATATTTGCAATTAAATATTTGAATGTCCAATTATCATTGAAAATGCGGCATTTGCCATCAATTTTTCTTTTTTTTAATTGGCTCATTTTATGGGCTATAAATTATATTAAATTAAAAATTGTAATAATTAGAAAAGGCATAAACTGACTTATAAAATATCTTGCACCAATATTATTTTTTTCAATAAGAAGTCAAATCCAAAGGAACTTCATTTGATCGATGCTACAATAATAATTAGGAAATAATACTCTTTGATGCTGCGTAGAATCACCTGGTTAACTGCATACTGGCCGCGATTCCCGATTGAACTGAATTAAGCCGAACGTTTACGGCGAGTGTAGTCAGGTATGGATTTTCTATATTTATGCATTTACGGAGGGGGCCGGATGTGGCCCGCGGGTCGGCTGTTGCCCACCCCTGATATAATAGTAACTTGTAGATGATGTCTACAAGTTACTACAGCTTTAGTAGATGAAGAAATTGCTCAGTCTGTTACTGATAATTTCACCAAGGAAGAGAAAAATGAAGATGAAGCCGAATGAATTCCAGTTACAAAATGGCACACTTGTTAGGCTATAGCCGGTCCTGAGGAGAGCACTGGAAGAAACTGGTGCAAGGGATTACCATTAGCATTAGTAGAGGCATATGATTCAAGAAAGCAAGTTTATAAAGCCATATATATATATATTATGCCAAAAAAAAAAAAAAAAACCTTCCCATTTCACTCATCCATTTGCTCCAAATGTTTGTCTAGTTTTGCCTTGAATTTATTTAAGCTGTCCATTTCTACAACAACAGATGGAAGTTTGCTCCAGAAATCAACCAGCCACTGGCTAAAGGCAAATCTCTGCACATCTATTCTACAACTGTCTTTCCTCAATTTGAATCTGTCCCCTCAGGTGATTAATCTGGGAAAGAGGAAGAATCTCATCAGCATTGAGCTTGCTCAAATCATTCTAGGCCTTACCTTATACATCTCAATCAGATCACCTCGCAGGTGCCTAGTCTCCAGACACTGTAATTTGCATAATTTAAGCCTTTCTTCCGTGCACTAATTGTGTTGCCCTTCTCTGTACTCGTTCAAGCAGCTCTATAAAATGAGGCCTCCAGACTCTATACAGTATTCCAGGTGAGGCCTGCCCATTGCCTTATACAAGGGGATAATCGCCTCCTTATCCCTGGTAGAAAAATTCCTGTATATCATTGACAAGACATGAGCTCTCTTGCAGACCGTCTGCACTGCTCAGAAAACTTCATATCTGACTGCACAATTAGCCCCAGGTCCTTTTCATTCTCTACCACCCCGAGTGTAGTACCATACAGTTGATATGTTACTCTGGGATTACTGCTACCCATACGCAGTACTTTACATTTGTCAATGTTAAATTTCAGTTGCCACCTCTGAACCCATCTGCTCAACTTTTCTAGATCTTGTTGCCATAGCATACTGTCATTAGTTTCATTAACAACTCTGCCACCCTTCCTATCATGTGCAAACTGAGACATTAAGCCCGATATACCTTCATCAATCTCTTTAATAAATACAGAAAACAACAATGACCCCAACACTGAGCCCTGGAGGACTCCACTAATAACATTAGTCCACAAAGAGCAGTGTCTATTGATTACCAATCTCTGTCTTCTCCCACTCAACCATCCCTTTATCCATAGCAGTAATTTGCCACCAATGTCACACTGCTCAAATTTGTACAGCAGTCTTCCATGTGCAACAGTATCAAAAGGCTTCCTAAAATCCAAGCATATGATATCAAAATTATTCTTTGCATCCAGTTCCTTTGTGAGCTGGTCCATAGTAACCAATCAAACTGGTCAGACAAGGCTTCCCCTTAACAAATCCATGTTGTGTCTGAACTATAACTGAAGTCTTGTCTAGATGATCTTGCAGAGCTTCTTTTACCAGCATCTCCATTAATTTCACCAGAACAGAAGTTAAACTAATAAGTCTGTAATTATTTGTGTCACCCTTTGATCCTCCTTTGTGAACTGGGGCATTTGCACATCTCCAGTCCAATGGGTACTCTCCTGAGTCAAGGAAGCTCTCATAATTATGGCTAAGGGTTTGCTTACCTCCTTTGCTGCCTCCTTTAATAAAAGTAGATAGACCCCATCCACCCCAGGTACCTTTCTTATGTTTATCTTCAACAGTTTCTGCTCCACTTATTACAAAATCATTTAGTTCACTGCAAGCGTTTAATACTACTCTGGCATTCTCCTCACTGAATAACTCCTCGTGTATAAATGTAGGTGCAAAATAGCTACCTGAGCAGGATCATCAACAGTTAAACCATCAATGTCAATGAGTGGACCAATCTGATTCATTCCCTTCCTTCTGGAGTTTATATAAGTAAAGAACTCTTAGCATTAGCATTAATAGAGGCATACGATGCAATAAAGCAAGCTTATGCAGCATCAGCCAAAAAAAAAAAAAAAAACACACTCAGATTTCACCCCTCCATTCGTTCCAAATTCCTGTCCAGCTCAGCCTTAAATTTATTTAGGCTATCAACTTCCACAACAAAAGATGGCAGTCTATTCCACCAATCAACTACCTGCTGGCTAAAGGCAAACTTCCATACATCTATCCTACAACTCATTTATGATTTTCTTTGCATCCTTTGCCAAAGATTTCTTGTAATCTACCTTTGCCTGCCTAACGTCCTTTGTGACTTGATTACAGACCAGCTTCTGTGTCACCTGTTAATTTACATGTATCCCATGCATTTTTCTTCTCTGTCACATGTCTAATTAGTTCACCTGACATCATCCATTTAGGCCTAAACTGTGAACAATATTTCTTAGTTGGTATGAAAAGTCTAGTACAGGGGTGGTGAACCTTTTTAAGGGTGCATGCCAAAATTGGTTAAAACTTAAAAAAACTACCTTCGCACGCCGCTCAGAATTTGGAAAAGTACAGTATAACTGTCGACTATCCAACCCATTGTCTCCCCCCCCTCCAATTACAGTATTTACTTGTAGTGCACTGGGTGTTATGCTGAAATATTACTCCTGCCGTTTAATGCATTTGAAGGATCATTCACACAGAGACCTTCACTGCACAAAAACTGTAATGGCATGGCGTGAGTAACAGTCTGAATGGAGTTCTACAGACATACTGCTACTAAAGAGAATCAGAGATCTCGCCACGAAAAAAAGACAATCGCGCATGGTTCAAAGAAAAATTCAAGATTACACATTTTAAAACATAAACCATCCCAAGATTCATTATCCTCTTAATTGTGCAATTACTTTTGTTTGTTTAGCGTTAGCAGAGGCAGATGCAAGAAAGCAAGCTAATGCAGCATCGGCAAAAAAAAAAAAAAAAAAACCCATTTCACCCCTCCATTCATCCTTAAATTTATTTAGGCTATCAACTTCCACAACAAAAGATGGAAGTCTGTTCCACCAATCAACTACCAGATGGCTAAAGGCAAATTTCCGCACATCTATTCTACAACTGTCTTTCCTCAATTTGAAACTGTGCCCCCTCAGGTGCCTACATATCCAAGTCATTAAGCTTATAATACACACCTACTTTTTGCTCAATTTTGCTTTGCCAGTGTTTATGTCATGCCAACTGACTCAACACTGCACTGCCCACAATATCAACTGGCTGCACTCCCGAGATTTTGTGTGTTTCTTAACTAATAGCATAACCCTTCCTCTCTTCCTATCCTTTAATCATCCAGTATATAAGGAATGCAGAATTGGAATTTGAAGAGTACACATTGTACTCCCCAAATTCCAATGCCGCATTCCTTATATCTGTGTGACATCACGTCTCTAATATCCCAACAATATCTACCTTTGATGTTTTGACCAACATCTCAAATTCATCAAATTTATTTACCAAACTCCTAGCATTGGTGTCCACACAAGTATACATGCACCTGTTCTTATTCTTAGCTACACAGCCCACGTATTTACTTTCCGTGATGACTCCCAGCAGTCTCTGAAATCCCCCGCACCTTGGATCGCAAATATAGACTGTTATACAAGATTGAAAAATCTATAGACTTTGTAGTGATAATTTAAAGCAATCTACAATAAGTGACCATTTTAAATTATAATCATATTACAAAGTTGTGTTTAATTAATATGTATATTAATTAAGCTATGAACTTAAGTATAAATTTATTTTTATTTTGCTAACCCGTGAATAATATTCTTCTGATTTTCACATACCATTTAATTGGTAATAAACTTTTAATAATAAAGTGTAAATTTGTGCTTTATATCTTTATTTTTATAGCCTGTGGATGATATTCGAATAGTTGATTTTCACTTATTAGAATCAAAATTCAATGTGCAAACGTGATCACTAACTACTGGCGCTTACTGTATATACAGTACTTCCTTATACACATGTACCTATTTTAACTAATTCTATATACATCTTATGTCTAAATACCTAACCACATGACAGTGAATTAAACTAATTAAAGTATACTAAATTAAACTATTGCCTTCATAAAGCTGACTTCCCGGAGGGCTTTCTCTTTACATGCTACAGGGCTTAGAATAGCCCATGAAGGCTGAATTGATGTGTTAACAAAATTCTACATAATGACACTAACCATTATGTAGAATAATGGTTATTATTAACCATTAATAGTAACAGTTACAAATTTTGAATATTCTAGAATATTACAGTTACAATTTGCAAATTATGATTCTAAAGTATTAAGTTTTGAATTGCCATTACAACAGAAAACAGGAAATCTAAGGTAAATACAAAGAGCTTAAATTCTTACCTGCTGACAGACTTCTCTTGCCGATGCTCCTAGAAACCTGATGTGCATACAAGCAAGAGGAAGTGCCAGCGGTTAATTTATAGATGAGTGATTAAATCTATTATCCAATAGGATAGTACCAAGTTTTTATCCTGGATCTGGAATTCTTGTGTAGTGAGGGCCTGGGGCAACCTTTGCTCCCATACTGTGAACAACAGGGTTGGTGTGCAGGCTGGTTCAGGATCTTACTGATACCCATCATCAGATCATGCTTCTGGTTCATGAGTGGACTGAAGGGAGTTGTATCTGGTCTATTTCATTTTCCTGAATTTGCTTTTCCTATTGCTTGCTGAGATTCAGCAAGAAAAAAAAGACTCCCATTTCACCCCTCCATTTGTTCCAAATACCTATCCAGTTCAGCCTTAAATTTATTTAGGCTATCAACTTCCCCAACAAAGGATGGAAGTCTGTTCCACCAACCAACTACCTGCTGGCTAAAGGCAAACTTCCGCACATCTATCCTACATTTGTCTTTCCTCGATTTGAATTTATGCCCTCTCAGGTGATTATTCTGAGCAAGAGGAAGATTCCCATCAGCAATGAGCATGCTCAAACCATTCAAGGCTTTATACACCTCAATCAGATCATAATGTGTGGTTGGTCCACACCTAGATCCAACATAGTTAGGGAAGGATGATATGTGGTTTTCCATTAAGGTTATTATTATATTAATACCACTCTTATACCACATGAAATTAATAATATAGTTTATTAGGCTGTTCGCCTATATTACTATACATTAAAGTGACATTTCAGGTATCTTACCGAAACCCAACATCAGACCAAGTTGTTGGAGAAAGAGAAAATAGAAAAGGTTACAAATTTTGAATATTTTAGAATATTACAGTTACAAATACCAATAGTAGTCAGAATATTACAACTACAATTACAACTACCAATAGTAGTTAGAATATTACAACTACAATTACAACTACCAAATTCTTACAATTACAACTATCAATATTACAATTAAAATTTGCAAATTACCATTCTAAAGTATTAAGTTTTGAATTGCCATTACGATAGAAAACGATAGATGTTTTCCAAAGTATTCGCACATTGACTCGTCAAAGCATTCTTCTCTCAAAGGGTTGTACTGAAAAACCTTTTCATTCAGATGATTCATCAGAGGTCTGACTTTGTAAATTTATCAAAATCATCTAATTTAGTGTTGTCAGAAAAGTGTAAATTTGAAAAGACAGCCTTGAATCTATCATGTCTCATTGCATTTGAAACAAGAGAATGATAAGTATCAGGTGAATTCTCCCAAAGCATCCTTCTTCTTGATGCTAAATAATAGCCACTCAACAGCATTATTCCTAAGAAGCACTTTATTTCTTCATTAGAATTAAACTGTGGCAATTACACTTATTATATCATCACCAAAGAACAATTCGAGTATTGTGATGGTGACAGATTTTTGGTTTTTGAGTTGTTTCACGTGAAATTCATCTATTGACCAAGCTGCAATTTTAGGTTCAATGTTTATCTTTTCCCATTTGCTTTTATGTAGATATTTCTTCCTTTTTTAGTTCTTTGGAGGGAGATTTAGATTCCTCATCTTCAATTGAAGAATCATTTAAAACATCTTGATTGTTACGCTTGCTTCCAGACAAATTATATATCATACCTGGACCACCTTCACCCAGAATCTTCATCAGTAATATTCCCAGTTGCATTTTCTCAGGTGGTAATATAGTAATAAAATATTCTTTTTTCTTTATCCTTCATGGGTAGAGAACCATCTTCAGCTGAATCCAAAATGTCATTTAGTTTTGAGGGAATTTTGGATTTCCTGCAGAACTATTTAGGGTTCATTTTGCTGGGGGAAAAAAAATGTAAGTATGTAAGTGTGAATGTACGCCTAAGTATGTACATATCTATTTATGCATATATGTGTAAACTGAAAGTATCATACGATTGTAAAATCTTTGCCATAAGACTTTTTTCTATGCAAATGCCTTGCATCCTAAATGTAGGATACAGGTTTGTCAATGCATAAAACTCAAGCACACTTCACATTAAAATTTAATGCTTTTTAATTAAAATAAACATAAAACAAACGATAATTTGAGAACAGACAAATACTGAAACACTCACCTGTGTGAATAGGGTATGCGTGAAAATCAAAACTCAAATATTTAGCTTTTTGGAAAACAACAAAACTATCAGTTAAAAGTCACAAACAACACTGAGTATATTTCTTCCAAAGACTTCTGGAACAAATGAGCATAGTAGTTTTCTATGTAAGCACATTTTCTATGAATATTTTTAGGCGGACTATATAAAGCATGCCAGGCATAAACGGGTTAAGGATACATTGTTTTCTAATTTTCTGAATATTCTTACCATGTGTATGCCATATCCAAAAGTTTCATTACTTCACACAGTATGCCCCCCCACTTTTTCTTACTATTGAATACACCATGAATTGTCAAACTAACAGAGAAAGGTTATCTGCAAAAAGATCTAAACCTCCGAAACACTTCCTAGTTCATTTCACAAATATATGTGGTCTCAATTCTAATCTCAACAATGATCATTTTCACTTGCAATCTGCAAAACCCCATGTACCTTTTTTGACAGAATCTCAGTTATCAGTTGATTCAACTGCTGCTCATCTCAGTTGCCCAAATTATTCACTGTAAGATTACTTTCGTCTCAAAGGTGGTACTTGTGCATATGTCTGTTAACATATTCCCTGTCAGAGACTTGGTAATTTGGAATCTCCTCTTTTCGACATTGTCTGCCTTAAAATCTCTCTACCTCATTCTGTCAAATTCATCTGTTGTCTCTACCGTTCACCCAACAACACTAATCATTGGAGCTCATTGACTTTCTCCAGTCCAACTTTCCTAACAGTGAGGTAATTTTCCTTGGTGATTTTAATGTTCACAACTCCAGCTGGCTTCCGTTTTCTAGTCACACAGACCCAGCTGATCAAGATGCTGAGCCTTTTGCAACTACTAATGACCTTGCACAGATTGTTCATTTACCTTCAAGGTACAGGACAATCCTAACCATATAGCCAACACGCTTGATCGTTTTCTCACAAACAACCCATCTAAGTACACGGTCGAAGTGAGTGGTCCTTTAGGCATCTCGGATCACAACTTGGTGATTGTATCTTCTCCAATGGAGCCTTTATCTCATGGATATTCTCAACTTCGTGTTGTTTGGCATTATAAGAATGAAAAATGGGATGACCTGCACGATTTCTTTTCTTCTTTTCCTTGGTTGGAATACTGTTTCAAAACTTCTGATGTCAACATTTGCTCAGACCATGTCAGTGAAATTATTCTTATAGGAATGGAATCCTTTATTCCACATTCCACCTTATAATCTTATCCTTTATCTAAACCTTGGTTTTCCAACAAATGTGCTAAAGCTGTTCAAGAGAAGAATGTTGCATATCGTAATTGGCTTGCTTCCAATTCTTCAGTTTCATTTTCTGCCTACACGAAAGCTTGCAACAATTATAAAGCAGTTATTAAAATCAGTGCAAAGCAGATTTTGAACAGGCTAAGAGTAAAAAACTTGCTTCTTGCCCTAATGGCAGCCAAGCATAAAAATAAAAATAACAGCAGCCTACATCAGAAAAAGGCATACCTAATTATTTATCAATATTTACTTTGCCGTAATCAAATTTCAATTTTTTATTAATGGCATATTTGCCCTCTTCCCCTTTTTGAGGTATTTTTGCAAAATTTTTTTCTGCCTTTCTCTGATGTAGGCTGCTGTTATTTTTATTTTTATTTTTTATTTTAAAAGTTACCACATTTTCGGCTATCTTCCTTTTTGGCCTGTGCCTTTCCGGACGTTTCGCACTACCATTACCTTTATTTTTATTTGTCATATTTTTAATATGCATATATATATAAATAAATAATAGCTGCAGAATCAAATTCAAATTATGATTTTGAATAACCTTCAGTTTTACTTTCATTGTACTTTATATTAGTATTTTTTTCTGTAACTTGTTGTTGTTGTTGATGGGGTTTTAAGTGCAATGGCTACTTAGGCCATATTGCACTTATGAAAGTGGTGCATACTGCCTACATTATGCACCACTGCGATACAATCCTATTCATTTTAGGAAGGAGAAGAATTCTTTGAGATTTGATTTTTCGCCTATGCTATGGCTAAGCAACAAAAGTTACTTTAAATTTGACAGAGAACTGAATGACACTAGTCGAGCATTATTATATAGAGTACATTCCAGAAGTACGTGTTTGACTGTGAGCGGTGTATGACAATGATTACACTGAGGAGGGTCATTTCCTGACAAAAGGAACAGATGGGTTAAATGAGTACGGCCGATTCTGGCTCTGGCTAGAATTACTTCTTCTTTTCTGTTTGCAATGGGACTAGAAGCCCATAATTTTGGTAAGGGTTTTATTTGTAGTAGTTTATTATGAAATTGCACTTGCCACTGAAGAGTTCATTGATCTTTACATAAACTTTGTATATTAATTTTATAATCTGTGAACGGTACTAGGGAATTCGTTGGGGCTGAGCTGGATGGATTTTTGGCAGCATCATCCGCAATTTCATTTCCTGGTATTCCGGTATGGTCTGGGATCTAACAGAAAATAACCTTTTGCTGATGCTCTCTGAGACGTATCAACTGTGTTCTTATGAGCTTTAATAATGGGTGAGTAGGTGTGTAATTGTTTTACAATGCTAATACAGAACTTTGCGAGTCTGTGTATATTATGCTCTTTTGAATTGACACATGGAAAATATTTTCTAATGCAAGCTTTATGGCATATAATTCAGTCGTGTAGCTACTACACTCTGTTGGAAGAGATAGAGAAATGGTACTATCAGGGAGTACTACTGCTGCACCTGATCCACTCTCAGACTTCGATCCATCTGTATATATTTTAGCGAAGTCGGGATAATGTTGAGTCTGCTCAATGTGTAGCTGTTGGACGTTAAAGTCTGACAGAGAGTGTTTTTCCCATCGGTGGAAATAATTGTCACAAGATGGAATGATGACAGCTCATGGAGGGTCGGGATATATAGGATCTAGGAAGATTTTATTGAAGTGTATATCCCAATCTTCTGCCATATGCTTTAGCCTAATACCAGCAGGCCGAACTGTCTGTGGTTTGTTTCTATAGAAGTCCATATACTGTGGATCATAAAGAATTAACCAATTAGGATGGGTCACCCAGCTTTGGATCTTGGTTGCATACTTAGTATTAGTAACGGCCGCATGGTGCAAGAAAGCCTATGGCTTATGCTGCACCAGCCAAAAAAAAAAAAAAAACCCGAACAAAACAATGACAAAAACAAAAAATAAATAAATAAAATAAATAACTAAATAATAATAATTAATAAATAAAAAAAAAATAAAATAAAATAAAAAAAAAATAAAAAGGAAATTAAACCTATCATCCTATGCGCTTCCCTTACCCGAAAGTACTATCCAGATGACCTTTGAATTTCCCCAAACTGTCGGCCTCTACCACCCATGAAGGCAACTTATTCCAGTAATTTATAACTCGCTGTCTAAAATAAAACTTCCTGCAGTCCAATCTAAACATATCCCCCCGTAACTTGAATTTATGTCCCCTAGTTCTAGCATCATTTATAATCTTGAAAATTTTGTCCTCATTCATTTTACTGATGCCTCTCAGAGCCTTAAACACCTCAATCAAATCTCCTCTAAGGTGTCTAGTTTCCAAACTCTGCAACCCACATATTCGAAGTCTTTCTTCATAAGGACGCCCTTTTGCCGATCTCACCAGGCGAGTTACCCTTCTTTGCACCCTTTCAAGAAGCTCGATGTCTTTCTTTAGGTGCGATCTCCATACTTGAACACAGTATTCCAAGTGTGGTCTAACATAAGCCTTATATAATGGGATTATCACGTCCCTATCTCTACTTGCAAAAGTTCGATAGATCATCGATAGGACACCATGGGCCTTCCTTGCAACCTGTTTACAATGCTCAGAGAATTTCATGTCTGACCGTATCGTAACACCCAAGTCCCTTTCCTCCAGTACTGGGTTTAGTTGAACTCCACCAAGTGAATACGTTTTTTTGGGATTACTGTTTCCCAGGTGTAATACCTTACACTTTGTTGGATTAAAGCACAGCTGCCATTTTTCTGACCATTCCTGAAGTCTATCTAGGTCTCTCTGAAGAAGCTCAGCTTGACAGTGATCATTAACTACTCTACCAATTTTAACATCATCTGCAAATTTAGACATCACGCCCTCTATCCCTTCATCAATGTCGTTTATGAAAATTAAAAACAACAGTGGTCCTAATACTGATCCTTGGGGAACCCCACTTCTTACATCAACCCAATCTGAGGAATAGCCATTTATCACAACCCTCTGCCTCCTGCCCTGAAGCCATCCTTCTATCCATCTAAGGATTTTCCCAGTGATTCCAACCTGTTCCAACTTATAAAGCAACCACTCATGTGGGACTGAGTCAAAAGCTTTGCTGAAATCTAAATAAACAATGTCGAAATTATTCCCTAAATCCAGCTCGTGAGTGACCCTTTCGAAATAGCGAACCAGATTTGTTAAACATGATTTTCCCTTTACAAAACCATGCTGAGTATCCTTGAGAATTTCAATTCGATCCAAATGATCCTGAATTCCACCCTTGATCATTGCCTCCATGATTTTCCCTACTACTGAAGTCAGACTGACAGGTCGATAATTTCCAACTTCACTTTTAGAGCCAACCTTATGTATGGGAGATACATTTGCACTTTTCCAATCCAAGGGAATCTCCCCCGGAGTCTAGTGATGCTTGCATAATTAACCTCAATGGTTCAATGCACTTGCTTGCCGCCTCTCTTAAGATTATAGGGTATATTCCATCAACTCCAGGAGCCTTACTGGTCTGTAGGCTCGAAAGTTTTTTCATTAAATAATCTTGCGAAATTTCAATATCATTAATTACATATTTTTTAACTTCGCTCCCACAATTTCCCATTGCCACAAAAGGCTTTTCATTTGTAAATATCGATGCAAAATAACTGTTGAGTTCATCTGCAACGGCAGCTGGTGTATTTATTACTATCCCCTTTCCCTTGCGTAAAGATCCGATCTGGTTTGTCCTGCTCTTCTTGGCATTTATATATGTGAAGAATTCTTTATCCCCCCTCTTTGCTCTATTTGCTAGTGATTTCTCATAAACTGCCTTTGCCTGTCGAACCTTTTCTGTGGCTCTATTACACATCACCTTGTAGCTGTTATAGGCTTCAGTACTTTTTATTGCTCTGTAATAATAAATCATAAAGAATTAACCAATTAGGATGGGTCACCCGGCTTTGGATCTTGGTTGCATAGTTCAACAGCAACATCTTTCTCCTGATATTTAGAGGAGGTTCAAGGGTTTTTGCTTTCATAAAGGCGACTACAGAGGTCTGAGACAATATTTAAAGTCTATATGGTGGAACCAACTGACGATGTTACCAACAGCAAATTCAAAATGGGAAGCATTCAAAGAATTAATCTTGGAAGCTATTAGGCTTTACACACCAACTAAGAAATATTGTTCAAATTTTAGGCCTAAATGGATGTCAGATGAACTAATGAGACATGTGGCAGAGAAGAAAAATGCAAGGGATACATATAAATTAGTGGGTGACATGGAAGCCTATGATAGATATAAGATGGTCTGTAACCAAGTCACAAAGGAGATTAGGCAGGCAAAGGCAGATTGAGAAATCTTTGGCAAAAGATGCAAAGAAAAACAGCAAAGAGTTCTTTACCTATGTAAATTCTAGAAGGAAAGGGATGAATCAGATTGGTCCACTGGATATTGATGGTTCAAACTGTTGATGATTCTGCTCAGTTGGCTAACAAACTAAATGAATATTTTGCATCTATATTCACACATGAGGAGTTATTCAGGGAGGGGAATGCCAGAGGTGAATTAAACTCTGGCAGTGAGCTAGATGATTTTGTAATAACTGATAGGTAAGTGGAGGAGAAATTGTTGAAGATAAACATAAAAAAAGGCACCTGGGGTGGGTGGGATTTATCCAGTTATATTAAAGAAGGCAGCAAAGGAAGTAAGCAAACTCTTAGCCATAATTATGAGCTTCCTTGGACTCAGGGGAGGTAAACATGGACTGGAGCTGTGTAAATGTGACCCCAATTCACAAAGGGTGACAAAAGTAATTATATACCTGTTAGTTAAACTTCTGTTCCAGGGAAATTAATGGAGGCACTGCAGGATCATCTAGACAAGACTTCAGTTATAGCTCGGACACAGCCTGATTTTGTTAAGTCTTGTCTGACCAATTTGATTGGATACTATGATGCGGTTACAAAGGAACTGGATGCAGGGAGTAACTTTGATATCATATATTTGGATCTTAGAAAGGCTTTTGATACTGTTGCACATGGAAGATTGCTGAATAAATTGGAGCAGTGTGGCACTGGAGGCAAACTGCTACTGATGAGTGGGATGGGCTGGTTGAGTGGGAGGAGACAGAGAGTGGTAATTAATGGACACTGCTCTTTGTGGACTAATGTTATCAGTGGAGTCCCTCAGGGTTCAGTGTTGAGTCCATTGTTGTTTTCTGTATTTGTAAATAATATTGATGATGGTATATCAGGCTTAATGTCCAAGTTTGCAGACGATACAAAGGTTGGCAGGGTTGTTAAAGACACTAATGACAGTACACCGCTTCAACAGGATCTAGAAAAGTTGAGCAGATGGGCTGAGAGGTGGCAAATGAAGTTTAACATTGACAAATGTAAAGTACTGCATATGGGAAGCAGTAACCCCAGAGTAACGTATCAACTCTGTGGTTCTACACTGACAGTGGTAGAGAATGAAAAGGACCTGGGGGTAATTGTGCAGGCAGATATGAAGTTTTCTGAGCAGTACAGATGATCTGCAAGAGTAACTCATGGTGTCTTGTCAATGATATACAGGAATTTTTCTAGCAGGGATAAGGAGGTGATTTTCCCCTTGTATAAGGCAATGGTCAGGCCACACCTTGAGTACTGTATACAGGTCTGGAGGCCTCATTGTAAGAAGAGCTGCTGGAATGAGCACAGAGAAGGGCAACAAGATTAGTGAATGGAACGAAGGGTTGATCTTACGAAGAAAGGCTTAAGTTTTGCAGATTACAGTGTCTGGAGACTAGGAACCTACGAGGTGACCTGATTGAGGTCTATAAAGCCTTGAATGGTTTGAGCATGCTGAATGGTGATGGGATTCTTCCTTTTGCTCAGAATAATCACCTGAGAGGGCACAAATTCAAATCGAGGAAAGACAGCTGTAGGATAGATGTACGGAAGTTTGCCTTTAGCCAGCGGGTAGTTGATTGGTGGTACAGACTTCCATCTTTTGTTGTGGAAGTTGATAGCCTAAATAAATTGAAGGCTGAGATGGATAGGTATTTGGAACGAACGGGGAAGGGGGGGGGTGAAATGGGAGCATTTTTTTTTTTTTTGGCTAATGCTGCATAAGCTTGCTTTCCTGCATCATATGCCTCTACTAATGCTAATGCTAAAATCGAGCAGTGCACTTTCTTGCAATGGACATTCTGCCAATTAATCATTGTTGAAAACCTTCCAAAGCAGAGGGATATTTATTTTACTGCTCTCCTCTAATTCTAATGAAATAAACGATGCAGATGATAGTGATAACTCTTGTAAGTGGACTGTATATTCTTTAGTGACTTGATAAATTGGCATCACCGACCATCTAAAGCAAGTGCACTAAACAAAAGTAGACTGACTATTTGGCAGAATCTGAATCTGGGGAAGCATATTTTTAAATTTTCCTCTAGTATTTCTATCGATAATTGCATTAAAGTGTTGTCTGCTTTCCTCTCTGTGTAGACTAAGATCCAGAGCATTAATGCTTGCATTATAGAAGTATTGTAAAAAGGTTTGATATGAATACATCTCTTTGCATATATATCCTATTGCACAATAAAAGTTGGTAGTTTGGACTGCTTTCCTGAAGGAAAATTCTGTCATTTATATAATTCATATCATCAGAAAATGTCTGTTTTCAAATTAGTTCTGAGGTAAATACAGGTTTTGGAAGCAACACGGATTTCATTTGGTTGCAGTCTCCAAAGATAGAGGACCCAGTGCAGATTGTGAACTGTTCTGTTTGATCCTCCCAATAACAACTTCGCAAGAAATGCAGCTATGCTTAAAGGGCTGAAGGCCACACCATCCGTTTCTGGCACTCAACTTGGAAGTAGCACTGCTCTTATTGAAACACGAGTGATATTGCCTGAGAGGTCCCAGATTTTAACTTTAATATTTGGAAAAAAAAAAAAAAAAAATCAGTTTTTGAATTCTGCTTGGAGTGTATACTAACGCTGAATATTTTACCAGTAGATTGCAATTTCATGCTTAATTCTTATTTCCCCTTCTTTTTTTGTATAATAATTGAATATTGTGAAAATGCATATTTTGCTACTAAAACAGCTCGTTAGTTTTAATTTAAAAAAAAGTTCATTAATTATATTTAAATTTTCAGAAAAATATTCATATCATGAAATAGAAACATAACAATTAATCACTACCAAATTTAAGTTTGTGGAGGCATATACTTTATGAAACTTCCAGCCTCTCCGACACAACAAATTAAGCCAGTATTTACGAAAAAAAAAAACACTTCAAAATTAATATACTTCATGGGGAAAAGGGGGGCAGAAACACAATAATATATTTCCATTAATGCTGCTGGTGTATGAAAGAATATTACAAACATGAAATAGTGTTATATAATCATTCATATCCTTCCCCCCACCACCCCAAGATTCTTTTCATTATATGGAAATTTTCTGAAATTAGCTGATTTACTGTTGAGGCTGTAACAGTTCAAAAAATAGAGATTCTGTGAAACAGCACAGTATTTAGTACAGGCTTGAACTGCAATCAATCAAAGAACATGTACTTGTGTACCCTTGTACCCAGTGGCGGACTGGGTCTAAAAATATTGGTTGCCGGGAGACAAAGGGGGCCCACCCTTTAATAAAAATGATTTTATTAAATTTTTTTTATTAAAATAGTAATACAACGTAAATTTTAGTTGCATACAGTAATAATATTAGAACTTTATTATATTTTCAAGCTACTAAAAGGTCATAAACATTTTTAACATATTTTCTAATATTATTGCAAGGGGCCCACTTGCCATCAGGCAAGCTGACACCCTGACCAGTCCACCACTGCTTGTGCCTGACCACTTGGCTATGGTAGCTGTAATACATGTAGCTCACTTCAATTTAGGAAAGTAAATATGACATTGATCATTACCTGTAAATAGATGGCATAATGTTGGCAGTATGCTCATAGATAGCAGCAATGTTGGGGAGAATTAACATGTTCAGACTTGTCTGTCTACCTCCCACCTCTCAATCCTTCAGTAATGGAAAAACAGAGTGTGAAACCTATACAATTCATCTATATATCTATTACATATTGTTTGTTTGTTTCTTCTGTATTTTGCTTATCATCATATTATTAAAATGTTTAAGTAGAAGGAAAGAAAATGTCTAAATCATCGGTAATTTTTGTTATGCATTTGGATGGTTCATAAAAAACTCAGGAGAAGAAAATCTACAATATTACTAAACATGCATATTCTTTGTACTTTGGTTGCAAAATTGGTCATCAGGCTACACACACATATGTGCTATATTAACTGTACCACAAATTTGAGGATGTGGCTAACTGGGAAAATTAAGTGTGTCTTCTGCTGTTCCTGTGGTGTGGTGACAACCACATTCATGAGTGCTATTTATACATGACAAAAATATCAGGGATGACCAGAAAAAGCAAGCACATCATTAAATATCTTAACATATCATCTGTAATAATGCTGCAACATGAGTGTCAAGATATATTTTATACAATCCCATATTGCCTACTTCCCAGAAAATCTAAGAAGCGTTAGTGAAGAACGAGATGAAAGGCTTCAGCAGGACATTAAAGACATGGATATGAGGTACCAGGGGAGGTGGAATGTCAACATGATAGCTGACTATTGCTGGATGCTGAAGAGGGACTGTAAAGTAGAAGTAACTGCAAAATCAAAGAAATGAAAATTTGATCCATCGTATATCAGCTTTTAAAATGGAGGCGAGTGTGTATTGAGGTTTTTTTTTTTTATCAGACTGCCCTTTTTAATAGTTTTAAACTTGTATTTAAATATAAAAGTCTAGTAAAAGTTGCATTTTGTTAAAATCTTAGTGCACAGATTGGTGGCTCCGTAGCCAGGTGGGCAGGAGTAGCAGTGCGTAGCACACGCTTCTTGATTAGACCGGGGTTCGAGCCCGTGACCACCAAATACGGAGGATGCGGAAAGGTCAGGGAATGACCACCGCATATCCTCGGAGCAATATGGCCTTAGTTGCTAATGCTCCTAAACAACAACAACAACAGTGCACAGATTCTGCCAAAATTAATAAAAATTTGTGAAAAAAATCAAAATTTCTTTTGTGATTTTTAAAGAAACTTGACATGATGTAAATAAATGGAAGTCATTTTTGAATTCAGCATTTGGAAAATGATTCAGAAGCTCTTTTTTAAGAAAACTGAATTTTTTTTTAAGTAGTGAATTATTCGAACAATAATTTTGTACCTTCTGTGAAAAAACACTTGCCTATACCCATAGCTGCCAACTTTTGACTTTCAGAAAGCTGAAGATCAGTCATTTGCAAGCGGAAGGAAAATAGGAGGTTGCTATACCAAAAACAGGAGGTTTCTTTAAGTGCACACTGCACTACAAATTATCTTCACTGGCAAATACATATATTAAAATAGAGCAAGAGGCTGTTTACCAGTACAGCACAGTTCAAACATTAACTTACCTAGGATTTTTCTATATATGGATTCCTGTTGGACTTGCCTGTTACTGATTATGATTGCTTCAAGAAAGATATTGTTGCAGATTTTGTATCTCTTTGGAAATGTTGATCCACAGTTTTGTTAATAACACAGCTGTTCAGACATCACTTTCAACAGCATTTCAAAATTTTCACCAGAAAGAGAAGATCCGGATTCAGATTAAAAAAAAATTTTTTTTTTAACCTGGGTAAATATTCTCTGACACTCAGTATTGCTATGAGGAATTATTAAAATGCCAGGAATGACTCAGAATAATATTTCATGCTTCACTGAACACTTGCCAGTTCCACAACAATTCTTTCTTGTTTCATAATGCAGCAAAACATCTACTGCTTCATATATCTCTTTATCTTCAATGATGCCAAAAAGTACTGGAAACTTGCCCACAAAAAATTGCAAATTTAAAAATTATGTACTGTTAACTGTTGAATTCACGCTACATCAGCCTTAAAAAGAATATTTTTCAGTGGGAACTTGTGCACCATGCCATTACATGCAGCCATATTAGATTAAAAGATTAATCTAATATGGAAACATCTACTACTTCATATATTTCTTTAATCTTCAATGATGCCAAAAAGTACAGGAATACCTCACATAGTGCGGTTAATTCGTGCCAAAAAAATACCGTGCTATGTGAAATCGCGCTGTTATTTGTTATTTGGTTTTTAGGAGCATTAGCAACTAAGGCCATATTGCTCGGGGATATGCGGTGGTCATTCCCTGACCTTTCCGCATCCTCCGTATTTGGTGGTTACGGGCTCGAACCCCAGTCTAATCAAGAAGCGTGTGCTATGCACTGCTGCTCCTTCCCTCCTGTCTACGGAGGCGCCGCGAAACCGCGCTGATCGAGGTATTATTAGTGTGTATTTTAATGTAATGCATTCCGACAATTTGATTATATAGGTCGAGTTGCAAAGATATATAGGTGTTTGTTTACTATAAATTGATGCACCCGAAATTCTTGCAAAAAAAAGAAACTAAAAATGAAAAATACTAGTAAATACAGTACAAATGATTTTTATTGCAGTATGTACATACCAAAAGAATACAAGTGAAGTAGGTACTGTATTTTTATTTTGAAAAATAACTGATCAGCTTAGTTTGCACAGTTTTTTTCTTCTTTTTATCTGCATACATCTCTTTATAGCATTGAATGTCATTTTGCAACGCCTGTCTTACTTTCATACCTCGTTCGATGTTTGGATCTAGAAGAACACTCGGCGCCATTACATTTCTTCTTTCCACTCATATTTGCATATAAAGGTGTAACGTTTTTAAAAAATAATCTTTAATAAAAATACACAGTGAAAAATATTTATACAGTTTACGCACAATCAACGACCTCCCCGCTCGGAATCTAGAGTGTTTACTAATCTATCAAAGCTAGCAGAGTCCATATATAATGGGAGTTGCGACAACAGTCAGTGTGGCCTTGAATCCATAATGCATTGGCCTACGTGCCGGCATTATAATACATATATATATATATCAAATGTATTGGTGCGCAACGCAGTTAATGTTTTTTCAATTTGTAAACCACGCTATAGCAAAACCCGCACTGTTTGAAACCACGCTATGCGAGGTATTCCTGTACTAGAAACTTGCCCACAAAAAATTGCAAATTTAAAAATTATAAATGTTAACTGCTGTTAACTGTTAAAATTCATGCTGCCCCGGGGGCTCACATCTGGTGAGTATGGACTTGGCACACCCAGGATTTGAGCTGAATATCATCATTCTTCTCTTTTTTGGTGATTCCCTTCTACTTTTGTCTCTCTCTCTCTCTCTCTCTCTCAGGGTAATTCGGGAACTTTTTTTTTTCTGGTGCAACATAAGCCTCGGCTTTCTTGCACCATATGGCTATTAATAGTAATAATAATAATTATAACCGCAGCCTTTACAAGAACATTTTTCAGCGGGAACTTGTGCACCATGCCATTACATGCAGCCAATAAAGTACTTTCACACTGAACAAAAGAATGGAATCTTCTGTTGTTTTAGACATTCCACCCATGACCTTCGCAGCAAAAATGCCTATTACTAAGCCACAGTAATCTTTCTGGTTTAGTGTGCAATGGTAATCAAGTTCCAAACTTAACTGGGAGATTTAAAAACTGTTGGTAGAATAAATTTGCACATAACATTCTTCAATATATCTAAGTATAATAATGACCTCAGAACATGGATTGAAGAGATTTGTTCGGATTTTCTGACAGTGGCATAACGTTTAAAAGAAACAAGCAAATTGTTTTATTCAAGTTTCCTATGCCTTTTCTCGCCACAAAAAAGTAAGATAAGCATGAATAAACTTTCTGCAAGAGTGAGGATAATATGCCTAGAATTATCAGCTCACTTAGCCTGTTTAGGATTGTTTTTACTATAAGCTTGTAATTCAAAATTTTTGTCTTGAGTTAAATTTTTCTTCCTTCAAAACTTTTGGATTATGAACTGGATTTGAATAAAGTCAGTTTGTTTGTTTGTTTAGGAATTTATTAGGTGCATCGGCAACTATGGCCATAGTGCACCAAATAAGAGTCAGAGCCACTCATTAATGATCATTTGTTGTACTTATCAACTTGGTAACTCTGAAAATTGTTCATATGCCTTTTCTAACCACTTCTAACGTCTTCTTTAAATAAGCTTGTGAAAGGTTACCACTGTTCTACCAGCTCGGTCACACATAATAACAAATGGCCAGCATGTATACACATGCTTCAAAATCTGTTTTACTTCAGTGGCATGCAACAGTTGAAAATGTTTAAATCTATCGTTCCTTTTTAGCACTTATATCCAGATGGTAAATTTCCAAAAAGTACTCATCCACTCTCACAAGAACACACGCAGATCCCTTTTCGGCACACAAATTAACAAGAAGACAAGGACAGCCTAGTACCACAAACTTAAACCCTCCTCATTTAATACCCTTTCCACTCCATTTTTAGGCCTATCATCATAACAGATGCATTATCAACACTGATAAGTGCCAGTTTTTTTTGAAGGAATCATATGTTTCCAAGTTTTTTAGAAAAGGATATTATCTGGATAATATCTCTTCTCAACAACATGAAAGCGTCACCTTCCAGTGCTGGCACTGAGAGCAAGCTGCTGTTGATTTGATTTTTTTTTTTTTTTTTTTTTTTAAATAAAAATCATCATAATGGGATATGGAATAATCACTTTGATTTTTGTAGCAATAAAATCTCCCATTTTTCAGAGCCATCATTACTTCTTTCCCTATCCATGCAATTTTACTACAAAATTTTATTATTATTTTTTTTGTTTTTGTTCATCCACTTTTTTTAATATTGGGAAACATGCTTCAGAACATCATGCCTCAATGATCAGGTGGCAAGTAATCCAACTCAGAAGATTACGTTCTATGTCAAAAGATGCAAATAAACATTTGCTATGTATGACATAACTGTCACTATGAGATGTGACATCTATTTTTGCATTTCTTTCTATGCACTACAAGCTGTCATTATACTTATTTGTTTGCAAATATCTGATTAAATCGTATTTCCTACCTCTTGAAATGTGTACATGTGTTACCGTTTTTTTTTAGATTTTACAATATATGAATAATTTCAGAGAACATACATGAAATCTTTCATATATGTTTTCAACCACAACAGATGATGGGAGTTTATCACAGATTCTATCCCTCCACGAAACTATTTTATTGGTATCTTCCTACATGACTAAGAATACATAGCATTTTTAGCCCTTCAACTACCATTTAATTTTACCAAAAAAAGATTTTGGGTATTTCAGAAATATATATATATTCTGTGCTTATTTGTAATCAAAATATGGCATATATACATTTTTATAATGTAGTGAGTTTTATTTATTCAGTAATTTATAATGGTTTTTTTTTTTTTTTTTTTTTACTATAAGTACTTCTGAAACCATCTGAAAATTAACATGAGGAGGTATAGCAATCACAGAAATCTTGTTACTATTCATTTGAGGCACATTCAGCATGATCATAAATGAGAGCAAATACTCAATGAATAACAAATATTCATAGTTAAAAAAATGCTGTATATTATCTTACCCTGCCTATGAAATCTCTGGCTAATGACGATACATGCAAAGGGAAACTATAATCAACTTTCACAATTCTTTTATATGTTTCAGTAGTACTCTCTGATTCAAATGGAGGCTTTCCGACAAGAAATTCATAGCATAAGATCCCTAAACACCACAAATCCACTTTATCATCATAAACTTTGCGTTCAATCATTTCAGGTGGCAAGTAATCTAAGGTACCACACATTGTAGCTCTCCTGGAGACAAAAAAAAAAAAAAAAAAAGGGGGGAGAAAAAAAGCTATAACTGAAATAAAACAAGAGGAAAAAGGAAATCAATGAAACTTTACTGTTTATATTTACAATGTATGCCATGTTCTAAAGCAGTATTTCCCAAACTGGGGTACGCAGACCAGTACCACAGCATCCACAAAAAAGGTATCAAGTAATGTATTTATTTTCTTAAAAAATGTACTGATAGAATCACAACGAATTTCGTTATAAAACATTACTTATTTTCAACAAGATTAGTATATAACTGTATACATATTTTGAATTATGCTTCGCACATTCAACTTTGACTTTTCAGAAAATCCAGTGTTCATACCAGGTTTTGATTTTTGAAGGGGTCCGTAAATCTCAGTAGTTTGGGAACTGCTGTTTTAAAGGGGTGTCCAACTTGCAACTTTTGGTCAAATAAGGTCCAACTGAGATTTACATGGCTCACCTGTAGTTCTCTTGCATAGTTCAGGGCATTAAACACCAGTATTTTCATTGACTTGATCAAATGACTAGACTAGATTAAGACTATAACTGCAAAATTTGTATGAATAATGTGATAATATAACTTTATTATTATTATTAATTATTATTAATTAATGGCCATATGGTACAAGGAAGCCTGAGGCTTATGCTGCACCAGCCAAAAAAAAAAAAAAAATTCCCAAGTTACCCCCTGAGAGAGAGAGAGAGAGAGAGAGAGAGAGAGAGAGAGAGAGAGAGAGAGAGAGAGAGAGAGAGAGAGAGAGACAAGTAGAAAGGAATCACCAAGAAAGAGAAGAATGATGATATCCAGCTCAGGACCCTGGGTTTGCCAAGCCCATACTCACTAGATGTGAGCTGTTTTTGCACTACTTCTAAAAACATACATAATTTGGAATAGTTAAACGACTATGCTTTACCACTACACGCACACAGTGGCTCCCATCTGGTGAGTATGGGCTTGGCAAACCCAGGGTCCTGAGCTGGATATCATCATCATTCTTTTCTTTCTTGCTTTCTTGGTGATTTCTTTCTACTTCTCTCTCTCAGGGTAACGTGGGATTTTTTTTTTTTTTTTGCTGGGGCAGCATAAGCCTCAGACGTCCTTGCAACCATATGGCTAATAATAATAATAATAATAATAATGATGCACGAAAGCAAGCTTACAGAGCATCAGCCAATGCTGCAACCTCCAGATGCTGCAACTTGCAGAACTTAAGCCTATCCTGGTAAGAGAACCCCTTTGTTCCTCTCACCAATCTTGTTGCCCTTCTTGTACTCATTCTAGCAACTCTATATTCTTCCTAAAATGAGGCCTCCAGACCTGTATGCAGTACTCAAGGTGTGGCCTAACCACTGCTTTATACAAAGGTATAATCACCTCCTCGTCTCTGCAGACCTGTATGCAGTACTCAAGGTGTGGCCTAACCACTGCTTTATACAAAGGTATAATCACCTCCTTGTCTCTGCTAGCAAAATTCCTATATATCATTGACAAAGCTCCATGATGTGCTACCAGAGCACATCATGGATTACCCTAGGTCTTTTTCATTCTCTACCTCCCTGAATGTAGTACCACACAGTTGGTACGTTTCTCTTGGGTTACTGCTACCCATATGCAGTACTTTGCATTTCTCAATATTAAACTTCAGTTGCCACTTCTCAGCCCATCTACCAACTTTTCTAGATCCTGTTGCAGTAGCATACTGTCTTTACTATCATTAACAGATGATATACCTTCACCAATATCATTAATAAATACACAAAACAACAATGGGCCAAGCACCGAACCCTGAGGGACTCTACTAATAACATTAGTTCACAAACAACAGTATCCATTGATTACCACTCTCTGTCTTCTCCCACTCGACCATTCATTTTTTCCATTGTAGCAACTTGCCATTAAGGCCATACCGCTCCAATTTGTACAGTAGTCTTCCATGTGCAACAGTATCAAATGCTTTTCTGAAATCCAAGTAAATGATATCAAAATTATTTTTTTTGCATCCAGTTCCTTTGTGACCATATCGTAGTATCCAATCAAATTGGTCAGACAACACTTCCCCTTAACAAACCCATGCTGTATCTGAAGTATTACTGCAGTCTTGTCTAGATGATCCTGCATCATTTCTTTAAGACAGAGATATTAAAACAGAGATATTCAAGTTGCATTATCAGAAATCCATGTGCATGGTTAACACATTAACCATGCACATGGATTTCTGATAATGCAACTTGAATATCTCTGTTTTAAAGTCATATATCTAATTACAAGTGTTCTAAAACTAAAAGTTTATAACAATCTTGTTTGGTTATACAGTATCAATAAACCTGACTACTTATCTATAGTGTCAGTGCTCTTTCAGAGCAGTTTAGATTACTAGACTAGATTAGAATGAGTGGTAAACAGTCTACTTTATGACAAGCTGTTTTTACAATAGCTCCCAGAGTGCATAACAACTACTTAATCCTTTTGGCTGTAAGTATGTAGATAACTTTTCACATGTGGGGTCTGATGATTGTGCAAATATTTTTGGAAGGTCACTTTAAATGTTGTCTTTTTGTACTCATTCTGTACAAATTGTCTTGAAAGTTTTCTGAGCAGCGCAAAAATGCTGCAAGAGTAGCTCATGGTATCTTGTCAATGATATACAGAAATTTCACTAGCAGGGGTAAGGGGGTGATTGTCCCCTTGTATAGAGCAATGGTCAGGCCACACCTTGAGTACTGTATACAGGTCTGGAAGCCTCATTTTAGGAAAGATGTAGAGTTGCTGGAACTAGTACAGAGAAGGACAACGAGATTGGTGAGGGGATCAAAGGATTGGTGTACCAAGAAAGGCTTAAGTTCTTCAAATTGCAGCTTCTGGAGATGAAGCTCCTCTGAGGTGATCTAATTGAGGTGTATAAGGCCTTAAATGGATTGAGCAAGCTCAATGCTAATGGGAGTCTTCCTCTTGCTCAGATTACTCACCTGAGGGGGAAAAATTCAAAATTGAGGAAAGACAATTGTAGAATAGATGTGTGGAAATTCGCCTGTAGTCAGTGGGTGGTTGATAGTTGGAACAGACTTCCATCTGTTGTAGTGGAGGTCAGAAACTTAAATAAGTTCAAGGCAGAACTATACAAATATTTGCAGTGATGGGTGAAATGGGAAGAGTGGTTTTTTTTTGGCTGATGATATATAAGCTTGCTTTCTTGCATCATATCCCCTGCTAATGTTAATGGAATAATCACCTCTTTATCCCTGCTAGCAAAATTCCTGTATATCATTGACAAAACCCCATGAGATGTCCTGGCAGATTCTCTGCACTACTCAGAGAACTTCATATCTGACTACACAATTACCACAGGTCTTTTTCATTTTCCACTACATGAGTGTAGTAACACCCAGTTGGTATGTTACTATGGGGTTACTGCAGTACTTTGCATTTGTCAACGTTAAATTTCAGCTGTCATTTCTCAGCCCATCTCTCTAAATTTTCTAGATTTTGTAGCAATAGCTTACCCTGATTAGTGTCGTTAACCACACTGTCAAGATTTGTATCATCTGCAAACTTAGACATTAAGCCTGACATTCCTTCATGAATATTATTAATACAGATAGAAAACAACAATAGGCACAGCACTGAACCCTGAGGAACTCCACTAATAACAGTAATCCACGAAGAGCAGTGCCCATTGATTACCACTCTGTCTTCTTCTCCCACTCGACCATCCCTTTATCCATTGCAGTAACTTTCCCGTAATGCCACCATACTCTAATTCATATTATACAGCAGTCTTTTATGTGAAAATTATCAAAAGCTTTTCTGAAATCCAAGTATATTATATCAGAATTACTTTTTTCATCCAGTTGCAGCCTTACTACTTCATGGTATACAATCAGATTAGTCAAACAAAATCACCCCTTAACAAATCCATGCTGCAAATGGAGTATAATTGCATTCCTGTCTAGACAGTTCTCATGACTATTTTAACCAGTGACTCTATTATTTTCCCTGGAACATAAATCAAGCTAACATGTCTGTAATTACTTGTGTCACTTTTTGATTCCTCTTTGTGAATTGGGGATACATTTGCATATCTCTAGTTCACAAGGACCTCCCCTGAATCCAGAGATGCTCTTCTCTCATACCAATGGTTAAGGATTTGCTAATCTCCTTGCTGCCAACACTTAATATAATTGGATAGATCCATCTACCCCAGGTATACCTTTTTTATGTTAAGCTTGAACAACTTCTCTTCCACTTTCCTCTCTGTTATCACAAAACCATTGAGCACCCTGTTAGATTTTGATAAATTTCTGGTATTTCTCTGTCCAAAGAACACCTCATGAATAAATGTAGATGCATAATACTTATTCAGTTTGTAAGCAACTTGAGCAGGATCATCAACAGTTAACCGAATGACATCGTGGCCAAATGTGATTTAACTCCTTTCTTCCTTCTACTATTAATATAAGCATAGCAGCCTTTGCTGCTATTCTTTTCATTTCTTGCCAGAGACTTCTCATAATCAAACTTAGCTTGCCTAACCTCCTTTGTGACTTGACTACAGACTAATTTATATCTACCATGGACTTCTGTATCACCTGATATCCAATTAAATGTATGGCTGGAACACTATTTCTTAGTTGATATGAAATACTAGTAGCTTCTACAATTACTTCCCTGAATGCTTTCTATTTAGACTTTGCTGTTGGCAACACCATCAGATGGTCTCACTGTACAGAATTTAAAAACTGTGTGAGACCAATGTAGTTATTCTTATGAAGGATAGATGTAGGATAGACGTGCGGAAATTTGCCTTTAGCCAGCGGGTGGTTGGTTGGTGGAACAGACTTCCATCCCTTGTAGTGGAGGTTGATAGCCTAAATAAGTTTAAGGCTCAGCTGGACAGGTATTTTGAACGAACAGAGGGGTGAAGTGGAAGTGGGGTTTTTTGTTTTTTTTTTGGCTGATGCTGCATAAGCTTGCTTTCTTGCATCAAATGCCTCTACTAATGCTAATGCTAATGAAAACAAAAAGTCCTTCCGTTTACCTTTGACAGCAGCCATTATGATCACTGGCTGGCAGTGATCAGCACACTATGATCACTGCCAGCCAGTGCGGGTCTTTTTTTGCAGATTCTTAATGCACGAAGAATCATTGCTAATAATCAGATCAGGATTATTGCTTCCTCTGGTTGCCTCTGTAACATGCTGCTGTAGAAAACAGTCATCCAATAAATCCACTTTATCTCACTAGCATGTGAGTTACCAATCCATAATTTCCTGTCAATATCTGGAAAGTTAAATTTACCCATTATAAGACATTCTGATTTATTGGCCCACTCTATTTCTTTGTACATCTCATCACAGTCATTAGCCCTATAACACAATTCTACTCTCTCATTTTCGTTTTTTCAGTGCTTATGTCACACCGAATTGACTCAACAATGTACTGTGCGCTCATGTTGAGAGGATGTATTGCCTTAGATTTAATATTCTTCTTAACTAATAAGAGCATAACTCATCTCCCCCCCCACTGCCTTGTCCATCCTTTCTGTACACCCTATACTCCCATACTGAAAATCCCTTATGTCTGGCGCATTATAGCCTTAGATGCTAATGCGCCAATAAAATTCAAACCAAACAAACAAACCTTATGTCTGAGTGACACCATGTCTCTGATATCTGCACAATGCTTTTGATTACTTAATCAATACTTCAAATTCATTAAATTTATTTCATGACACTTTCAAATTTAATCCTAACTCGCAACTTTTTTCCATTGCCCTGTATTTGTGAAGTAAATCCTCAGATCTCCTACTCTTAATATCATTAGTGCCAACACTTACAATAACATCAGCTTTTGTGCCCTTAAAAGACGATATCTGCTCTACAATGTCACCTATCCCCCCACCCAGAGCAGCAGAGCCATTCCTTGGGAATGTTGATCCCAGGTGCCAATCACAATTTGCCACCACACATTGTTTTCATATGATAATTAATAACAAAAGTAATACAATTATAATTATTGAAACGAAATTTACATAACCACAACTAATAAAAAGTATAATTAAAAATTAATTAGAAAAGAAACAATGAAGTAAAGGTTATACACAAAAAAGTATTATGTTTATACATATCAATTATACAACAAAGAAGAATACAATAATAGCTTGTCTTATACAGACCTAAGGCAAGAACGAGTTGCACTTCTTTAAGTGGATTAGCTCCTCCTCAAAATTCCGTTTATAAATAGAATAAACAAATAAGTCCTGCACAACTTCCTAGAAAGGTACTGTGAACTGTGTTTCTGGAAATTTTTTGATCAAGAAAGTACATCCATGTAAGAAAAGCTGGAGTCCACCTGGACCTTGCACGAGTATCGAAGGGTTAATTTATATAGTAAATTTTAGAATAGACAACCATTATGCACACATCAACAAAAGTTCAGTAACATGTTCATATTCAAAAAAAATATGACATACTTAAAATTTTTTTTATATATGTATGTAAGTTTCAGGTTTTCAGGCACCCGGTGCAATGCCCCCCTGGCAACCTCGGGATGGCCTGCCTTTTCCTGGGAGACATACCATGGTCCTATTCTACCTATCTGTTTTGCACAATATATTTTTTGTTTTATTCATGGTCCTATTCTACCTATCTGTTTTGCAAAACAGATAGGTAGAATAGGACCTCAGCTGACCGAATCAATAGCTCTGATATTGATTCGGTCAGCTGAGAGCAGTGGTGTGCTGGTAAATAATAATCGACTTGCACTTTTTTTAACAGCCCTCGTCCTCTTTGGAAACTACGTGGCAGTTTATCCCTTTGTAAGAATTATAATCACCTGAAAGTATAAAGGAATTTCATTATCAGCAAGTGTCCGCTTAATTTTGTCTGGGCTGATTCTTCTTAGGGTAATGACCTTATCAGGTTCACAACAATTCTAAACAGAATTGTTGTGATGTCTGTCAAAGAAACCTTTGATAGATGTCAAGCATGGGAATGCCATTACCTTAATTAGAAGCGACCCAGGCAAAATTAAGTGGATGTTAGTTGGAAATAATATTACTGTAAAATTGCTAGCAGAGATAATACCTATCCAAGCTGCCGCATAAGGGGGCAGGGGGAAAGAAAGCACAACGGGTGCCAAAATAAGCATGCCCCAGCTGAATTTTCTGTGTCACATATACAAGTTTATCACTCAAATGCTGCTCTATAGTTTATAGCCATTGTCAGTTTAACAACCAGCTGGCAAAATTCTTGAAAACTTAACAATTGGCTCACGTGAACCAGCTCTAGCACACCGCTGGCTGAGAGCTTGATGGGCCCCCATTTTAATTCCTTTGAAGGCATGAACTCTGTTCTTCAAACTTTCATAAACACCCATCAGAAGGCCGAGTTTGTGCATAAATTTTCTAACATTCTTTGCACCAAACACACACACAAAGACATCCTCTTGGCTGTATCATGTCCCATCCCAGTTATCGTTGAACATTGCACAAGTAGCACATTTCATAAGGCTGTGATTTGTATGAGAATTGCCCCTTCAGTTCTCCCCCTCAAGCCACAACACTCCCGCTACTTGGAGTCCATTCCTTTGCTGATCTAGTTTGAGGCATGATTTCCATTTAAATTCAGTTTAATTTGAAAATACTAAACTAAACTGATAGCTACCTAAATGCAATAATATGTATTGCACTCTACTAGAGGTTCCGAAACTTTAATACCTTGAGCCTCTAAAATTTTTCATAAATTTCACACACTCCCAAGTTCCAGAACAAGTACAAATAAACAGATCAGACATAAAATTTATGTCATGCTATAAATATACATACTTTTATGAAGTATGTACAGCCACTCCCCGATTAACGTAAGTCGGAATTTCCCTAAATAAGCATTTAGGGAAATTCCGCACTTGCAACTATGCGCTCTGAATTTGATAGAAGCAAAAAAGAAATGTTCAACAAACACGTAAATAGGATTATTCAATTTTTTTTATCTCATGCACAGGAAAAATTACCAAAGTGTACAAAATTACAAAAATTTTAAAATTATAAAAAGAGAGGAGACAGGCATAACGTCAGCAAGTTTTACCTTTCGAGCATCATTGCCAGAATTAACTCTTCAGCTGATAAGCATGGCGCTGCGGAAGTCGAGGGCTGTGGAGATTTAGAAGGGGTTTTTCCCCGACACATCACAAAATTTCTCTGCAGCTGCAGAATGGGCATTGGCGACTTCACCACATACTTTAATGTTTTGGAAACCAGCACGATGCTTGAACCTATTAAACCACCCATTGCTTGCTACAAACTTGGCTTGGGGTTTGCTGTACTTATCGTTATCTTCATAAATACTTCTTGTTTGAATGGCCGTTAGATTCGGGGGCATTTGCTTCTGAATCTGATTTTCCATCCATATTATTAATAGCTTTTCCATCTTGGATATAGCACCTGAAATCTGTTTTGCAATCACTGTTGGGGGCAGACTGGCCCCGGTGTGAAATATGTTGATCCTTTAACATGTTCTTTTATATGTGCCCTGTCCTTTAAAATAGTATTCACTATTGAAGCAGCGAGACCTAATACCTGCGGGGCCATAAATTCAAATTGAGGAAAGACAATTGTAGAATAGATGTGCGGATTTTTGCCTTTAGCCAGCGGGTGGTTGATAGTTGGAACAAACTTCCATCTGTGTGGTGGAGGTCAGCAATTTAAATAAGTTCAAGGCAGAACTAGACAAACATTTGGAGTAAATGGAAATGGTTTTTTTTTTTTTTTTTGGTATATCATATGCCTCTACTAATTCTAATGCTAAGAAAAACAGCAAGGACTTCTTTAGTTTTATAAACTCTAGAAGGAAGGGGATGAATTAGATTGGTTAAGAAACTAAAGAATTTAGTTTCTTAACGTTTCAGAGGAGTCAATGTTTTTTATGTTTTAATATTAGTTTTTAAAATATTAAAAGTATGGATTCATTATTTATTTGGTTTCAAAGCATTTAAGTTGTTTTTAAAATGCAGACTTTAAGTTGTTTTTAAAATGCAGTATTCTCTCGCTCAAAGATTAGGGTTGGTGATTCGATGTATTTTGGAGTCGGGCTTGGGGTTCACGGGCCTCTGATTCCATGGTACATTGGATCATTGATTTTGTCTACAAGGGTGTGGAATACATGTAATCTATTTGAATAGTTATTCAACTACGGAGAGTATCAGCACTGAAGTGCTCTACAAGACATCATAGAGTAATTCCTCCATTTCTAAACTAATTTATTTTTAACGTAGAATCTATTGAGCCTTTGCTGCTCGGTCATCTATTAATTAAATAACTTATACAGGAATATAATTTAAACCATTAGTTAATGTAAAAGTGATCATTTCATTTGTGGACTGGTGCAGGATTTCATGTTTACCGCACAAACTTTCCATAACTGTTGCTAGAGGCACTCTCCCTGATTGCTACTAGGCAGACTCTTTTTGTGTTGCAGCAAGGGAGTTTTTTTTTTTTTCCCCCACACAATTTAACTCCAGAACACAGCAAATAGTAGAATTGTGCAAGGAAATACTTGATCATTTTGAAACACAGGGTCAAAACTTCTTAAATTGAATAGTGATTTGTGCTGACACTTCGATTTTTCACTATGATCCAGAGACAAAACAACAGTCGAGTGAGTAAAAGCATTCTGATTCACCAAGACCTATTTCGAGCTTCTAGTTCGGCTGACAAACAAATGGTTCTTGGCATAAAAGGCATTCCTGTTACACATTTTGTGCCTTGCAGAACAACTATGAATAAGGAAGCATACTCTGAGATTCTCAGAGTCAAACTTCACAATGCCATTTGTGAGAAACATCAAGCACTTTCCAGTGTGAAATTGTGAAATGGTTTCCTCCATCAAGACAATGCCAGGCAGGGCCCCATAGAGCTAATATTGTGCAGCCAGTGATCACTGCCATAGGTGCCGAGGTTTTGCTACATCCACCTTATTCACCGGAATTACACCCTATGTAATTTCTTCCTGTTTCCACGTTTGAAAGAAGGTCTGAAAGGTAAGTGTTTCGAACACAGCGATGTTCTCAAAGCCACAATGGAAGCACTTTGCAGTCTTTCAAAAAATGGCTTGCAAGCAGTGGTGGACTGGTCAGGGTGTCAGCTTGCCTGATGGCAAGTGGGCCTTGCAATAACATTAGACAATATGTTAAAAATGTTAATGACCTTTTAGTAGCTTGAAAATATAATAGTTGTGGGTGGGCCCCCTTTGTCTCCTGGCAGCCAATTTTTTTAGACCCAGTCCGCTACTGCTTGCAAGAAGCATATAATGCGTGGGTATAACAATGGCAAAAGTGCATAAAGTTCAAGGGAGCATATTTGGAGAAGGATAAATCCACAGAAGATTCAGATGATGATAATTAAGATAAGATCTTGCACCAGTCTGCAATTAAATGATCACCACTCCTATAATACAATTTTTAAAGGCTTACCTAGATGATGGTGCATGAACAGACCACCCAAAATCCGACATTTTTAATTCTCCATTCAGACCAAGTAATAAATTTTCTGGCTTTATATCACGATGAATGACCTTTTTCGAATGGCAGTATTTCAATGCATGGCATAACTGTACAATATACTAGAAGGATATCAAAGAAAACTTAGATCTAACATGACACAAAAGATTTTAATCTATTTCTTAAATAAAAAGTGAAAATGCCTTTTTTTAATTCTATGCAATATTTTACACTCAAAGCCAGTTATACAACCTTTCCTGAAAAAAAATGTGATGATTAGTAGATTCTATGCCAAGACAAACTGATACCATTTTTAAGGCAAATGGCTTCCCAACAAAATATTAAGTTTTGCACTTAAGTACCAACTTCGAAGAATTTATGACTGTTCATTTACTTATTAATAAACATGCAGGTGGGGTCATAAGTCTATTTATTGACAAAACATGAAATTTCCCAGGAAAATTCATCATTTGAACAATTCAGTTAAATATAATATTATAACATTAAATTGTACAAATTATTTCACAGTAAACTAATGTGTGGCCCGTCCTGTTTTTTGTATTCCACTATCATGTTACGTTATTTTAACAATGGGATATGTTAAGTTGCAATATATTTTTCTTTCAAAACAAAACAACTTTAAATTCAAAATGAAGACAGTAAATAATTACTTTTTACGAGTAAAATTTATGTATATATTTGAAGTGTCCAGAATTAAGAGAACCAATGTATATTCATGAAGCTTACTCCAGATATACTTGCATGTGTGACCTTGAGTGAGTTCAGGTTTTACACCTGAACTCACTCAAGGTCACACATGCAATTTCTATTATTGATTCTTATGTTTTGCTGCTAAAGCTTTCTTTATGGATAGAAGAAATTCATTCAGATCTTTCTTCTACCCATGACAAGTACATTCAGTGTATTAATTTGGTTAAATCATTAATTTTGTATGGAAGCAGCAACAGTCAGTTTTGGAATCTGAAAATTCCTTTCAATCTGAGAACAAATGAATGTGACTCCTACACAAATTTTGAGCATTTTTCAAAATTAAAATTTTTTTTTAATTTCAGGTTTTGCCAAATTAAGTTGTTTCAGAACACCTTAATCAAGTAGTAGTGAAGGATATATTTCCTTTAAATTCAGATGCTATTCAATAATTAGCATGTAGCCTTAAGTAATAGAAATCCTTATGTTGATGGTCCTCAAGGCTGTCACAAACATTCTCTCACACTGGGCTTACTGCCTGGGAGTCTAAAATGCTGATGGAACTGATATTCTTTGAGTCAAATGTACTGAATTTGGTGAAGTCTGGTCATTCTGCAACAACCAAATCCTCTGCTTGCACCTTCATGATGGTGGAACTGTTAGTATAACCCCCATGAGCAAGTCCTGAAATATGGCAACTAGTATATTGAAGGGTGTCCATACAAGAGGGACACAAGGTAAGCAGGGATTGAGGTGTAGCATTCACACCACACCACACGGAGGAATGCCACCATCTGCATTATCAGGCAATATTAAGTGGAAAATGACTCAGCAACGAGTGCAATACCACCACTTTGGGAGGCTTGAAGTGGTGGAATCCTTGTTTAGTCTACAGAGCAAAGATCTTCCTCTTCCATCATACAGTATGACTGATGTCATTTGGGGTCATGATGGGGATCATGGCTAGATTCAACCTTCCTTACATTTCAAGGGCACAATTCTAAAACAGGGTTCGCAGGCTGCCACTAGAAGGTCCACCAGACTGAACCTATTGGTAACTCTCTAGGACACTTCCAGATCAGTTAAGGTATAATCTTGTTCCCTCTACTCTGCCAGACAGTGAGTGACTGGAGAGTCTGAGTAGTGCGTATGCAGGAGATGCATTAGGTTTCGCTGAGCCTAAGTTACTTTTCTGACAGAATCACAATTATCGGTTGATTCATCCACTTCTCATTTCAGTTGTCCTAATTATTTGCTGTAGGATTCCTTTTGCTTCAAAGGTAGTCATTTGACTTGACTTTTGGTTTTTTATGGCACAAAAAACCACTTCAAAGGTGGTACCTGTTCATATGTCTGCTCTGATATTCCCTGTCAGAGACTTAGTAATTTAGAATTTTTCCTCTTTTTGATCTTCTCTGGCTTAAATCTCTCTACACCATTCCATAAAATTCATCTGTTGCCTCTATGGTTCTCCTAACTCCATTAGTCACTAGGAACTTTCAACTTCCTCTCTTTGAAATTTGACTTTCTCCAGTTATGTTATGTTATTTGGTTTTTAGGAGCATTAGCAACTAAGGCCATATTGCTCCGGGATATGCGGTGGTCATTCCCTGATCTTTCCGCATCCTCCGTATTTGGTGGTGACGGGCTCGAACCCCGGTCTAATCAAGAAGCGTGTGCTACGCACTGCTGCTCCTTCCCACCTGGCTACGGAGGCGCCTACTTTCTCCAGTGCAACTTTCTTAAAAGTGGAGGTAATTTTCTTTGGTGATTTTATGTTCACAACTTCAAATGGTTGAGATGCTGAGGTTTGTGCAATTACTAATGACCTCGCACAGACTGTTTATTTATCACCAGAATATAAAACAATCCTTCCAAGTACATAGTCTTGAGGTGAGTGCTCCACTAGCCACCTCAGATCACAATTTAGTAATGGTCTCTTCTCCAATGAAGCCTTTCTCTTGTAGCCATTCGGAAGATATAAAACATTTGGATTACTGTTTTAAATTTTTTGATGTCAACGTTTGCTCAGATTGTGTCAGTGAAATTATTCTTGTGGCAGAGCCATGTCGAGGGTGAGGCAAACGAGGCTCTTGCCTTGGGTTAAAATCTGAAATGGGTGCCAAAGGGAAGACTAAATAATTGCCAACGTTTTCGGTTTTATGTTTTGATTATTCCACTCTGCTTATCATCTTGCTTTTGCAAGACGAAAATCTTTGTCGTGCCACTGTACAGATACCGAGCTCTGCACAGCAGCGCTATTTGAGGCACCACCACCATGGTTGTCATTTTTATAACCTCAATTACTTGTGTCCCAGTAGAGTTATTGTTGATGCCATCGAGCGTAAACGCTCTACCTCTACAAAAGATATGCAATTTAATTGTGAAAGGTAAGTGTTTGAGTATATTTGAAATTAATTGAAATACAATAAATTTAAATTTGTTTTCTAGTAAAAATGGCATCAAAAAAACTTAGTGGTAGTAGTGAATGCAAGAAAAAGCAAAAATGCAATGAAGATAATCAAAAGATGGACAATTTACAGAGTTGGTTGAAGAAATGGAAAACAGATACCACACAAGGAAGTGAAGACAATGAAAAACACTTAGAAATCCTGTCTCTTGAAAAAGGACCACCAGAGGAAGAAATTAACTCAAATAACCAAAGAGAAAATAAGGAAGAGTTGGAAGTCCCACCTTTTGAAAAAATTTCAGGATATGTACAACATACATGAATAAACCCACTCAAATCAATTTGATGTTAATGCTGACCCACCTGAATAGAATGAGAATGATATACAGTTGAAGATTCCATCTTTTGAAGAAGAAATTCCAGAATATTTACAACGGAACGTTGAAGAACTCAACATAATGAAGATTTATTATAATGACCCATCATCGTAGCTAGCAATATCAGACAAGATCAGAGTTGTTTTGGTAGAGCATGGACCCGATCGGGGAAAGGATGCAGATTTTAGAGAATCAGTAAGTAATGGCCATAAATTTTCTAATGTTCCAATGGTGACACTGTATCACGTAATTGGTTGATATATTCAAAATCTTCTATGTGATATTTTGTTTTCCATGCATTTTGTTTGGCACATCAGAATTGAACATCTGTAATTCCGAAAAAGGTTTTAAGGGTTGGAAGAACCTTAACAGAATTATCGATCATGAAAATGCAACAAATCATCGAAATGCTTTTTTAGAATGGAAATGTTTTGAAAAAAAATTGAAAGCTGGCAGACTCACTGATGATGTTTTGCAAAACATAACAACTGAAACAGAAAAATGGAGAAGCATTTTGAGAGTCGTTTTAGATGTTATAATGTTTTACTAGTAATAATTTTTTGGCTCATCGGTGTATTTCTAGTCGCAAAGCATATTATGTTAATTATTTGTCCAACGGAGTAAAAAATGAGTTTATTTCACTCTTGGGTAACCGTGTTCGCACTGAAATCATTTCTCGAATTAAACAGGCAAAATATTATATTATTTTTTTTTTGATTATAGGCCAGACATGTTCCGTCGTGAACAAATGTGTCAAATACAGTAGATGTCGTCTTCGGGAATTCAAGATGCTGTTATTTCGATCTTTCTGTTATCTAGAGAGTTTTATTTTTAATATATTTAATGCAGAAATAATGAGGCTAAATAAGAAATAGCGAGATTAAGAATGCAATTTTATTAACTGCACATAAAAAACATAAACATGTTAACAATCCAATGTTATATTCTGCCATTAATACCCTCCTGCTTATGCCTATTCTATTTTCTATTATTATATCAAGTTTGTTACTAAGCTTTAATGTTCTTAATTATTCTTCTTTTCTTCTCTGTATGAGGTTTATTGACTTTTTTGGAGCCATAATCAGGGAGCTATTTTACATTTATTTAAAATAAATTTAAAATTTTACATTTATTTATTTAAAATAAATGTAAAATAGTGCTATACCCCGTGATAGTAAAGAATTCATTTTCAAACTGGTGAATTTAAACAAAAAAGCAATCACGTGACATGCCGTTTTCTTTTCCGACACTGCAAGATATCTGCACTGTTTGTAAACATCCGATCTCAGTGTGCCATTATTTCGACAGTCTATTGTAATAAAGTATGTGTATATTGATGACAATTACAACATATCAATATAGGAAAGTTTCATTGATTTTATTGAAACAAAAGAAAAAACAGGAAGCAGTTTAGACACAGAAATTTTAAATAAATTAAAAGATGATGGAATCAATATTAACAATGCCCGTGGCAAGGGATATGACAATGGAGCAAACATTAGTGGCAAATACAACAGAGTGCAAGCAATTATTTCTGAGAGAAATAATTTTGCAATTTATGTTCCCTACTCGGCTCATAATCTTAATTTTTTTTTTATGAAAACTCCAAACAAGAGAGGTATTAGAACCTATAGTACTTAGTACTATAGGTTCTATTAAATCGTGCTAGGGTTGGAGGTTGAGAAGACGAAAGATATATTCTGTTGACATTAGACTTGAACTTCTGTAGACTATAATTTTCAGGAAATACGTATGAAGGAAGGCTGTTCCAGAAAGCGGCAGTTGAATGAATAAACGAGGAACATGAAAAGTTGGTTCTGTGACTTTTAAGTTGGACAGTAAATGAATGTTGGCTGGTGGCTGCACGTGTACGGAATGTTTTGAAAGAGAGAAAGAGAGAGAGAGAGAGAGAGAGCGGGAATTATAGAAGCCCATTCAGAAGAAAGTGCCTATGGAACTATCTGTAGAAAAGGCATGCAACAGAAACAGTATGTCTATGAGACAGAGAGTGGAGAGACTCTGTTAGAGAGGAGTCATTAATTAACCTAACTGCCCTCTTCTGAATGCAATATAGAAGCCTGAGAAAGGTTTTGGAGGCACCACCCCAGATGTGGGAACAATATTCCATGGTAGGGCAGCTTCGATTTGTACAGAGTGAACAGCTGTTTGGAAGGAAAGTAAAGGTGAGAGCGAAAGAGAAAACCAAGTTTTTTAGATGCAGAGGAAGCAATATTTGTAATATGCTTGTGCCAAGAGAGATTAGAAATCAAGATAATCCCCAAAACAGATATATCATTTTGTCCAGAAATCGGAGTGTCACCAAAGATAAGCATAGGAGCAGAAGAATCTTTTTTGTGAGATATAAGACAAGACTGAGTTTTAGAAGGATTGAAATCAACTAAGTTGTCTTTGCCCCACTGGATAATTACCTGGAGATTGCATTTAAGGAATTGGTAGCGGATATTCGAGAAGTTGAAGCTGATTGAGCAGGGCAAGGTATTTCAAAACGGAAAGTGGAATGCAATGTGCTATCGTCAGCAAAACTATGGATAGGATTTCCAGTCAATGGAAGAAAGTCATTAATATACAAGAGGAAAAGAGTGGGGGAAAGAAAAGCCAGAGAGTCATCTACCATTACCCTCAGTCAGCGATCAGAGAGAAAACTGGATAACCTGTTTTTTGTAATTGGTTACAAACCATAAGATGGAAGCTTGTTTAGAAGACCTTTATGCCAAAAACGATCGAAAGCCTTTGAGATATAAAGAGGAACTGCTTGTGTTTCACTGAACTTTTCCATTTAATTTGTCCATTAATGGGTAACATAAGCCAGAATATCACCACCAGTGGATCGACATTGACGGAATCCATACTGCACCTTTGGAATAAGAAAGAGAAAAAAGGCGGCAAAGAACAGGAGTAAGTTCAGGAGAACAGGTTTTGAGAACAAGTGAAGAAATAGCATCAGGACCTGGAGCTTTCTTAGCATCGAGATTCGTCAAAATCCTTCTGACATCCTTTTGACAGAAGACCACAGGAGGCATTGAATGGAGCGTGTTGTGAATGGTGGGAGGTGTTTTACTAAAATCATTAATACATGAGTTGGAAGAAATATGGGATGCTAGCAGGTCAGCTTTATCCTTGGCCAAAGTGACAACAGAACCATTTGGTTTTGACAGAGGTGGGAGCAGAGACAAGCAAAAGTTACGGCCAATAGCTTTGTCAAGAGACCAGAATTCTCAGCTACCATTAGGGCAAGAAGCAAGTTTTCTACTCTTAGCTTGTTCGAAATCTAGTTTGGCCTGATTAATGACTGCTTTACAATTGTTGCAAGCTTTGGTGTAGGCAGCAACAAGCCAATTACGATATGCAACCTTTTTCTCTTGAACAGCCTTAGCATATTTGTTGGAAAACCAAGGTTTAGATAAAGGACAAGATTTTAAAGTGAAGTGTGGAATAAAGGATTCCATTCCTACAAGAATAATTTCGCTGACATGATCTGAGCAAAAGTTGATATCAGAAGTTTTGAAACAGTAATCCAACCAGGGAAAAGAAGAAAAGAAATGTTGCAGTTCATCCCATTTTGCATTCTTGTAATGCCAAACAATACGAGGTTGGGAATAGCCATAAGATAAATGCTCCACTGGGGAAGAGACAATCACCAATTTGTGATCCGAGGTACCTAAAAGACCACTCACTTCGACCGTGTACTTAGAAGGGTTGGTGGTGAGAAAAAGATCAAGCGTGTTGGCTGCATGTTTAGGATTGTCTGGTATTCTTGTAGGTAAATGAACAATCTGTGCAAATGTCATTAGAAATTGCAAAAGCCTCAGCAACTCGACCAGCTGGGTTGGTGTGACTATAAAACGGAAGCCATCTGGAGTGGTGAACATTAAAATAACCAAGGAAAATTACCTCGCTGTTAGGAAAGTTGGACTGGAGAAAGTCAAGTTGCAAAGAGAGGAAGTCAAAGAGTGCCAAGTGATTAGTGGAGTTTGGAGAATGGGAGACACAAAGAGGTAGAGAGATCTTAAGCCAGAAAAGATCAAAAATGAACTAGGAAGTGTTTGGGAGGTTTACATCGTTTTTCAGATAAGCTTATTCTATTAGTTTGACAATTCATGGTGTATTCATTAGTAAGAAAGGTGGGGAAGACATGCTGTATGAAGTAATGAAATTTGTGGATATGGCGTACACATGGTAAGAATATACCCAGATCCAGGACATAACGTGGTCTCAACAATGCCCCTCGCATACACACTACTCAGACTCCCTCCAGTCACTATCTGGAAGAGTAGAGGTAGCAAGATTATACACTAGCTGATCCGGAAGCCTCCTAAAGAGTTACCAATAGGTTTAGTCCAGTGTACTAACTAGTGGCTGGCCTGCGAACGCCGTTTTACAGCTGTACCCTCGAAATGTAAGGCAGATTGGATCTCGCCATGATGTTCATCATAACCTCAAAAGTCATCAGTCATACTGCATGATGGAAGAGATGGGAAAGGGTTGACCGGAACTTAGCTCTGGAGACTAAACACGGGTTCCACCACTTCAAGCCTCCAATAAGCAAAGTGGTGGTATTGCACCGGTTGATGAGAGTCATCTACCATCCAGTAATTTGGCAAGCATGCATTACCATTTGGCATGCATCACCCCCGACAATGACGACTTTTTTTGGAACTGTACATGCCCTGTATAAATTTTTCTCTAGATCAACCAGCAAGTGGGATATATTAATGCTGGTTTTAAATATAACTGAAGGGTCACACCGATACGCACTGGACATATAGAGCAGCAGCAGCAATCAAAGCTCTACATTCTCAGATTGAAGAATTACACCAAGTTCTAAACGATATGGCGGAAGAAACTTCTTCAGAACTTCATCGATAAGAAATTAGTGACATTCTCGCTAAAATTTATTATAATTTTGTATGTACTTTATCTATTTGGGATACAATTTTAACTCAAGTAGATAAAGTCAATGAAGCCATCCAGTAGAAAAATATAACTATAACTAAAGCTTCCCAATTGTTGAAAGGGTTTTTTTTTTTTTTTTAGGAGCATTAGCAACTAAGCCCATATTGTTCCGGGGATATGCAGTGGTCCTGCCCACCTGGCTATGGAGGTCCCAAGGGGGAAAAAAAAAAAGGAGCAAAAATGTTACAACTTTACAAAGCCTGTGTTGAGGGAATTGATTTCTCCACTAAAAAGGCATATCAAATAGAAATAAATGAAGCTTTAGATACACTCATATGTCAGCTAATTTGGACGTACAAAAAATTGAAAAGGTTTCAATTTTCTCTCTGGTGCAAAAATTGAATCTACGACTATCATCAAATTACAAAAAGAAGCTGCCGATCTTGCATTAAAGTACAATTAAGATTTAAATGCTGTAGAAATATGTTTTAAAATGCATGCTACAGCTATTTTGCCAAACATATGTTAAGTTACTAGCTTGGATTTGTTGAAAATTATTCATGAATATGAACCGTTACAATTGTTTCCCAACCTGGAAGTGGCATTAATATATTTAACGATTCCAGTGACAGTGGTGTCATGCGAAAGACATTTCAGCAAGCTGAAATTGATTAAAAAATATTTACTGTCAACATTAAGCCAAGAAAAATTATCTGATGTGGCCATTTTAGCAATTGAATGGACGATATGTAATCAAATAATTTTCGACATAATTATTGATGACTTTTAGTCAATCAAAGCTCACAAAATGAAATTGTAATCTGTACATATAAAAGCTGTGTGTGTAATATATTATTGTTAATTTATTAAAGAAATACTGTTTATTTATAATTAAAATTACAAGACTACAGAACTATAAGTCTTATTATCCATGCATCCAAGATTTTGCTTAAAGTTATCAAAGTTCGTATGGAGAGTTATATTGAACAATTCTGGATGACTCACAGTGTGGTTTTCGCAGAGGCAGATTGACGAAAGATGCTATTGGAACACTGAGCTTGAATTTTTGCTTGAATATTTATTATTGTAACAAAAGTTTGATTTAAAACGTGAATTCAAGTAATTACTTGTTTTTTTCTTACTTTATTGCACCTAATTGTCATCAAAATTTATCGTGAAAAATGTTTTTTTTTGGAATGCTGGTGTCCTGGTTTCATAAATTAAAAATACCGAAATACCAGTATTAAGATTTTTACTGGTATTGTGAGCCCTAAGTACAATGTTAAAAATTTCTGTACCTAATCTATAACACTTCAAATAGCAACCCACCAAGTTGAGTGCAGTTTCAATAATATCTTTTGTTAATTTTGGATCTTGAAATCAACAAAGTTGTGTGAATGATGAAAGATGGTCAAAATTATTCACCATGAAGTCATCTAATATCTTGGAAAAAAGAGACTTACACCAAAGGCAAATCATTATGATAGAGTTATAACAATGGAGTAGGATAACATCTTCCTATTCCATGGTTAAGAAGTGGACAACAGAATTTATACAAGGGAGGGAGAGTCTGGAAGATGATCCACATAGTAGAAGACCTGCAATGTCTATTACTGAAGTTGCTGACTGTGTATGATCTGATGATGAGTGATCAACTAGTAACAGATCAGTACATTGCCAGTGTCTTGGCCATCTCATCTGAACATGCATACTACATAATAACAAAGGTTCTCTCAATAAAAAAAACCTGTCAACACAATGGGTCTTTCATTTGTTGACAGTAGATCAAAAATGCACAAGAGATGTCAAGTGCAGTGAACATTGGCATTGTTTTTGAGCAGATTCAGCAAATTTCCTCGCAAAGTTTGTGACCATGGATGAGATGTAGGTCCATCAGAGAGAGAGAGGAGCAGTCAAAAAGCACAGCTCTACTCCCACCCCCTCCACGAGAGTGTTTCTTAAAAATTTGGCCATGAATTGTGCAAAAAAGAAACAAGCCCAAGTGGCAAACTTAAATTAAATGTTATAGCAACTGTGGATGCAGACTTTACTTTGTTGTTTAAGTAAACTATTTTTATTTGATATTTTCATATTTAGAAGGGAAAAAAGACAATACAATTAAGAGGAAAAATTCAATTTTCTTTTTTCTTAAATGTAAGCAGACTTTTATGTATATATAACAACTCTTTACAAGCAAATTTACTTCACAATAATTTAGCAGTAATTGAACTGCACCCCCTTCAAATTTTTTTGGCCTGTAAACATTTTTGTAGGTAGGGGTAATTAGGGTCCTCGAGATGTGAAAAATTAATTTAGGGATTCATCCATGGTAAAAAATGTTGAAAATCACTGATCTATAGACAAACCTTAGTTGTTTTTGAAGGATTTATTATTATTCTTACGTAGAAAACATGAGACGACAAAACTCAATATTCTCTCAAGATGTACGCTACTTCATGAAGTGTGCAAAGTATTGAATAGATGGGAGGTTTTTTTTAAAATAATTTATAAGCTGAAATATATGCACATGCATATCTTAAACATTTTGCACAATGAAAGGCCTTTTAAACTGAAAAACGGAAGAATCTAAAAGACTGGTGTTTCTATATTATGTGTAAAACATTTTTTGATTTATTTTATTCAGATTCATTTATTTATTATCTGAAAATAAATCATGCAAAATACCCCACAGTTTAACATAGACCATATCATGGCCTGGTATGTTTTCAGCAGTAATAAATGAGCAGCACCTCATTTCATGGAAGCTATTGTACCGGGGATACTTAATTTCTTTAAACATGAGGTGTGGCTATTAAATAACGAGACTGCATGCAAAGCCACTACACCCCAAGTGCCACCTGTGAAACAAAGGCACAGCCATTGTCTACCAAGTCATGTTCCAACACATTCATTTTCTTTGCAGTGAGATAGGTTTTCATTACCTTGTGTTTTTGCAGTCTGCCAGGAAAATGACAGAAAAAAGAATCAAAAAAAGAATCAACCACAAATTTTTAACAAAACTAATGAAAACACCAACTAAAAGTTATTAGTCATTATGTCAAATTTATGGGAAGATACTATGAAAAGGGCTTGCCTATTTTTGAATGGCATAAAAGATTTTTTGCTATATTTAGCCAGCTGAGGACATTTTCATGGACATTTTGCTGTATTTAGCCAGCCTCAGCTGGCTAAATACAGCAAAATGTCCCTGAAAACTGATGAAAATGGGGACCAGGTCAGGACATCGATTAGAAATTATCACTGTTTAAGCATTAGAATGGTGCAAGCATTCTAATGCTTAAATGGTCACATCTTTAATGCTTAAATATCTTTAAAAAATTGCAACAGAACCAACAACAAGGATAAAGAAACAGACAAATTTTAAATGAGAAAAAAAAAAAAAAAAAAACACCAGTTAGGCATGAGAAAAGTGTGCACCAAGATGGCACCAAAAATTTTGAAAGAAGACCAAAGAATGAAAAGATTCCAAGTTCGTAAAGATATTTTGAAAACAATTGAAGATCCAGACTTTTGCATATTGTAATTACTTGCAATGAAAGTTGGCTATTCCAATACAACTCAGAAATTAAAAGCAGTCAACACAAGAGAAGACAAAACAATTCCCCAGATCAAAATAAGTAAACCATGCTCCTTATTTTCTTCAAGGTTAAAGGAATTCTTATGGTAGAATCACCATCATCATCAGCCATTTTCAATCCACTACAGGATGAAGGCCTCTCCAGCAACTTTCAAGTTTCTTCTGTTTTGTGCAATAGCCATCCATTTACTACCCACAAAATCATGAATTTCATCTATCCATTTCTGCCGTTGTCTTCCAGATTTTCTTCTCGCTCCTCTTGGGTATAATTTTGTTATTTTCTTAGTCCATCTGTCATCATGTCTTCGAGTTATGTGTCCTGCCCAAGACCATTTTAGTTCTTTAGTTTTGTTAAGAATGTCCTTTACTTGAGTTTGCTGCCTAATCCATGTGTTTTTCTTCTTATCTAACAGTGGTAGATGACTCTCATCAACTGGTGCAAATCCACCACTTTGCTTATTGGAGGCTTGAAGTGAGGGAACCCACGTTTAGTCTCCAGAGCAAAGTTCTGGTCAACCCTTCCCCATCTCTTCCATCATGTAGTATGATTGATGAATTTTGAGGTTATGATGAACAGCGCGGTGAGATCCTATCTTCCTTACATTTCGAGGGTACAGCTCTAAAACGGTGTTTGTAGGGCAGCTGCTAGTTAGTACACCGGACTGAACCTATTGGTAACTCTTTAGGGGGCTTCTGGATCAGCTAGTGTATAATCTTGCTACCTCTACTCTGCCAGATAGTGACTGGAGGAAGTCCGAGTAGTATGTATGCGGGGGGGGGGGGGGGCATTGTCGAGGCCACGTTATGTCAAGGACCTCAGTATATTCTTACCATGTGTATGCCATATCCAAAAATTTCATTACTTCATACAGCATGTTCCCACCGCCTTTTCTTACTATTGCATTCACCATGAATTGTCAAACTAATAGAGTAAGCTTATCTCCAAAACGATCTAAACCTCCCAAACACTTCCTAGTTAATTTCACAAATATACGTGGTCTCGATTCTAATCTCAACGATGTCCTACACCAAATCTCGCAACAATTTTAAAGCAGTTATTAATCAGTCCAAACTAGATTTTGAACAGGCTAAGAGTAGAAAACTTGCTTCTTGTCATAATTGTAGCCAAGTGGGAGGAGAGATGGGCAAAACTTTTGCCCATCTCTGCTCCCACCTCTGTCAAAACCAGATGGTTCTGTTGTCACTTCGGCCAAGGATAAAGCTGACCGGCTAGCATCCCACTTTTCTTCCAAGATTATTAATGATCTTGGTAAAACAGCTCCTGCGATTCCCAACATGCTCCATTCTATACCTCCTGTGGTCTTCCATCAAAAGGATGTCAGAAGAATTTTGATGAATCTTGAATCTTGATGTTAAGAAAGCTCCAGGTCCTGATGGTATTTCTCCACTTGTTCTCAAAACCTGTGCCCCTGAACTTACTCCTGTTCTTGCCGCCTTTTTTCACTTTCTTATTCCAAAGGTGTTTTTCCTTCTGCTTGGAAATTTGCTCATATCCAGCCAGTTCCTATAAAGGGTGACAAATCCCTCCCATCCAATTATCGTCCCATTGCAATAACTTCTACTCTTTCTAAAGTAATGGAGAAATCAATTAACTGCCAACTCTTAATCTACCCAGAAACCTTCCGTCTGATCAACGATCGCCAGTATGGATTCCGTCAGTGTCGATCCACTTCTGATATTTGGCTTATGTTACCCATTTATGGATAAATTCAATGGAAAAGTTTGGTGAAACACAAGCACTCCTGACATCTCAAAGGCTTTCGATCTTGTTTGGTATAAAGGTCTTCTAAACAAGCTTCCATCTTATGGTTTGCCAACTGGTTTTTTTGTAATTGGTTATCCGATTTTATCTCTGATCGTTCACTGAAGGTGATGGTAGATGGCTCTCTGTCTTCTAACTTCTCCACTAATGCTGGTGTCCCCCCAAGCTTTTAGTTCTTTCCTCCACTCTTTTCCTCTTGTATATTAAGGACCTTTTTTCATTGACTGGAAATCCTATCCATAGTTTTGTCGATTATAGCACATTGCATTCCACTTTCCATTTTGAGAAACCTTACCCTGCTCAATCAGTTTCAACTTCTCGAATATCCGCTACCAATTCCTTAATGCCGATCTCCAGGTAATTCTCCAGTGGGGCAAAGGCAACTTAGTTGATTTCGATCATTCTAAAAGTCAGTCTTGTCTTATATCTCGAAAATAGGATTCTTCTGTTCCTATGCTTATCTTTGGTGACACTCCGATTTCTAGGCAAGTTGATATATCTCTTTTGAGGATTACCCTGACTTCTAATCTCTCCTGGCATAAGCACATTGCAAATATTGCTTCCTCTGCATCTAAAAAACTTGGTTTTCTCTTTCACTCTCGGCGTTACTTTTCTTCCAAACAGTTGTTCACTCTGTACAAATATCAAATCTGCACTACCATGGAATATCGTTCCCACATCTTTGACGGTGCCACCAAAACTTCTCTCAGACTTCTAGATTCCATTCAGAAGAGGACAGTTAGGTTAATTAATGAATCATTTCTAACAGAGGCACTCCACTTCTGTCTCATAGATGTACTCTTTCTGCTGCATGCCTTTTCTACAGATACTTCCACAGGCACTGTTCTTCTGAATTGGCTTCTATAATTCCCGCTTTCTCTTTAAAAACAGTCCGAACGTGTGCCACCACAACATCCATTTACTGTCCAACTTCAAACCCACAGAACCAACTTTTCATCTTCCTCGTTTATTCATTCAACTGCCATTTTCTGGAACAACCTTCCTTCATATGTCTTTCCTGAAAATTATAGTCAACAAAAGTTCAAGTCTAATGTCAACAAATATCTTCTCTGGTCTTCTCAACCTCCAACCCAAGCAAGGTACCAAGTACTATAGGTTCTAATACCTGTCGTGTTTTTGGTTTTCATAAAAGAAGTCTGATTCTCAATATAATTTGTTCCATTCTTCGCTGTGTAGTTCTCAGCTTCTTTTCCATTCTTTTGGTGAGTGCCCAAGTTTCACTTCCATAAGTGATGGTGGGGAGTACATTGGTTCATTATTTTATGTTTCAGACAAACTGGGTTAATGCTCTTCAGTATGTGACTATATTTCCTGAATGAAATCCATCCATTATTTATTCTTCTCTTGACTTCCAGCCATATATCATTATTACAGCTAATAACTTGTCCCAGCTAAGTGTATGACCCCACCTTTTCAATTACTGCTCCTTCAATCATTATGTCCCTTTCTGTGGCATACTTGTTCATCATTACTTTTGTTTTAGCCATATTCATCTTTAGTCCAGAATCCTTACTATCTGTGCATAACTGATTAAGATTTTCCTCTAATTCTTTGGGATCGTGGCACTTGACCACAATGTCGTCTGCAAATCGTAAATGGTTTAAGTACTCTCCATTCACATTGACTCCTTTCTGCGACCAGTCTAATCTTCTGAAAGTTCCTCAAGGGCAGCAGTGAACAGCTTCGGAGATATTGTGTCTCCTTGTCGAACTCCTTTCTCGTTTTTAAATTTCCTACTGTCTTTGTCTAGTCTAATAAAGGAGGTAGCGTTCTCATATATTTTATTCAAAATCATAATATATGGGGGTATCTATGCTTTGTCTTTCCAGTGCCCGAAACATTGCCTTATGCTGTATGGAGTCAAATGCCAGGCATAATGGTGTTTTATATTCATTTGCTTTCTCCATTAGCTGTGATATTACGTGAAGGTGATCCATAGTTGAGAATCCTGAACTAAAGCCAGCTTGCTCTTTCTGTTGATTCTCATCACTAATCTGTCAGTAATGACCCTTGTGAACAACCTGTAGATGTGGGATAACAAGCTAACTATAATTTCCAATTTCTGATTTATCTATTTTCTTATGCAGTAAAACTATGATTGCATTATTCCACTGCTTAGGCGTCACACCTTTCTAATGCATTTTGTGAAGAGCCTTGCCAGTTTTTATGTTATGTCTCTTTCTCCCAATTTTAACAACTCTACAGTAACTTCATCTTCACCCGGGGCTTTCTGATTCTTCATTTTTTTCGACGCATGTTCGACCTCATCAGGAAGAATATCATGTATGTCGTATGTGTTGCTAATTTCCAATCCATCTTTCCCACTGCTGGCATCATTCCCTTGCTTCTTGTATAATTCTCTATAGTAGGCTTCTGCTATTTGAATTATGCCTTTTCTGCTATTTATAAAGTACACCATCGCTATTCTTCAGTTTCAATATGATTTGTCTTTCTGTACTACTGCTCATGGCTGCTGATTTAAGTCCTTTGTTTTCCCTTAATGCTTGTTCTACTTTTCTTGTTAAATCTTCTTATATCCTCTCTGAGTCTCTCTTTCTAATGGCTTTGCATAACTCAGTATACTCAATTTTCTCCTTGTCAGTGTTTATCTTGCTCTTCATTTGTTGGCTTCGGTTCATCATAACAAGTGTTTCTTGACTAATTTTTTCTTCTTTGGATTTCTTTTTCCCTATAGGTTTCTTGGGCTTTATCACTTTCAGAAAGTTGTAATATTCCTTGTCGATATCTTGGTCCTGACCAGTTTGTAGAAGCTCAAACTTGTTCTTAAGTTCCAGTACATACTGTTTTTTTTCCTCTTCTGTTATCTCAAAGACCTTTGTGTTATTTACTCGAGTCAGTTTTTTACCTTTCCTTTCCTACATCTATATCAAGTGTGCATCGTACCATTCTGTGATCACTTCCAACATTTACCTTATTCAGGACAGTAACATCATTCACGATATATCTTCTGTTAGTGAGGATGAATTCGATTTCATTAGTTATTAATCCATTTGAACTCTTCCATGTCCACTTTCTGTTCACCCTTTTCTTGAAAAAAGTGTTCATTACTGACATTCCTTGAGATTCTGCAAATTCCACAAGTCTTTCACCTCTTTCATTTCTTTCACCAATTCCAAAATTTCCTATAGTTCCCCTTTCTGCTCTGTTTTATCTTTTTCCAACCTTAGCATTGAAGTCCCCCGTAATAATAGTTGAGTGGGTTTTCTGTTCATCTAGAAGACTCAACTTCGGTGTACATTTCTTCAACATCATCATGGCTCGATGTTGGTGCATAAATCATTATAAACTTTAGCTTATACCTCTTAGAAATCTTGAGTATTAGTCTTGACACCCTTGGTGATGTACTTTTGAATTCCAAAATGTTTTTTAAATCTTTATGGACCAGAAACCCAACTCCACTTTCACTCCTTTCACTGTTTCCATTGGTGTACAGCAGATTTCCACTTGATAAACTTATAAGTGCATTTCTTCTTCTTCTTCTTGTTGTTTCAGCCAAACCGATGATATTCCAATTCACATTTTCTAGTTCCTTTTCCAGCTCTAATATCCTGTCTTCACCGATGAGCGATCTTGCATTGTAACAGGCCAAGTTCAGTTTCCGTGCATGGTAGCCTGGTCATACTCAGAGATTCTTAGCACTCTCTGCTTCCACTCTGATCCTCTCGCTGTCGTAAGAGGGGGAGTGAAAGTCGCTGGGTACTGAGGGCCATTTGTTTCGTCGTGCTGTCATATGCTGGAGGGTTTGGTCTTTTCCTCTTCACGCTGACCAGGCATCTTGAAGAGAACCACTCTACACATTCGTTGCCACCTAAGTGATGTAACAGGGCTTACCATTGAGAAGGTGTGCATGAGTGGATTTTAGGGAGTCAGGCCAACCGGACTTCTCCTAAATCTTCTGTAATAGAAAGATATTGGATCCATCAGCATTTTAGACTGAGTGTCTGATAACACACAGAATACCTGTTTCCCTCTAAGTCTTTATGGTAGAATACTTCCCACCAAATTAGATGGTCAATCAAACATACTAAACTAAAGTTCTAACAAAGCTGCATAAAAAATTCAAAGAAAGATTTTATGTGCACAAAAACATTTAATTTATCATCCACGAATACTATGAGAAGTCTGGCCTTACACTCATGAGCAAGCCATTACAACCACCTACCTAATAGTGTGTTAGCCACCTTTCACTATTATAACTGCTTGCACTGGGAGTGCATTGACGTCATGACAACTGAAATAGCTGTCCTCAGGTGTCCAGGACCAGCTGAACAGAAGAACATTCCGAAGTTCGGCAATGGAGCGAAGTACTGGTGTGGATTAGTGAATGCCGAGTTTCACTGCATCCCACAAATGTTCAATAGATTGATGTCCGAGGAATTTTGCAGCCATGGGAACACACAAAATTCTTGGACATGATCCTTGAACCATTCTTGCACAATGCAGGCCTTGAAACACAAGGCTTTGTCTTGTTGAAAGAGTCCATTGTCATTTGGATACACAATCACCATGTATGGAAAAACTTGGTCTGAAACAATGCTGAAGTGAGGGTATTTTCCAAGGGGATGAGGGAACCCAGTATGTCCATGAAAATATTTCTCACACCATGACACCACTACAGCCAGCCTGTTTTTGCCCAACCGTGCAATCTGGTTGCAGCTGTTCGCCTACTTGCCATTGAATATGCACCCTTCCAGTGGTGTGATGGAGCTGCAACCTTGATTCTCCAGACCAGGCAACTCTTTTCCAGTTGTCCAAGAGCGGTACTCCTGTGCCAACTGCAGGTGGTGTTGATGTTCGATCAACTTGGGCAACCAAACAGGTTACCTACTGCATAGACCTATCTACAAGAGCATCACGACCAGGCCATCTGGTATGTTATGCTAAGAAATCTCCATGCATTCTGGTTTCAGTCTGCCATGAACAGAGGGGTCATGAACCATCTGTTGTCCTAGATAGTACGTGCCAACTACCATTCACCTTAAATGTCAACCAGTGGTGGTCTCCCCATGCACATTGGGTGGTTGTGTGTGTCCGTCTTCGGGCCATTCCCCACACCTTCACTACGGTGGCCCTAGAACAGTCAACAATTCCTGTAGTCACCAAGATGCTGGGCTTGCCTTCTGGGGCCACACATCATTCCCTAGTCAAACTCTATCAGATCCTTTCCTTTCCCCATTGCACAACTTTGTACTGATGAACTGACAGGCATTACTCATGCTGTCACTATATATGCTGTGCCAGTCAGCGACATCACTACTAGGTGCCATGGGTGCATCCACTCATGGAGACAGGAGTGGCCATAATGTTTTGGTTCATGAGTGTGTTTGCTTCTGCCTTTGTCATGACACCTAAAGTTGATCTATTTTTCAGAAAACCACATTGATTAGGATAGAGAAGATTAGATGTCTCATTAGATGATTATTTAATATTCTTTGTAAGATTTTTCCAAGACAATGTGAGAGCAATAATGATTTGGGTTTGTGTGATCTTTCCCATGTTTTGTACAGGCTGGTACACTTGAGTTGCCAACTGTCAGGATAGGTATCTTCAGTGTAAATTCTGTTATAAGGAAGAAAAATAATACATAAGGAATTCCATCAGGGCCTACTCTGTTCTGTCCAACCTTACTGGCAAAAGACATCAAGGATTCTTTCTGGAATTTCTGCCTGATACAACAAGTTTTAGCTTTTGCCTTCTTGTATATTATGAGATCAGCAGTGGTGGGGAACCGTCTGAACTGATTCTGAGCCTTATCTTGCTCTTTTTTGCTATACTGCACTCTTCATTCCACCAGTGCTTCTCCTGTTTACAATATTTACTGAAAGACTGTGGAAACGCAATGTCCGCTGCAGAGAATATTCGATTCATGACACACATGACTGCACTATCAGAGGACATTATGACTTCTTCATCTAAAGTTGCAAGGTACTGATATTTTGCCCAGTTAACTTTGGGAAATTTCCATCTGTTCCCATTTGTATCCTGTGGTGTATCGTTCATCAATATTCTCCAAATAACTGGATCACTGTTGTATGGATCATTGAAACAGACTAATTACAAAACAGAAACAAAGTTGGTGAGCAGATGATGAGGTCTATTGCTGAACTTGTACCTAATGGTAACCCTATGAGTATGGGCACCTATGTTTAAGATTTTTAGGTTTTGCCCATCGAAAAGCCTTTCAATCATCTGTCCCCTTTCTTTTGTCTGGGTGAAGAGATCCCCATAAAGGGTCACACCCAATGAAATAAATAAATTTTTTGTTTATACTCCGGCACGATAACCAAGTCAGTAGAGTTTACAATAAATTGCCAATACAAATATTTATCGTATTTAGTAGTCACGGGCTTGAACCCCGGTCCACTCAAGGAACGCAATGTATATGTGTCATATACACCTTTTGGCATCTCTCATATTGTGTGATTATCTTCACAACTGGGTCGTCATGTCTGCAATACCAGGGTACCTGCCCACCCACTAATGATAGGCCAATAGCCTTGAAACATGTCTAGAGGCTAGTTTGGTTTGTGAATTGTTTCGTTCATTGGTGTTCTACTCGTTCTGAAGTTTGAGGAAAGTGTCTGATCGTATCAAGAGGTTAGCGGCGGTCCTTCCAGCTGAGGTTACCCCATTGTGGGGAACCTCCTTTAGGAGGGTAGTAGGTGATTGATTTTCTTTTGTTTTACATTTCTTTGAAATTTATTCCTGCCAAGTTAGCTATTTTCTTTTTTCGTTTTGCTGGTGTCAGGCAGGACACGGGATTTTTTAACTATTCATTTTCCTTAAGGAACCAAGATTAATTATGGCACAGTTCTTTTTTAGAGAAAGAACAGTGGAGTTTCAGACTACAGAGGTTTGTCCAATTAGAGAGGTAATGCGGGGAGTGAATCAGGTTGTTTCGGTTCACGAGATAAAAGGATTAACCCCATTACCGAGGCAAAAATATCAGTTGGTCTTGAAAACAATAGAGGCAAGAGAAAAGGTTTTGAAAGGGTTTTCTATTAGAGACGTAATGATCAAACCTGTGCAAATTGGTAACATATGCAAAGTGGTTACTACTGACAGGTTTCCGGTAGAAATGTCTAATAATCCTGTCGAGAGTTTTTTTAACAAGTTTGGTAAGGTTGTAAAGATTCACAGGAAAGAATATGAGGAATGGCCAGGCGTAGAAACAGGTACGGTGCAAATTAATATTGACATGAAAACGCCCGTGCCAAACATCATCGATTTGATGGGTCATAGGTTATTAATAAATTACCCAGGAGTTCAGAAAGTTTGCTTGACGAGTGGAGGTAAAGAACATTTGGGAGCAGAATGCCAAAAATCACGTTGTTTTAATTGTAATGGCACTGGTCATATTACGGCCAACTGCCTTAATAACTGTAAAAAATGCGGAGCTTCCACGCATAAATTCATTCAATGCCCGGAACGCATGTTTGCCGAAAGAGTTGCTGGTGGGGGAGGACAGCAGAAAGCGAGCGAGCCGCCAAAAGATATGCCTAACGCTGAGAGCGGGGAAACTATAGTAGCGCAGAGGGGTGAGACGCAGATTAAAGAAATCACACCAACGTTTACAATAGCGTATGGTATGTCGGTAACACAATTGGAACACGCAGAACTAACCGAGGATATGGAAGCGGAAAATACAGTACAAAATGTACATAAGCGGGGGAGAAAGAATAAATAAGTGCTAAAACTAAAAGAGCAAAAGGGGGAACAGAGCAAATTCAAGAAGAGACCAAAACAAAACAAATAGAGGGGGAAGAGGTATCAATTTTGTCAGGCGGTAAGAAAGATTGCAAAACACTTTCGGGGTCTGATTCGGATTCAGATGGCACACAAACGAGGGAATACGAAGGAATAGAATGGTTAAATGTAGTAGGAAACACAAAAGAATACAGGGAATATAGGCGAAGCTTGGCGGAAATTGTTAAAACTCGAGGAGAACCGAATTTTCTTTAGAATGAAAACGAGGAGGGTCAAGTAGTTAATATTCAGTTCAATTGGGGCGATTTCGTTATTTCCAATATTAAAAACAAGAATGTTGGAGATCTCACCGTGTTGCTCACCAGTAACAAGTTAAAGTTAAATGCCGAACATAGGAATATCTTAGCAGAAGTTCTAGTAAAGTTCTGCTCATAATGTCCGGAATAACATTTATGTCGTTAAATGTACAGGGTCTGAGAGCGATTAACAAACAAAGGATGATATGGCAAATTATGATGAACATGGGAGTAAAGATTTGGTTTCTACAAGAAACCCACTTCGCAAGTTTAGCAGACATCCAGCAGTTTCAAAACAGATACCGGTTGTTAGGATTTTGGAGTTTTGGGACAAATCGATCCACAGGGGTAGGAACAGTAGTGGTTCCTCCAATTTTAGGGACTGTACGACTGGCGGGTAGGGATACAGAAGGTTGGGTTGTGGCAGTGGATCAGAGTTATGGGGGGTGCACAATTAGACTAATCTGTGTCTATAGTCCAAATTCCACTTTAGGAAGGAAAACTCTGTTTCAGGGGCTGGGCAACTATATGAGGGGGGTGCAGTGGGTTATAATGGCAGGGGACTGGAACTGCGTTCCTGACCCCATTATGGACAAAATTCTGGCGGGTACCCCGTATCATGGTACGGGGGAGGGGGGGTCGTGAATTAATCGAGGTTTGTCTGAGGCCGCCGTAGCCTAGTGGTCAGGCATGCGGGTACATAAGGACACATGCCTTGAGTGACCGGGGTTCAAGCCCGTGACTGCTGAATATGGTGCTGTTTCTTGTATTCTGTGTATCTTGTAAACTCCTCTGACCGTTTGATCGTCCCAGAGTATAAACAGAAAATTTATTTATTTATTTATTTACTAAATTGGACTTGGTAGACGTCTGGAGGGAAAAAAATCCGGGGAAACGAGCGGCCACGAGAATAGCCAATAATATAGGAACTAGGATAGATTGCATTTATGCAACGAGTCAGTTGAAGGATAAGATAACAATGATACGGCATGTGAAATTTGCGGGAGGTCGACAACTTTCAGATCACATGGCAGTAATGTGGAAGGGAGATTTATTTACGAACGTTAGTCTGGGTAAAGGCTATTGGAAGCTCAACCCAGCAGTTCTGGAGAGAGAGGACTGGGACTTTACAACAGTTATTAAAGAGATAGTAGAGCAAGGTGGAAATGAGTGGGAAATGTTGGCGAAAATTAAAGAAAGTGCTAAATCATTTTATTACTCCAAAATTAAGGAAAGAAATGAACAACGCAGAAACAGACTGAAAGATCTCTTACAAGAAAAGAGAATTTACCAACGGTGCGGGGATGGAAGGGCAACAGCGGAAGTACAAGCGATTACTGACGGTATAATATTGGAAGAAGAGAAAGAAAAGGCACGAAAAATACAGCTGAAATTTAGGGAGGCTGATAGTTCTTTAGCTGCGTTTTACCAAAGAAGACTAAGGCTAAATAATTTAGCCAAAACGGTTCAGGAAATTAAAGACGATGACAACACACATTCAACAATGCTAACTATTATGAATAGTTTTGTAAATTACTATGAAAAAGAGCTTGCTTTGCAGAAAAAAGAGAGAGACAACTCCATTTGGATGATTGGACAATTCATACCCGAGCAAAAAGCATTACAGGACAAGGAAATAATTATGGGGGATCTAACTGTGGCTCTAAAATCATGTAAATTACGACGCGTGCCGGGACCGGATGGTTTGGGGGTGGAATTTTATAAGAAATTTTGGAACTTGTTAGCGCCTATTCTTCTGGCCGTCTTTAACAAATTTTTTCAGGAAGGGGTTGTACCCGAAGGCTTTTTAAATGCCTATACTACTTTCATTCCGAAGCATGGACGGGATTTAACGAAAATTGCTAAGAGGGGAACAGGTATCCTGTGTGTGTTATCAGACACTCAGCCTAAAACACTGATGGATCCAATATCTCTCTATTACAGAAGATTTAGGAGAAGTCCGGTTGGCCTGCCTCCCTAAAATCCACTCATGCACACCTTCTCGATGGTAAGCCCTGTTATGTCACTTAGGTGGCAACGAACGTGTAGAGTGGTTCTCTTCAAGACACCTGGTCAGCGTGAAGAGGAAAAGACCAAACCCTCCAGCAATGAGAGCACAACAATACAAATGGCCCTCAGTCCCCAGCAGCTTTCACTCTCCCTCTTACGGCAGCGAGAGGATCAGAGTGGAAGCAGAGGGTGCTAAGAATCTCTGGGTACGACCAGGCTGCCATGCACGGAAATTGAACTTGGCCTGTCATAACGTACGATCACTCATCGGTGAAGACAGGATATTAGAGCTGGAAAAGGAATTAGAAAATGTGAATTGGAATATCATCGGTTTGGCTGAAACAAGAAGAAGAAATGAATCACTTATAAGTTTATCAAGTGGAAATCTGCTGTACACCAATGGAAACAGTGAAAGGAGTGAAGGTGGAGTTGGGTTTCTGGTCCATAAAGATTTTAAAAACAACATTTTGGAATTCAAAAGTACATCACCAAGGGTGTCAAGACTAATACTCAAGATTTCTAAGAGGTACAAGCTAAAGATTATAATGATTTATGCACCAACATCGAGCCATGATGATGAAGAGGTTGAAGAAATGTACACTGAAATTGAGAGTCTTCTAGATGAGCAGAAAACCCACTACACTATTATTATGGGGGACTTTAATGCTAAGGTTGGAAAAAGGCAAAACAGCGCAGAAAGAGGAACTATAGGAAATTTTGGAATTGGTGAAAGAAATAAAAGAGGTGAAAGACTTGTGGAATTTGCAGAATCTCAAGGAATGTCAGTAATGAACACTTTTTTCAAGAAAAGGGTGAACAGAAAGTGGACATGGAAGAGTCCAAATGGATTAACAACTAATGAAATCGACTTCATCCTCACTAACAGAAGATATATTGTGAATGATGTTACCGTCCTGAATAAGGTAAATGTTGGAAGTGATCACAGAATGGTAAGATGTACACTTGATATAGATGTAGGAAAGGAAAGGAAAAAACTGACTCGAGTACATAATACAAAGGTCTTTGAAATAACAGAGGAGGGGAAAAAGCAGTATGTACTGGAACTTAAGAACAAGTTTGAGCTTCTGCAGACTGCTCAGGACCAAGATATCGACGAGGAATATTACAACTTTCTGAAAGTGATAAAGCCCAAGAAACCTATAGGGAAACAGAAATCCAAAGAAGAAAAAATTAGTCAAGAAACACTTGTCATGATGAACCAAAGACGACAAATGAAGAGCAAGAAAAACACTGACAGGGAGAAAATTGAGTATACTGAGTTATGCAAAGCCATTAGAAAGAGACTCAGAGAGGACATAAGAAGATTTAACACAAGAAAAGTAGAACAAGCATTAAGGGAAAACAAAGGATTTAAATCAGCAGCCATGAGCAGTAATACAGAAAGACAAATGATACTGAAACTGAAGAATAGTGATGGTGTACTTATAAACAGCAGAGAAGGCATAATTCAAATAGCAGAAGACTGCTATAGAGAATTATACAAGGAGCGAGGGAATGATACCAGCAGTGGGGAAGATGGATTGCAAAGTAGCAACACATACGACATACCCGATATTCTTCCTGATGAGGTAGAACATGCATTGAAGAAAATGAAGAATCGGAAAACCCCGGGGGAAGATGAAGTTACTGTAGAGTTGTTAAAATTGGGAGGAAGAGACATAACACAAAAACTGGCAAGGCTCTTCACAAAGTGCATTAGAAAAGGTGTGATGCCTAAGCAGTGGAATAATGCAATCATAGTTTTGCTGCATAAGAAAGGAGATAAATCAGAAATTGGAAATTATAGACCAATTAGCTTGTTATCCCATATCTACAAGTTGTTCACAAGGGTCATTACTAACAGATTAGAAAGAATACTTGATGAGAATCAACCGAAAGAGCAAGCTGGCTTTAGGACAGGATTCTCAACTATGGATCACCTTCACGTAATATCACAGCTAATGGAGAAAGCAAATGAATATAAAACACCATTATGCCTGGCATTTGTGGATTATGAAAAGGCATTTGACTCCATACAGCATAAGGCAATGTTTCGGGCACTGGAAAGACAAGGCATAGATACTCCATATATTATGATTTTGAAGAAAATATATGAGAGTGCTACATCCTTTATTAGACTAGACAAAGACAGTAGGAAATTTAAAATCGAGAAAGGAGTTCGACAAGGAGACAATATCTCCGAAGCTGTTTACTGCTGCCCTTGAGGAAGCTTTCACAAGATTAGACTGGTCGCAGAAAGGAGTCAATGTGAACGGAGAGTACCTAAACCATTTACGATTTGCAGATGACATTGTGGTCATAAGCCACGATCCCAAAGAATTAGAGGAAAATCTTAATCAGTTATGCACAGTTAGTAAGGATTTTGGACTAAAGATGAATATGGCTAAAACAAAAGTAATGATGAACAAGTATGCCACGGAAAGGGAAATAATGATTGAAGGAGCAGTAATTGAAAAGGTGGAGTCATATACTTATCTGGGACAAGTTATTAGCTGTAATAATGATAAATGGCTGGAAGTCAAGAGAAGAATAAATTTTGGATGGATAGCATTCAGGAAATATAGTCACATACTGAAGAGCAATATTCCAGTCTGTCTGAAACGTAAAATAATGAATCAATGTATACTCCCCACCATGACTTATGGAAGTGAAACTTGGGCACTCACCAAAAGAATGGAAGAGAAGCTAAGAACTACACAGCGAAGAATGGAACGAATTATATTGGGAATCAGACTGTTAGATAAGAAGAGAAACACATGGATTAGGCAGCAAACTCAAGTAAAGGACATTCTTATCAAAACTAAAGAACTAAAATGGTCTTGGGCAGGACACATAGCTCGAAGACATGATGACAGATGGACTAAGAAAATAACAGAATGGTACCCAAGAGGAGCTAGAAGAAAACCTGGAAGACAAAGGCGGAGATGGAATTCATGAGTTTTTGAGTAGTAAATGGATGGCCAGTGCTCAAAACAGAAGGAACTGGAAAGTTGCTGGAGAGGCCTTCATAATGCAGTGGATTGAAAATGGCTGATGATGATGATGATGATGATGATGCTAACTGGAGACCTATAACGTTGGCTAATTGTGACTACAAAATATTTGCAAAGATTTTGACAACTAAGCTAAAACGCGACGCAACCCAGGTAGTTAGAAGCACACAGTGCTACGGTATACCGGGGAGGCGAATAGAATATAACCTTTGGCTATTAAAAGATATATTAGAATATCGGAAAAGAAAGAGTTACAATTTAGTGTTAGTGGCAATCGACCTAGAAAAGGCTTTCGATAGAATCGACCACGACTACCTTTTCTCTATAATTAAAGATACGAACATAGGATCTAAGTTGTTTACAGTCCTGAGAAATCTATATACACGTAGTAGCACACGACTTTTGATAAATGGAGAAATTTCGAAGAACATTAAAATTGATAGGGGAGTAAAACAAGGATGTCCGCTTAGTCCTTTGTTATTTACGTTAACACTAGAACTACTACTGGGAAGAATAGACAGAACTGAGGCCATTCAGGGGATACCGTTGCCAAAGCCGGCAGAGCATTGTAAATGTATAGTGTCTGCGGATGATGTTACCGCCACTCTCACTACGAGTTATGCTGTGGAAGAATTTATGTCACTGGTTACTTCTTTTGGTAAGAAGTCGGGGTTAAACATAAACGAAGACAAGACTAGGATCAAACTGCTAGGGGAATGGGTACATCGGCCTTTACCACAACGAGAAGTGGAGTCGGATAAATCGATCCAAATATTGGGAGTTCCGTTTAGAGAGAGTCCCATGCTACCCGTAGGAGGGCTCACCACTAAAATACAGGAAAGTTTAAAAGAGTGGGAAGTGGGACAGTTTTCTTTTGAGAACAAATCCATTATTGTCAGAACCGTAATTCTTCCTATGATCTTATACACGGTGTTTATAACAGGAATCACAGCTAGGACAATGAGACGATTTTACGTTCCAACATTTCAGTTTCTATGGGGAGGAAAACGGCAAGAGATAGCGCAGAAATCTTTATTTTTACCGTGGGAAGATGGGGGAATAAGTATTCCAAAAATTAATTTAAGGTGTAGCTGTAAGAGACTCCTGGATGTGGCTAATATGGTACAATCTAACCATTTGGTAGCGGTACTGATAAAATATTTTATGGGATTTAATACAGCCTTAATTAAAGGCGGCAATTATCTAGGGCCAAAAGCAGAGAAAATTCCTATATATTACAAAAAAATTCGGGATATGTGCACGCAGTTAAGGGAGAAAGATATAGATCCTTTTAAGGGTGGTTTAAAATGACTCTACTGGGCACTGTTTAACTCAGAAAATCCAAATTTAGGAAACCATAATGCGCAATTGTTTTTTAAAAATCTAAAAATTGGCGGAAACTACCCATCGCGTATTGATTTTTCGTGGAGGGTTGGTTACGGAAACATACCAGTGAACGATATTACGTATAGATTTAGTCAGACAGGCAACAGATTATGCGAATTTTGTACTGAAATTGAAACAGTGTACCATTTATTTTATTACTGTCGATTCGCGCAGGAAGTCTGGAAAAGAATTTGTAGATTTTTGAGGATAAGACAGTTACACTAGAGGAGGTAATTTACTTGCAATTCGATCATCCCTTGGGCAAGAAAAAAATGTTCCTGATATTTTTAATTACAGAGGCAAAATATCATGTGTGGAAGCTTTGAAAACGGAAAAGGTTTGGGACCTTTAGGGAATATCTTTGGGACTTGAAACAAACAATGTCTGCTTCCATGCAAAGGTTTTTACAGTTGGAAAAATGGTGTTTAGGGTCTGATAAGTTTTTGAAAAGGTGGGGAGAGCCACCTCTTCTGTGCAGTTTGGTTGGAGATGAGGTTCATCTTAAGTAATGGTTTTAGTTATTTAGAGAGGAAAAAAAAAAAAAAAAAAAAAAACACACCTGTGTTTTTTTTCGTTTATTGCAAAATTCAGTTTTCTTGATAAAAATGTAGATCTCTTAGGCTCTCATCAAAACAGTTCCATGATATAGGTTTAAATTTTAAACTCATTTGTTTGGTTTAATAGACCTGGTCCAATGGATTATTTTTCACATTAAATTCACAAATAGCTTTGAAATGATCGTCTGAATTAAGATTTTTCATGATTTAGGTTTGGATTTTATAATTCACTCGTTTGATTTAATAGATCTGGTCCAATGGGGTTTTTTTCACATTAAATTCACAATAGCCTTGAAACATGTCTGGGTGGTGGTACTCACTGAGAATAAGTAACAATAGTCTTCTCTATTAATGAAGCATTACTTATTCGAGGTAGTGCAATATCATGGAAAATCGTCATGAAGGCAGAGCACAATATGAGAAAGAGCAAATGATGCCTACAACAACTACTTTGTAGTTTCTTAAGAGTTGTCTATGGTGTATCTACACACCGATATTATATACATATATACACACAGATAGGAGTCCACAAATTTGTTTTGATTTTTGAAGCAAGTCCGTAAATCTCAGTAATTTGGGAACTGCTGAAGTACAAGATTGACAGGAAAGCAGTTATACTGCAGTCAAAGCATGGATCTATAAAGGGGTTATCTAGCTTGAAATATTTGACTGGCTACTTTGATGCATGCATGCAGTAACCAACGAAGTGAATGCAAAAAATAACTTTAATAACACATACTTGCCTTTCAAAAAAGCTTTTGATACTGTTGCACATAAACAAAAATAGAGAAAGCAAAGCTGAGAGTAGGAGTGTGTTATAGGCCTAATGACTCTGATGAGTACAACGAACAACTGTACAGAGAAATAAAGTAGGCCAGTAAATCAGATTTTCTTATAATAGGGGATTTTAACTTCCCAGATATAGACTGGAATTTGTGGGTTGATCACTCACACACTAGCAAGACTTTTGTGGATTTATTGGATGATTGTTTTCTACAGCAGCATGTTTGAAAGGCAAGATCAAGATCAAGAGTATTACCAGAGGGGGTAATACTCTTGATCTGATTATCAGCAGTGATTATTCATGCATTAAGAATCTGCAGATAAAGGAACCACTAGGTAGCAATGTGGAATTTACTCAAAGATGTAACCACTATCAGGGGTAAAGGGAAAGGTTTTTGCTTTCATAAAGGTGACTAAAGTGGTCTCAGACAGTTTTAAATTCTATACAGTGGGACCAACTGATGTCAACAACAGCAAATTCTAAACATTCAAGGAATTAATCTTGGAAGTGACTAGGCTTCTCATACCAACTAAGAAATACTGTTCAAGGTTTAGGCCTAAATGGATGTCATATGAACTAATGAGACTCGTGGCAGAAAAGAAAAATGCATGGGATGAATATTAAATTATCAGGAAACAGATGCTGATGGTAGACTTAAGATAGTCTGTAACCCCCTTGTATAAGGCAATGGTCTGGCCACACCTTGCGTACTGCTAGGAAAGATGTTGAGCTACTAGAATGAGTACAGAGAAGGGCAATGATATTAGTGAGTGAAACAACAGATTGCTTTTACCAAGATAGGCTTAAGTTCTGCAAATTGCAGCATCTGAAGACTAAGCACCTGGGAGGTGATCTGATTGAGGTGTATAAGGCCTTGAATGGTTTGAGCAAGCTCAATGCTGATGGGATTCTTCTTGTGCCCAGATTCCGCACCTGAGGGGGCATAAATTCAAATTGAGGAAAGATGGTTGTAGAATAGATGTGCGGAATTTGCCTTTGTGGTTGATTGCTGGAACAAATTTCGATCTGTCGTTGTGGAAGTCTACAGCTTAAATAAATCCAAGGCTGAACTAAACTTTTGGTGTGAATGAATGGATGAAACAGGAAGGGTTTTTTTTTTTTTTTTTTTTTTTGGCTAAAGCTGTATAAAAACTTGCTGTCTTGCATCATATGCCTCTACTAATGCTAATAGTAAAGACGGCTGTAAAAATTGGAGCAGTGTGACATTAAAGGCATGTTATTATTATGCATAAAGGGATGGTTGAGTCAGAGAAGACAGAAAGTGGTTATCAATGGATGCTGCTCTTCATGGACTAATTAGCAGAGTTCCCTGAAGTTCAGTGCTGGATTCTGTGATGTTTTCTATATTTATTAATGATATTGATAAATGTCTAATTTTTTAGGCTTAACGTCTAAGTCTGAATATTACAGGTCAAGGTATGCTATTACATAAAGATCTAGAAGAATTAGGTAGTTGAGCTGAAAATGGCAATGGAAGTTTAGCATGGACAAATGCAAGGTACTGCATATTGGTAGTATTCATACAGAATAACGTACCAACTGTGTGGTATTACACTCAGATTGCAGGAAAAGGAAACACATCTGGGGTAATTTCATAGTAAAATACATAATGTTCTCTAAACTTGGTCCTTGAGGTTGTCACAGTTCCATCAGCGTTTTAGACAAAAGTCTAAAACACTGATGGAACTGATATTCGGGTGACATTCAAGTCAAGTGGACCCAATTTCAGCGAGGTCCGTACGGTTTGTGACAGCCAAATCCTCTGCTTGCATCTTCACGATGGTGGGACTGTTAGTAATCCTGGTTATAACCTCCATGCACAAGCACACTGTGGGTGACAACCAGATGTGAAACAACATAAGCAGGGGTCGAGGTGTGGCACCCAACCACATGGAGGAATGCCGCCCCCTCTGTGTTTCCAGGCAATACTAGGTGGTAGATGACTCATCAACCAGTGCAATACCACCACTTTGCTTATTGGAGGCTTGAAGTGGTGGAACCCGTGTTTAGTCTCCAGAGCTAAGTTCCGGTCAACCCTTTCCCATCTCTTCCATCATGCAGTATGACTGATGACTTTTGAGGTTATGATGAACATCATGGCGAGATCCAATCTTCCTTACTTTTCGAGGGTACAGCTGTAAAACGGCGTTCGCAGGCCAGCCGCTAGTTAGTACACTGGACTAAACCTATTGGTAACTCTTTAGGAGGCTTCCGGATCAGCTAGTGTATAATCTTGCTACCTCTACTCTTCCAGATAGTGACTGGAGGGAGTCTGAGTAGTGTGTATGCGAGGGGCATTGTTGAGGCCACGTTATGTCATGGATCTGGGTATATTCTTACCATGTGTACGCCATATCCACAAATTTCATTACTTCATACAGCATGTCTTCCCCACCTTTCTTACTAATGAATACACCATGAATTGTCAAACTAATAGAATAAGCTTATCTGCAAAACGATCTAAACCTCCCAAACACTTCCTAGTTCATTTCACAAATATACGTGGTCTCAATTCTAATCTCAACAATGTCCATTTCCACTTGCAGTCTGCCAAACCCCATGTACTTTTTCTGACAGAATCTCAGTTACCGGTTGATTCAACTACTGCTCAGTTTTATCCCATTTTGGCATTACAAGAATGCCAAAATGGGATGACCTGCACGATTTCTTTTCTTCTTTTCCTTGGTCGGATTACTGTCTTAAAACTTCTGATGTCAACTTTGCTCGGATCGTGTGTCAGCGGAATTATTCTTGTAGTAATGGAATCCTTTATTCCACACGCCACTTTAAAATCTGATCCTTTATCTAAACCTTGGATTTCCAATAAATGTACTAAGGCTGTTCAAGAGAAGAATGTTGCATATCGTAATTGGCTTGTTTCCAATTCTTCAGTTTCATTTTCTGCCTACACAAAAGCTCGAAACAATTGTAAAGCAGTTATTAATTAGTTGAAACTAGATTTTGAACAGACTAAGAGTAGAAAACTTTCTTCTTTCCCTAATGGTAGCCGAGCATTCTGTTTCTTGCCAAAGCTATTGGCCGCAACTTTTGCCCATCTCTGCTCCCACCTGTCAAAACCAGATGGTTCTGTTGTCACTTCAGCCAAGGATAAAGCTAACATGCTAGTAGCATACCATTTTTCTTCCAACTCACGTATTAATGAACTTGGTAAAACACCTCTCACCATTCCCAATGCGCTCCATTCAATGCCTCCTATGGTCTTCGGTCAAAAGGATGTCAGAAGGATTTTGACAAATCTTGATGCTAAGAAAGCTCCAGGTCCTGATGGTATTTCTCCACTTGTGCTCCTGAACTTACTACTATTCTACGCCACCTTTTTTCACTTTCTTATTCCAAAGGTGTTTTTCCTTCTGCTTGGAAATTTGCTCATATCCAACCAGTTCCTAAAAAGGGTGACAAATCCCTCCCATCCAATTATCGTCCCATTGCAATTACTTCTACTATTTCTAAAGTAATGGAGAAATCAATTAACATCCAACTCTAAAAACTACATAGAAACCTTCCATCTGATCAATGTTTGCCAATATGGATTTCGTCAGTGTCAATCCACTGGTGGTGATATTCTGGCTTATGATACCCATTTATGGACAATTTCAATGGAAAAGTTCGGTGAAACACAAGCAGTTGCTCTTGACATCTCAAAGGCTTTCGATAGTGTTTGGCATAAAGCTAAACAAGCTTCCATCTTATGGTTTGGTAAACTGTTTTTTTGTAATTGGTTATCCAGTTTTCTCTCTGATTGCTCACTGAGGGTGATGGTTGGTTGTTTTGGTTTTTCGGAGCATTAGCAACTAAGGCCATATTGCTCCGGGTTATGCAGTGGTCATTCCCTGACCTTTCTGCATCTTCCGTATTTGGTGGTAACGGGCTCGAAGAGGGTGATGGTAGACGGCTCTCTGTCTTCTAACTTCTCCACTAATGCTGGTGCCCACCAAGGTTCAGTTCTTTCCCCCCACTCTTTTCCTCTTGTATATTAATGAGCTTCTTCCATTGGCCCGAAATCCTATCCATAGTTTTGCCGATGATAGCACATTGCATTCCACTTTCCATTTTGAGAAACCTTACCCTGCTCAATCAGTTTCAACTTCTCGAATATCCGCTACCAATTCCTTAAATGCCAATCTCCAGGTAATTCTCCAGTGGAGCAGAGACAACTTAGTTGATTTCAATCCTTCTAAAACTCAGTCTTGTCTTATATCTAACAACAAGGATTCTTCTTCTCCAATGCTTATCTTTGGTGACACTCCGATTTCTAGGCAAAATGATATATCTGTTTTGGGGATTACCTTGACTTCTAATCTCTCTTGGCACAAGCACATTACAAATATTGCTTCCTCTGCATCTAAAAAACTTGGTTTTCTCTTTCGCTCTCACCTTTACTTTTCTTCCAAACAGCTGTTCTCTCTTTCTGTACAAATCGCAAATCTACCGTACCATAGAATATTGTTCCAATATTCTATGATATTGGAACAATCTGGGATGGTGCCCCAAAACCTCTCTCAAGCTTCTAGATTCCATTCAGAAGAGGGCAGTTATGCTAATTAATGATCCTCTCTAACAGTCTCTCTCCACTCGTTGTCTCATAGACGTACTGTTTCTGCTGCATGCCTTTTCTACAGATACTTCCATGGGCACTGTTCTTCTGAATTGGCTTCTATAATTCCCGCTCTCTCTCTCTCTCTCTCTCTCTCTTTCAAAACAGTCTGAAAATGTGCCGCCACCAGCCAACATCCATTTACTGTCCAACTTCAAACTCACAGAACCAACTTTTCATCTTCCTTGTTTATTCATTCAACTGCCATTTTCTAGAACAACCTTCCTTCATACGTATTTCCTGAAAATTACAGTCTACAGAAGTTCAAGTCTAATGTCAACAAATATCTTCTTTCGTGTTCTCAACCTCAAACCCATGAACGGTACTAAGTACTATAGCTTCTAATACCTCTCGTGTTTGGGGTTTTCATAAAAAAAAAAAAAAAAAAAACAATGCAGACAGTCTGGCAGGGTAGTTCATGGGATTTTGTCAATGATATGCAGTAACTTTGCCAGTAGAAATAAGGAGGTCATTATTGTATTGTATAAGGCTATGGTTAGGGTGTAACTTGAGTACTGCATACTGGATGGAGGCCTCATTTTAGGAAGGATGTCGATCTGTTGGAATATGTGTAGAGAAGGCCAACGAGATTGATGACAGGAACAACAGGGTACTCGTACCAATATAAGTTTCAGTTCTTCAAATTGCAGCATCTGGAAACTAGGCATCTGCAATGTGATTTGACTAAGGTGTTTAAGTCTTTGAATGGATTGAGCAAGCTCAGTGCTGATAACATTTGTCCTGTTGCTCAGATTAAATACAAGGCGACATAAATTTGAATTTAGGAAAGACTGGTTCAGGATAGATGTGCAGAAGTTTGCCATCAACCAGCAGGTAGATGATTGTTGGAAGAAACTTCCATTTGTTGTAAATGTTGGTAGTTTGAATATATTCAACAAAGAACTAGCAAATTGCTGGAGTGGATGGACAGGTGATGTGAGAGGGGTTTTTTTTGCTAATGCTGTACAAGTTTTGTTTTTTGCATTATTTGCCTATATAATATCGGTATAGATACACCATAGTTTACACCCATAAATTTTAACTACGTATGTAGTGTAACGGCATCATTTTAATTGTATTGGTGGTGCCTTCACAACGAGATAGCTGGTATTGCACTACTTCAAATAAATAATGCTTCTCTATTAGATAAGACTACTATTATTTATTTTCAGTGGATACCACCACCCAGACAATCATTTCGAAGCTAGTGGGCTTCATCACCAGTGGGTGGGCAGCATGTACCCTGGTAATGCAACATGCCATTACAGTCGCAAAGTTATTTCACAATTGGTATCCATTGATAAAGCTCACTAGCTTCGAAACGATCGTCTATATCTCATATTGTGGGTGCCTTCACAACAAGATAGCTGGTATTGCACTACTTCAAATAAATAATGCTTCTCTAGTAGAGAAGACTACTGTTATTTATTTTCAGTGGATACCAACACCCAGACGATCGTTTTGAAGCTAGCGGGCTTCATCATCAGTGGGTGGGCAGGTAAAGCATTATTTATTTGAAGTAGTGCAATACCAGCTATCTCGTTGTGAAGGCACCCACAATATGAGATACAATTAAAATGATGCCTTCACAGTTCAAATTTATGGACAAATTATGGTGTATCTACACTGGTATTATATAGTTAATTACATATAAATTATTTAAGGGCAAAGGCCTCATGCTACGAGATAGAATGACCAATATGTAGGTTAGTGCAAAAGCATCGTTTTAATGTAGCCATCTACTAAAGTAGTTAAATTAATTAATTTAATTGGCATTGTTTTGGTTATATCTGATATTGTGAATGCCTTCACAATGAGTTGCCATGGTATTGTACCACCTCGAATAAATAACATTTCACCAGTGGAGAAGACTACCGTTATTTATTCTCAGCGGATACCAACCACCCAGACAGCACTGTTTCAAAGCTTGTTGGCCTCTCTTCGGTGGGTGTTTTTTTTTAGGTTACATCTCATTCACAATATGAGATATTTGTTATTTGTTTTTTTAGGAGCATTAGCAACTAAGGCCATATTGCTCCGAGAATATGCGGTGGTCATTCCCTGACCTTTCCGCATCCTCCGTATTTGGTGGTCACGGGCTCGAACCCCGGTCTAATCAAGAAGCGTGTGCTACGCACTGTTGCTCCTGCCCACCTGGCTACGGAGGCGCCTCACAATATGAGATATAACCAAAAGGATGCCAATTCGGTGGGTGTTTTTTTAGGTTATATCTCATTCACAATATGAGATATAACCAAAACGATGCCAATTAAATTAATTAATTTAACTACTTTGGTAGATGGCTACGTTAAAATGATGCTTTTGCACTAACCTATATGATAGTTAATTACCTAAACCCATAAGAAATTATGCCTTGTGCATTTCATCTTCTAATACATTATTACTACCTACACCATTTGGCATCTCTCATATTGTGGAAATAACTTCACAACTGTGATGGCATGTTGCATTACCAGGGTACCTGCCAACCCACTGATGATGAAGCCCTAACCTCGAAACGATTATCTCGGTGGCAGTATCCACTGAAAATAAATAACAACAGTCTTCTCTCCTAGAGAAGCGTTATTTATTTGAAGTAGTGCAATACCAACTATCTCGTTGTGAAGGCACCCACAATATGAGATACAATTAAAACGATGACTTTACACTACATATGTAGTTCAAATTTATGGGTAAATCATGGTGTATCTACACTGATATTATATAGTTAATTACCTAAACCTATAAGAAATTATGCCTTGTGCATTTCGTCTTTTAATACATTATTTGCCTAATACTAATATAAAAAAAGCTGCTAAACAATGATGCTCTCTAATTCATTTAGACAGAATCAATGAATGTGTCAATGGATTATGAAACAGTGTAGAAAAGGATATTAATTGACAGATGTCAATGGTTTAAATTCTTTATTCTTTATGGAAGGGGATGCCAGAAGTTTATCAAAATCTAACAGTGAGCTGAATGATTTTGAGATAACTAAGAGGAAAGTGGAAGAGAAATTGTTGCCTAAAAAAATGCTCCTGGGGTGGATGGGATCTTTCCAATTATATCAAGGGAGGCAGCAAAGGAGGTAAGTAAATCCTTAGCCATAATTATGAGAACACCCTTGAATTCAGGGGAGGTTCCTATGGTCTGGAGATGTGTGAATGTTTGCCTAATTTGATTGGATTACTATGATGCAAGAAATAATGTTGATATCATATTTCTGGATTTCGGGAAGGCTTTTCATACCGTTGCACATAACAGACTGCTGTGCAAACTGGAGAAATGTGGCATGTTACTGCTATGAATAACGGGATGGATGAGTGGGAAAAGACTGAGAAAATATCAACAAACACTGCTCTTCATGAACTAATGTAATTAATGGAATCTTCTGGGTTTCAGTGCTGGTCCGATTGTTGTTTTCTGTATTTCTTAATTATAGTGATGATGGTATATATCAGGCTTAATGTCTATATTTGCACTATATTTGGGTAGTTAATGACAATAATCATTAACTATCACAACAAAATCTAAAAAAAAAAATTAGCAGATGGGCTGAGAAATGGCAGTTGAAGTTTTACATTGACAACTGCAAGGTACTGCATATGAGTAGCAATAATCCCAGATTAACACACCAACTATATGGTACTATACTCAGTGCAGTGGAAAATGAAAAAGACCTGGTGGGTAATTGTGCAATCAGAAATGAATTTCTCTGAGCAGTGCGGACAGGCTGCATCTGCACTGCTCAGAGGGGACCTACAATGAGATCTGATTGAGATGTTTAAAGCCTTGATTTGAATGAGTAAACTCAATATTGATGGCATTCTTCCTCTTATTGAGACTTCATACATGGGGGGGGGGCATAAATTCAAATTGAGGAAGGATGGTTGACTGTTAGACCAAACTTGTATCTGTTGTTACAGAACTGGATAAATTCAAGGTAAAACTAGACAAATTCTTGAAAGGAATGGATGGATGGATGATGCAGGTAGTTTTTTTTTTTTTTTTTCTGATGCTTTATAAGCTTGCTTTTTTGAATCATCTCCCACTACTAAATACTAAACGCAAGTTTCCAAGAGTATCTAAGCAAAATCATATATCAATTGTATATACTTACAGATGCTGTTCTCTTCTCATCAAAATGGCCTTCTTTATTAAGCATTTTATATATTTCACCTCTGGGTGCAAATTCAAGAATAAGATAAATCTTCCTTGTATCAACAAAATAATTATATAAACGAAGGATATTTGGATGCCTGAAAGACAATTTTTATTTAAAATTCAGACTTGAAGTAAGCACACACAGTCCAAAAATGCATTGAGTACATTCTAACAATTGAAAAATTGTTCAAATATACTCAATTAGCACATCACCACAATTATCTCACAAGCTTTCCAAAGAAATTTATTTTCCAAGTATACAAACTAAACCAAGTATACAAACACATATATAGTCTCTTCCAATCCCCTATCCACAATAAGATTCTCAGAGACTTTTCTTTGTTGAGTGATGCTAAAACATCTGAAGCTAATATAGATTTCTGTGTGTGGAGGAGTTTGATTCAGGATTTTTTTGGTATATCAACAACTAAGTATATAATACACCAAACGCAAGTCATATAAAATAGATAAAAGATATATAAATGAGGGAAGACTTCAGTGATCTATACTGATAGGCCACATCTAAAGCAGAATGCGGGGTGTATAAAGGCAAAAAATATATGAAAAAATGTAAAAGATATACAAATATAAATAAGTATTAGAAGTACAGGATGTCAAATTATTCACCTGATTATTATGCTCTATTAAAATGTTATTGTAATAGGTATTGTAAAACAGTTTGCTGCACTTTATCTCCACATGGGCACTATTGGTAGTACCTAGAATATCAAGACGGCAGCAAATTTCATCCCTAGTGTTTTGAACCATGTCTTCAGAAATGGAAGTCATTGTCTGTTCAATTTGATCTCTCTCTCTCTCTCTCTCTCTCTCTCTCTCTTTTTTTTTTTTTTTTTTTTTAACTCTGTGACAGTGTTAAATTTTTTTGCATGCACCATGTTGTTCACATAGCTCCATAGAAAGAAATTCATAGGTGTGATATCCAGGAAACAAGGAGGCCATGAATGGAATCGACCCATCAGATCCATTGGTTAGGAAATTTTTTATTAAGGAAATCACTATCGGCAAGATGGGTAGTGCCCCATCTTGCTGATATAAACACATGGCTGTATATCTTCCAGCTGGGGTGCAGCATACAATTCGAGCATATAGAGGAAATTTACAAAGTTCACATTGTTTTTGTAGAAGAAAAATAGTGCAATCGCCTGGCGGAAGGATGGTGGGCAACACATTTACTTTGGGACTATCATGCTAGTGTTCACAAACTGAGTGGGGATTTTCAGATCTCTGTATGTGACAATTTTGTCTTTTAACTTTACAGACAGGTGGAATGTCATTTCACCAATGAAAATGGTATTTTTCAGAAAGTGCTCATTTATACATCATCATTTCAGAAAGTGCTCATCTTCATCTATACAGTTGAGAATGTGAATGAACAGTGAATTTCTCTCATTGTAGTTTTTTTACGAGGCTTAATTTCCTAGACAGTTTGCAGATTATAAGCAAAAAGTTTCAATCTCTTGTAAACCACCCTGTGCAGTGTTGCTCACAATATTTGCAGCTGCACGCTTGCCTGGCAGGTAGATTTTGAAGGACTGGGTAAACAATGCCTGAAAATCTCTCTCTGCAGATACACTAGGCCTACCTACTCCTTTCTGATACAGCATTCTGCAAGTTTCTTGAAGCTGTTTCAACCACAACCTCATCAACTGTTCTGTAGGTGGATCTTTCTGATATTCCTGTTGAAAATATCTTTACAGTCACTGGAAATTTGGCATCCTACAAAACATACACATTGCTTTCTCTTGCATTGTCGCCATTTTAATGCTGTACTGCCACAATACATACTGGGATCGAGGCTGCCAACCACATGAGAAAAAACTCACTGAGTTTTGACAACTGTAGCAAACCATTGTAAGGTACCTGTTACAATAAAATTTTAATCGAGCTTCATAATCAGGTACAGGGGCACGTTATCCAATAGGCAAAAAAGACATCTGCCTAGGGCCCCCAAAATCACTGTTTGAAAAACTTATTGCTGTTTTTAACTAATATTTTTAAGTGATTTTTATCGGAAATTGGCTTTCTACCTGAAGGTCAATGAACTTGAAGAAATTTTATATTTAGTTCTTCCTTAAATAGTTGAGTTAACTGAAAAAGTAAAGACTGCCTTGTATGGAACCAGCGCCGCTGATAGCCTTATGCTTAAGGGTGCTCTCACATAGAATGCAGGTGACTGCTTATCTGGAACTAGCAGTGAAATGCAGCTAAAGCTTCTCACAGGCTATGATAATAATTGAAAGTGGAAGAGAAAAATATTTTTGTGAATGAATTTAAATTTATTAAGATTATTACTATATTTAATACCACTCATATACCACGTGAAATTAATCATATACTTTATTAAGCCTAAAGGTGACATTTCAGGCATCTTGTCGAATGGTCTGATGATGGGTATCGGCAAGATGCCTGAAACGACATGTTAATGAATAGTGGTTTAGGCGATTGTTTAATACACTATATTATTAATTTCATGTGGTATATGAGTGGTATTAAATACAGTATAGTAATAATCTTAATAAATTTCAAATCATTCACCTGCAAAAATATTTTTCCCTTCCACTTTCAATTATTTCAGTGTGCATTGCAATGAACATTTTATTGAAATGTCCTGCAATGAGCATTATTAAACCAACCACTCCTCCTTTCCTCCATAATTATTTATCTCTTGATAAGTTTTCATATGAAAATTACTGGACACCCGCTGAATTGTAGGTGGGATTGATTGGAAATTTAGTGGTCAATTTTAGTTTACCCGAGAGCTAAAGGGATTAATGTACCGCAATTCAGTGGTGCCCGTAAACCTACCCAATCGAATATAGAGAAGTTGCACTGGTCACCTGTTTCTATGTGTTCATAGCCTGAGAATAGTAACATATCTTACTTCTCTGTGGCCTGTGAGAAGCTTTAGCTGTATGTCGCTGCTAGTTCCAGGTAAGCGGTCACCTGTGTTCTTCATGTGAACACTCTAAGTAGCAGGGAGAAGGTATCAACAATCTTACCAACCAGTGACAGAAGAACACTGAGAGCTGAACTTTTTCAATAAGATGATTAAATTTAGTAGGTATTTTATTTTGTTTCAGAGCATTCATTTTTATTTTGTCTTATATTAACAAATACAGCAGATACCCGATATATAGCAATAAACTCATGGCTTCCATTTGTTTCTTAAAAAACAAACTTAAAAATAGATGGATTTCTTTATTTTTATTTCATACAGTTCGGGAATTCCCCACTCAAATCGGGATGTCTGGCAACCCTGCTTGTATATCAACTTGATATATTAATGTATTGGTCAGTTATGTTTGTCGACGATTTTTGGTGATAGCATAGTATTTATTCTGTAGGATCAATCGATTCCTCAGTTCCTTCTATAATGCAGTCGTTGCGTTATATTGGGTTTCCACCGTCTATTACTTTATTAAAAAATTTAATTACTTAATTATAAAAAAACTGATTAAAAGTACAAAAATTTTTAAATTGTATAATATAAATCCAAAAATATCATTTTTTTTAAGGCCATGAAAACAACTTACAAATGCAGTGTGCAGAAAAGGAAAAAGTTAAAAATTAGAGAAGCAGAATTAAAAAAAAAACAGCAAAACTGATTACAACAGTTTATTTCTATAAAAAATAGAGAAGAGTCTCAAAACGGCACCTGCATCATTATAACAGAAGAAAACGGTAGAAGAAAACTTCTACCTCTTCATTATCCCCAGACGACATCACTGATGATAACTCCTTCGGCATCACACAGGAAGATAATACCAATAATGGAAAAACCACAGCACTCTCTGATACTATTAATGATACTCCAGTTACGATCAAACATCAAACATATAGTAAAGTATTGCTCTATAGCCAAAACCCATCACGAATGACTTCCTTGAAAAAAAATAGATTTTAATGAAGGGGGAAAAATAGTTACAATAAAACTAAACGAATCACATTTCTATTTAACTAGAGTTAACCATACTCAGGAAAAAAAAGAATGGTTAATATTTTCAGAAACAACAGAATCAGTATACTGTTTTATTTGCAAATTGTTTTCAATCAAATCGAATGCATTAGTTACTGGATGTAGTGATTGGAAAAATATCGGTGATATTTTAAATTTAGTCTAAATATAATGATGAGTCTAAATAACATAAGGAGTGTGTGTGTGTGTGTGTGTGTGTGTGTGTGTGTGTGTGTGTGTGTGTGTGTGTGTGTGTGTGTGTGTGTGTGTGTGTGTGTGTGTACATAAAGTGCTCGAAAAGCGTAGGAAGAATTGATTCTGAGATGATAAAAACATGAAAAACAAACTATTGGTATGAGGTTTTAAAAAGGGTTGTTGCTACTGTGAAACTTGTAGCAACATTAGGATTGGGATTTCGAGGGCATGATAGTTCATGTATAGGAAATTTTATGAGCTGCTTAGAGTACTTAGCAGAATTTGATATCTTTTTAAAAATTCATTTAGAAACTTATAGCAAATGTGGTAAAGGATATGTAAATTATCTCTCAAATACTACATGCGATGAATTCATTGGTTTAATGGTCACAAACGTAAGAAATTACAATTATTAACAATATCAAACAAGCTAAATATTTTTCACTTATTGTTGACTCAACTCCCGATGTAAGTCATGCAAATTAGTTATCTTTCATCATAAGATACATAGATAAATAAAACCAAATACAGGAATGTTTCTTGTCTTTCATTCATGTTGAAAAACACAATGCTAGTTATTTATAAAATATTATAATATCAACCTTAACGGAGTATGGTCTAGATATTCAAAACTGTCGTAGCCAATCTTATGACAATGTGGCAAATATGTCCGGTATATACAACGGATTACACGCAAAGATTAAGAGCCATAGCAAAAATGCATTTTTTTATTCTATGTGCAGCTTATACCTTAAATTTAGTTGGAAATTCAGCTGCAGAATCTTGTTCAGAAGAGAGTCATTTTTTTTGATTTTATTAAAAATTTATATGTATTTTTTTCTTCAATATAAAGATGGGATCTTTTAATAAAGACAAACTCAGAAAGAAAAAAACATTAAACCTTTGACAAAATTAGAAGCAAAAAAGCTGTATGATTTCTCTGAAGATTTTGAAACAACTCTTTTTCTGTTCATATGGCATTTAATTCTACAGTGATTAAATTCCACAAATGAAAATCTTCAAAATAAAGATTCGAATTTACAACATGCTGTAAATATTTTAAAATCATTGTCATTATATATATCAGACATTCGAGGTAACAATGAATTTTTTGATGTTATAGAAGCCGAAGTTTATGCATTAACTGGCAATAAAGATTATATATCCGATAAAGTTAGAAGTCGATAGAGAAAATTACACTTTGATGAAAAAAAGAGGCCGGAGTGTGCAGCTGACAGGCAAACAAGCATTTGTTGTAAATTGTTTAAATGTTATTTGCGATAAATTGCTAGTAAAAATAAACAGATGTGTTGAGGCCTACCAAAATATTTTAAATTATTTTAGTATATTTACGAATTTAAATTTAAGGAAAACATCACTGAGAGAATATGACAATTGTATTATTAATCTAATAAATACTTATTCAGATGACACTGACGCTAATGTTTTTAAAGAAGAATTAACATATTTATACATTTCGCAAAAAAATGAAAATTTATCTTCACCTTCTTTAATGTATGAAGCAATTCAAGGAGGACTAATATCAACTTTTCCTAATGTGGACATAATTTTAAAAATATTTTTGTCAATTCCTGTTTTGAAAGGATCAGCAGAACGATCGTTCTCTGTGCTTAAAAGAGTTAAGAATTATATTAGAAATTCACTTGGACGAGAAAAATTTAAGTAATTTGGTAATAATTTGTATTGAGAATGATATTACAAACAGGATTGATTATAATGAACTGATATACAACTTCTCAGCCCAAAAAGCATGAAAAGTCCATATAAAGTAGTATAAAAATACTTATTAGTTTAAGTGTATGTATAATTTCTGAATTATTCTTCTGGATTAGATATATTTTTCTTGTCATATAACTTGTTTTTCTTTATATGGGGTCCCCAAATTCCATTCTGCCTTGGGCCCCATGAGGGTATAATGTGCCCCTGATCAGGTGAATAATTTATAAACATCCTGTACTTTTAACCCAAACAAACAACCAGCCAAAAAATCCAAAAATCTTGCATTATCAAGGTAAATGACTGACACACATCTCAAAATTTAACAGTTATTCTAAACAAGTTATTAATTAACCTTTAAGTACTGACTCACTTTCAAAGTTGCTATCATAACTATAGCCTAAGTTATTTTTCCCTCCAAAAGTAGACTTTTCTGAAACTGTAAGAAAATGCTACAAAAATAGATTTCATGTATGCTGAACTTTAATACTGTAATGTCACAATGCTTGCTGGGTGCAAGCAGCCCTATGAGAAAAAACTCACTGAATGGCTTTGATAACTGCAACAAACCATTTTAAGATACTTATTACAATAAAATTTTAAATGAGTCCTGCTGAGGTCATCCATCCTCCGCAGAAATGAATGGGTAAGATACCACGGCCTATGTGGAGGCGAGTAAGAACAACTTCCTCTCAACAGTTCCTGCATGGACTGTCAGTGTTTGATTACAGGCTTTGTTTGATATAGTTTGATTGTCTGTCTGTGAAATAAATTTTGCCACTGGGCAACAATACATGTTTACATATAAACAATATGTAAACATGTATTGTTTATATGTATTATATGTAAACAATAAATGTTTACATATAAACTACCCACAATCTTGTACATGGAACTTGCAGGCTGTGACTATTCAACTGTTGTGCTGACTTGGCTGCAATGTCTATTAGCTCATTACCCCTGATCCCAATCGAGTTTAGGGGTAATGTTTGAGGCACATTATGGCTCAAACATACCCAAATGTGCCTTGGGATTTTGCAAAAACAATGTTAAATGAACATTTGGAAAGAGAAAGTAACATCCGTTAACCCAGTTGGAGTCAGTACTGGATGAGAATTGTATCTAATAGCTGATAAAGCCTATAATGCACTTAAAGATTCCGTATATCATGCACCTCTGGTAACTGTGATTTTAATATGGTCGAAAGTCAATTCTATAGCATACAACTCTATCATATATATATATATATATAGGAAATTATTTTAATGTTATGTGCAAATCTTTAATTTAACTTATGCTAATAATGAAAATACCGTGTACCCTGGGAGCGATGTATGTTGAATAAAGGGGGGAAGAACGGAAAAGAGTAACGTTATAAACAAAGTGCGAATTTTGAAAAATGCAAAATTTGAAAAGAACGAAAATAGAAATAGCAGATTTTTGAAAAGAACGACCAAAGTAGAAATAGCATTGCAGTATCTTTCATAATTTCTGTGTCTTCTTGAAAGATTATGAAAGATACTGTGTCTTCTTGAAAGATTATGAAAGATACTGTGTCTTCTTGAAAGATTATGAAAGATACTGCAATGCTATTTCTACTTTGGTCGTTCTTTTCAAAAATCTGCTATTTCTATTTTCGTTCTTTTCAAATTTTGCATTTTTCAAAATTCGCACTTTGTTTATAATGTTACTCTTTTCCGTTCTTCCCCCCTTTATTCAACATACATCGCTCCCAGGGTACACGGTATTTTCATTATTAGCATAAGTTAAATTAAAGATTTGCACATAACATTAAAATAATTTCCTATATATACATTATGGTTGTAGGGTACCTTTGCTCTTGCAGTGTCCCTGATCCATAATTCATATTATTGATATTTCATTTTATCTCTATTCAAATTCAAATCCATTTTCTTTCTTTACTTAATTTTAATTTTTATTCATAATTATATATATATATATATATATATATGCTACATTCATCAGGATTCTCAGATATAGTGTATTATCTGGAAAGATGGCAGCAAATGCCACAGACTGTAATAACTCAAATCCATTTGTGAAAATGGGGATGAAGTCCAAGTATTCGGCTTGATAAACAGAAGATGGAGACAGACAGATGGTAGAGTTGTAGACAGACAGAAGATGGAGTGCACACCTCTTCCAATTTTTAATGAAGAGGTTGCATGATGGTAGATGAGCATGCTGAAGTGGAAGTGGTTGCCTTGATGACTGGGCAACATTGTCTACCATGATGTTAAGATCTGTGAGATACCGAATAGTTGGCAATCTGACGGCTGTTATAGATTTTCGTATTGTGGCTCAAAAATCAATGTCCATGAGGGATGGTCTGGCAAGGATTTCAGTTTAAAGGTAACCTGGAAAGATAACTGCTTGCACCTAAGTGATAAAGCCATTTCAATTGCTTCTACATGGATATTCTGAATGGGAGAAGTTCTAAATGCTCTAGTAACAATATGAATGGTAAATTAGTGTTCCATTGAAATACTCTTTTCAACTGCATCTCTAGGTGAGGGGAGGAGAAACTGGGTGTTTTAAAGTAATTATTCACTGAGGACTCCTGCTGTTTACAAAAATTACTAGGCAGATGACTACTGAATATATCAAAGCAAATATACAGTCAATTTTTAACTATTTTCCCCTCTTAGAAATACGAATGTACAAAAGGTACAAGTCCCAGAAACACTTTGCATTACTAGTTTGTGCTCAAGCGATGTGGTGACATAACTATTTTTAATTTTTATTTCACGCCATCCAATCATGGATAAATTTTTATGGTTTGATAATGGATCTGGTTTAGCCATTGCAATACACTGTTTCTTAGCTGAAGCATAAACCATAGATCCATAATCTAGTTTATACCAGACAAGTGCATGATAGATTTGAAGTAAAATGCAATGATCAGCAGTTGTGAGAGGAGATGGCACATAGAAGGTTTAGTCCCTTCATGTGTTTTGTCTACAGTTAAAGGAAGGGTTGGAGATATGTCAATTTTTTTCAGTTATTAGTATAGCTATATAGTGCAAGGAAGCGACAGGCTTTTTGCTGCCAGGCCAAAAAATAAAGTAGATAAGAAAACACAAATCACACGCTTTCCTCCTCATATATGTAACTATTCAGTTGAACTTTTAATTTCTTCAAACTGTCAGCCTTGACTATCTGCAGAGCAACTTGTTGCGGTAGTCAACAACTCGCTGGATAAAAGAAACTTCCTACAATCTAGCCTAAATCTCTACCCCAGTTGAATTTATAGCCATATGTTCTGGACTTCTTTATAACAGTGAAAATTCCACCTTCAATCATTTTATAAACCTCTGAGTCTTATACACCTCTAAGGTGGCTGGTTGCCAAGCTCTGTAGTCCACACAATCAAAGTCTTTCTTAGTACAGTCACCTATTTGCCGATCTCACCATGCGCCCATCTGACACTTTCAAGAAGTTCAATGTATTTTTTCAGACTAGTTCTCCATACTCGGACACAGTATTCCAAATACAATCTTACAATTGCTTTATACAGTGGGATTCATGAACTCCCTATCTCTACAGATAATGTTCAATAAATTATCGATAGGACATCTCGAGCTTTCCAGGCTGCCTGTTTAAACTGTTCAGAAAACTTTATGTCTGTGTGTATTGTAACTCCCAGATTCCTCTTTTCCAAGCTTCAAGTGATACTGGAATGGTGCTTTTTCCAAACTTTAATTCCAGTTCAGGATGAAAGAACTGTTTCCAACAGAAATAGGCACAAATGATCTTCTGGGATAAAGACCTTAGCCCATTAGCTGCTACCCAACAGTTAAGATGGTCAATGGTATGCTGCAATTATCTTTCAATAAGTCTCAAATTGCATGACTGCAAAAAAATGCTAGAGTCATCAACAAAGAGGGCATTGTTTATGGTTGGAGGAAGCTGTTCAGTAATAGAATCAACTTTTATAGCAAAAAGCGTAACACTTAAAACTGATGCTTGGGGAAATCCTTCCTCTTTGCAAAATGAATGGCGCCTCTGTAGCCAGGTGGGAAGGAGCAGCAGTGCGCAGCACACGCTTCTTGATTAGACCGGGGTTCGAGCCCATCACCACCAAATACGGAGGATGCAGAAAGGTCAGGGAATGACCAATGAATATTCACGGAGCAATATGGCCTTAGTTGCTAATGCCCCTAAAAACCAAATAACAAACAGCAAAATGAATGAGAAAGAGTGGATACACACATGAACTTGGAATGTTTGACAGATTCAAACTTAAGACCAACACTATAAATGACCTTTAAAATGCCAAATCTCCAAGCTGTGCTATATACTTTTTCCATATCAAATAAAACTGACAGTAAGTGCTCATGTTTAAGGAAAGCATCTCAGATAGCTGTTTCCAACTGAATTAAATGGTTCAAGTGCTAACCTGTTCAAATGCTAACCTAGAAACTGTACTGTGTCCAAAAGGAAGTCATTAGTTTCTAAATACCATATAAGGTGAGCATTGACCATTCTTTCCAAGATCCTGCAGAAGCAGATGGTCAGAGTGATGGGAAAATAATTGTTCAGGATTTTTGGATCCTTTCCTGGCTCAAGGAATGCAAAACAATTGCATTATGAGAAGAGTCTGGAAATGACTCTTCAAGACGAATGATTCCATTGTAGAGACAGAGTAGGCAATTACAGATTCTAGTGAACGACGTTTACTCATCTCATAATGGATGTTGTCAGGCCCGACAGCATTTCCCTGTGATATGGAGAGTGCAGTTTTAATCCTGCTGCAAGAAAGGCCAATTGTAGTCCTCAAAGCCTTTTAAAGCATTTTCAATAACTGTTTTTCATATTTTTGTTTGAGGGCCAGAAACTGGGGAAAGGAGGGTATTCTGGTATTTTTTTTGCATCACACCAGTATTTTACATAATAAAAATTAAATTGAAAATAGAAAAGGTATGTGAAACAAAATATTTACTTTGTGTAAAAATATATATAAACATGATATAACATTATAAAATGTAAATTTTCATTCTGATAGAAATTAACGTTTACTGATATAATCATACATAATTATTAAATAATTATTACAATTCGAAAATTGTAGATCTCTTAAAGTACCATTTATAACTGACACAATATAATAGCTTCTTAATTTTGCCAACCAATTCTGCCATTTATTCAAAAGTACTGATATCACCCTTACATTCTCATCTTACAATAAACTAGGTTCATTATTCAACTCATATAAAGATACACAAAATTACCACATTAGTGACATGAATAATATCATCTACTTAATAAAATGTCAAGATAACTGTAACGCTTGCTACATTGGTAGCACCACCACAAAATACGGTTCTACCAAAACATCAAACACACGTGCGTATTACCACTACAATAGCTTTAGGACGGGACGGTCCAATACCAAATTAGCAACACATGTTCAATCCCACAACCACACCCCCTTAGTAGATTCAGTCATTCCTATTATCAAATTAAAACCAGCTTTAAAATTTTCCAATATGAAGCCCTAGTTATAGAATGGTTTCGCCGCCATTCCACTCTTCAAGTATTAAATTCCAAACTACCCTATAACATAGCACCGGTCTGGAATCTCATGAACCTGAGTTTCCCACGTGTATCCAGGAGCATCACGGGAACTTAGTCTTCTTAAATACACGTGTTTACTCTCATTCTACCATTGCCAACTGAAGATGTGTAAAACGAAAGCCACTTGTTATGGCTATTGGCCTTCTGTTTCCAACTGTATAACTTAAATCGTTTCAAATTTCAACATTGACAACCAAGGACGAAGACGTGCACGTCTACTTCCTTGCGCACATTTTAATTCTGTTTTTAAATCCTAACTCATTCATGCTAACTTAAATTTAAAATTATCATCCAATTTATTCCAACATCAATGCAGATTATAAAAAGGTGAGTATCATAATAAATTAAATTAAGCTATGCTATTATATTGTGTAAATAATTATTTTAAAAACCAAACGCTAGAAAAAAAAATACAAATGTTATTTTATTTCATACCTTTGTTTAAAAATGAGATTTTAGCAGACAAAATGCATTGATAGTCTCATCGTTGAGCTGCAAGCCAAATTTTTGTGCAAATATTACCTGTGGCAGAGAAAGCTCGTTCCAAATTAGCATTTCTTGGAGGAATGGCGAGGACATATTTATATACCAATTCTAAATATTTCTCTCTAATTTCTTCCTCTTCAAATAATCTCTTGTTTGTTAATTTTGAGATCTTTTCAAACAGCAGGTTTTTTTTTTTTTTTTTTTTTTTTTTTTTTTGTAGGGACTGCAATCTTTTTTATTGATGGCAAACTCTAGTTCTTGTTTAAACAAAAGCAATTCTGGTTCATCTAAACCTTCTTTAGTTTGATCATGCATATATGAAAACACAGAGGTGCAGATAGTAATTTCACCCTCAATACTGTTTTCTTTATATTAGCATTAGTAGAGGCATATGATGCAGGATATGATCCATTCACTCCAAAAGTTTATCCAGTACTTCCTTGAATTTATTTAAGCTATAAACTTCCACGACAGATGGAAGTTTTTTCCAGCAATCAACTACCCACTGGCTAGAGACAGCTTCCACACATCTATTCGACAACTCTATTTCTCAATTTGAGTTGTTGCCACCTCAGGTTCATAATCTGAGCAAGAGGAAGAATCACATCGGCACTGAGCCTGCTCAAACAATTCAAAGCCTTATACACCTCAATCAGATCACCTCGCAGGTGCCTAGTCTCCAGATGGTGCAATTTGCAGACATAAGCGTTTCTTGGTAAGAGCACCCCCTTTGTTCCCCCTCACCAATCTTGTTGCCCCTTCTCTGTACTTGCTCTAGGAACTCTAGATACTTCTTAAAATGAGGATGTTGCCACACAACTTAGAGCTTCTCATCAGGTGGAAAATGCTGGAATTGCAAGCAAAATAGCAACACTGTGTCTTCATTTCTGATGTTTTTCTTTTTTTTTTTTTTTTTTGTTAGTTGTTTGCGCATCGGCTTCTGTAGCCATAATACACCTCCCAAGGTTTTTGCACTACTCTGATCCAAGTCTAAGGCAGGATTCGAACCTGCGACCTTTGGGTTACCAGGGAGGCACTTTACCCACCCGGCTAGCCCAGTTGGCATTTCTGATGTAAACCACAAGCCAATGGGTAAAAAGCATAAACATAAATGAAATTGAGAATAAAATTTTTAGTTACCAAATTAATGGAAGATGTAAAATTACTAGAATTAAAAGGGGGACTTTTTTGAAAATGACTTGTGAAATTTACAGTTGACACAATGAAGATGCAAATTAAAACTGGAAATAATAATAACTGAAATTTCTAGAGACATAACATTTTAGTCTAATACTTGTTAAAATAAAGAGATTTGAAAACATAAATAAAAGTTAGTAGTCTACAGAAGTATAAAAGGATATGGAAGCAATGACTTGAATATATAGATTTGAGAAATATAGCAATGTAGCATGATGCAAAACTTCCATTTAGCTTCACACCTTTTCACTCTACCATCGATGCTTTTTTGATTACACAGCTTATTCTTATGCCTTAAACCCCTATATGCAATGCTGTTGTTTACTTTAATCTCATTACCCAGAGATGACTCTGATCTCCCTCTCTCCCAGAAAATACAGAGAGAGAGAGAGAGAGAGAGAGACAGCTATCTTTCCCGCTACTAAAATTAATTCTTTATTTTTTTTTATAATTGTTCTTACAGTTAAACTTGCAAGTCCTAAATTATGGCACACATCTGCTTGTCTTTGACCGGAATCGATTCGTTTCAAAACGTCTAATTTAATTTTCAAATTCAGTAGTATTTTTCTTACATTTATAGTCTTTGTATTGCGCCCAGACGTTGCTTTTTCATTCTTATTGGCCATTATTAACTCTTCGAAAACGTAACTGCGTTAGTTGCATTAATTATGATACAATGTTCAAGTAAACTGTCCATTACGCACGATGTGTAATACTGTACTGAGTGATTACTAGACTTTGGATAAATGCACATAACGCAAATATTACAAGAAATATACTTGATCATTTTTTAAAATGTTGATCTCGGAACTACGTAACAAGTCACTGTACTGCAATTAAATTAGCGTGCAAGAAAATTTCACTGAGCGTGGGAAAATTTCTCAAGTCGGCGTGGGAAACGTTTTAATACTGTTTTGCTATTCATTTTCAAGCTATCGACTCCATCAAATGAAAAGATTTCATTAAATATGCCAAAAATGCAATCTGTAAAAGAGCGTTATAGTGATCTGTGACAGCGTTATAATGATCTGTAACAGTGTTATATCTTATTTTATTACGGGTTATAAAATAAGAACAGCGTTATAGCGAATCAGCGTAAAGCGAACCGCATTATAATGGGGGTCTGCTGTAATATCAAAAAATACTTTATTTCTATCCCATATGTTGAACAGTGCACAAACAGATTAATAGATTCTTTAAAGATACCAAATTTAAAATTGTGGCCAGGCCAATACGAAAATTACACACTATACTGAACAATCGCTTGGTTCTTTCCGCGTTCGCAACACAAATTAATGATCTGGTATACAACATTTCTTGCGGTGATTGCGACTCGTCTTACCACGGTTCGACGCAATTTTCTCTGAATATTCGTGTAAATCAACATGAAGCCTCAGTTCGTGCTTCTCATTCAGCAGTGTCAGAATTAGCCTTTCTTTCCATTAACAAAAAACATACTTTTTTATTTAACGAGGCCAAAATACTTAATTTTCAAAGTAATTATACGCGACTATTAATTGCAGAAACCGTAGAAATTAAATTACACAAGAATTCTGTTAATGTTTGGCGGCCATATTTGATCACTGATGCGTGGACCTTTACGCATATGCTCAAAGACAAATAATCACTATTTTTGTTTTGAATATTTTCGTTAGATTCTTTTTCATTTTTAATTGCGTTAAACTGATTTTTAATTGTGTTAAATTGATTTTAATTGTGTTAAATTGGTTTTTAATTATTTATTTTTTACTCTAATGTAAGTTTTCAATTTTTTCTTTTTAATTTCTGGAGAGTATCATACGGAAGTGTTCTACGTACTATATTGAGGTAAACTCCTCTTATTATTTTACAAATATTAATTAAGCTATGTACGTAAGAATAAATTTATTTTTATTTTGCTAATCTGTGGATAAATTTATTTTTATTTTGTTCAAAACGTAAAATCAGAATATTCTTCTGATTTTTGCATATCATTTAATTGGCAATAAAACTTTGACAACAAAGTGTAAATTTGTGCTGATAAAATTTCTGCTATTATTTCCATTTCTACTTTTTGACTCCCAATATAATATTTAATACTGCTGTCTTTTTTAGGATTATACTTTCATATCTCACTGCTTCATTTGTCATTAGATTAAATTGCATTTTTGTGTCTAAAAAAATGTTATTTACTCTTTTGAAATTTCTAGATTCTGGTGAAAATTTATTTCCAGGTACCACTATTATTTAGTTTTATATTTCATTTTATTTTATTTTTACTGCAAACTGTTGTTTACAACTTTGCCTATGTATAATCTCATTGGTCAAAATTCTTTTTCAATTATTATTAATCTACATTACTCTAATATCTCTATATATATTCAAGTCCTTGCTTTCATATCCCTTTATACTTTAGTAGACCACTCACTTTATGTTTTCAAATCTCTTTACTTTAACTAGTGTTAAATTGAAATGTTATGTCTCTAGAAATTGCAGTTATTATTATTTACAGTTTTAATTTGCATCTTCATTGTGTCAACTGTAAATTTCACAAGCCATTTTCTAAAAAATCCCCCTTTTAATTATTCTAGCAATTTTACATCTTTCATTAATTTGGTAACTAAATTTTATTTTCATTTCCATTTATGTTTATGCTTTTTACCCATTGGTTTGTGGTTTACATCAGAAATGAAGACACGATGTTTGCTATTTTGCTTGCAATTCTGGCCATTTGCACCTGATGAGAGGCCAGTTTTGTAAGTGTGTGGCAACGTCCATTTGATCAGTTTTTATATAATTATGTTTTTTTATTATGCATATTATATTAGTTATCTATTATCTTCATTCTCTCACTTTAACTTTATTTTACTGTTCTTTTACTCCTTTTATCTCTCTCCCCTTATCACTTTATATATGTATATATCAAGCCCTAACCAGAGGCACGGGAATTGGTTTCAGACTTTAAAATAATCTGTTGAAATGCACTGTTTCAGTGGCAGACGCGTTTTAAAAGAGAATTGGGAAGGTGCATGATAACAATTAATTCACTTTCACAATTAGGCTGCACTTCAGGAGATGGGGGGGGGGGGAAGAAGAAGATTACACGTTCCAAGCTGAAGCAAATAAATACATTGCCTACAGAAAACTTTTGGGCTAATATACATGAAACCACATGAAAACCAAGGTAAGCTATGGGAAACTTACCGGACAAACTGGTTTGCCGCTAATGCAGCATCGACTTCTGCTCCACACTGCATGCTCTGTAAACAGGCGATGCATGCTATCAGTTTGGAGCAGAAGTCGAGAATGATATATTGACTGACACATAGGCATGACAGACAACGTATTCATTGGTGTGTGAACACAACAGACGATATGTTATATATAGACATATATAAAGAATCATTCTTTCTTTTACTATTATTTCCTAACCTAACCTTAAAGGTTAGGTTAGGAAATAATAGGAGAAGAAAGGGTAATCTTTAGAATAGGGTGTGCACTCCAGTCGATTTGGTTAACTGTGGCGCCAGTGAACTGTGTTTTTTTTTTTAAACAGACTAATATTCGGCTAATGAAAAAAGGTTAGGTTAGTTTACACCACTAATTTGGGAAGGATTCAAGTGAAAAAACTGTGACCATATATGATACCGCCCACTAAAGATTACAGACACCATTTTTTGCTTGAATCTGTCCTGAATTACGAATCAGTGGCATAAACTAACCTAACCTTGTTTTCACTAGCTGAATATTAGTCTATTAAAAAAAAAAAAAAACACAGTTTAACCAAATAGACTGGAGTGTGCACTCTGTTTTATATATATACATGTATAATAAAGTCAATCGGCCACTTAAGACTATGATGTTATCAACTGTTGTGTTCATGTACCAATGAGTACATCGCCTACATGTCAATCAATATATTATTCTCGACTTCTGCTCCAGACAAATAGCACGCATCACCTGTTTACCGAGAATGCAGCACAAAGCTGTGGTAGTGGCAAACCAGTTTCTCTGGTAAGTTTCTCATAATTTGTCATGGTTCTTGTGCAGGCTTTCTTTATCTTAGCCAAATTTTGTTTAATAGCATTCTTCAATAGTTTTTCTTAAAGCACTGGATCAAGTGGCCAAACAACTGATATGTTAGGTGGCATGTGTTCAACATTTATTGCACGTAGGCCATTCACTTGGATCCGAAGGGTGCAGTTATTCACAAACAGCATCAAAGGTCTTTGGTATTATCCTTTTGGAATTCACAAGCATTAAGAAATGATGCTTGTGGGTTTCCTATCATAATTTTAGTTCATTTATTGTGGAAGAGGCACATGTCATTTGGTGGGTGTGAGGGTGTATCATGCTTTAGCCTTGCTAAGGGTGAGCATCACTTTTCTCCTTTTTTATTTTCATGATTTCATTTTAACTTAATCAATGCATATCTTGGAGGTCAGGCAAAAATTGTACCTTGACAGGTATAACTCTAAATTTGCATTAATTTATTGCATTTAGTTCCATGGTATAATTTTTGTTTTTATTTCTACAATAGTCATGGAGACATAACCAAGTTTGTCTCAGTAGTAGTAAAGCCTAACATTTTTTTTTTTTAATTTATTTATTTATTATTTTTTTTTGAATAATTATAACATACTTTAAATTGGCCTGTATTTCAATCTCTCTTCGAAGCTGGTGTTCTACTCCATTTTTCTGTAGCTGGGACTTAAACAGGACCTATAAAAATAAATATCATAAAATACATAGCAATAAACAATATTTACAGCAAACTTAATAATACAGAATTAAAAAAAAAAAACTAGATTTTTTAATCCTTTGATGGCCAATTACAAAAAAGATTACATTTATATGATTCTATACAATTATCTACACAGAGACAGTTACTAATTTGCAATGAACAATGAATTACAAAAAATAATAACATGAATCTTAAATATCTTTTTAGTGGCATGATGCACAGGTATATCAAGAAATGGAAATTGGTGAAATAATAAGCACTTCAACCTGCATAAAAGGTAATCTGCTTTTCACCAAGTGTGTCCAAAATGAGGCCCACTGCTTCACTTTGTATGGCCTGTGGTCACATAGGCATGATATGAATCCCAGAATTTAAAACCAGTGGCATAACACACAGTTCATATGAATGATATAAAACTATGTTCCAAAAGTTGTGTGGTGTTTTCTGCATTTACAAAAGAAATATTCATCTGAGTAAATGAACATTACATCAAATCAGAGGTGTGATGGAGTCAGTTCACAAAAAAAAAATCAGAAATGTGGTTCACTTAATTTAAGTGACAACTTTACAACCTTGCATTCTACTATAAAATTTTAGAACCAGCTTTCTATTTTTAGGGCTGTAAATTCAGCTATAGGAGATTGGGGATATTATTATTCTCCAGGGTCATAACTACTTATATCTCTAACAGAGTACTCTTTACACTAGCAGAAATATAACTGTGCAGTACAGTACAGAACAATTCCATTCAGCTACCAAAGCCCTACAAATATAAATTATCCAAAATGATAAGAGCAGACATGATTAAAAAACTAACTTTCATGCTTTATTTTGGAAGGCAATAATAGGACCAAGAATTCCTACTCTTATTAATGTGTTTTTCCAGATCAACAATGCAAGAGCACTGTAAAAATAAAGTATCCTCATAATAATGACATCAGTTATTAAACTATAAACAGGAGTATTAGTAAAAAATTTACAAAACAGAATGCTCATGACATTAGTGATGCATGTGATGAACCAGAATGGCTACTATATGCTCCAGTCCATTCCAAATCCTGGTTGCAAATTCCTCTCAATTATTTGGTCACCTGGGATATATACAGAACATTTATTATTATTATTATTATAATTATTAGATTTTAAAGACTTGAATTCATATATCAAGAGCATTATAAAATAGATAGGAGAGGATCTGTTCTGGAATGTTTTCTAATGCAGTTCTCAACATTATAATAAGTACTGTAATTTTTACCATTAAGCCTGTCTCAGATGGTAATAATAATAATAATAATAATAATAATAATAAAAAAAAAACTGAGGTAATCATCACAGTTTTACTTTTATGGCATTTTTAAACTGTATATATATATATATGTATTTTACGCAAATCTGTTATGCCCTCTCCCAATCAGCCACCAGCCGATGTGTCAAATTGGTTGTATAGTGTACTTATTAATTTATGACAACTCCCCTCCCCCTGACCAGATTTACCCGACAGACATGCTGAAGTAGTTGTTGTCAAAACACCTTTTTCTATCATATCTTTGCAGGGATCATGAGTGATTGGTCACTCTCAACTGACTTAATAACCATTTCAAATGTTTGAAAGAAAAGCAAAAGAGGCAGATGGTGCAGCAGTGGGCCATCATAGAGACAGTGCGCCTCCGTAGCCAGGTGGGCAGGAGCAGCAGCAGCAATGCGTAGCACACGCTTCTTGATTAGCTCGGGGTTCGAGCCCGTACCCACCAAATACGGAGGATGCGGAAAGGTCAGGAAATAACCACCACATATCCCCGGAGCAATATGGCCTTAGTTGCTAATGCTCCTAAAAAAAAAAAAAAAAAAAAAAACCAAATCATAGAGACAGTAGTCATTTGTAGTCACTCAAGAATGAAAGACATAAACATAGAACATGGCATTGTACTTTCTGTATTGCTGAATTATGACAAAGTGTGATACAAAATCTTGTAGAAGTGCAAAAGATCTTCAGGATTATTAGTTAAAGCATAAATGCATCTGTGTTCCTGCTGCCTTTGCTTTCTTTTGAATATCTGAAATGGTCCTCTACCAAACCATTGCCACATGCTGCTGCACTGCTGGTCACTAGACATTCCAAGTACAATTGTTAGCATTATTTCATTTTTATAACAGGATCTATTCAAAAGTGCGACTTCTCAACTTGCTGTTCAGTTTTACTTTTGTGCAAATATGTGAATTTGCAGTGTGTGTGAGTTATTTACATTAAAATAGATAAAACTGAGGAATTTATTGTAGCTTAAACACAGAGCGTACAGATAAAGCAGAAATATATGAGCTTTCGGCTATATGGTAGCCTTCGTCAGAATTAAAATACATGAATGGCAGTTGGAATGAAGATGTGCACTGCCAGGTGCGTGAGACGCGAGGTTTAATTGTTTGTTGACGTCTGTGGCTGTGACGCATGATGACGTGGCCAGCGCTTGTCCAATGACAGAACTACTGACTCTGTGATCGGGTTGACTTGGTAACCACTGTTCCTGTTTAAGGATTTATCCGAAGATTTTATATTTAATGATTCCAACCAGGTACGCTTTAGGTAATGGTGGGATCTGTCTACCACCACGACATCGCGGTGTGGGTCGATGTCGTGGTGGGTTGTCCAGACATGTTCGGCGATAGCTGAGTGTTCTATATCCGCTAAACGGATCGCTCTTTTGTGCTCCGAGAGACGTTTCTCGAGTCGACATCCAGTCTCTCCGAAGTAGCAGCTAGTGCAGTCACGGCAAGAGATGCGGTAGACTAAACCGCTCTGCAGAAGGGTGGGGACAGGTGTTTTCACGTTGGAAATGAAAGAACGCAGTTTCCTGCCTGGGAGCTGGATGCACTTTATTCCGTGCGTTCTCAGGATTCTGCCGATCTGTTGTGACAGGTTGGGGTAGTATGGGATGAATGCCCTTGTGGATGGCTCGTCACTGTTGGTGTTGTAGCTGGTCGTCACGATGTCACGTGTCTGTAGATCACACCTGTCGAGGACGTCAATGGGGTAGCCACACCTCGTAAGGTCTATTTTGACCCTAGTGACCTCTTTGCGTCTTTCATCAGTGGAGCTGGAGTGTGTCCAGGCGCGAGTAAGCAAGGTTCGGGCCGTGGAGAGGAGGTGGCCTCGCGCGTGTGCTGACCGGAAGTTGGTAAACTGGCCAGCACACATGGGCTTACGATAAACTGTAGTCCTCAGGTATGTGCCTTCACGTCGGACAAGTGTGTCTAAGTATGGTAAAGAGTTGTTCGGCTCCAGCTCAATCGTGAATTTTATGAAGGGCGATAGTGAGTTGAGGTATGATAGTTTGGTTTGGTTTTTTTTTTTTTTTTTTTTTTTGGAGCATTAGCAACTAAGGCCATGTTGCTCCGGGATATGCGGTGGTCATTCCCTGACCTTTCCGCATCCTCCGTATTTGGTGGTGACGGGCTTGAACCCCGGTCTAATCAAGAAGCGTGTGCTGTGCACTGCTGCTCCTTCCCACCTGGCTACCGAGGCGCCTAGGTATGATAGAAGTCGCTGACCTGAGTCTCTAGGGATGACCACGAACACATCGTCAACATAGCGACACCAAAAGGCGATGTGATCAGGTGCGTGTGCAAACGCACGTCCCTCTAACTCCTCCATCACGATGTTTGCTGTGACTGAGCTGACCGGGGAACCCATGGCCGTGCCATGTATCTGCTGGTAGACTGAGTCATTAAATATGATCGCACCCCCTGTTAAGCACAGTCTGAGGGCGGTGGAAATGTCATCGGGTGTGAGACCAGTTCTTTCGTTGAGGGTTCTATCATTGTCCAAGAGTTGTTTTGCACAAGAAATGGCAAGTTCCACAGGGATGGAGGTAAAGAGCGATATGACGTCGAACGATGCCATAACTTGATTCTGCGAGATGGATACAGTGCGAATCCTCTTTATGAATTCAACACTGTTGGAAACGGTGTGGGTGGTCTTGCCAACCAGAGGAGAAAGAAGTCTCGAGACAAATTTAGACAGCTCGTAAGTCGGTGATCCACAGCAGGATACAATTGGTCTCAGTGGTGTGTCTTCTTTGTGCACTTTCGGTAGGCCGTAAAACCGTGGGATCTGACATCCGGAAGCACGGAGGTGATTACGGGTTGACTGTGTGATCTTCCCTTGTTTCAGCCAACTGTTGACGAGGATATTCACCTCTGATTCCCATCGTTCTAAAACTCTGTTGGGGTTGATGGTCAGGGGTTTGTATACAGTAGTATCCCGTAAAAGTAGTAGCGCTTTCGCCATGTAATCAGTGTGATCCATTACAACCGTACGGCGGCCTTTGTCTGCCGGTAGAATGACGATGGACGAATCCTGTTTCAATGCCTTGAGGGCAGAGAACTGTGTACGGTTGAGGTTAGAAGAGACGGGGCGAGCACGGTGTAGAACTGCTGCAGTCTTCAAGCGGATTGTGTTGGCTACATCTTCTGGGAGGCGTGATAAGCTGGCTTCCACACCTAAGGCGATGTCGGTGATCGGCGGGTGCTTAGGAAGAACGGCAAACGTCATGCCAAGAGTCAATAAGTTTACTTGGTCCGCAGATAACTGTTTGCTGCTTAGGTTCAATACGAAGTCCGTGGAATTAGTGAGAGGGGTATTACATTGGCTGCGCAATTGACGGGATTCATTAATCAAATTACAAAACTTACGTTTCTGTCGGGTACAATAAAGATCTGATTCTCTGATGGCCTGGTGACATAAAGTGTTGACCACATCGGTGTAAACGGGATCGGGAATCAGAGTCTTAAGGTCGGCTAGTAGGGTTGCCTTGCTTGCTGAAGCACGTTGTATGTCATGATGGAGGCAGCCGATCCATATACGTAGGGTTTTGAGGCCGAAGTTCCGACAGGCACGTCTCATGCGCTCATTAGAAAACGGTTGTTTGTAGCGAAACCCTTTCGGTATAATCTCGTTAGCTTTGCACCTATGCGCAAACCTCAGGTGTTGTCTACTACGGGCTATGAAGATAAAATCTTTCTGTAGTCTCACGACCATGTCGTATGCTGGTTGGCCAAGAATAGTACGAACATAACGAAACAGGCCTACGCGCTCTGGATTCATTGAGGAATTTATTGTAGCTTAAACACAGAGCGTACAGATAAAGCAGAAATATATGAGCTTTCGGCTATATGGTAGCCTTCGTCAGAATTAAAATACATGAATGGCAGTTGGAATGAAGATGTGCACTGCCAGGTGCGTGAGACGCGAGGTTTAATTGTTTGTTGACGTCTGTGGCTGTGACGCATGATGACGTGGCCAGCGCTTGTCCAATGACAGAACTACTGACTCTGTGATCGGGTTGACTTGGTAACCACTGTTCCTGTTTAAGGATTTATCCGAAGATTTTATATTTAATGATTCCAACCAGGTACGCTTTAGGTAATGGTGGGATCTGTCTACCACCACGACATCGCGGTGTGGGTCGATGTCGTGGTGGGTTGTCCAGACATGTTCGGCGATAGCTGAGTGTTCTATATCCGCTAAACGGATCGCTCTAGCTGCACTAGCTGCTACTTCGGAGAGACTGGACGTCGACTCGAGAAACGTCTCTCGGAGCACAAAAGAGCGATCCGTTTAGCGGATATAGAACACTCAGCTATCGCCGAACATGTCTGGACAACCCACCACGACATCGACCCACACCGCGATGTCGTGGTGGTAGACAGATCCCACCATTACCTAAAGCGTACCTGGTTGGAATCATTAAGTATAAAATCTTCGGATAAATCCTTAAACAGGAACAGTGGTTACCAAGTCAACCCGATCACAGAGTCAGTAGTTCTGTCATTGGACAAGCGCTGGCCACGTCATCATGCGTCACAGCCACAGACGTCAACAAACAATTAAACCTCGCGTCTCACGCACCTGGCAGTGCACATCTTCATTCCAACTGCCATTCATGTATTTTAATTCTGACGAAGGCTACCATATAGCCGAAAGCTCATATATTTCTGCTTTATCTGTACGCTCTGTGTTTAAGCTACAATAAATTCCTCAATGAATCCAGAGCGCGTAGGCCTGTTTCGTTATAGATAAAACTGACACAATGGCTTCAGTTTCTGGTAAGAGAAGAAAAGTTGCTGATGAATGGAGAGTATTTCTGGAGTAATGGACTGATCAGTACTCTTTCAGTGAAACAAAAAACTGGCCTGTTTGACTGACATGTACAGTCACTCTCCGACTTACATAAGGGTTGTGTTCCGCAGAACTCTGCATAAGTCGGAATTTCCCTAAATGCATATGCAGCACTCGTAAATTTGATTGAAGCAAAAAAGAAATGTTCGACGAACATGTAAATTATTTATTTACAAAAAAATTATTTATTCAATTTTTTTTTTTATCTCATGCACAGGAAAAATTACAAATATTTCAAAATTACAAAAAGAGAGAGGAGACAGGCATAACATCAGCAAGTTTTACCTTTTGAGCATCATTGCCAGAATTAACTCTCCAGCCGATAAGCTGCGGAAGTTGAAGGCTGTGCAGATTTAGAAGGGGTTTTTTCCAACACATCACAAAATTTCTCTGCAGCTGCAGAATCAGCACTGGCAACTTCACTGCATACTTTAATGTTTTGGAAACCAGCACAATGCTTTAACCTACTAAACCATTCACTGCTTGCCACGAACTTGGCTCGGGGTTCGCCATACTTATCCTTAATATCTTCATAAATACTTCTTGCTTGTGCTTGAACGGCCATTGGACTCAGGGTTACTTGCTTCTAAAACTGATTTTCCATCCATATTATTAATAGCTTTTCCATCTTCAATATAGCACCTGAATGCCGTTTTGTGATCATTGTTGATCTTAAATTTGTTGATCCTTTAACATGTTCTTTTATACATGCACTGTCCATTAAAATAGTGTTCACTGTTGAAGCAGCGAGACCTAATTCCATGCAGTAGATGACAAACTTTGTCCTGTTTCGTACTTCTTAATCATCTTCATTTCTAAATCAGTTTTGTTTTGTTTCCTATCACTGCCAGCACTTGCACTTTCCGTTGGTCTCTTTCCCTTCACCATTGTGAGAATTCCAGTTATCAGTATTAGGGACTCACATCTGGTGAATATGGGCTTGGCACACTCAGGATCCTGAGCTGCATATCATCATTCTTCTCTTTCTTGGTGATTATTCCCTTCTACTTCTGACTCACTCTCTCTCTCTCAGGGTAATTCAGAATTTTTTTTTTTTTTTTTTTTAGCCTTAGGCTTCCTTGCACCATATGCTAATAATAATAATCATCATCACAAATGCAATAAGATCGATTTTACTACCCGTTTTTAATAGATTGCGCTAACAGAAAAGCCCAATAAACCGGAAAGTGCAAATTGTTTTGTGGTAGTGACCTCCAGAAATGTGTTTTAGAAAAATATCACAAAAGGCATTCAAAATTGATTCTTATAAAGGAACATATGATAACAATGAAAGTGTATTGCAATTTACATTATAAAAATGACCTTTTAGAAAGAAAATTTCAACTTCCAAGGTCTTGGAATGAATTACCGAAAAAAAAAAAAAAAAAACCCATGTGTTACAGTATTCACATAACGATATTTTCACGATACCTCCATTTATTCCTACATGAGGCAAAATACGTTTCCATGATTTTTTTAAGTTTGCACCAGCCGGCAAAAACTTACGTAAAGTAGAATTTCCGCAAGTCAAGTTTACATAAGCCGGGGAGTGGCTGTAATGAGTCAGTTTCTGTTATGAGAGTGTACAACGTTAAAAGATATTATGCTAAATATGCATTTACATTTGACAATATTCGGGGACAATTTTTTTAAAGACAAACTGTCTGTATTGAAAAGTAAACTTTTGGATTAGCAATCATTCTTCAAAATAATGAACTACCAAGCAGAATCTGTTGTCGAAGCCAACCATGCAGTGGCAGAAATCATTGCCAAAAATTAAAAGTCCTTTTCTAATGGCAAATTTATCAAAGAATGCTTTGATTGTGTGCTGAGATTGTGTCAAAACAAAAAAAAAAAAAAACACCTCAATTTTTCAAAATCAGTTTACCATGGGAAACTATGGTTAGATGTATTGATGAGTTGTCATCCAATGTTGAGCATACTCTACAGCAGAAAGCTTCTAATTTCACATTTTATTCATTGGTAATTGACAAAAGTACAGAAACCACTGATACAGCCCAAATAGTTTGTTTGGTACCTGGTGTCAAAAAAGAATTAAACACAACAGAAGAAATGGGCCACACTGAAGAACATAACCAAATCCAGTAAATTTTATGAAGGTGTGAAGAACATATTAACTCAATTGGATCTGAACCTCAACAATATATCAGGTATGAATAACTGATGGAGCTCTTACTATGGTGGGAACACGAGAAGATTTAGTTAACTGATTGCTAGCAGAGATAAGGAGGTGATTACCCCATTGTAAAAAGCAATTGGTAGCTGCACGTCAAGTACTGGATACAGGTCTGGAGGCCTGGCTTTAGGGAGCATGTAGATCTGCTGGAAAGGGTGCAGAGAACAACAAAAGGGTGGCGTTACCAAGAAAGGCTTCAGTTCTACAAATTGCATCTGCAGACTAGGCACCTGTGAGATGATCTGGTTGAGGTGTTTAAGGCTTTGAATGGATTGAGCAAGCTCAATGCTGATGTAATTCTTCCTCCTGCTCAGACTACCCACAAGAGTGAATAAATTCAAATTAAGGAAGGATGGTTGCAGGATAGATATGCAGAAGTTTGCCTTTAGCCAGCAGTTGGGTGACTATGGAAACAACGTTCCTTCTGTTGTTGTGGAAATGGGTAGTATGAATAAATTCAAGGCAGAACTAGCCAAATTATTGGAGGGGATGGATGGATGATGTGGGAGGGAGGTCTCTCTCTCTCTCTCTCTCTCTCTCTCTCTCTCTCTCTCTCTCTCTCTCTCTCCTCTCTCTCTCCTCTCTCTCTCTCTCTCTCTCTCTCTCTCTCTCTCTCTCTCTCTCTCGCGTCATGTCTAATTGTAATAAAAGTAATCAATTTCAATCAATCTAAAGGTCTCTACTAGGGCTTGCAAACCGGTTTTATAGTGAACCTTTGAAGCAATGCTTCATCGACATTTATAACCTCACACATTTTTTTTTTTTTTTTCCCCAGTGCTGATATGTAAACATGTTTATTCTTCCACAATGGCAATGCTGTTGAAGAGGAAAAATAAAACTTTTTACACACTTCAACATTTTTTGGGCCACGTTCTAATATAACTCATGAGTAATTTTTGACTTTTTCATGAATTTAGAGAGACTTTCTTCTGTTAGTAGACATTTCTGAAGGAAAGGTTTGTTTCTAACTGATTTTACTTTAAAATGACAGTAAAGTTATCTGCATACAATGATCTTATAAGTCCCAAAATGCATATAAAGTTCTTAGAAGTCCCAAAATTAATTTATGGTTCAGTGAATACAAGACAATCTGTAAATGGGGTAATGCAACAAGCGGAACACCAATGCACTATTGTATAGCTCCCATCCCCGAAAGGAAAAAGGCATAAACGGACCACTAATCCAATGCAGGTAGTCATAAAAGCTAAGTCGCCCTTTTCATTTTTGTCTAATCCAAGAATTGAGTTTTTTCGACTACCCAAGCAATTGAGAATGTTTGCATAGTTACCAAAATTTGTACAGTATATCCGGGTAGTGTGCTTGTTATAACAGTGAACGATTGTATGGGAATACACGTAAATTAAAATCATTATGGCTTTTTGTTCGCTACAGCTCATTATTTCCGTGCTCGTTATAACCAGGACTGTATATTCTTTTCCCATATCTACATTTTCGTCATGGTCTGCCCTACTCCTCCAAAATTTCTTTTGCACTCCTACATAACCATCTTTCAAACTTCTCAAACTTTTCTTTCAACACCCCACACTTTTCTCCCAAAACCTCTGAAATCTCCCAGAAAGTTTTCTCCACTCGCTACTCTCCCAGAATTCCTTTTCACTTCTCTCTCTCCCTTCTCTCATTTCCCCCAATCTTCGTTCCTACAAAATTTCTCTCTTTTCTCTCTCTCTCAATCCTGACTTTTTTTTCTTTGTTTAGGCCATACCCTGTTTGGTCAAATCTCTTTCTCAGGGTGTATGGAAATATAGTTGTTTTTCGCTATACTACACCAGCTCGGATGTTTTTCTCGGCAGCCCTCCTTAGCAGTCATTTTCACACACCACATTCACTGTAAACAAAATTTCCCATTCTCACCATCTTACTGCTTCCTTGATTTTCACAGTTCAACTATCAAGCAAAAGTTTCCACCTTTACATTTTATGATACAATATAGGGTTGGTCCCTTTTCTCCTTTCCCTGACTCCCCATACTACCAGCAATTACCACTGCTGCGGAAGGCTCATCTTCTGACAATGCAGCCACCTATCCTTGATCAGTCCTTAACTATCTTGTTAACTTTCAACCACACCTGTTTCAATGGACAAGTTTTCATTACTGTGCTCTAATTACACTCTATTACAAACAACAACCCGCTGGAAATTCTTGACAAACAGCCGATTTACCCAAGTCTACTGTTCCATATTTCTAGTCAAAAAAATAATTTTTTTTTTTTAACTTGTAAGATTTATATCTTACAGTTTCAAGATTTAGTTTACAAAACCAGGGGTGCACATCTGGTGAGTATGGGCTTGGAAAACCTATGGTTCTGAGCTGAATATCATCATTCTTCTCTTTCTTGGTGATTCCTTTCTACTTAGCCACTGGCAGAAGTGAAAGTGATTCTTGCAATGCTTCTACTGGAATGAGCAGAAACTTGGAAAACAAAATGCAGGATATTTCAGAGACTGCTGGGAGTCATTGCAGTACAAGTAAACACATGGGTTGTGTTAGGGTAGCTAAGAATAGGAACAGGTGCATGTATACTTGCGTGTACACCAATGCTAGGAGTTTGGTAAATAAATTTGATGAATTTGAGGTATTGCTCAAAGCATCAAAGGCGGATATTGTTGGGATATCAGAGACATGGTGTCACACAGATATAAGGAATGCAGAACTGGAATTTGGAGAGTACATCGTCTACAGAAAGGATATACAGGATAGGAAGAGAGGAGGGGTTATGCTATTAGTTAAGAAACACATAAAATCCAAGGAAGTGAAGCCAGTCGACTTCGCTGGACAGTGCAGTGTCGAGTCAGTTTGGTGTGACATAAACATTGGGAGATCAAAATTGAGAGTAGGAGTGTGCTATAGGCCTAATGACTCTGATGAGTATAATAAGAAACTGTACAGGGAAATAGAGTGGGCCAGTAAATCAGAGAATCTAATAATGGGCGATTTTAATTTCCCAGATATTGACTGCAATTTGTGGGTTGGTCACTCACACACTAGCAAGGCTTTTGTGGATTTACTGGATGATTGTTTTTCTACATCAGCATGTTCGGGAGGCAACTAGAGGGAGTAATACTCTTGATTTGATTATCAGTCGAGATTCTTCATGCATTAAGAATCTGCAGATAAAGGAACCACTAGATGGCAGTGATCACAGTGTGCTGAAGTGGGATTTACTCAAAGAGGTAACTACCATCAGGGGTAAAGGGAAGGGTTATTGCTTTCGTAAAGGCGACTACGATGGTTTGAGACAGTATTTAAATTCTATACAGTGGGACCAACTGATGATGTTACCAACAGCAAATTCAAAATAGGAAGCATTCAAAGAACTTATCTTGGAAGCTACTAGGCTTTACATACCAACTAAGAAATATTGTTCAAGGTTTAGGCCTAAGTGGATGTCAGATGATCTAATGAGACATATTGTTTGTTTGTTATTTGGTTTTTTTTTTTTTTTTAGGAGCATTAGCAACTAAGGCCATGTTGCTCCGAGAATATGCAATGGTCATTCCTTGACCTTTCCGCATGCTCCGTATTTGGTGGTGACGGGCTCGAACCCCGGTCTAATCAAGAAACGTGTGCTATGCACTGCTGCTCCTTCCCACCTGGCTACGGAGGCGCCCATAATGAGACATATAGCAGAGAAGAAAAATGCATGGTATACATATAAATTAACACCTGACACAGAAGCCTATGATAGATATAAGTTGATCTGTAACCAAGTTACAAAGGAGATTAGGCAGGCGAAGACAGATTACGAGAAATCTTTGGCAAGGGATGCAAAGAAAAAGAGAAAAGAGTTCTTTACTTATGTAAACTCTAGAAGGAAGGGAATAAATCAGATTGGTCCACTTGATATCGATGGTTCAACTGTTGATGATCCTGCTCAGGTAGCTAACAAACTAAATGAATTTTTTGCATCAATATTCACACATGAGAAGTTATTCAGCGAGGGGAATGCCAGAGGTGTATTAAACTCTGGCAGTAAGCTAGATAAACTTGTAATAACTGAGAGTAAAGTGGAGGAGAAATTGTTGAAGATAAACACAAGAAAGGCACCTGGGGTGGATGGGATCTACCCAGTTATATTAAAGGAGGCAGCAAAGGAAGTACCCATAGACTGGAGATGTGCAAATGTGACCCCAATTCACAAAGCAGGATCAAAGGCTGACACAAGTAATTATAGACCTGTGAGTTTAACTTTTGTTCCAGGAAAATTAATGGAGGCACTGGTTAAAGAAGCACTGCAGGATCATCTATACAAGACTTCAGTTATAGCTCGGACACAGCATGGTTTTGTTAAACGGAAGTCTTGCCTGACCAATTTGATTGCATAATATGATGCAGTCACAAAAGAACTGGATGCAGGGAATAACTTTGATATTATATACTTGGATCTTAGAAAGGCTTTTGATACAGTTACACATGGAAGACTGCTGCACAAATTGGAGCAGTGTAGCATTGGAGGAAAATTGCTGCTATGGATAAAGGGGTGGTTGAGGGGCAGAAGACAGAGAGTGGTAATCAATGGACACTGCTCATCATGGATTAATGTTATTAGTGGAGTCCCTCAGGGTTCAGTGTTGGGTCCATTATTGTTTTCCGAATTTATAAATAATACTGAAGATGGTATATCAAGCTTAATATCCAAGTTTGCAGACGATACAAAGGTTGGCAGGGTTGTCAAGGACACTAGTGACACTATGCTACTGCAACAGGATCTGGAAAGGTTGAGCAGATGGGCTGAGAGGTGGCAAATGAAGTTTAACATTGACAAATGTAAAGTATTACATATGGGAAACAGCAACCCCAGAGCAACGTATCAATCTGTGGTACTACACTGACAGTGGTAGAGAATGAAAAGGACCTGGGGGTAATTGTGTAGGCAGATATGAAGTTCTCTGAGCAGTGCAGATGGGCTGCAAGAGTAGCTCATGGTGTCTTGTCAATGATTTATAGGAATTTTTCTAGCAGAGATAAGGAGGTGATTATTCCCTTGTATAAGGCAATGGTCAGGCCACACCTTGAGTACTGTATACATGTCTGGAGGCCTCATTTCAAGAAGGATGTAGAGCTGCTGGAACAAGTACAGAGAAGGGCAACAAGATTAGTGAATGGAACAAAGGGTTGCTCATACAAAGAAAGGTTTAAGTTTTGCAAATTACAGTGTCTGGAGACTAGGCTCTGGCGAGGTGATCTGATAGAGGTGTATAAAGCCTTGAATGGTTTGAGCATGCTCAATGCTGATGGGATTCTTTCTCTTGCTCAGAATAATCACCTGAGAGGGCATAAATTCAAATTGAGGAAAGATAGATGTAGGATAGATGTGCGGAAATTTGCCTTTAGCCAGTGGGCAGTTGGTTGGTGGAACAGACTTCCCTCCCTTGTTGTGAAATTTAAGGCTCAGCTGGACAGGTATTTCGAACAAACGGAGGGGTGAAGTGGAAGTTTTTTTTTTTTTTTTTGGCTGATGCTGCATAAGCTTTCTTGCATCATCATCAAAGTATTACCATTAGCATGTACTAATGCTAATGGTAATACTTCTCTCTCTCTCTCTCTCTCTCTCTCTCTCTCTCTGGTAACTTGAGAATTTTTTTTTGGCAGGTGCAGCGTAAGCCGCAGACTTCATTGCACCATATGGCTGTAATAATAATAATAATAATCCCCAGCATTTACTCCTAACTTAATACATTCAATAATAAAATTCATGACATTAACCTAAGTGATTTGAGGAAAAAAAACAGTATGTGTCAGAAAAAACAAATAACATTTCAGAAATTAACATAAAAAACTGAGTTTAAAAAAGCTATTAGTTTACAAAGATTGAAAACCATACAGAGTGGTGTTATCTGTAATTAGTCGCATAGGAAAATATGCACGATATTCCCATAAAAAATAAACTTTTGAGAAATGAAATTCATTAAGCGAACTTCAACTATTCTGCCTATATTTTTGCTTGTGAAAACTTTTAGACAGATTGTTTAAAGTAGTTTGAATTTGGTATTTTCACTAATACATTATTTTAGACAGTATGGGCAAGGGAAAAGAGGGGAAATTTAAATGCTTAAAGCAATTAATTTTATTTCTGAATGATTAATTTCTGATGTTTACAGACTTGAACTTCCTCCAAACACATTTTCAGAAAAGGTGGTTGCTTGTGCTACTTTACTGAGAGCTCCATAGGAGACCTGCAGACAACGTATTATTATCCTCTGTTATCATTAATAAAGATTGATTATTATTGTTATTATTATTAAAATGATTGATACAATATGTTTATAAGTGTTTCTAAATATACAAATATACAATTAAAATTTTTTATAGTTAATTCAATACTCCAATCTTCAAGCTGAGAATTAAAAAATCAAGAATAAAACAAATAAAATTGGCATATACAACAATTTTATAATGTAATCAGTAGTCAAAAAGATATAAAATCGACTATTACCTTAAGAGCAATTATATACTTTGTCCTTTTCTCTCTGGCTAGATAAACATTTCCAAATTTGCCTTTTCCTAATGGTCTTCCAATCTCAAAATCATTCAGTGTCCACTTTCTGCTAAATGAACCAACAATAAATTGTGAATCCATAACTGCTTTAAAAACATATGTACAGGCATACCTCGAATAACGAATAGGATGCGTTCCACGAAATTACTTCGTTAAGCGAAACTTCGTTTTCAGAGGTAAAAATACTATGGCCAGAATAGGGATACGTTCCTATGTAAAGAAAATGAAAAGCTTTTTTTTCGAACAAAGAAAAGTCTTATTAAATAAACAGTCAACTTACATACAAAGTGAAATCACATTTTAAAATATGAGTCTAAAGTTGATTGCTTATGCTTTTAACTTTCATTTAACAATTGCCTATACGGAGTTATTGCATTTAACACTGATCGCTTAACAATAAAACTTCTTCCTAAATCAGGATCATTTTCACTAAAAAAAATTAAAACGTTTTCAATGTCATTTAAGCACCTTTTTAAATCTTTGGTTGTTAACACTTTTTCGGCAGGAACTTCTTTAACTTTGTCTTCATTATCTTTGTCTTCATTGCTAACGAGGTTTTCTAAATCTTCCACTGAAAAACCATCATCTTCTGCATTCAATAAATTTCTAACATCCTCTTCATCGACATTTTCGAAACCTATTGATTGAGCCATCTGGATAACTTAATTTCTAATTTCTTGGATGTTATTTTCTTCTTCTAATACAACTTCTGGCCATATTTTGCACCAAACTCCATTTAAGCATTTCTTAGTGACTTCTTTCCAAGAACTATCAATGTTTTCAATTGCGTTTTTAATGGTGTAGTTTTTCCAAAAAGTTTTAACTGTCATTTCCTCTTTATCCTCTAGTTCAGTTAAATTGCTTAATAAGCTATAATAAGCTGATTATAAGCTTTAAATGATGCTATTACTCCCTGATCCAATGGTTGAATCAGGGAAGTTGTGTTTGCTGGAAGAAACACAACTTTGACAGGAATGCATGTGTCCAACGTGTTAAGATCAGTAGGATGTCCCGGAGCATTGTCTAACAACAAAAAGCTTTTTCTTCAAAGTTGTTTTTTTTTGACAATACCGTTTTACTTCAGGACAAAAGTGGTTAACAAACCAATCAGTAAATAACTCCTTGGTAACCCACGCTTTTCTATTTGCTTTCCATATTACAGATTTTTTTATGTTACCTTTTAACGCCCTCGGATTTTCTGAATGGTAAACTAATAACAATTTTAATTTATAATCGCCAGAGGCATTTGATCCAAAGAGTAATGTTAAACGGCCTTTGGCTGCTTTGAACTCAGCAGCTGATTTTTCTTCAATAGAAATGAAGCTTTTTGTTGGTAGCCGTTTCCAGAACAAACCGCTTTCTTCAACATTGAACACCAAATTTGGTGGAAATTTTTCACGTTCAATTATTTCCTTTAGTTTTTCTGGAAACTTATTTGCAGCTTCTCCTGTTAATTTTACACTATGAATCCTGGCCCGTTTTTTAAATTTCTCGAACCAACTACGAGAAGCCCCAAAGGTTTCCGTAATTTCTTCAGTTTGTTTAGATTTCAGGTGATTAAACTGGAATATTTTTTTTATGTTCAATGGGGCTTGAAATTGCGGACTTCGTTATATCGAAGTTTCGTTATCAGAGGTAACGTTAACCGAGGTATGCCTGTATTAAATAATTACACAATTCAAATATATTCAGCATATAGAAATTAACAAGATATATGTTTTGATAATAATTTTAACAAGATGCATTCAAGTTATAAGGACTCCTAATTAAATTTCACATATATATATTAAAATAAATTAATACATATGGAAACAGTGATTCACTAAGCCCAAAAAGATTAAGAATTTGGGGTACCTCCAGCAAAAAGTTGCTGGAAGAACTTCAAATGGGAGCATGTGTGACAGTGAAAATAGCAATGTTTTCTTTACAGAAATAATATCCTTGGTTGATTTTTAATTTGCACCTGTGCAGGGAAAGTTTGACTAATATTCACTGGAAAAGGTCATAAGTATGCATGTCCTGAAAGTATGATGAACATAAGAAATATAAAAAGCTGGATGTATAAGTTCTGCGTAGGATGAGATCTTGTGTAACGTATAGCACGAACCGACAGCATAAGTTGTTGTTGTGGGGGTTTCATGGCGTATAAGCTACTTTGGCTATAATGAACCTGACAGCATAAGGTATAACATAAAACTAGATAGCGTAATATAGCACTGTATTAGGAATCTGTTAGCTTAGTATAGTATCACAATTAATCAATAAAAATTTATTAATCTTATTAAATTTCATTCTTAATTAAATTGTATTTAAACAAAAATCATGACCCAGACTACAGCTGCGAAGCAACGTGCACAGATTAGTGGGAGTGTGGTGGCTCAGGTGAGAAATGAAGGGGGTGATTCTCCAATACAGTGCGGTCTCAAAAAATGTGCGAACTGTGAAATGTTTGCAGACCTGTCTAGAACAGGACATGATCTAGCCATGGAGGATGTCGTTGTCCATGCTAGGTGCAAAGACTAAAGAAATTAGGCACCAACTCAGCATTCTGATGGGTGTCTATGAGAGTTTGAGGTATAGGGTAGATGCCCTCGTAGAAATTAATGAGGGGGGCCCATCAAGCTCTCAGTTGCCTAACTCAACGCCAGAGCTCACTTGTGCATCAGGCAACACAGCAGCAATCTCCAAGGCAGAATGCGCTGGTCCCACAGGAGCTATTTATTGTCGATGACTCTATTGTCGGGGAATATATTATGCAAAAAGGATAGGTGGAAAGGGACCAGGGTATGTCTGCCAGGAGCAAAAGTTGATGACGTTGTAGAGCAGATATCATCTTTTAAGGGCTAAAAGGTGATCATGTTGGCACTAATGTCCTTAAGAGTAAGAGATCTGCAGATTTACTTAACAACTACAGGTCAATGTTGAAAAAAGTCGCATTAGGGTTAAATTTGAAAGTGTCTGCAATTCTGCCCAGACACGACAGGAGGGAGTATATGATGATAGCCTTGTGAATCAATTCGGCCCTGGAGAGACTGTGCAAGGCTTGTGGGGTAGAATTTTTTTCAGCATGGTCCGTGCTTGCTAACAGGAGAGACTGCTTCGACAGGGATGGGATACACTTAAATAGAAAGGGTGCGAGAATATTTGCTGATGCTAACAAGGCAGTGTTAGGCAGGTCGGAAAACTGCTAGCTTTGGGGGGGGATTCAGAGACTAAAAGATTAACAGTAGCCACAGGCAGAGGGGGAAAGTGATTCTTGCACTGCTTCTACTGTAATGAGCAGCAGCTTAGAGAGCAGGTTGCTGGGGATTTTAAGAGCTGCTGGGGTCATCATGGAACAAGTAAATACATGAGCTGTGTTAGGGTAACTAAGAGTAAGAACAGGTGCATGTATACTTGCATGTACACATGCTAGAAGTATAGTAAATAAATTTGAAGTGCTGATCAAGACATCAAAGGCAGATATAAGCAGTGCAGAATTGGAATTTGGGGAGTACAATGTGTGCGGAAAGGATAGAAACGGTAGGAAGGGAGGAGGTGTTATGCTGTTAGTTAAGAAACACAAAATCTAAGGAAATATATCCAGTTGATATGGGTGGACAGTGCATTGTTGAGTCAGTTTGGTTTGACATAAGCCCTGGGAAAGGGAAAATGAGAGTAGGAGTGTGTTATAGGCCTAATGACTCTGATTAGTACAGCAAACAATTGTGCAGAGAAATAGAGTTGGCCAGTAAATCAGAATGTCTTATAATAATGGAGGATTTTAACTTCTCAGATATTGATTAGAACTTGTGGATTGGCCACTCGCACACTAGCAAGACTTTTGTGGATTTATTGGATGACTGTTGTTTACAGCAACATGTTTGAGAGGCAACCAGAGGGAGTAATACTCTTGATCTGATTATCAGCAGTGATTACTCATGCATTAAGAATTTGCAGATAAAGGAACCATGGGTGACAGTGATCACAGTATTCTAATGTGGGATTTACTTAAAGATGTAATTACCACTACGGGTAAAGGGAAGGGCGTTTGCTTTCATAAACGTTTTTAAATTCTATACAGTGAATCAAATGACGATGTTACCAACAGTGAATTCTAAATGCAAAGTCTTCATGGACTTAATCTTGGAGGCTACTAGGCTTTTCATACCAACTACGAAATACTCTTCAAGGTTTAGGCATAAATGGATATCAAATGAATTATTGAGGCTCGTGGAAGAGACGAAAAATGAATGGAATGCATATAAATTATCATGCGACACAGAAGCCAATGGCAGGTATAAGCTAGTCTTTATTCAAGTCACAAAGGAGGTTAGGCAGGCAATGGCAGATTACAAGAAATCTTTGGCAAAGGATGCAAAGAAAAATAGCAAAGTTCTTTACTTATGTAAACTGTAGAAGGAAAGGGATGAATCAGATTGGTCCACATAACATAGATGGTTCGACTATTGATGATCCTGCTCAGGTAACTGATAAACTGAATGGGTATTTTGCATCTACATTCATGTATGAGTAGTTATTCAAGGAGGGTAATGACAGAAGTTTATCAAACTCAAACAGGGAGCTAAGTAATTTTGTAATAACTGAGGGCAAAGTGGAGGAGAAATTGTTCAAGTTAAAAATAAGAAGGCACCTGGGGTGAATGGGATCAATCGAGTTATATTAAAGGAGACAGCAAGGGAAGTAAGCAAACTCTTAGCCATAATTATGAGAGCTTCCTTGGACTCAGGGACTCATGGAATGGAGGTGTGCAAATGTATCCCCAATTCACAAAGGGGGTTCAAATAGTGATACAAGTAACTATAGGCCTGTTAGTTTAATTTGTGTTCCGGAGAAAATAATGGAGTCACTGGTTAAAGAAGCATTGCAGGATCATCTAGACAAGATTGCAGTAATAGATAATACACAGCATGGGTTTGTTAAAGAGAGGTCTTGTCTGATTAACTTGATTGGATACTATGATGTGGTCTCAAAGGAATGGGATGCAAAAAATAATTTTGATATCATATACTTGGATTTCAGGAAAGCTTTTGATACTGTTCAACATGGAAGACTGCTGTACAGATTGGAACGGTATGGCATTAAGGGAAAGTTCCTACAATGGATACAGGGATGGCTGAGTGGGAGACGACAGACAGCAGCAATCAATGGACACTGCTCTTCGTGGACTAAAGTTATTAGTGGAGTTCCCCAATGTTCAGTGCTAGGTCCATTGTTGTTTTGTGTATTCATCAATGATATTGATGAAGGTATATCAGGCTTAATGTCTAAGTGTGCAGATGATACATAGGTTTGGTAGGGTTGTTAACGACTAGATAAGTTGGACAAATGGGCTGAGAAGTAGCAACTTAAGTTGCTACTTTGACAAATGCAAAGTACTCCATATGGGTAGAAGTAACCCAAGAGAAATGTACCATCTGTGTAGTACTACACTCGGAGAAGTGGAGAATGAAAAATACCTGGGGATAAGTGTGCAGTTAGATATGAAGTTCACTGATCAGTGCATACGAGCTTCCAGAGCAGGTCATGATGTTTTGTCAATGACGAGGAGGAGATTATCCTGTTGTACAAGGCAGTGGTCAGACCACACCTTGAGTACTGCGTACAGGTCTGGAGGCCTCACTGTAGGAAGGATGTAGAGTTACTAGAACGAGTATAAACAAAGGCAACAAGATTGGTGAGGGGAACAACAGGGTGCTCTTACCAAGAAACGCTTAAATTCTGCAAATTGCAGTGCCTGGAGACTAGGCACCTGCGAGGTGATCTGATTGAGGTGTATAAAGCCTTGAACCAGTTGAGCAAGTGATGGGATTCTTCCTCTTGCTCAGATTAAGCACCTAAAGGGGCATAGATTCAAACTGAGGAAAGACAGTTGTAGAATAGATGTTCTGACATTTGTCTTAAGCCAGTGGGTAGTTTCTTGCTGGAACAGTTTCATCTCTTGATGTGGAACTTGATACCTTAAATAAATTTAAGTCTGAGCTAGACAGGCATTTGTAGTAAATGGATGAATGAACTTAGCATTAGCATTAGTAGAGGCATTTATGCAAGAAAGCAAAATCAGCCAAAAAAAAAAAAAATAAATAAATAAATAAATAAATAAAAAATAACCACTTCCACTTCACTCCTCTGTTCGTTCAAAATACCTGTCCAGCTGAGCCTTGAACTTATTTAGGCTATCAACTTCCACGACAAGGGATGGAAGTCTATTCCACCAACCAACCACCCGCTGGCTAAAGGCAAATTTCCTCACGTCTATCCTACATCAGTCTTTCCTCAATCTGAATTTATGCCCTCTCAGGTGATTGTTCTGAGCAAGAGGAAGAATCCCATCAGCATTGAGCATGCTCAAACCATTCAAGGCTTTATACACCTCTATCAGATCACCTCGCCGGTGCCTAGTCTCCGGAACAAAGGGGTGCCGTAAGAGCACCCCTTTGTTCCATTCACTAATCTTGTTGCCCTTCTCTGTACTCGTTCCAGCATCTCTACATCCTTCTTGAAATGAGGCCTCCAGACCTGTATACAGTACTCTAGGTGCGGTCTGACCATTGCCTTATACAAGGGAATAATCACCTCCTTATCCTTGCTAGAAAAATTCCTATATATCATCGACAATACACCATGAGCTACTCTTGCAGCCCGTCTGCACTGCTCAGAAAACTTCATATCTGCCTGCACAACCACCCCCAGGTCCCTTTCATTCTCTATCACTGTCAGTGTAGTACCACAGATTGATACGTTGCTCTGGGGTTGCTGTTTCCCATATGTAATACTTTACATTTGTCAATGTTAAACTTCATTTGCCACCTCTCAGCCCATCTGCTCAACCTTTCCAGATCCTGTTGCAGTAGCATAGTGTCACTAGTGTCCTTGACAACCCTGCCAACCTTCGTATCATCTGCAAACTTGGACATTAAGCTTGATATACCATCATCAATATCATTTATAAATACAGAAAAAAATAATGGACCCAATACTGAACCCTGAGGGACTCCACTAATAACATTAGTCCACGATGAGCAGTGTCCATTGATTACCACTCTCTGTCTTCTCCCCCTCAACCACCCCTTTATCCATAGCAGCAATTTGCCTCCAATGCCACACTGCTCCAATTTGTGCAGCAGTCTTTCATGTGCAACAGTATCAAAAGCCTTTCTAAGATCCAAGTATATAATATCAAAGTTATTCCCTGCATCCAGTTCTTTTGTGACTGCATCATAGTATCCAATCAAATTGGTCAGGCAAGACTTCCCCTTAACAAAACCATGCTGTGTCTGAGCTATAACTGAAGTCTTGTCTAGATGATCCTGCAGTGCTTCTTTAACCAGTGCCTCCATTAATTTTCCAGGAACAGAAGTTAAACTAACAGGTCTATAATTACTTGTGTCGCCCTTTGATCCTCCTTTGTGAATTGGAGTCACATTTGCACATCTCCAGTCCATGGATACTTCCCCTGAGTCCAAGGAAGCTCTCATAATTATGGCTAAGGGTTTGCTTACTTCCTTTGCTGCCTCCTTTAATATAACTGGATAGATCCCATCCACCCCAGGTGCCTTTCTTGTATTTATCTTCAACAATTTCTCCTCCACTTTACTCTCAGTTATTGCAAGATTGTCTAGCTTACTGCCAGAGTTGAATACACCTCTGGCATTCCCCTCGCTGAATAACTCCTCATGTGTGAATGTCGATGCAAAATATTCATTCAGTTTGTTAGCTATCTGAGCAGGATCATCAACAGTTGACCCATCGATATCAAGTGGACCAATCTGATTCATCCACTTCCTTCTAGAGTTTACATAAGTAAAGAACTCTTTGCTGTTTTTCTTTGCATCCCTTGCCAAAGATTTCTCGTAATATGCCTTCGCCTGCCTGACCTCCTTTGTAACTTGGTTACAGATCAACTTGTATCTACCATAGGCTTCTGTGTCACGTGTTAATTTGTATGTATCCCATGCATTTTTCTTCTCTGCCGTATGTCTCATTAGTTCATATGACATCCACTTAGGCCTAAACCTTGAACAATATTTCTTAGTTGGTATGTAAAGCCTAGTAGCTTCCAAGATAAGTTCTTTGAATGCTTCCCATTTTGAATTTGCTGTTGGTAACATCATCAGTTGGTCCCACTGTATAGAATTTAAATACTGTCTCAGTCCATCATAGTCGCCTTTACGAAAGCAATAACCCTTCCCTTTATCCCTAATGGTAGTTACCTCTTTGAGTAAATCCCACTTCAGCACACTGTGATCACTGCCACCTAGTGGTTCATTTACCTGCAGATTCTTAATGCATGAAGAATCACTACTGATAATCAAATCAAGAGTATTACTCCTTCTAGTTGCCTCCCAAACATGCTGATGTAGAAAACAATCATCCAATAAATCCACAAAAGCCTTGCTAGTGTGTGGGAGGGTTTTTTTTTTTGGCTGATGCTGCATAAGCTTGCTTTCTTATGCCACAACTAATGTTAATGTGAGAATGAAATATATCAGCCGAGACTATGAAACCATTGTCCAAGGACAACAATGTTCTTTTGGGGCAAAGGTGGAAGACAGAGAAAGATGGTAGATAATCTTGCAATATTTTTAAGCCTATATGAGTTCTGCACACGTATGTATATATTTTTCTGCCTAGTCAGTTCCCCATATCAGTTTACAATTTTGATCGGTCATCTGTATTGTTGTATGTCTGCAAAACGGCTTGTGTATTATGTAGGTTTGTGTGTTCAGTATTGTGCTGTATAGCAGGCTGCTTTGTAACCAGCTAGCAGAAAATCATGAGGAAATCTGCCGGCTTGTTCCCACCCCTGCAACAAAGAGGCAAGCCACCTGCACCCTTTACTGAAATTCTGTATTGAGTTTCCCCATTGGACTCCAAACTTCCAGAGGGTGCACCCTAAAAAAAATGCATGAAAGGAAGATGCTGACAGTGCTAGAATATTGCAAGCTAATCTGTGGTGGGAGTCATTTGACAATGTGCATGTGATATGTAACCAGATATTAACATTGTGGAGCACAGAGCTATTCCTCCTGAAAATAGCACATTGGAGAGTTTGGCAGGTGGTATGGAGGGGAGCATGACCTTGCCTTTATTGACTTCTGAGATACAAGGGAGCTGCTAAGACTTGTGTCCTGTAGGTTTTATTGGTGGAAAACTTATTCAAGTCAGTTTGGGAGGAAGCCATCTGATAAGAAGAAGTCTCCAATGCTTCATGCTATACTTGAGTACTAGTGTTTGGCAGTAACACTAATCCCATATGGACAGTGCTGAAATTTAGTCTATCAACATTTTAACTGTGCCTACTAGTCACTGATCTTCAGTAATATCAGGGTGCTGCATCCCAATTGAAGTTCTGTCTTGTTGTGAGGACAGGCTTTTGAAGTTGGAACATTTAAGGAACCATAATTGTGCACGAGACTTGCTTCTTGGTTTTGATAGTTGCTGATGCCCATACTTCTGCAGCATAGAGGAGTGAAGTATGGCCTACTGTTCTAATGTACACCACAAACTACTTAATACCGTGTTGAGCCACCGTTTGCACGGATAACAGTCACTATTTGCCTAAGCATTGATTCCAAGATGTCAGTAGGGATCTGCAGCCATGCTGCCTGCAAGGCTTTAAACAGTGTTGGAATGGATGACGGCTGCATGTCCATGCACCTCACTTCCCATTCCAAAACATTTCACATGTGTCAAATGGATTGCGGCAATATGAATCTCCAGGGAATTCATTGCAATTTTCAGGGATGTTAATGGCATCATTCTGGGATAATGCATTCCTATTGGCACTAAAGTTAGGAAACAGCCATCTAGTCATTCAGAAGGAGAAATTTCACCCAGCTTTACAACAGAAATGTCCACTTTTCATGTGTAATCTTCAGATCCAGCAGAAACAATATTTCTTCCTGTTGTGTTGCTCAAGTGGAAGAATTATTTTAGGGAAAGAAAGTCTGAGGGGTATCCCACACCCTCAACATTCACTAAACTACTCAGCAAGTGACTTCAGAATGCAAAAAACTTCTTTCATGGCCAGACATTTCCAACCAATCAGAAGAATCTTGTGCCATTTACCAGTGATTTAAACACATCTCAGTGAAAACAAATACAGTAATGAGAAAGTAAAACTAAAGTATAAAACATTTATACAAATTTTTGAGAAAGTATAAAATTTATACAAATGAATCAGATTAACTGATTCATTAACTAAGGGAACAGGTGTATACACAGTCAACTCTTGTTATATTCAAGGATTGTGTTCAAGGAACTTGCCAATAAAAAGGAAAAAAAAAAAAAAAAAAAAAATCTCAATCATAAAACAGGGCAAACTTTCTAGATTTCTCAAAGTGGAAGCCATATCCAGTATGGTGAATGCAAAATCCATGCAATGCACTGATTGGGAACTGATTTTAAGAGGTAACGAGATACTAAAAAATCTTTGTTGCTGGTCTTGACCGAGGTCTGTGCTTCCCAACTTTACCCAACTTGACTTCTTCATCACATTTGGAATCTCAAATACCACCTGGGGAGACTCAGACCTATTCAAATAATGAATATTGTACTATATCTGGAAAATGTCCCTCGGGAGAGGTTACTGTATAAGCTTGAACAGGCTGAGATTACTTGTAAGAGTCTAAGATGGATTACTGGGTGGCTATATAGGGCAGAAGGCAGAGGGTTGTGATTAATGGATATTCTTCAGATTGCTGTCCTTGGATCAGTTCAAGGATCGGTTCTAGGACCACGGTTGTTTCTCATTTTCATAAATGACATTGACGAAGGGATAGAAGACATGATGTCAAAATCGCAGATGACCTAAAGATTGGCAGAGTCTTAAATGATCAGTATCAAGCAATGCTCCTTAAGGATGACTTGAACAGACTTCAAAAATGGTCAGAAGTGGCAGCTGTTTTAATGCTGCTAAATGCAAGGTCTTACACTTGGGGGAACAGCAACCCAGAAATAAATTATACACTTGGTGGGGTTGAATTAAAAACAGTGGAGGAGGAAAGGGATCGGGGAGTTGCAGTAGAGCAGATATGAAGTTTTCTGAATGGTATAAAGAGGCAACCAGAAAGCCCAAGGTTTCCTATTGATGGTTTATCAAATGCTATCCTGTAGAAATAGGAAGGTCGTGATCCCACTGTATAAGGCAAGTATAAGACCACATTTGGAATACCATTTTCAAGTATGGAAACCTCATCTGAAAACAGACATTGAGCTCCTTGAAAGAGCCCAAAGATGGGCAACTCGAAGGATGACCGTACGAGGAAAGACTCCAATTATGTGGGCTACAGAGCTTGGCAACCAGGCATCTCAGAAGTGACCTGATTGAGGTTTATAAGGCTCAGAGAGAGATAAAGAAAGGTAATTCTCAACTGTTCTCAGGAATTCCAGAACTAGAGGTCATAACTTCAAATTTCAGGGCTTTGAGGTTTAGATTAGATTGTAGGAAGTTTGCTTTTAGCCAGTGAGTCATTGATTGCTGGAACATGTTGCCCTTGCAGGTAGTTGAGGCTTTCAGTTCGAATAAATTGAAAGGTCAACTGGATAGTTAACCTGTGTGACGAGGGAAGCAGATAATTTGTGTTTTCTTATCTACTTGTTTGTTCGTTTGTTTTTTTCCCCCAGTGGAGCAAGACTGTGGCTTCCTTGCACTATATGGCGAATACAATTACTATTATTATTATCACTAAAGAACAAACAGAACTATAGTGATGGAGACGAGACAGAATCAGGAAGCCAACAGCAATCTATATACAGTGGGGCCTCGACTTATGATTACATCCGATACTGTCAGGAATCAATATACCTTCCACACAATCTTTTATTTTAAGGAAAATGATAATATTTGCAGGTACTGATGGCTTTCCGACATAAGTGTAACGATACATGAGTGGAAATTTTCAGACGCATGCCACATGGAACATCACTTGTATGATTGTTCTCAACCAATTAGCGTGTTTTTTATTGTTCAACAACATTATTGTTCAATGTGTGCCGAGCGGAACATCACTCGTATGATTGTTTCAGATCTATAATGATCTGAAACTTCAAGCTCCATCAACCAGTGGCAGTGCTGTACGCTTTGAAGACTTTAGTCAGCAGAGGCTGGTTCGAGCACTTCAAAAAAGGGCAAATATCAAAAGTGTTGAAAGGCATGGGGAGGCATCCAGTGCTGATAAAAAAGCAGCTGAGACCTTTAAAATTGAATTCCAAGAGTTTGTTGATCAGGAGGGTTATCTTCCCCAACAGGTTTTTAACATTGATGAAACTTGCCTCTTCTGGAAGCAAATGCCCAGGAAAATGTACATCGCTAAGGATGAAGCTAGTTTACATGGGCATAAGCCTATGAAAGATAGGCTCACTGTCCTATTAAGTGCCAAAGCCTCTTGAGATTTTAAGCTGAAGCCTTTGCATGTGTATCACTCTAACACCTCCAGAGTATTTAAACAACAAAGGATCGACTAAGGCATGCTGGGAGTGTTTTTGGCGCAGTAACAAGAAGGCCTGGGTTACAGGATATGTCTTCAATGAATGAGAGCCTGAAGCTTTCTGTCCTTAAGTGAAGCGTTATCTTGAGAAAAATAAGCTTCTTGCAAAGGCACTGCTCCTGCTGGTAATGCACCATATCTTGATCCGAACCTTGTTCAATCTCTTGAGGCACAATTTGACTTTGTTCAAGTCACATTTTTGCCAAACAACACCACTCCTTTTCTTCAACCAGTGGACCAGCAAGTAATTGCAAACTTCAAGAAAATTTACACCACGAAAATGTTCGCAAATTGCTTTGCAGCGATCTCTGGTGAAAATGCTGTCACCCTCAAAGATTTTTGGAGGTCGAAGTTCAATATGCAGGATTGTGTGAGGCTGATTATAAGTTCTTGGAATGATGTTTCCACCAGGTGCTTAAATTCAGCCTTTAAAAACATCTGGCCTTTAATTATCCATAACGTTGATGGATTTGAAGATGATAGTGCTTTGACAAATGATATTGCCACTTTTGGTAAATCAATGGGTCTGGAGGTTAGCAAAGAGGATGTGGAGGACCTTACTGATGCTCATGGGTGTGAACTAACAACAGAGGAGTTACAGGAGTTTGAGAAAATTATGGAGAGTGACAGTTGAGAGGAAGAGGAAGAAAAAGACACGCAAAAAGTGTCGGCTGAAGAGTTGAAGACTGTCATTTCTTGGTGGGAGCATTTAAGAGAAGTGGTAAAAAAACACCCCGACATTCAAAATACTGAACTCATGATGTGCAAAATGAAAGACAGTCATTTCTTACTTCAGGAAACTACAAAAAAGTTGTAAAAAACAGTTCACCTTGGACAGTTTCTTTGCCAGTAGCAACAAAAACTAAAAAGGCATATAGTCCCACACCACTAAGCCACCATTGATTTCATTAGCTCTGCACTTAAATTCTAAGGTAAATGCCAATTCATTGTTTTTTATTTTAAGATGTTTTTGACTATTTATTAAATAATCTTTATAAAACATTCATTTTTAATGTAAAAATGAAGTATACCATGTAAGAAATAACTGTTTTATGTGTTGTTGGGGAACAAATTACAGGAAATCAATGTATTATTGGTTTTAACTTACAACATTTTCAACATACAATGGGTTTTGTGGAACGAATTACCACCAGATGTTGGGGCCCCACTGTATATATAAAACGCTTAGGTATGTTGTCCAAATTTTCCAACTGCTAATTGTTGCCAGCACCTGTTCACGTGGTTCACCTCGCATGACTACCATACCGGGCATTCTTTATTAATTTTTATACTAACGTTTTTTCGACTGAAGAAAGGCAACCTATGCCTGAAAGCTATTGATGTTTGTTTATTTTAACTATTTATTTTATCTGTCTTCAATTTTAATAAACTGTTCTAAGTTTTAAGAAGCGTAAAAATTGCTGAACAGTGTGTAAGATCTTTGACAAAATGTAAAAAAAATGCTAATGAAACATTAAAGGAGAGATCTAATAAACCAAAATGAGACTCTATGACTAATTTAATCTCAACTATAACTTTCCTCTCCTCAACCCATTTTCCTCTCATAAATAATTTTTCAATTATTATTTAATATATTTTTTATCTAAAATTATTTAACATATTTTTTATCTTGAACCTAACACAGCCTGATACTACAGAAAATACTACTGTGACAAGAATTGCTTGATATTCTTTCTCTCAATGACACTACAACAGGTGAAAATATTTTTAAGGAAGTATATGGACTTTAGAAATGTACAACCTTCCATTATCAAAACTAGTGTGTGTGGTTACAGATGGTGCAGCAGCAATGACTGGAAAGACAAATGGATTTATAACTAAATTATTGGCCAAGTAGAATGAAACTGCTCCTGATAGCAAGTTTCATTATGTTCACTGCATTATACATCAGGAAGTGTTGTGCTCAAAAGTAGTGCGAATGAACATGTGCTGAACTTTGTTAAGAAAACAGTGAATTTTATACATTCCTGAAGTTTGAATCAATGGCAGTTTTTTGGAAATTGGAAGTGAGAAGAAAGGTTTACTTTATTATTCAGAAGTTTGCTAGCTTTCCTGTCATAAGGTTTTGAAGCGAATTTGGGTGCAAGAAATCAAAATGTTTTAGAAATGAAAGGAGAGTCACCAGAGCAACTTAATGATAAGAACTGGTTTCAGGTTTTGGCTTTCGTTGTAGATATTACTGGGGCATTTAAATGAATTGAACTTAAAACTTCAGGGTTGAAATCAGGTTGTAACATTTATGTACGACTGCATTAAAGCTTTTAAGATAAAACAAAGACTTTGGGAAAGGCACTTGAAAAATTGTGATTTGACTCATTTTCCTACATGTAAACATTATCAAGATTCATTTCAGCAAGTATGCCTCAAATATTCAGGAATTACTATTTGAATTTGATTTGAAGGATTCAAGATGTGTGAAGTTTTTTTTACTATCTAGTATTCCATTATTCTGAAAAAAAAAAAAGTTGAGTTAGGGTTAAATCTGAAAGTGTCCGCAATCCTGCCCAGACATGATAGGAGGCAGTATATGAAGAGAGCCTTGTCAATTAATTCGGCCCTGGAGGGATTGTACAACGCTCACGAGGCAGAATTTTTCTCAGTGTGGTCTGTGATTGTTAACAGGAGAAACTGCTTATACAGGGATGGGGAACACTTAAACAGAAAGGGTGCAAGAGTGCTTGCTAATGCTATCGAGGCAGCGTTAGGTGATCAGAAAACTGCTAGCTTGGGGGGATTCAGAGAATAAAAGGATAACAGTAGCCAGAGGTGAGGTGAAGGTGATTCTTGCACTGCTTCTATTAGAATGAGCAGCAACCTGGAAGGCAAGATGCTGTGGGGTTCAGGGACTGGTGGGAGTCATCATGAAACAAATAAATATATAGACTGTGTTAGGGTAACTAACACAGTCTAACACATGTATACTTGCATGTACACCAATGCTAGAAGTATAGTAAATAAATTTGATGAACTTGAAGTGCAGGTCAAGAAAACAAAGGCAGATATTATTGGGATATCAGAGACATGGTGTCACACAAATATAAGCAGTGCAGAATTGGAATTTGAAGAGTACAATGTGTACAGAAAGGATAGACAGGATTGGAAAGGATGAGCAGTTATGCGGATAATTAATAAAAACATAAATCTAAGGAAGTAGATTCATCCAGTTGACATAGATGGACAATGCAATGTTGAGTCAGTTTGGTGTGACATAAGCAATGGGAAAGCAAAAATGAGAGTAGGAGTGTGTTATAGGCCTAATGACTCTAATCAGTACAATGAACAATTGTACAGAGAAATAGAATGGGCAAGTAAAACAGATTATGTTACAGTATAATGGAGGATTTTAACTTCCCAGATATTGACTAGAACTTGTGACTTGATCACTCACACACTAGCAAGACTTTTGTAGATTTATTGGATGCTGTTTTATGCATCAGCATATTTGAGAGGCAACCAGAGAGGGTAATATTCTTGATCTGGTTATCAGCAGTGATTATTCGTGCATTAAGAATCAGATAAAGGAACCACAAGGTGGCAGTGATCAGTGTACTGATGTCGGATTTGCTTAAAGATATAATTACCATCAGGAATAAAGGGAACCGTTTCTACTTCCGTAAAGGTGACTCAGACAGTTTTTAAATTCTGTACAGTGGGACAAACTGATGATGTCACCAAGAGAAAATTCTAAGTGGGAAGCATTCAAGGAACTAATCGTGGAAGCTACTAGGCTTTTCATACCGATTAAAAAATAATGTTAAAGGTTTATGCCTAATTGGATGTCAGATGAACTAATGAGACTCGTGGCAGGGAAGAAAAATGCATGGGATGCATATAAATTATCATGTGACACAGAAGCCTATAGCAGATATAAGCTAGTCTGTAATCAAGTTACAAAGGAGGTTAGGCAAGCGAAGGTAGATTACAAGAAATCTTTGGCAAAGGATACTAAGAAAAACAGCAAGGACTTCTTTATTTATATAAACTCTAGAAGGAAAGGGATGAATCAGATTGGTCCACTTGATATCAATGGTTAGACTGTTGATGATAGCTGATAATCTGAATGAGTATTTTGCATCTACATTCACAAATGAGGAGTTATTAAGGGAGGAAAATGCCAGAAGTTTATCAAACTGTAACAGGTGTTTAATGATTCTGTAAGAAATTAGAGAAAAGAGGAGGAGAAATTGTTGAAGTTAAACATAAGAAAGGCAACTGGGGTGGACTGGATCTATCCAGTTATATTAAAGGAGGTGGCAAAGAAAGTAAGCAAACCCTTGGTCATAATTAAGAGAGTATACTTCAACTCAGGGGAAGTCCCCACAGACTGGAGATGTGCAAATGTATCCACAATTCACAAAGGGAATCTAAGGGTTATACAAATAATTACAGACCAGTTAGTTTAACTTCTGTTCTGGGGAAAAAAATGGAGTCACTTGTTAAAGATGCAGTGCAGGATCATCTACACAAGACTACAGTAATAATTCAGACACAGCATGAGTTTGTTAAGGGAAAGTCATGTCTGACAAATTTGATTGGATACTATGATTGGATACAAAGGAACTAGATGCAAAAAATAAATATGATATCAATTCTTGGATTTTAGGAAAGCTTTTGACATTGTTGCACATGAAAGACTACTGTACAAATAGGAGCAGTATGGTATTAAGGGTAAGTGGCTACAATAGATAAAAGGGTGGCTGAGTGGGAGAAGACAGAGAGTAGTAATCAATGGATGCTGCTTTTTGTGGACTATTGTTATTAGTGGAGTCCCTCAGGGTTCGGTGTTTGGGTCCACTGTTGTTTTGTATATTTATCAATGCTACTGATGAAAGTATATATCAGGCTTAATGTCGAAGATTGCAGATGATCCAAAGGTTAGCAGGGTTGTTAATGACAGTAGTGGCAGTGTGCTACTGCAACAGGATCTAGTAAATTTGGGCAGATGGTGTGAGAAGTGGCAATTGAAGTTTAAAATTGATAAATGCAAAGTACTGCATATCGGTAAAAGTAACCCCAGAGAAATGTACCAAATGTGTGGTACTACACTTAGGGTGGTAGAAATGAAAAGGATCTGGGAGGAATTGAGCAGCAACACCAAAGAATGCACTGTCCCACAGGAAGTAGCTGCTGTTGGTGACTATTTTCAGGGAAATGGAAATATATTGTGCAAAAAAAAAAAAAAAACAGGTGGAAAGGACCAGGGTACGTGTGCTAGGGCCAAAAGTTGATGGTGTTGTAGAGCAGATGTTATCTTTTAAGGGCACAAAAGGCAATACTGAAGTATATGTTGGCACTAATGACAATAAGAATAGGAGATCTACAAGTACAAAGCAATATTAAGAAAAAGTCGCGAGTTATATATAAATTTGAAAGTTCTACCCATACACAATAGGAGCTAATGATTGAGAGTCTTCTCAATGATTCGGCTCTGGAGCAAAGGTGCAGGGCTTGTAGGATAGAATTTTTCTCAGTGTGGTTTGTGCTTGTTAAAAAGAGCAACTACTTCTACAGGGATGGGATATAGCTAAACAGAAAGGATACAAGAATATTTACCAATGCTATCGAGGCAGTGTCACGTTGAACAGAAAAGTGTTAGATTAGAGGCATACACAGACTAATAGATTAACAATATCCACAGGCAGAAGTGAAAGTGATTCTTTCACTACTTCTGTTGGAATGTACAACAACCCAGAAAGCAAGATGTCAGGGATTTCAAGGCCTGCGGTGGGTCGTGAAACATGGGCTGTGTTAGGGTAACAAATAGTAAGAACAGCTTCAGGTATAGCAGCATGAACACCGATGTTAGGAGCAGAGTAAGTAAATTTGATGAACTTGAAAATGCTGGTCAAGTCATTAAATGTAGACACTGTAGGGACATCAGAGACACGGTATCAGTTCATGTCTGACTGTATCGTAACACCCAAGTCTCTTTCCTCCACTACTGGCTTTAGTTCAACTCCACCAAGTGTATAAGTTATTTTGGGGTTACTATTCCCCAGGTGTAATACCTTACACTTTGCTGAATTAAAGCATAGCTGCCATTTTTCTTACTATTCCCAAAGTCTATAAAGGTCACTCTGAAGAAGCTCTGCTTGGCACTGATCATTAACTACTCTACCAATCTTTACACTATCTGCAAATTTACACATCTTGCCCTCTATCCCTTCATCGATGTCATTTATGAAAATCAAAAACAACAGTGTTTCTAATACTGATTCTTGGGGAGCCCCTCTTTTTACATCAACCAAATCTGAGGAATACCCATTTATCACACGCCACTGCCTTCTGCCCTCAAGCAATCCAGCTAAGGATTTTCCCTGTGATTCCAACTTGTTCCAGCTTATAAAGTGCGATACTTAGTCAAATGTTTTGCTGAAATACAAATAAACAATGTTGTAATTATTCCCTAAATATAGCTCTTGAGTGACCCTGTCAAAATAGCTAAGCAGATTAGTTAAACATGATTTTTCCTTTACAAAACCATGCTGAGTATTCTTCAGAATTCCATTTCTATCTAAATGAACCTGAATTCCACCCTTGTTCATTGTCTTTATGATTTTCCCTACTATTGAAGTTAGACTGACTGACTGGTAATTTCCCACTTCAATCTTAGAACCGCCCTTATGTATTGGACATGCATTGGCACTTTTCCAATCCAACGGAATCACTCCCGAGTCCAGTGATGCTCTCATAATTAGCCTCAATGGTTCAATGCACTTACTTGCCACCTCCCTTAAGATTATAGGGTATATACCATCAACCCCAATAGCCTTACTGGCTTGTAGGCTTGAAAGTTTTTTCATTAAATAAACATGTGAAATTTCAACATCATTAATTACATTTTTTTTTCAATTTCACTCCCATAATTCATTGACACAAAGGGTTTTTCTTCTGTAAATATTGATGCAAAGTAACTATTGAGTTCATCTGCAACTTCAGCTGGGGTATCTAATACTATCTCACATCATTACATAAGGGTCCGATCTGGTTTGTCCTTTTCTTTGCATTTATATATGGGAAGAATTCCTTATCCCCGCTCTTTGCTAGCCTAACCTTTTCTGTGGCACTATTACAGATCAGTTTGTAGCTGTTATAGATTTCAGTACTTTTTAATGCTCTGTAACTTTTCCATGCAGTCTTTTTCTGCTAAATTAATCTGGAACCTTCCTTATTCATCCAACTAGTAATCTTCCTCGTGGAGCATTTTTTTTAAATTGCACATAAGCATTCGAGGTTTCTGTGATTAATGTTTTAAAGGTATACCATAATTCAATGTATTCACTCTCTATACTATGATTTTTAGCATTTCTCACCAACCACTGAAGTAAAAAATGAAAACCAAAATCTTAAAAAGCTTTATATTTAAATTTACAATAAATTTACAGTAGATCAAACAAAACAAAATTAGTGTGATTATACAAATAAAATGTTACTGATAATAAAATACTGAATTAAGATAGGATAAAACAAATGTAGTTTACAGTGAATGTACAAATAATTCACTGTAAAATACTGAATTAAGATAGGATAAAACAAATGTAGTTTACAGTGAATGTACAAATAAAATTATAATAAAATACTGAATTAAAATGCAATAAAATGTACTAGATTAAAAGCGCTAAAATAACTGAAGCTTTCAAAGGGTTCTTCCTTCTTCCTAGAAGTGACTTCTATTCTGCAGTGCCTCATTAAATACCAGATTTTGGGACCACAAGTGGCTCAAGTGCCTACAAATTAGTTCTATTGAGAATAATATAAATAGAGACAGGGGTACACACATTCATCCCCTCTTTGAGGCAGTAATCCTTGGAAGGGATGAACGTTTTCGCCTGGAACGCTCCCGAGCCGCTTCCGGTTCCAACATGCACGGGAACAGTACACGTTTAAGTGAGACGCACCGCGAACCTGCTGGTATTTAATGAGGCACCGCAGAATATAAGTGCACTGTTGAGGAAGAAGGCAGAAGCCTTTGAAAGCTTCAGTTATTTTAGCGCTTTTAATCTAATATATTTTATTGCATTTTAATTCAGTATTTTATTATCATTTTATTCGTACATTCTGTAAACTACATTTGTTTCATCCTATCTTAATTCAGTATTTTATTATCAGTAACATTTTATTTGTATAATCACACTTATTTTGTTTTGTTTGATCTACTGTAAATTTATTGTAAATTTAAATATAAAGCTTTTTAAGATTTTGGTTTGCGTTTTTACTTCAATGGTTGGTGAGAAACGCTAAAAATCATAGTATGAATATACCCAACTCCAGAGGCCTATGTGAAGAAGTATTCACTCTCTGTGCGATATCTACCCAGTTAACAGAGACCATGTAGCACCTGAAGTTGTCGTAATATCATTTTATGAAATTATAACCCGTTCCTTTGCCTTTGACTACTGCTACCTCTCTCTCTCTCTCTTCATCGTCCACCGTAGAAATCCGTAATCCCTTCCTGCTACTGGTTCCTGTACTGTCAGCCCTATAATGTCATTGTACACAGGTTGCAAGGAAGACCTATGGTGTCCTATCGATGATTTATTGAACAATTGCAAGTAGAGATAAGGACGTCATAATCCCATTATATAAGACTATTGTTACACCACACTTGAATACTGTGTTCAAGTATGGAATAAACGATTCTAGAACTAGGAGCCATATTATGGGGGAAGATGTTTAGACAAGGCTGCAGAAAGTTTTATTTTAGCCAGTGAATTATAAATTACTGGAATAAGTTAACTACATTGGTGGTAGAGTAAATTCAAAGGTCAGCTGGAACCAACGGGAAGAGAGAAATGCATAGGTTGTTTATTTCCTTTTCTCTTATTAAGTATTATTATTATTTTAATTTTCTTCTTCTTATCTTTCTATACATTAAAATAATTTTCCTCCTAGTGATATTTATTCAGCCAGTGGGAGAAGAGAGATGTGTGTTACGTGGTAATACGTAACAAATACTAAAATACATAACAGAAGCTTGTTTTGCTGTGGTAAAACAAGCTTCTGTTTAAGCGTGGTCACACACTATGCTTATCTAACATGACCACACGGTATCATGCTTGATTTCCATGTGTAACGTATTTATGTATTCATAGCAGAGGAAGAGACACACACAGTGTCGAAAGCTTCTGTAAGTACTTTATTTTACGTTATCAAAAGAAGCGAGCAGGGTGCAAAGCCCCTTAGTTATTATTATTTATTACTTTTTTTTTTTTTTTTTTTTCCGGCTGGTGCAGCATAAGCCATAGGCTTCCTTGCACAATGTGGCCATTGTGATATAAGGGATAGAGAATTTGAATATGGGGGTGTACAATGTATACAGAAAGGATAAGCATGGCAGGAGGGGGGGGGGGGGAGTTATGCTCTTACTTAAGAAGCACATAAAATTTTAGGCAGTCCAACCAGTTGACATCAGTGGCCAGTGCAATGTTGAATCAGTTTGGTGTGACATAAGCACAGGAAAAACAAAAAAGAGAGTAGGAGTGTGCTATAAACTAATTGACTTGTTGTGGAGGTGTCCGCATCTATAAGGAAGTTCCTATTGAATCACTTTCGAGTGTTTGTGAACTGGAGTTTGCACTGGGTTTGGGATCTGTTGACCCCAACCCAATGTCATAAGTGCCTGGCATATGGCCATATTTATAAGACTTGTACTAAACATACTGAGGTGCCGAAGTGTGTGAATTGTTGGTAGAGGAAATCCCCATCTGCCCATGCCGTGAATGATAAGATCTGCATGCTATAGACATAGTCAGAAGATGGACTGATTTTGAGTAGTCTGTGGCCACATGGGTGGGGGAGGACCTCTGTCAGCAGGACTGATGAACTAAAAATCTGCCCTCCCATGAATGACCAAGGGAATCTGTTACAATTCAGTGTCAGGTTGGGGTTGGTGGGGGGCAGGACCAGTGTTTATAGGAACATAATGATGTTGAAGTCACTTTTATTATGTTAATAAAATACAATGTATATTGTTTAATTTTGCAGTTGTTGTAGTGAGGCTGGTTTCTTCCCCATGATTGTGGGAGGGGGCAAAAGTCACATTACTTTGATTTTAAGAATTAAGTCACAAAAATTATGTTATTTTGTCTGGCAGGTGGTCAGATGATTGTTTCCTGGATGGGGTGACCTATCTCCTCGTGGTGGGGATGGTAACTCATGGTGGGAACGGAGACACTGCCCTGCTGAGACTAAAGTTCATTCTGTTCTATTTTGTTTTCTGTTATTAATCAAGACCAAATGATGTTATTACTGTGGTTTGATAACTAACCTAGAAAAGGATTTGAGAGAATCACAACATTGTGACTAAATGGCATATAGGTGGGAGCCTAGGTGGTCAAACTGGCAAGTCTGACAAATGACAAATATCCAATAATATTAAGGGAGGTAACAGAGGAAGTGAGCAAACTCTTAGCTCTAATTATGAGAACATCTTTAGATACAGGGGAGGTACCTGTGGACCGCAGATGTGCAAATGCATCCCCAATTCACAAAGGGGTATCAAATGGTGACATGAATATTTACAGACCTTTTAGCTTAACTTCTGTTACAAGAAAACTAATGGAGTCACTGGTTAAAGAAGTGACACAGGATCATCTAGATAAGAGTGCAGTTATACTGGTGTCACAGCATCGGTTTGTTAAAGGGAGATCTTGTCTAACCAATTTGATTGGCTATTATGATGCACTAACACTGGAGGCTAGTGCATCAAAAGCAGTGGGAGAAAACAGTGGTTATCAATGGACACTGTTCTTTGTTGACTAACGTTGTTATTGGAGTCTCACAGTTGTTTTCTGTATTTATTAATGATATTGATGAAGTTATATCAAGGCTTAAAAACAGTAATGAACAACAGCAACAAATGCATGCTGCTGCTGCTTCAAGATCTAGAAAAATTAGGCAGATGGGCAGAAAATTGGCAACTGAAGTTTAACATTAACAAATGCAAGGTACTGCATATGGGTAGCAGTAATCCCAGAATAATGTATCAACTGTGTTGCACTATACTTAGAGATAGTGAAAAAAAAAAAAAAAAAAAAAAGTATCTGAGGTAATTGTGCAGTCTGACATAAAGGTCTCTGAGCAGTGCAGACAGCTGTGAAGACAGATCATGGGGTCTTGTCAATGATCTATAGGAATTTTGCTAGCAAGGATAAGGAGGTGATTATCCCACTGTATAAAGCAATGGTCAGGCCACAACTTGAGTACTGCATACAGGTTCTGGAGGCCTCCTTTTAAGAAGGATGTAGAGCTGCTGGAACGGGTACAGAGAAGGGTAAGGAGATTAGTGAGGGGAACAAAGAGGTGCAAGAGGTGCTCTTAGCAAGAAAGGCTTCAGTTCGGCAAACTGCAGTATCTGGAGACCTGCGAGGTGATGTGACTGAGGTGTTTAAGGTTTTGAATGGCTTGAGCAAATTCAATGCTGATGGGATTCTTCCTCAGACTATGCATAAGGGGACAAATTCATATTGAGAAAGGATGATTCAGAACAGATGTGTGGAAGTTTGCCTTCGGCCAACAGGTGGTTGATTGTTGGAACAAACTTCCATCCATTTTTATGGACAGAGTGGTGGAGTGAATAAATTCAAGGAAGAACTAGACAAGCTATTGGAAAGATGGAGAGGTAAAATGGGAAGTTTTTTTTTGTTTTGGTTGATATCATATAACTTGCTATCTTGCATCATTTGCCCTTATTAATACTAATACCTTTGCCTACCAAGGGTTCAATGAGCAAGATAGCAAGTTATATGATATCAACCAAAACAAAAAAAAAACTTCCCATTTTACCTCTCCATCTTTCCAATAGCTGGTCTAGTTCTTCCTTGAATTTATTCACTCCACCTAATCAGTCTGTGTTCACACTACAGAGTATTTTAATTTTAATTCTGATGCTCAAGAAAATTCATAGAACAAATCTATGCAATAGATATGTTTTTTGAATAAGACAAAAAGGGAAAAAATGAAAACAAAGTAATAAAAACACCTTCCAGAATAACTTTTACAACAGAAAAGAACATTTTGCCATTTGCAATGATTCAAGTCTATTTTATGGCAGGTTGCCATAATTTCTATCAAAATGAAAGCTAGCGATGACCCAGAACAGTTAGCACATGCCCTTGGCAATCTGTTTTATCATTTACTATAACTTCCTCCAAATTCCACCCCCAAAAAAATCTGCAAGAGGGTTACACATCAATATCACATATGAAAGTTCAGATTTTACCCTCCTCAATTTAATTGCCTATGAAGTATTATTTGAACAAGGCTTGACTCCTTTTAACCACCTTGTCCAGAAAACAATGGTTGCAAGAAACCTATTGTGGTAGTGCTTTTGAAACAATCAAAATGAAATTGCTAATTTCATTATCAGTGGTTAAAAATTGACTAATCTTGTTAATAAAACAGATTTAAAAATATGATTATTATTCAGAATATATGACAAATATTAACACTCTAAAAGATCTAAACTGCTCATTAGACTCATTTCAACTTCTATATTATGTAAACCTCAAATACCATAAAAAACTTTAAGCACTTCTATAAAACCAATGCATTTCAAAATCAGTAAAAATTACAGTCTTTGCTGAAAATAATGGATGACGAAAAGAAAAATATCACTACGTTACCAAACACGGCATTTACCTTGGAAAATAAATTTCCAAATTAATATGTTCAACAACGCATGATACAAGATTTTAAAATAAATTCCAGGACAGGATCCATTGTGCACATATTAAAGCACATAGGACCATGATTCAAGACATCACTATAACTGACCTACATGACTGCTTCCATCCTAGGTCTCTATCATAACATAATTAATTTGCATGTAATAACAGTAGGCATACTGAGTTGTTCAAGATGGTATAGTGAATTAAGTAAAGAAACAAAGAATGAACGTTTAATTTTGTTTCAAATTGAGGAAAAATGAAACTGAAATCTGTGAATTGGTAAAACAAATGGATGGCAATGATATCTGCATGTTGCATCACATTCTTACACATGTGTTTTTAACTGGTTTATAAGATTCAGGATGGCTGTAAGGATCTGGAATATGATGAGCACTATGGACATTCAACAATGGTTCAAATCTGAGAAACAGTCCAAAAACTCTGTACACTGATGGAATTTTATCATTGAATGATTTCATCATAAAAGAACTGCACACTAACAGAGAACTAATTCATACATTTCTGATAGAAATGTATGAATTAGAAATGTATGAAAAATGAAAGATCTGTGAGTTTTTACACCATTTGACGGAAGAACAAAGGCAAAGGAGCAGTTTACAAAGAGACTCACGTTGGCACTAATGATATTAGGAGTAGGAGAAAGGCGGAATTACTTAGCAAGTACAGGTCAATGTTGAAAAAAGCCATGAGTTAGGGTTGAATTTGAAAGAATCTGCAATTCTGCCCAGACACGACAGGAGGGAGTATATGATGAGAGCCTTGTCTATGAATTTGGCCTGGAGAGATTGTGCAAGGCTCAGGGGGTAGAATTTTTCTCAGCGTGTTCTGTGCTTGTTAACAGGAGAGACTGCTTCTACAAGGATGGGATCCACTTAAACAGAAAGGGTGCAAGAATATTTGCTGATGCTATCGAGGTAGAGTTAGGTGGGTTGGAAAACTGCTAGCTTGGGGAGATAGATGGACTAATAGATTAACATTAGCCACTGGCAGAGGTGAAAGTGATTCTTGCACTGCTTCTATTTAAATGAAATGGAGCAGCAGCCTGGAAAGCAACGCAATGGAGATTTCCAGAACTGCTGGGAGTCATAGTGGAACAAGTAAATACATGAGCTGTGTTTGGGTAACTAAGGGTAGAAACAGATGCATGTATACTTCTGTGTACACCAATGCTAGGAGTATAGTTAATAAATTTGATGAGCTTGAAGTGCTAGTCAATACATCAAAGGCAGATATTGTTGGGATATCAGAGACGTGGTATCACACAGACATAAGCAGGGCAGAATTGGAATTTGGGGAGTACAATGTGTACAGAAAGGATAGACACACATAAAATCCGAAAAGTGCAGCCAGTCGACATCGCTGGACAGTGCAGTGTCGAGTCAGTTTGGTGTGACGCACTGGGAGATCAAAATTGAGAGTACGAGTGTGTTATAGGCCTAATGAATCTGATGAGTATAATGAGCAATTGAGTAGAGAAATAGAGTGGGCCAGTAAATCAGAGTGTCTTATAATGGGGGATTTTAATTTTCCAAAAATTGACTGGAATTTGTGGGTTGGCCACACACACACACACACACACACACACACACACACACACACACACACACACACACACACACACACACACACACACACACACACACACACACACACACACACACTAGCAAGGCTTTTGTAGATTTATTGGATGATTGTTTTCTACAGCAGCATGTTCAGGAGGCAACTAGAGGGAGTAATACTCTTGATCTGATTATCAGTAGCGATTCTTCACGCATTAAGAATCTGCTGATAAAGGAACCACTAGGTCGCAGTGATCACAGTGTGCTGAAGTCAGATTTACTCAAAGAGGTATCTACCATCAGGGGTAAAGAGAAGGATTTTTGCTTTCGTAAAGGTGACTATGGTGGTCTGAGACAATATTTAAATTTTATATGGTGTGACCAACAGCAAATTCAAAATGGAAAGCATTCAAAGAAATAATCTTGGAAGCTACTAGACTTTTCATACCAACTAAATATATTGTCCAAGCCTAAATGGATATCAGATGAACTAATTAGACATGTGACAGAGAAGAAAAATGCATGGGATACATATAAATTAACAGGTGACACAAAAGCTAACTGATATAAGCTGGTCTGTAACCAAGTCACAACGGAGGTTAGGCAGGCAAAGGAAAATTACGAGAAATCTTTGGCAAAGGATGCAAAGAAAAACAGCAAAGAGTTCTTTACTTAAGTAAATTCAGAAGGAAGGGGATGAATTAGATTGGTCCACTTGATATCGGTTCAACTGTTGATGATCCTGCTCATGTAGCCAACAAACTAAATGAATATTTTGCATCTACATTCACACATGAGGAGTTATTCAAGGAGGGGAATGCCTGAGGTGTATTAAACTCTGGCAGTAAGCTAGATAATCTTGTAATAACTGAGAGTAAAGTGAAGGAGAAATTGTTGAAGATAAACATAAGAAAGGCATCTGGGATGGATGGAATCTATCCAGTTATATTAAGAGAGGCAGCAAAGGAAGTAAGCAAATCCCTAGTCATAATTATGACAGCTTCCTTGGACTCAGTTGAGGTAGCAATGGACTGGAGATGTGCAAATGTGACCCCCAATCCGCAAAGGGAGACACGGATAATTATAGACCTTTTCGTTTAACTTCTGTTCCAGGGAAATTAATGGACGCACTAATTAAAGAAGCATTACAGGATCATCTAGACAAGACTTCAGTTATAGCTCAGACACAGCATGGGTTTGTTAAGGGGAGGTCTTGTCTGACCAATTTGTTTGGATACTATTATGTAGTCACAAAGGAAGTGAATGCAAAGAATAATTTTGATGTCATATATTTGGATCTTAGAAAGGCTTTTGATACTGTTGCACATGGAAGACTGCTGCACAAATTGGAGCTGTGTGGCATTGGAGGCAAATTGCTGCTTTGGATAAAGGGATGGTTGAGTGGGAGAAGACAGACAGTGGTAATCAAATCAATGGACACTGCTCTTCATGGACTAATGTTATTAGTGGAGTTCCCTGGGTTCAGTGTTGGGTCCATTTTTGTTCTCTGTATTCATTAATGATACTGATGATGCCATATCAGGCTTAATATCCAAGTTTGCAAACAATGCAAAGGTCAGCAGGGTTGTTGATGACACTAATGACAGTACACTGTTGCAACAGGATCTAGAAAAGTAAATGGTCTGAGAGGTGGCAACTGAAGTTTTCACACTGATAAAGTACTGCATATGGGAAGCAGTAACACCAGAGTAAAATATCAACTGTGTGGTACTACACTGACAGAGGTAGAGAGTGAAAAGGAACTGGGGGTAATTGTGCAGGCAGATATGAAGTTTTCTGAACAGTGAGACGGTCTGCAAGAGTAGCCCATGGTGTCTTGTCAATGATATACAGGAATTTTTCTAGCGGGGATAATGAGGTGATTATCCCCTTGTATAAGGCGATGGTCAGGCCACACCTTGAGTACTGTATACAGGTCTGGAGGTTTCATTTTAAGAAGGATGCAGAGCTGTTGGAACAAGTACAGAGAAGGGCAACAAGATTAGAAAGGATCTTGAAGAAAGGTTTAAGTTTTGCAAATTACAGTGTCTGGAGACTAGGCACCTGCGAGGTGATCTGAACGATCCCAGAGTGTCGAATCGTTCATGAGCAATGAGTGGAAGAATGCATTAAAATAATTTTAAGTCGACAGGAGCTATTTTCTATTACACAATAATCATAACCCACACTACTGACATCCTCTCTAATAGTCTGTCTTGTTTTTTATTGAATTTATTCAAACTACCCACTTCCACAACACTAGATGGAAGTTTGTTCCAACAATCACCTATTTACTAGCTGAAGGGAAACTTATATCCATAATGCACCCATACTTCCTCAATTTTAATTTTTCCCTACTCATTTGTGCAGTCTGAACAAGACGAAGGATTCCATCAGTATTTTGCTTACTCAATCCATTCAAAGCTTTAAACATCTCAACCAGATCTACTCACTGGTGCCTAGTGTTCAGATGCCGCAAATTTGCAAACTGAAGCCTTTCCTGATAAGAAAAAGCTTCCATTTTGATGCTTTACATACATCAGTTTTGAGGTAAGTAAACATTTGCTTGGCTCTCCTGCTGCCTTCTTCAATATATTTGGAGAGATCCCATCCAATGCGGGTGCCCTTTTTTATGCTTAGCATCAACAACTCTTATCTTCCATTTTTATCTGTTATCAGAAAATCGTTCAGCTCCTTGTTAGATATTGATGATAACTTCTAGCATCACCTTCCCTAAAGAATTTCTCATGTATAAATGTATATGCAAAATACCTAGTCAGTTTGTCGGCAACCTGAGCAGGATCATCAACAGTTAAACCTTTCAAATCTTCTTGATCAATGTGATTCATCCCCTTCCTTCTAGCATTTACATACGTAAAGAAGTCTTTCCTGTTTACTTTGCATTCTTCACCTGACCCTTCTTATAATCTGCTTTAACATATCTAACCTCTTTGTGACTTGAGTGTAGACAAGTTTATATCTACTGTTGGTCTCCTTGTTACCTGATAGTTTATTTGAGATCCGAGAAGAAAAATTAAAATCGGAATAACATTGATCAGAAAAATGCATCCCATGCATTTTTCTTCTCTGCCACAAGTCTTGCCAATTCATCTAACATCCATTTAGGCCAAAGCATTAAAAAGTATATTTGAACTGGTATTAAAAGCCTGTTGGCTTCTATAATTATTTCCCTGAATGTTTACATTCAGAAATTGCTGTTGGTTACTTCATCAGTTGGTCCCACTGTAGTAACCTTTAGAAAAACAAAAGCATTTTCAGTTACTTTTGACAATAATTAGATCTTTAAATAAAACTCACACAATCCACTATGATCACTACAATCTACTGGGGCTTTTATCTACAGAATTTTTTATGCATAAAGAGTCCCTGCTGATAATCAAATCAAGATATTATATTTCTTTGTTGTCTAACACACTGGTTTAGAAAACTCATTCAATAAATCCACATAAGATTTACTACTGTGTGTATTCGGGTAGGCTAGGACATTCAGAATGTTGACTCACTGCTATTAGTTAGGAAACACAAAATTTAAGGCAGTGCATCCAGTTCACATGGGTGGCCAGTGCAATGTTTGCTTTCCCAGTGCTTATGGTACAACATAAGCACTGGGAAAGCAAAATTTAGAGTAGTAAGGCTAATGACTCTGATGGGTGCAACTCATCAAATAAATAGAATAGGCCAGTATATCAGAATGTCTTATAATGGAGGATTTCAAATTTCCTGATATTGACTGGAACTTGTGGATTGGTCACACACTAGCAAGGCTTTTGTGGATTTATTTATTTACTTATTATTTTTTTTTTTTATGTGAACCCCAAACACGAGAGGTATTAGAACCTATAGTACTTAGTACCGTGCTTGGGTTGGAGGTTGAGAAGACGAAAGAAGATATTTGTTGACATTGGACTTGAACTTCTGTAGACTGTAATTTTCAGGAAATACGTATGAAGGAAGGTTGTTCCAGAAAACGGCAGTTCAATGACTATAGAAGCCAATTCAGAAGAACAGTGCCCATGGAAGTATCTGTAGAAGAGGCATGCAGCAGAAACAGTACGTCTATGAGAAAGTGAGTGGAGAGACTCTGTTAGAGATGAATCATTAATTAACCTAACTGCCCTCTTCTGAATGGAATCAAGAAGTCTGAGAGAGGTTTTGGGGGCACCACCCCAGATGTGGGAACAATATTCCATGGCAGGGCGGATTTGCGATTTATACAGAGTGAGCAGCTGTTTGGAAGAAAAGTAACGCCGAGAGCGAAAGAGAAAACCAAGTTTTTTAGATGCAGAGGACGCAATATTTGTAATGTGCTTGTGCCAAGAGAGATTAGAAGTCAGGGTAATCCCCAAAAGAGATATATCATTTTGCTTAGAAATCAGAGTGTCACTAAAGATAAGCATAGGAGCAGAAGAATCCTTTTTGCGAGATATAAGACAAGACTGAGTTTTAGAAGGGTTGAAATCAACTAAGTTGTCTTTGCCCCATTGGAGAATTACCTGAAGATCGGCATTTAAGGAATTGGTAGCAGATTTTCGAGAAGTTGAAGCTGATTGAGCTTCAACTTCAGCTTCAACAGGACAAGGTTTCTCAAAATGGAAAGTTGAATGCAATGTGCTATCATCGGCAAAACTATGGATAGGATTTCCAGTCAATGGAAGAAGGTCATTGATATACAAAAGGAATAGAATGGGGGAGAGAACTGAACCTTGGGGGACACCGGCATTAGTGGAGAAGTTAGAAGACAGAGAGCCATCAGTGAGCGATCACAGAGAAAACTGGATAACCAATTATTAAAAACAGTTGGCAAACCATAAGATGGAAGTTTGTTTAGAAGACACGATCAAAAGCCTTTGAGATATCAAGAGCAACTACTTGTGTTTCACCGAACCTTTCCATTGAATTAGTCCATAAATGGGTAACATAAGCCAGAATATCACCAGTGGATCAACACTGACGGAATCCATACTGGTGATCGTTGATCAGACGGAAGGTTTCTAGGTAGTTTAAGAGTTGGCGGTTAATTGATTTCTCCATTACTTTAGAAAGAGTAGAAGTAATTGCAATGGGACAATAATTGGATGGGAGGGATTTGTCACCCTTTTTAGGAACTGGCTGGATATGAGCAAATTTCCAAGCAGAAGGAAAAACACCTTTGGAATAAGAAAGTGAAAAAAGGCGGCAAAGAATAGGAGTAAGTTCAAGAGCACAGGTTTTGAGAACAAGTGGAGAAATACCATCAGGACCTGGAGCTTTCTTAGCATCAAGATTCATCAAAATCCTTCTGATATCCTTTTGACGGAAGACCACAGGAGGCATTGAATGGAGCGTGTTGGGAATGGTGGGAGGTGTTTTACCAAGATCATTAATACATGAGCTGGAAGAAAAATGGGATGCTAGCAGGTCAGCTTTATCCTTGGCTGAAGTGACAAAAGAACCATCTGTTTGCACAGAGGTGGGAGCAGAGATGGGCAAAAGTTGCGGCCAATAGCTTTGGCAAGAGACCAGAATGCTCGGCTACCATTAGGCCAAGAAGCAAGTTTTCTACTCTTAGCCTGTTCAAACTCTAGTTTGGACTGATTAATAACTGCTTTACAATTGTTGCGAGCTTTGGTGTAGGCAGAAACAAGCCAATTACAATATGCGACATTCTTCTCTTGAACAGCCTTAGCACATTTATTGGAAAACCAAGGTTTAGATAAGGGACGAGATTTTAAAGTGGAGTGTGGGATAAAGGATTCCATTCCTGCAAGAATAATTTCACTGACACGATCTGAGCAAATGTTGACATCAGAAGTATTGAAACAGTAATCCGACCAAGGAAAAGAAGAAAAGAAGTCTCGCAGGTCATCCCATTTTGCATTCTTGTAATGCCAAACAACACGAGGTTGGGAATAGCCATGAGATAAAGGTTCCATTGAAGAAGAGACAATCACCAAGTTGTGATCTGAAGTGCCTAGAGGACCTCTCACTTCGACCGTGTACTTAGAAGGGTTGTTTGTGAGAAAAACATCAAGCGTATTGGCTGTATGATTAGGATTGTCCGGTATTCTTCTAGGTAAATGAACAATCTGTGCAAGGTCATTAGTAATTGCAAAAGCCTCAGCATCTCGACCAGCTGGGTCGGTGTGACTAGAAAACGGAAGCCAGCTGGAGCTGTGAACATTAAAATCACCAAGGAAAATTACCTCACTGTTAGGAAAGTTGGACTGGAGAAAGTCAAGTTGCAAAGAGAGGAAGTCAAAGAGCTCCAAGTGATTAGTGGTAGAGACAACAGATGAATTTGACACAATGAGGTAGATAGATTTTAAGCCAGAGAAGATCAAAGAGAGGAGATTCCAAATTGCCAAGTCTCTGACAGGGAATATCGGAACGGACATATGCACAAGTACCACCTTTGAGGCGAAAGGAATCATACAGCGAATAATTTGGGCATCTGAGATGAACAGTAGTTGAATCAACCGATAACTGAGATTCTGTCAGAAAAAGTACATGGGGTTTGGCAGACTGCAAGTGGAAATGGACATCGTTGAGATTAGAATTGAGACCACGTATATTTGTGAAATGAATTAGGAAGTCCTTGGGAGGTTTAGATCTTTTCGCAGATAAGCTTGCTCTATTAGTTTGACAATTCATGGTGTATTCAATAGTAAGAAAAAGTGGGTGGGACATGCTGTATGAAGTAATGAAATTTTTGGATATGGCATACACGTGGTAAGAATATACCCAGATCCTTGACATAACGTGGCCTCGACAATGCTCACCGCATACACACTACTCGGACTCCCTCCAGTCACTATCTGGGAGAGTAGAGGTAGCAAGATTATACACTAGCTGATCCGGAAGCCTCCTAGAGAGTTACCAATAGGTTCGGTCCGGTGTACTAACTAGCAGCCAGCCTGCGAACACCGTTTTAGAGCTGTACCCTCGAAATGTAAGGAATATTGGATCTCGCCATGACGTTCATCATAACCTCAAAAGTCATCAATCATACTGCATGATGGAAGAGATAGGGAAGTGTTGACCGGAACTTAGCTCTAGAGACTAAACATGGGTTCCACCACTTCAAGCCTCCAATAAGCAAAGTGGTGGTATTTCACCGGTTGATGAGAGTCATCTACCACCTAGTACTGCCTGGTAACATAGAGGGGCGGCGTTCCTCCATGTGGTGTGGGCGCCACACCTCGACCCCTGCTTACATTGGTTCACACCTGGGTGGTCATCCACCATGTACTTGAGCATGGAGTTTATACCCAGGATTACTAACAGTCCCACCATCGTGAAGGTGCAAGCAGAGGATTTGGCTGTCACAGACCATCCGGACTTCACCGAAATTGGGTCCACTTGACTTGAGTATCACCCGAATATCAGTTCCATCAGCGTTTTAGACTCCCAGGTAGCAAGTACAGCTTGTCTGGCATATCTGAGAGAATGTCTGTGACAACCTCAAGGACCTTATTGGATGACTGTTATCTACAGTAGCATGTTAAAGAGGCAAACAGAGGGAGTAATGCTCTGGATCTGATTATCAGCAGTGATTATTCATGCATTGAGAATCTGCAGGAAAAAGACTGTGTGGCAGTGATCTGATCAGGGATTTACTTAAAGACTTAACACCAGTTAAAGGTAAATGGAAAGCCTTTTGCAAGGATGACTAAAGTGATCTCAGACAATTTTTAATTTCTATACAGTGGCACCATCTGATGTTACTAACAGCAAATTCTAAATGAGAAATAGACAAGAAAGTAATCGAGGAAAGCTACTAGGCTTTTCAATACCAACTAAGAAATACCATTCCAGGTTTAGACCTAAATGGATGTCAGATGAACTAATGAGACTTGTGGCAGAGAATAAAAATGGATAGGATGCATATAAATTATCAGGTGATACCAGTGGCATGCAAACTTATTTCACTAATGACCCCTTTTATTAAATATGAAATTGATGTGGCCCCTCAATGTAAACCCTGAGGGAGGATGAAAAGATTTTTAGAGAAGAAAATAGCATTTTATAAATTATGTAGTAGAAAATATTTTTGAGTAGTATTAGCATTAGCATTAGTAGAGGCATTTGATGCAAGAAAGCACGCTTATTCAGCATCAGCCAAAAAAAAAAAACCACTTCCACTTCACCCCTCTGTTCGTTCAAAATACCTGTCCAGCTGAGCCTTAAACTTATTTAGGCTATCAACCTCCACTACAAGGGATGGAAGTCTGTTCCACCAACCAACCACCCGCTGGCTAAAGGCAAATTTCCGCACGTCTATCCTACATCTGTCTTTCCTCAATTTGAATTTATGCCCTCTCAGGTGATTATTCTGAGCTAGACGAAGAATCCCATCAGCATTGAGCATGCTCAAACCATTCAAGGCTTTATACACCTCTATCAGATCACCTCGCTGGTGCCTAGTCTCCAGACACTGTAATTTGCAAAACTTAAGCCTTTCTTCGTAAGAGCACCCCTTTGTTCCATTCACTAATCTTGTTGCCCTTCTCTGTACTCGTTCCAGCAGCTCTACATCCTTCTTGAAATGAGGCCTCCAGACCTGTATACAGTACTCTAGGTGTGGCCTGACCATTGCCTTATACAAGGGAATAATCACCTCCTTATCCCTGCTGGAAAAATTCCTGTATATCATTGACAATGCTCCATGAGCTACTCTTGCAGCCCGTCTGCACTGCTCAGAGAACTTCATATCTGCCTGCACAACCACCCCCAAGTCCCTTTCATTCTCTACCACTGTCAGTGTAGTACCACAGAGTTGATACGTTGCTCTGGGGTTGCTGTTTCCCATGTGTAGTACTTTACATTTGTTAATGTTAAACTTCATTTGCCACCTCTCAGCCCATCTGTTCAACCTTTCCAGATCCTGTTGCAGCAGCATAGTGTCAGTAGTGTCCTTGACAACCCTGCCAACCTTTGTATCGTCTGCAAACTTGGACATTAAGCTTGATATACCATCATCAATATCATTTATAAATACAGAAAACAATAATGGACCCAACTCTGAGCCCTGAGGGACTCCACTAATAACATTAGTCCACGATGAGCAGTGTCCATTGATTACCACTCTCTGTCTTCTCCCCCTCAACCACCCCTTTATCCATAGCAGCAATTTGCCTCGAATGTCACACTGCTCCAATTTGTGTAGCAGTCTTCCATGTGCAACAGTATCAAAAGCCTTTCTAAGATCCAAGTATATAATATCAAAGCTATTCCCTGCATCCAGTTCTTTTGTGACTGCATCATAGTATCCAATCAAATTGGTCAGGCAAGACTTCCCCTTAACAAAACCATGCTGTGTCCGAGCTATAACTGAAGTCTTGTCTAAATGATCCTGCAGTGCTTCTTAACCAGTGCTTCCATTAATTTTCCTGGAACAGAAGTTAAGCTCACAGGTCTATAATTACTTGTGTCAGCCTTTGATCCTCCTTTGTGAATTGGGGTCACATTTGCACATTTCCAGTCTATGGGTACCTCCCCTGAGTCCAAGGAAGCTCTCTTAATTATGGCTAAGGGTTTGCTTACTTCCTTTGCTGCCTCCTTTAATATAATAATACTGGATATATTTAATACTGGATAGATCCCATCCACCCCGGGTGCCTTTCTTGTGTTTATCTTCAACAGTTTCTCCTCCACTTTACTCCCAGTTATTTCAAGATTCTGTAGCTTACTGCTAGAGTTGAATACACCTCTGGCATTCCCCTCGCTGAATAACTCCTCATGTGTGAATGTCGATGCAAAATATTCATTTAGTTTGTTAGCTACCTGAGCAGGATCATCAACAGTTGACCCATCAATATCAAGTGGACCAATCTGATTCATCCCCTTCCTTCTAGAGTTTACATAAGTAAAGAACTCTTTGCTGTTTTTCTTTGCATCCCTTGCCAAGGATTTCTCGTAATCTGCCTTCGCCTGCCTAACCTCCTTTGTAACTTGGTTGCATATCAACTTGTATCTATCATAGGCTTCTGTGTCATGTGTTAATTTGTAAGTATCCCATGCATTTTTCTTCTCTGCCATATGCCTCATTAGTTCATCTGACATCCATTTTGGCCTAAACCTTGAACAATATTTCTTAGTTGGTATGTAAAGCCTAGTAGCTTCCAAGATAAGTTCTTTGAATGCTTCCCATTTTGAATTTGCTGTTGGTAACATCATCAGTTGGTCCCACTGTATAGAATTTAAATACTGTCTCAGTCCATCGTAGTCGCCTTTACGGAAGCAATAACCCTTCCCTTTACCCCTAATGGTAGTTACCTCTTTCAGTAAATCCCACTTCAGCACACTGTGATCACTGCCACCTAGTGGTTCATTTATCTGCAGATTCTTAATGCATGAAGAATCACTGCTGATAATCAAATCAAGAGTATTACTCCCTCTAGTTGCCTCCCGAACATGCTGATGTAGAAAACAATCATCCAATAAATCCACAAAAGCCCTGCTAGTGTGTGAGTGACCAGCCCCCAAATTCCAGTCAATATCTGGGAAATTAAAATCTCCCATTATAAGACTCTCTGATTTACTGGCCCACTCTATTTCCCTGTACAGTTTCTTATTATACTCATCAGAGTCATTAGGCCTATAGCACACTCCTACTCTCAATTTTGATCTCCCAATGCTTATGTCACACCAAACTGACTCAACACTGCACTGTCCAGCGATGTCGACTGGCTTCACTTCCTTGGTTTTTATGTGTTTCTTAACTAATAGCATAACCCCTCCCCCCTTCCTATCCTGTCTATCCTTTCTGTAGACGTTGTACTCCCCAAATTCCAGTTCTGCATCCCTTATATCTGTGTGACACCACGTCTCTGATATCCCAACAATATCTGCCTTTGATGTTTTGAGCAATACCTCAAATTCATCAGAGTACTGAGGAATGAATAAAAAAATTGTTTCCTTTTCAATTTATGCATTAAAATAATTGTTTAATATTTTAATTGAATAAAGCAAAAACGACAAATCAAATTCTTATCCTTCAATTAAGATTACAAAACAATAAAAAAACGAACAATCACAAAACAAAACAATTAATGAGAAGGGTGAGCCTGGATAAGCAATAATATTTGGTCCATATTTGGACGCAATATTTGAAATTGCTAATCTCATGTCATCTTCTGGATCAAGTCTGGAATGCTGTTTTGTTTTTATAGCTGTTAATTTTGAGAAACAAACCTCACATAAATATGTTTTTTTTTTTTTTTGATAGTCGTTGGCGCATCAGCTTCTGTTGCCATAATGCACCTCCCAAGGTTTTTGCAGTACTTTGATCCAAGCTCGAGGCGGGATTCAATCCCGCGACCTTTGTGTTGCCAAGCAGGCACTTTACCCACCCAGCTAGTCATAAATATGTAGACCCAAAAGGATCCGAGAAGCAATTGGAAAGCCGAGAAGAACAAGCTTCAAATCTACCTCCGATCAATCTGGCAACAGCGCTGGACAGACTCTGATAAGGTAGAAGTCACGCGAAAGTTCCTTCCAAATCTGGAGCAAGTGTACCCTATATTTCCGACATGGTTTTGCCCCGGACTGCATGTCACCTACATCCTTATAGGACACGGAGCGATCCGTCACAAGCTTCATCTCCTTGGAGTCGCAAACAATCCTGCATGTGCCTGTGGCTCCCCCGAGATCTGGGATTACCAGATGCATGAGTGTGAACTGTATGATGATCTACGTGCACAGCTGATCACACAAGTGCGCTGCAATCCTAAAGACCAGGAGCACCACCTGCTGGAGGATGGGACAACCTACAAAGCCTTAACTGAATTTGCTCAGAGCCTATACACTAGACGACTAATCCTTCCACTGCCTCCAAATCATGAACAACAAGCAGAAATGTAGTACTTCACGCACCCCAAATCTGAAAGCTCCATGATCAAGTGGAAACTTTTATAATTCCATCCATACCAGATTACTGGGGTAGGACCATTAAATATCCCAACTCATCACCAACTATAAGCAAACGGAACACGTGTCACAGGAGGAGTATGGGGGGAGAACCTCCCAATTCTACCCCAGTGGATAACGCTGGACATCATGGCAGAAGTGAAACTCACCTCAACCATACTCACTTCCTTTTCTCTGCAAATTGACTCACCGACGGAACATGGCTCCCAAGGGCAACCTCCAAACAAAAGAGCAAGCACAGCCTCCGTGCACAATATACGACCTGGACTTGCATTCTGGTTGACAAATCCATTCTCCCAAACAACAATGGAATCAGCCCTAATGGACAATAAATCCTACTCTTCCAAATATCCATGGACGGGACATGGGTCCCACGAGCGAATACTTAACAAATGCTGCATTAACTGCACTGAATTGACTTAGACTTATTGATCCTACGTCTCCAGCATCAAATGGACCAGGATTTGCTTCTTGAATACTCAATCTTGACCTACAGACGGAGTATTCACCAAAAGCGGCGAGCAGCCCTCTACACATTATCCTATGGATGCTAAAATCTGATTTAACTGGACGGGTCCCATTTCCAATGAGCGACCTCCAAATAGGCAGCCAAACTTGGCTCACACGGACATCAGAGAAGAGGAGTTAAATCCTACAAGCGGCTCAATCCTACTAGTCTATACCAAATGCCACATGAACAAATCGCAGTCTCTGCATGCACGCCATATTGGCGACCTGAGCCAGCTCCCTTTCCTGGCTCAACTATTCCACCCCTCCCCGGCGGGTGGGGGAGGTGACGGTTCCACCGTATCCCCCCCACGCGCCACCCCCATTCTTACTCTCTGGTGGGGCATGGGCTTGCCCCACTGTAAACTGGAGCTGTCTTCTCTATCGGCTCCATGTCTCTGCCTTTCCCCACCCCAGTCTTCAATCTACTCCCCCACTCTACCTGCATGCAATGCCCCACACAATCTAAAATCACCTTCGCCCACTACTTTCGGCCTCTCATTCCTAGCGCCTCCCTGCCACACAAGTGCATAGAGGGTGTGTATATATGTATATATATTTGTGCGTGGCATGTATATATATATATATATAGCTTACTGCTAGAGTGCATAGAGGGTGTGTATATATGTATATATATTTGTGCGTGGCATGTATATATATATATATATATATATATATATATATATATATATACATGCCTATATATACATGCCTATATATACATGCATATATATTTTTTTTTTTTTTTTTTTTTTTTAAGGTCCTAGCCACTGAAATCTCAGGAAATTAGGTGGCAGTACCTGCCAGAGTAAATCTTAGTCGACTGGTGTTTCCTGGTCTGCCTCCACGGGGCTAAAGTGGGGCAACGTTGGGCCTCAGTAGGGGTCCAGCGGCTAAATGACCAGATGAACAACGGTACACGACACTACACTTGTACAATATCCATACACTTTTGAATCTCTGGCATTTCCAGTAAACTGGCACACCCATCACAATGCAAGCAATGCGGAGATGGGGGGAACCCCTGGTGCCGCTTGACACCAAACACACTTGATCTCTGTATCACCATTTTCAATAATTCTGGTTACTCATCCCGAAGAAAAAGCCAATTTTTTCACAAGCAGTCTTGAAATGCGCATACAATGCTTCGTCAGATGACAGATCGATAAATTATTTCTTTTGCTAAATGGTAATTTCGGGATATGAAGAAATTTCAAAAGCAAAGGAATCACAAATCCAATACAACTTTTTATCTGGAGATACATTAAATTGTTTGGAAATATTCTTAATTAGCATCGTTAAATGGGAGGCAATGATATCTCTAAATTGTAAAATGTCAACATTATTGCTATTAATAATAATAAGAAAAACACGGGAACATATTATTATGCTCAAATTCAGTTTTCCAAAGGTTAAGCTTATTTTTGAATGCTTCTGAGTATTAATATACAGTATTTGTTCCCTGTCCTTGAAGACTTAAATTTAAATCATTAAGTTTTTCAAAAATATCAACAAGGTAGCTAAGTTTTCCAAGACATTTCTGATTTTTAAACAATTGAGAAGAGGTTCTGATCTGTAGCTGATAAAAACAATAAAATTTCCTGTTTGAGGCCAAAAAGACATCGCAATATTTTACAACTGGACAACCACCTCACTTTCATATATAAAAGAAGCATTTCATAAACAGATCCCATTTCATCAAAAAGTCTGCTATTTAAGCTTCTACTTTCAATAAAGTTGATCACATTTATTACATCTTGCAAAACTCCGTGCAAATCAGTTTGCATTTCCTTCACTACTAATGCTTCCCTATGTATAATGCAATGATTAAAAACTATATATGGAGTAATTTCCTTTACTTTGCCTTTTAAATCTTTATTTAATGTAGCCATCGGTACAAATCACAACACAGTTGTTCCACGTTAGATTATTTGTTTGAAAGAAAATATTTATAACATCAAAAATCTTCTGGCCTGTCGTTCTTCCTTCCAAAGCTTTGCAAAACAGAAAATCCTCCAAAATATCTCCCTCGTAGCAGTATCCAACATATACAATAAATTGAGCAAGGTTTAAAATATCTGTGGATTCATCAAACTGTATTGCAAAAATTGGACTTTCTCTTAATCGATTTAATAAATTCAATTTTATGTTGTCTGATAACTGTAATACGCTGCGAGACTGTGTCTCTAGAGAGAGGAATGGTTTTGAAATCATTGCTATACTTTTCTCCAATGCATAATGGAAATAATTTTTATTGCAGCAAGGAGAATGTACCAAATTATGAAGCAGAATAAAGCTTGCGTGCAACACACTTGCTATGTATATTTAGTACTACCGCACATTTGCACCTCTGGCCTTTAGGCAATTTGAGAATTTGTGCTGCAGGAAGCACGAATTAAGAGTTAAAGTGATTACCGTAAGGGATTAATTGAGTAGTACTGAGAAATATTTATACATACTGAGAAGTTGAACTAGTCAGCTGCTTTTTGAGGGGCCATAGCCAGGGAGCAAATTAAAGAATTAAGGCGTATTCCCGACGCAGTAGGCAGTAGAGTTCATTAGAACTCACAATTAGTTCAAGTAGCAAGGTCTCTACACCTACAGTATTGAAAAAGTAATTTTAACAACAGGTTTTCAGCTTTTATGTACACAAAAAATAAATTTATTTACAAATTTCTGCAACCCCTTTAATTTATCCCGTGACTCCTCTGGTGGTCGCATTCCACAGTTTGTGCACCACTGAACTAGTCTGTGATTAAGTCACAAAGCAGGTTAGGCAAGCTAAGATAGATTACAAGAAATCTCTCTGGAAAAGAATGCAAAGAAAAGCAGCCAAGACTTCTTTACTTATATTAACAGTAGAAGGAAGGAGTTGAATCACATTGGTCCACCTGATGTTTCTACTCAGGTTGCTGACAAACTGAATGGATATTTTGAATCTACATTCACTCATGAAGAGTTCTTTAGGGAGGGGAATGCCAGAAGTTCATCAAAATCTAATAGGGAGCTAAATGATTTTGTAATAACTAAGTGGAAAGTGGAAGAGCAATTGTTGAAGCTTAACTTGAAAAAGGTGACTCGGTGGATGGGATTTATCAAATTATATTAAGGGAGGCAACAGAGGTAAGCAAACCCTTAGCTATAATTATGAAAGCATCCTTGGATTCAGGGGAGGTATCTATGGACTGGAGATGTGCAAATTTTTCCCCAAATCATAAAGGGGGATCAAACGGTGACATAAATAATCGTAGACCTGTTAGCTTAATGTCCGTTACAGAACAAATAATGGAATCACTGGTTAAAGAAGTAATGCAGGACCATTTGGACAGGTATATAATTATACTGTAATTACTGCATTGATACAAATCAATGCAGTAATTACATGTCATGAGGAATCTTGTCTAACTAATCTTTTAGGTTACTATGATGCAGTGACCAAAGAACTGGATGCAAAACTGATTTTGACATCATATTAGCATTAGCATTAATGTAACATTAATATACAGCATCAGCCAAAAAAAAAAAAAAAAAAACCATCCCATTTCACTGATCCATTCATTCCAAATATTTGCTTAGTTCTGCCTTGAATTTATTTAAGCTATTAACTTCCACAACAACAGATGGAAGTTTGTTCCAGCAATCGACTACCCACTGGCTAAAGGCAAACTTCCACACATCTATCCTACAACTGTCTTTCCTCAATTTGAATTTATACCCTCTCAGGAGCTGAGCAAGAGGAAGAATCCCATCAGCATTGAGCAGGCTCAAACCATTCAAGACTTTATACACCTGATTCAGATCACCTTGCAGGTGCCTAGACTCCAGACATTTGCAGAACTTAAGCCTCTCTTGGTAAGAACACTCCTTTCTTCCCTTCACCAGTCTAGTTGCCCTTCTCTGTACTCGTTTTAGCAACTCGACATCTTTCCTAAAATGACGCTTCCAGACCTGTATGCAGTACTCAAGGTGTAGCCTGATGTAGTCAAGGTGTAGTCAGGCAATTGCCTTATATGAGGGGATAATCACCTCCTTATCCCTGCTTGCAAAATTCCTGTATATCATTGACAAGACAACATAACCTACTCTGGCAGCCCGTCTGCACTGTTCAGAAAACTTCATATCTGACAGCACAATTACCCCGAGGTTCCTTTCATTCTCCACTACCCTGAGTGCAACACCATATAGTTGGTACATTTCTCTGGGGTTACTGCTATCCATATGTAGTACTTTGCATTTGTCAATGTTAAACTTCAATTGCCACTTCTCAGCCCATCTGGGCTGAATTGTATGGGTAGCCACTTTCAAATTTAACCACAACTCGTGACTTTTTCTTAATATTTCTTTGTACTTGTAGATCGCCTACTGTTACTGTCATTAGTGCCAACATAAACTTCAATATCGCCTTTTGTGCCCTTAAAAGATAACATCTGCTCTACAACACCATCAACTTTTGGCCCTGGCAGACACAAACCCTGGTCCTATTCCATCTGTCCTTTTTTTGCACAATATATTTCCTGTTTCCCTGACAATAGCTGCCTCCTATGGGACAGTGCATTCTGTGTTGTGCTGCACAAATACTCCCAGATCCTTTTCATTTTCTACCACACAGTTGGTACATTTCTCTGAGATTACTTCTACCCATATGCAGTCCTTTGCATTTGTAAAAAAATCAATTGCCACTTCTCAGCCCATCTGCCCAAATTTTCTAGATCCCATTGCAGTAGCACCCTGCCATTACTGTCATTAACAACCCTGCCAACCTTTGGATCATCTGAAAACTTTGACATTAAACCTGATATACCTTGAATGTCTGCTGACGAGGCTACTAGAGACGGTCGTGTTCCAAGCCGCTAAGTGGATTTTTCTTATTTATTGATTTGAAATTATTGTTTTTCTAAAACTTTTGATTTAAATTTAGTAGTATAACATTATTTTGTGATTTTCTGATTAACTTTGAGGACGAGAATTTCCTGTGCGGACGTGCCTTTCTGCCGCTACTGGAACAGAGAAGTTTTTTCTAATTTATTTTCTGCTTTATTAGTTTAAATTGACATATTAACTTATTTCTAGAGTAGCTTTATATTCCTATTTACGGTACTTAAAGTTAAAGTAACTTAGATAGAGATTTGTAGGTATTACTTAGTATCGGAAAGGGTATCAAATACACGTGTTTACCGTTCATAAACAGCCGCCATTGTTACGTGAAAATTAATCAGTAAATCTATTAATCTTGTCGAACTTCATTGGCAATTAAATTGTACTTTTAACTATACATATAACCACTTAGGTTACGGAACATAAATAATTAGTAAAAATAAATAATTAATACATAACTTGATACGGAAGTTATATAAAGGGACTTCGTAGATAACACTCGTTACTGAAACGCGATACAGCATATCCGGAATTCGATAGCATTAGCTTTGTATAGTATAGTGCATAATATAATATTGTCAATTAATCAGTAGATCTATTCATCTTGTTAAACTTCATTGTCAATTAAATTGTTCTTTTAACTATATATATATAATGACTTAGAGTACAAACGTAACAAATAATTAATACATACTTGATACGGAAGTTATATAAAGGGAACTCGTAGATAACACTCGATACTGAAAAATAAATATAGCGTTATAACTGTGTTAAGATACAAGTTTAAGGTTTTAATTTTGTTCTGAAATTGTAATTTTACTGACATTTAAATCGAAATCATGACTCTGACCAGAGCAGCAAAGCAAAAGGCTCAAGCTAATGGGAGTGCTGTGACACAGGGGAGAACTGAGGGGGGCAGTTGCCCTCTGAATCACAGCCTTTTAAGATGCACTGTTTGCTTGATGTTTGCGGAGCAATCGGGAACGGGACATGATACTGCCATGGGGGATGTCTTTGTGTGTGCACGATGCAAGGAGTGCAAGGAAATTAGGCGACAACTCGGCGTTGTTATGGGCCTATATGAGACCTTGAAGGACAGGGTGGATGCCCTCGAAGGAAATAAATTGAGGGGCCCATCAAGCTCTCAGCTGCCCACATCAACGCCAGAGCTTGCACTTGGTCATCTTGCAACACAGAGGCAGCCCCCAAGGCAGAATGCGCTGGTCCCACAGGAACTAGTAGTTGTTGGTGACTCTATTGTCAGGGAAACGGGGAACATGCTTTGTAAAAAGGATAGGTGGAACAGGACCAGGGTATGTCTGCCAGGGGCAAGGGTTGATGACATTGTAGAGCAGATATCATCTTTTAAGGGCACAAAAGGTGATATAGTTGTACACGTTGGCACTAATGACATTAAGAGTAGGAGACCAGCGGAATTACTTAACAAGTACAGGTCACTGTTGAAAAAAAGCCGTGAAGTAGGGTTAAATTTGAAAGTGTCTGCAATTCTGCCCAGACACGATAGGAGGGAGTATATGATGAGAGCCTTGTCGATCAATTCGGCCCTGGAAAGATTGTGCAAGGCTCAAGGGGTAGAATTTTTTTCAGCCTGGAATATACTTGTTAACAGGAGAGATTGCTTCTACAGGGATGGGATACACTTAAATAGAAAGGGTGCAAGAATATCTGCTGATGCTATCGAGGCAGTGTTAGGTGGGTCGGAAAACTGCTAGCTTGGGGGGGAGACAAAGACTAATGGATTAACAATAGCCACTGGCAGAGGTGAAAGAGATTCTTGCACTGTTTCTATTGGAATGAGCAGAAGCCTGAAAAACAAGATGCAGGATATTTCAGAGACTGCTGGAAGTCATTGTGATACAAGTAAACACATGGGTTGTGTTAGGGTAGCTAAGAATAGAAACAAGTGCAGGTATACTTGCGTGTACACCAATGCTAGGAGTTTAGTAAATAAATTTGATGAATTTGAGGTATTGCTCAAAACATCAAAGGCAGATATTGTTGGGATATCAGAGACGTGGTGTCACACAGATATAAGGAATGCAGAACTGGAATTTGTGGAGTACAATGTGTATAGAAAGGATAGACAGGACAGGAGGGGAGGAGGGGTTATGCTATTAGTTAAAAAACACATAAAATCCAAGGAAGTGATGCCAGTCGACATTGATGGACAGGGCAGTGTCGAGTCAGTTTGGTGTGACATAAGCATAGGTAAATCAAAATTGAGAGTAGGAGTGTGCTATAGGCCTAATGACTCTGATGAGTATAATAAGATACTGTACAGGGAAATAGAATGGGCCAGTAAATCAGAGAGTCTTATAATGGGGGATTTTAATTTCCCAGATATTGACTGCAATTTGTGGGTTGGTCACTCACACACTAGCAGGGCTTTTGTGGATTTCTTGGATCATTGTTTTCTACACCAGCATGTTCGGGAGGCAACTAGAGGGAGTAATACTCTTGATCTGATTATCAGTAGTGATTCTTCATGCATTAGTAATCTGCAGATAAAGGAACCACTGGGTGGCAGTGATCACAGTGTGCTGAAGTGGGATTTACTCAAGGAGGTAACTACCATCAGAGGCAAAGGGAAGGGTTTTTGCTTTCGTAAAGGCGACTATGATGGTCTGAGACAGTATTTAAATTCTATACAGTGGGACTAACTGATGATGTTACCAACAGCAAATTCAAAATGGGAAGCATTCAAGGAACTAATCTTGGAAGCTACCAGGCTTTACATACCAACCAAGAAATATTGTTCAAGGTTCAGGCCTAAATGGTTGTCAGATGAACTAATGAGACATATGGCAGAGAAGAAAAATGCATGGGATACATACAAATTAATGGGTGACATGGAAGCCTATGATAGATATAAGTTGGTCTGTAACCAAGTCACAAAGGAGATTAGGCAGGCAAAGGCAGATTATGAGAAATCCTTGGCAAAGGACGCAAAGAAAAACAGAAAAGAGTTCTTTACCTATTTAAACTCAAGAAGGAAAGGGATGAATCAGATTGGTCCACTGGATGTTGATGGTTCAACAGTTGAGGATCCTGCTCAGGTGGCTAACAATCTAAACGAGTATTTTGCATCTACATTCACACATGAGGAGTTATTCAGGAAGGGGAATGTCGTAGGTGAAGTAAACATTGGCAGTGAGCTAGATTATTTTCTAATAACTGAGAGGAAAGTGGAGGAGAAATTGCTGAGGATAAACATAAAAAAGGCACCAGGGGTGGATGGGATCTATCCAGTTATATTAAAGGAGTCAGCAAATGTAACCTGGAGATGTGTAAATGTAACCCCAATTCACAAAGGAGGATCAAAGGCTGACACAAGTAATTACAGACCTGTTAGTTTAACTTCGGGTCCAGGAAAATTAATGGAGGCACTGGTTAAAGAAGCACTGCAGGATCATCTGGACAAGAATTCAGTTATAGCTCAGACACAGCATGGTTTTGTTAAGGGCAGGTCTTGTCTGACCAATTTGATTGGATACTATGATGTAGTCACAAAAGAACTGGATGCAGGGAATAACTTTGATATTATATACTTGGATCTTAGAAAGGCTTTTGATACGGTTGCACATGGAAGACTGCTGCACAAATTGGAGCAGTGTGGCATTGGAGGCAAATTGCTGCTGTGGATAAAGGGGTGGCTGAGCGGGAGAGGACAGAGAGTGGTAATCAATGGACACTGCTCAACGTGGACTAATGTTATTAGTGGAGTTCCTCAGGGTTCAGTGTTGGGTCCATTGTTGTTTTCTGTATTTATAAATGATATTGATGATGGTGTATCAGGCTTAATGTCCAAGTTTGCAGACGATACCAAGGTTGGCAGGGTTGTTAAGGACACTACTGATACTATGCTGCTGCAACAGGATCTGGAAAGGTTGAGCAGATGGGCTGAGAGGTGGCAAATGAAGTTTAACATTGACAAATGTAAAGTACTACATATGGGAAACAGTAACCCCAGATCAACGTATCAACTCTGTTGTACTACGCTGACAGTGGTAGAGAATGAAAAGGACCTGGGGGTAATTGTGAAGGCAGATATGATGTTCTCTGAGCAGTGCAGACGAGCTGCAAGAGTAGCTCATGGTGTCTTGTCAATGATATACAGGAATTTTTCTAGCAGGGATAAGGATGTGATTATTCCGTTGTATAAGGCATTGGTCAGGCCACACCTTGAGTACTGTATACAGGTCTGGAGGCCTCATTTCAAGAAGGATGTAGAGCTGCTCGAACGAGTACAGAGAAGGGAAACAAGATTAGTGAATGGAACAAAGGGTTGCTCTTACGAAGAAAGGCTTAAGTTTTGCAAATTACAGAGCCCGGAGACTAGGCATCGGCGAGGTGATCTGATAGAGGTGTATAAGGCTTTGAATGGCTTGAGCATGCTCAATGCCGATGGGATTCTTCCTCTTGCTCAGAATAATCACCTCAGAGGGCATAAATTCAAATTGAGGAAGGACGGATGTCGGATAGATGTGCGGAAATTTGCCTTTAGCCAGCGGGCAGTTGGCTTGTGGAATAGACTCAAATCGCTTGTTGTTGAAGTTGATAGCCTAAATAAATTTAAGGCTCAGCTGGACAGGTATTTCGAACGAACGGAGGGGTGAAATGGGAGTAGGGTTTTTTTTTTTTTTTTTTTTTTTTTTTGGCTGATGCTGAATAAGCTTGCTTTCTTGCATCATATGCCTCTACTAATGCTAATGCTAAACTTGGTGTATTTATTCTTTACTCGGCCTTGTAATTGCATAAAAGTATCGGTAAAGGTTTCCACGTGTTTCAACTCCGCTACCGTTCGTAATTTTCCCGCCATTGTGATACGATAGTTGTATGCCGTACTAGATAGCGTTAGTTGAACTTCGTTAGCAGTTAAATTGTACGTTTAAATAAATACATATAACGACTTAGATTACAAACGTAATATAATTAACTATATTTAACATAATTAATAACATAACATAATTAATTATAATTAATTAATAAATTAATAGAATCATGACTCAGACCAGAGCAGCAAAGCAAAAGGCTCAAGCTAATGGAAGCGCTGTGGCTCAGAGCAGAACTGAGGGGGGCAGTTGTCCTCTGACTCACAGCCTTATAAAATGCACTGTTTGCTTGATGTTTGCAGAGCAATCGGGTACGGGACATGATACTGCCAAGGGGGATGTCTTTATGTGTGCGCGATGCAAGGAGTGTATCGATATCAGGCAACAACTCGGCGTTCTTGTGGGCCTATATGAGAGCTTGAAGGACAGGGTGGATGCCCTCGAAGAAACTAAATTGAGGGGCCCATCAAGCTCTCAGCTGCCCACATCAACGCCAGAGCTTGCACTTGGGCATCGGGTGACACAGAGACAACCCCCAAGGCAGAATGCGCTGGTCCCGAAGGAACTAGTAGTTGTTGGTGACTCTATTGTCAGGGAAACGGGGAACATGCTTTGTAAAAAAGATAGGTGGAACAGGACCAGGGTATGTCTGCCAGGGGCAAAGGTTGATGATGTTGTAGAGCGAATATCATCTTTTAAGGGCACAAAAGGTGATATAGTTGTACACGTTGGCACTAATAATATTAAGAGTAGGAGACCGGCAGAATTACTTAACAAGTACAGGTCACTGTTGAACAAAAGCCGAGAATTAGGGTTGAATTTGAAAGTGTCTGCAATTCTGCCCAGACACGATAGGAGGGAGTATATGATGAGAGCCTTGTCGATCAATTCGGCCCTGGAAAGATTGTGCAAGGCTCAAGGGGTAGAATTTTTTTCAGCCTGGACTGTACTTGTTAACAGGAGAGATTGCTTCTACAGGGATGGAATACACTTAAATAGAAAGGGTGCAAGAATATTTGCTGATGCTATCGAGGCAGTGTTAGGTGGGTCGGAAAACTGCTAGCTTGGAGGGAGACAAAGACCAATAGATTGACAGTAGCCACTGGCAGAGGTGAAAGAGATTCTTGCACTGCTTCTATTAGAATGAGCAGAAGCCTGAAAAACAAGATGCATGGTATTTCAGAGACTGCTGGGAGCCATTGCGGTACAAGTAAACACATGGGTTGTGTTAGGGTAGCTAAGAATGGAAACAGGCGCAGGTATACTTGCGTGTACACCAATGCTAGGAGTTTAGTAAATAAATTTGATGAATTTGAGGTATTGCTCAAAACATCAAAGGCAGATATTGTTGGGATATCAGAGACGTGGTGTCACACAGATATAAGGGATGCAGAACTGCAATTTGGGGAGTACAACGTCTACAGAAAGGATAGACAGGATAGGAAGGGGGGAGGGGTTATGCTATTAGTTAAGAAACACATAAAAACCAAGGAAGTGAAGCCAGTCGACATTGCTGGACAGTGCAGTGTTGAGTTAGTTTGGTGTGACATAAGCATTGGGAGATCAAAATTGAGAGTAGGAGTGTGCTATAGGCCTAATGACTCTGATGAGTATAATAAGGAACTGTACAGGGAAATACAGTGGGCCAGTAAATCAGAGAGTCTTATAATGGGAGATTTTAATTTCCCAGATATTGACTGGAATTTGGGGGCTGGTTACTCACACACTAGCAGGGCTTTTGTGGATTTATTGGATGATTGTTTTCGACATCAGCATGTTCGGGAGGCAACTAGAGGGAGTAATACTCTTGATTTGATTATCAGCAGTGATTCTTCATGCATTAAGAATCTGCAGATAAATGAACCACTAGGTGGCAGTGATCACAGTGTGCTGAAGTGGGATTTACTGAAAGAGGTAACTACCAATAGGGGTAAAGGGAAGGGTTATTGCTTCCGTAAAGGCGACTATGATGGACTGAGACAGTATTTAAATTCTATACAGTGGGACCAACTGATGATGTTACCAACAGCAAATTCAAAATGGGAAGCATTCAAATAACTTATCTTGGAAGCTACTAGGCTTTACATACCAACTAAGAAATATTGTTCAAGGTTTAGGCCAAAATGGATGTCATATGAACTAATGAGGCATATGGCAGAGAAGAAAAATGCATGGGATACTTACAAATTAACACATGACACAGAAGCCTATGATAGATACAAGTTGATATGCAACCAAGTTACAAAGGAGGTTAGGCAGGCGAAGGCAGATTACGAGAAATCCTTGGCAAGGGATGCAAAGAAAAACAGCAAAGAGTTCTTTACTTATGTAAACTCTAGAAGGAAGGGGATGAATCAGATTGGTCCAATTGATATTGATGGGTCAACTGTTGATGATCCTGCTCAGGTAGCTAACAAACTAAATGAATATTTTGCATCGACATTCACACATGAGGAGTTATTCAGCAAGGGGAATGCCAGAGGTGTATTCAACTCTAGCAGTAAGCTACAGAATCTTGAAATAACCGGGCGTAAAGTGGAGGAGAAACTGTTGAAGATAAACACAAGAAAGGCACCCGGGGTGGATGGGATCTATCCAGTTATATTAAAGGAGGCAGCAAAGGAAGTAAGCAAACCCTTAGCCATAATTATGAGAGCTTCCTTGGACTCAGGGGAGGTACCCATAGACTGGAAATGTGCAAATGTGACCCCAATTCACAAAGGAGGATCAAAGGCTGACACAAGTAATTATAGACCTGTGAGCTTAACTTCTGTTCCAGGAAAATTAATGGAGGCACTGGTTAAAGAAGCACTGCAGGATCATTTAGACAAGACTTCAGTTATAGCTCAGACACAGCATGGTTTTGTTAAGGGGAAGTCTTGCCTGACCAACTTGATTGGATACTATGATGCAGTCACAAAAGAACTGGATGCAGGGAATAACTTTGATATTATATACTTGGATCTTAGAAAGGCTTTTGATACTGTTGCACATGGAAGACTGCTACACAAATTGGAGCAGTGTGACATTGGAGGCAAACTGCTATTATGGATAAAGGGGTGGTTGAGGGGGAGAAGACAGAGAGTGGTAATCAATGGACACTGCTCATCGTGGACTAATGTTATTAGTGGAGTCCCTCAGGGCTCAGTGTTGGGTCCATTATTGTTTTCTGTATTTATAAATGATATTGATGATGGTATATTAAGCTTAATGTCCAAGTTTGCAGATGATACAAAGGTTGGCAGGGTTGTCAAGGACACTACTGACACTATGCTGCTGCAACAGGATCTGGAAAGGTTGAGCAGATGGGCTGAGAGGTGGCAAATGAAGTTTAACATTGACAAATATAAAGTACTACACATGGGAAACAGCAACCCCAGAGCAACGTATCAACTCTGTGGTACTACACTGACAGTGGTAGAGAATGAAAGGGACTTGGGGGTGATTGTGCAGGCAGATATGAAGTTCTCTGAGCAGTGCAGACGGGCTGCAAGAGTAGCTCATTGCGTATTGTCAATGTTATACAGGAATTTTTCCAGCAGGGATAAGGAGGTGATTATTCCATTGTATAAGGCAATGGTCAGGCCACACCTAGAGTACTGTATACAGGTCTGGAGGCCTCATTTCAAGAAGGATGTAGAGCTGCTGGAACGAGTACAGAGAAGGGCAACAAGATTAGTGAATGGAACAAAGGGGTGCTCTTACGAAGAAAGGCTTAAGTTTTGCAAATTACAGTGTCTGGAGACTAGGCACCAGCGAGGTGATCTGATAGAGGTGTATAAAGCCTTGAATGGTTTAAGCATGCTCAATGCTGATGGGATTCTTCCTCTAGCTCAGAAAAATCACCTGAGAGGGCATAAATTCAAATTGAGGAAAGACAGATGTAGGATAGACGTGCGGAAATTTGCCTTTAGCCAGCAGGTAGTTGGTTGGTGGAACAGACTGCCATCCCTTGTGGTGGAGGTTGATAGCCTAAATAAGTTTAAGGCTCAGCTGGACAGGTATTTTGAACGAACAGAGGGGTGACGTGGAAGTGTTTTTTTTTTTTGGCTGATGCTGCATAAGCTTGCTTTCTTGCATCAAATACCTCTACTAATGCTAATACCTTCGTCGATATCACTGATAAACACAAAACAACAGTGAGCCCAACACCAAAACCTGAGGGACTCCACTAATAACATTAGTCCACAAAGAGCAGTACCCATTGATTACCACTCTCTGCCTTTCCCACTCAACCATCCTTTTATCCAGTGTAGCAACTTGCCCATACTGCTATACTGCTCCAAGTTGTACAGTAGTCTTCCATGTGCAACAGTATCAAAAGCTTTCCTGAAATCCAAGTATATGATATCAAAATTATTTTTTGCATCCAGTTCCTTTGTGACCACACCATAGTATCAAATCAAATTTGTCAGACAAGACTTCCCCTTGACAAACCCATGCTGTGTCTGAATTATTACTGCTGTCTTGTCTAGATGATCCCAATGCTTCTTTAACCAGTGACTACATTATTTTCCCTGGAATAGAAGTCAAACTAACAGGTCAGTAATTACGCCTACCACCCTTTGATCCCCTTTTGTGAATTGGAGATACATTTGCACAACTCCAGTCCATGGGGACTTCCCCCAAGTCCAAATATTATGGCTAAGAGTTTGCTTACTTTCTTTGCCATCTCCTTTAATTAACTAGAAAGATCCCATCTACCCCGGGTGCCTTTCTTAAGTTTAACTTCAACAATTTCTCCTCCACTTTGCTCTGAGTTATTACAAAATCATTTAACTCCCTGTCAGAGTTTGATAAACATGTGGCCCTCTCCTCCTTGAATGCATCCTCATGTGTGCATGTAGATGCAACATACTCATTTAGTTTGGCATTTATCTTAGAATGATCATCTACAGTCACACCACTGATATCTGATTCATCCCCTTCTTTTAGAGTTTATTATTATTATTATTGGCCATATGATGCAAAGAAGCCTGAGGCTTATGCTGTGCTAGGTAAAAAAAAAAAAAATTCTGAATTACCCAGAGAGAGAGAGAGAGAGAGAGAGAGAGAGAGAGAGAGAGAGAGAGAGAGAGAGAGAGAGAGAGACAGAGAGAGAGAGAGAGAGAGAGAGAGAGAGTGCAAAAAGTAGAAGGGAATCACCAAGAAAGAGAAGAATGATATCAAGCTCCCTGGGTGTGCCAAGTCCATCATCAGATGTGAGCCCCTGGGGGTATATAAGTAAAGAAGTTGTTGCTGTTTTTCTTTGCATCCTTTGCCAAAGATTTTTTATAATCTACCTTCGCTTGCCTAACCTGCTTTGTGACTTGATTACAGATTAGCTTGTATCTACCATAGGCTTCTGTGTCGCCTGACAATTTATGTGCGTCCCATGCATTTTTATTCTCTGCTACGAGTCTCATTAGTTCAACTAACATCCATTTGGGCCTAAACCTAGAGCAGTATTTCTTGTTGGAACAAAAAGTCTTGTAGCTTCCAAAATTACTTCTTTGAATGCTTCCCATTTAGAGTTTGCTGTTGGTAACATCATTAGTTGGTCCCACTGTACTGAACCTAAAAAATCTCTGAGACCTCTGTAGCCGCTTTTACGAAAACAAAAGCCCTTCCCTTTAGCCTTGATGGTAGTTACATCTTTAAGTAACTCCGACATCAGTACACTGTGATCACTGCTACTTAGAGGTTCCTTTATCTATAAATTCTTAATGCATGAATTATCACTGCTGATAATCAGATCAAGAGTATTACTCCCTCTTGTTGCCTCTCTAATATGCTGCCGTAGAAAACAATCATCCAATAAATCCACAAAAGCCTTGCTAGTGTGCGAGTGACCAACCCACAAGTTCCAGTCCATATCTGGGAAGTTAAAATCCTCCATTATAAGACACTCTGATTTACAGGCCCACTCTATTTCTCTGTATAATTGTTCATTGTACTCATCAGTCATTAGGCCTATAAAAAATTCCTACCCTCATTTTTGCTTTCCCAGTGCTTATGTCACATCAAACTGACTCTTTTTTTTTTTTTTTTTTTTTTGGTAGTTGTTGGTGCATCGGCTTCTGTGGCCATAGTGCACCTCCCAAGGTTTTTGCAGTACTTTGATCCAAGCCCGAGGCGGAATTCGAACCCATGACCTTTGGGTTGCCAGACAGGCACTTTATTCACCTGGCTAGCCCGGTCAACTCAAACTGACTCAACATTGCACTGTCCATCCATGTCAACTGGATGCACTTCCTTAGATTTTATGAGTTTCTTAATTAACAGCATAACCCCTCCTCCCTTTCTATCCTTTCTGTATACATTGTATTCCCCAAATGTTAATTCTGCATTCCTTGTACCTGAATGGCACCACGTCTCTGATATCCCAACAATATCCGCCTTGGATGTCTTAACCAGCACTTCAAATTCATCAAATTTATTTACTATACTCCTAGCATTGGATAGGAGTAAATATTTATTTACTATACTCCATGCATGTATACATGCAGGTATACATGCATCTGCTCTTACTCTTAGTTACCCTAACACAGCCCATGTATTTACTTGTTTCATGACCCCACCCCCCAGCAACTGGCTTTCCGAGCTGCTGCTCATTCCAATCGAAGCAATACAGGAGTCATTTCCACCTCTGCCTGTGGCTACTGTTAATCTATTAGTCTGTGAATCCCAACAAGCTAGCAGTTTTCTGACCCACCTAACATTGCTTCAATAGCATCAGCAAGTATTCTTGCAACCCTTCTATTTAAGTGTACCCCATCCCTGTAGAAGCAATCTCTCCTGTTAACAAGCACAGACCACACTGGGAAAAATTCTACCCCATGAGCCCTGCACAATCTCTCCAGGGCCGAATTGATTGAAAAGGCTGTCATCATATACTCCATCCTATCATGTCTGGGCAGGATTGCAAACACTTTCAAATTTAACTCTAACTCGTGACTTTTTTTCAGCATTGACCTGTACTTGCTTAGTAAATCTGCAGATCTCCTACACGTGGATTTCAGGAAGGCTTTTGATACTGTTGCACATAAAAAGATTACTGTACAAACTGGAGCAACTGGGTCTTAAGGGCAAGTTGCTGCTATGGATAAAGGGTTGGTTAAGTGGAAGAAGACAGAGTTGTTATCAATGGGCACTTCTCTTCATGGACTAATGTTATTATTAGAGTTTCCCAGTATTCAGTGGTGTTGTCCATTGTTGTTTTCATTATTTATCAATTATATTGATGAAGGTATATCAGGCTTAATGTCTAAATTTGCAGATGATACTAAGATCGGCAGGGTGGTTAAGGACAGTCATCAAGGTGAGGTACTGTAACAAGATCTAGGAAACTTGGGTTGATGGGCTGAGAAATGGCATTTGAAGTTTAACATTGAGATTATTATGAGAGCACCTCTGGACCTATAAACTGGAGATGTGCAAATGTTTCTCCAATTCTAAAAGGGTGATCAAAAGATGACATGAGCACAGACCTGTTAGCTTAACTTCTGTTTCAACGAAAACAATGGACTCGCTGGTTAAAGAAGTAATGCAGACCACCTAGACAGGAATGCAATTATACTGCAGTCACTGCATGGATTTGTTAAAGAGCAGTCTTGTCTAGCCAATCTGATTGGATACTATGATGCACTAACAAAAGAACTGGTTGCAAAAATTAATTTCAATATCATATACTTTGATTTCAGGAAAGCTTTTGATACTGATGCACATTAAAGACTGCTGTTCAAATTGGAGCAGTGTGGCATTAAGAGTCAGTTACTGTTCTGGATAAAGGGTTGGATTAGTGGGGGAAGATAGGAGTGGTTATTAATGAACACCGCTCTTTGTGGATTAATTTTATTAGCAGAGTCCCCCGGGATTCAGTGCTGGGCCCATTGTTGTTTTATATATTTATTAATGATATTGAAGAAGTTATATCAGACTTATAATCTAAGTTTTCATATGATACAGAGGTTGGCAGGGTAGTTAATGACAATTAGGAAGGTGAGCTGAGAAATGGTAATTGAAGTGTTTAACATTAACAAATGCACGGTACTACACATGGGTAGCAATAATTCAAGATTAAAGTACCAACTGTGTGGTACTACACTCAGGGTAATGGAAAATGAAAATAACCTGAGGGTACTTTTGCAGTCAGATATGAAGTTCTCTAAATACTGCAGACAGGCTGCCAGGTCTGACCATGAGGTTTTTATCTATGATATACAGGAACTTTGCCAGCAAGGACAAGGAGGTCATTATCACCGTGTACAAGGCAAGAAGAATAACTCTTTATTGCATACAAAACGCACATGCCGTACACAATACCCTTCACGGCTAAAAGCCAGGGGTTAAGGCAATGGTTGCATCTTGAGTTCTGCACACAGGTCTGGAGGCCTCATTGTAGGAAGGGGTAGATCTGCTGGAATGGGTGCAAAGAAGTGCAACAAGATTGGTGAAAGGAACAAAAGGGTGGTCTTACCAAGAAAGGCTTCACTTCTGTAAATTGCAGCATCTGAAGATCAGGCACCTGCGAGGTGGTCCAACTGAGATTTTTCAGGCATTGAATGGATTGAGCAAGCTCAATGCTGGTGGCACTCTTCCTGTTGCTCAGACTACACACGTGAAGGGGCATAAATTCAAGTTGAGGATGGTTGCAAGATAGATTAGTGGGCAGTTGTTTGTTGTAACAAACTTTCATCTATTTTATGGAAGTGAGCAGCTTGAATAAATTCAAGGAAGAACTAGACAAATTATTGAAAGGGATGGGCATGTGATGTGGGAAGATTCCCCTTCCCCTTGGCTGATGCATTATAAGGTTGCTTTCTTGCATCATATGCCACTAATACTGCTACTACTACTACTACTACCAATAATAATAATAATAATAATGGTGGCGGCTTTTGGTCATCATTATCATGAGAAAGACAAGGACAACAATGACCAAGAGCCGCCAACACCACCCGAAGTCAGCCGTGGAGAGACTGACAATTGCTCGGAAAGAAGGAGGAAGAGGCCTGATAGACTCATTGAGCAGCAGAAAACAGCGATTGCGAACCTGAAAGATTACTTCCAGAAACACACAGCAGTGCTCCACCATGCCATAAGGAAGATAGACAAGCGGTATACCCCACTCAATCTAAGTGAGGAGTCCCCTCCCCACCAAGGAGGCACAAACAAACAAAGCTAGAAAAACGGGCAGAGAAGACACTCCATGGCAGACACTACAATGATTTCCATCAAGATCACACAGATAAAATTGCTTCCAATGCATGGCTCATGAGTGGGACACTCTTCCCCGAGACTGAAGGATTCGTGCTCGCCATACAAGACCAGAAACTAGAAAATACATCGCCAAGGAGACTGGAGTGTCCGATGACACGTGTCGACGATGCCATCTGGCCTCAGAAATGATCTAACACATCACCGCATCACCTTGCACCGTAGGGTGCAAGGTGATCACCCAGACTGAGTACACTCATAGACACGACCAGGTAGCCAGGATAATACATCAGAAGCTAGCAAGGAAATACCAGTTGATCAAAGAAAGTGTACCGTACTAGAGACCCCAACCCACAAGCTGTACTGGGACCTCGCCATAATAACGGATAAAACAATCACGCACAACAGACCGGACATAACCCTTGTAGACAAGTAGGAAAAGGCTACCTATCTGATTGACGGTATCCAACACTGGCAACCTGCAGAAAAACCATGGGGAAAAAAATCAGGAAGTACACGAACCTAAGACAGGAGATCAAAGAGATGTGGCATATGCAACAAGTTACGACCATCCCGATCATTGTGTCAACCAACGGTATGGTGCCAAAGAACCTACATAACAGCCTAGCAGCAATAGGTCTTCCAGCAAACACCTATAGGAACTCCAGAAAGTCGCAATCCTGAACACCTGTAGGATAACCAGAGAGTTCCTTGACCAACGGTAACACCAGACATAACCCTGTGTATTGGTAGCAATACCAGCCACAAAGGTGAAACCCCCAACCAGGAGAAATAATATAAGAACAATAATAATAACAACCGTCATCAGACCTGAATTCTGGAGAGGGAGGGCGGGGAGAGAGAGAGAGAGAGAGAGAGAGAGAGAGAGAGAGAGAGAGAGAGAGAGAGAGAGAGAGAGAGAGAGAGAGAGAGAGAGAGAGAGAGAGAGAGAGAGAGAGAGAATGGGGTTTTTAATTCCCTTATATCATAGTTTTGGGAGTTATGTTTTGTGTCAGATCTATTTCATTGTACTATTTAGTAAAATATTCAATTTATATGCACTTCCCCGGTCTTGTAATTCAATTTTTCTTCATTAGTAGTAGTAGTAGTAGTATTTCAACTCTTCTTCTTCTTCTGGGAGATTTATGAGATGAGATTTCACTCAGCTATCACCCCCTTACAAATTTTAGAGCAGCAAGAGGGGTAACATCTGTGTCACAACTTATGCAATGTCCCATTTAGTAAATATGCATTTTATATGCACAATTCCGCGGTATTGCAATTCAGTGTTCAACTCTTCTTTTGAGAAGTTTATCAGATCCCGCTTGGCTATCATACCCCTAGAGGTTTTAAGGTAGAGAGAAGGACTAACATTAATCGATAATCCTCTATTAATGTGACATGGATGTTCCAATTAACATTCTTGCAAGACCTCAGCATGCAAGTCACCAGATCTCAGACACTTGGTTGTATTATTGGTTTCTATGTTGTCAGTAGGTGGTGCATGGCATCCTCCGTAGAGTTTCCCTGCTTAAAACCATACTGATTATTTGAGGGAAAGCCTGCTTCTTCATAATACATGGATATCCTATTGTAAATTAGTCTTTCACATATTTTCCCTAGTACCAGGAGCAGAGATATTGGTCTGCATGATTTTGAATCAATGGAAGGGTTCACTGGGTTCTTCAGGATTAATCTTAATACTGCCTTTTTTTGCAGATTTTAGGGAATGTTCCCTAAAATGGGTAACATAATATCACCAGTGGATCGACACTGACGGAATCCATACTGGCGATCATTGATCAGACAGAAAGTTTCTGTAGTATAAGAGTTGGCAGTTAATTGATTTCTCCATTACTTTAGAAAGAGTAGAAGTAATTGCAATGGAACGATAATTGGATGGGAGGGATTTGTCACCCTTTTTAGGAACTGGCTGGATATGAGCAAATTTCCAAGCAGAAGGAAAAACACCTTTGGAATAAGAAGGTGAAAAAAGACAGCAAAGAATAGGAGTAAGTTCAGGAGCACAGGTTTTGAGAACAAGTGGAGAAATACCATCGGGACCTGGAGCTTTCTCAGTATCAAGATTCGTCAAAATCCTTTTGATATCCTTTTGACGGAAGACCACAGGAGGCATTGAATGGAACATGTTGGGAATGGTGGGAGTTGTCTTACCAAGATCATTAATACATGAGTTGGAAGAAAAATGGGATGCTAGCAGGTCAGCTTTATCCTTGGCTGAAGTGACAACAGAACTATCTGGCTTGGACAGAGGTGGGAGCAGAGATGGGCAAAAGTTGTGGCCAATAACTTTGGCAAGAGACCAGAATGCTCGGCTACCAATAGGGCAAGAAGCAAGTTTTCTACTCTTAGCCTGTTCAAACTCTAGTTTGGACTGATTGATAACTGCTCTACAACTGTTGCAAGCTTTGGTGTAGGCAGAAAATGAAACTGAAGAATTAGAAACAAGCCAATCACGATATGCAACATTCTTCTCTTGAACAGCCTTAGCACATTTATTGGAAAAGGACAAGATTTTAAAGTGGAGTGCGGGATAAAGGATTCCATTCCTGCAAGAATAATTTCACTGACACGATCTGAGCAAACGTTGACATTAGAAGTTTGAAACAGTAATCCAACCAAGGAAAAGAAGAAAAGAAGTCTCGCAGGTCATCCCATTTTGCATTCTTGTAATGCCAAACAACACGAGATTGGGAATAGCCATGAGATAAAGGCTCCATTGGAGAAGAGACAATCATCAAGTTGTGATCTGAAGTGACTAAAGGACCTCTCACTTTAACCGTGTACTTAGAAGGGTTGTTTGTGAGAAAAAGATCAAGTGTGTTGGCTGTATGATTAGGATTGTCCAGTATTCTTGTAGGTAAATGAACAATCTGTGCAAGGTCATTAGTAATTGCAAAAGCCTCAGCATCTCGACCAGCTGGGTCGGTGTGACCAGAAAACGGAAGCCAGCTGGAGCTGTGAACATTAAAATCACCAAGGAAAATTACCTCACTGTTAGGAAAGTTGGACTGGAGAAAGTTAAGTTGCAAAAAGAGGGAGTCAAAGAGCTCCAAGTGATTACTGGAGTTGGGAGAACGGTAGAGACAACAGATGAATTTGACACAATGAGGTAGAGAGATTTTAAGCCAGAGAAGCTCAAAGAGAGGAGATTCCAAATTGCCAAGTCTCTGACAGGGAATATCAGAACGGATATATGCACAAGTACCACCTTTGAGGTGAAAGGAATCATACAGCGAATAATTTGGGCATCTGAGATGAGCAGTAGTTGAATCAACCGATAACTGAGATTCTGTCAGAAAAAGTACCAATTTGGCAGACTGCAAGTGGAAATGGACATCGTTGAGATTAGAATTGAGACAACATATATTTGTGAAATGAATTAGGAAGTGCTTGGGAGGTTTAGATCTTTTCACAGATAAGCTTGCTCTATTAGTTTGACAGTTCATGGTGTATTCAATAGTAAGAAAAAGTGAGTGGGACATGCTGTATGAAGTAATGAAATTTTTCAATATGGCATACACATGGTAAGAATATACTCAGATCCTTGACATAACGTGGCCTCGACAATGCTCCCTGCATACACGCTACTTGGACTCCTTCCAGTCACTATCTGGCAGAGTAGAGGTAGCAAGATTATACACTAGCTGATCCAGAAGCGTCCTAGAGAGTTATCAATAGGTTCGGTCCGGTGTACTAACTAGCTGCCGGCCTGCGAACACTGTTTTAGTGCTGTACCCTCGAAAGGTAAGGAATATTGGATCTCGCCACGATGTTCGTCATAACCTCAAAAGTCATCAATCGTACTGCATGATGGAAGAGATAGAGAAGGATTGACCGGAACTTAGCTCTAGAAATTAATCATGGGTTCCACCACTTCAGTGGTAGTATTGCACCGGTTGATGAGAGTCATTTACCACCTAGTACTGCCTGGTAACATAGAGGGGCGGCATTCCTCAATGTGGTGTGGGAGCCACACCTCGACCCCTGCTTACGTTGGTTCACACCTGGGTGGTCACCCACTATGTAGTTGTGCATGGAGGTTATACCCAAGATTACTAACAGTCCCACCATCGTGAAGATGAAGCAGAGGATTTGGCGGTCACAGACTGTCCGGACTTTGCCGAAATTGGGTCCACTTAACTTGAGTATCACCCGAATATCAGTTCCATCAGCGTTTTAGACTCCCAGGTAGCAAGTACAGCTCGTCTGGCATATCTGAGAGAATGTCTGTGACAACCTCAAGGACCAAAGAGCTATTTCTAATTAGTGGGCGCCTCCGTAGCCAGGTGGGAAGGAGCAGTAGTGCGTATCACATACTTCTTGATTAGACCGGGGTTCGAGCCCATCACCACCAAATACGGAAAATACGGAAAGGTCAGGGAATGACCACCGCATATCCCGGAGCAATATGGCCTTAGTTGCTAATGCTCCTAAAAACCAAAACAACAACAACTCTAATTAGCTCTTTAGGGCTATTTCTAATTCTTCTGTTGTAAAAGGAGGCTCTATGTTGTCATTTTCATATTCAGTATTTTCTTTTATAATATCAATCTGAGTAGGGGAATAATCTCCAGCCTCAGACTGGATAATAGTGTCTAGGATATTGTTCACAGACTCTGCCCAACACAGGGTTGGAGTTCCATCTGGTTTAACTGTAGTTTCTATTACATCTCCTCTTGGCAACTTGTTGGTCACTGTACTGTAAACAACTTGGAAATTTGCAGAAATTTGCCTTTAGCCAGTGGGTAGTTGATTGCTGGAACAAACCTCCATCCGTCATTGCGGAAGTTGATAGCTTAAATAAATTGAAGGAAGAACTGGACAAACTTTTAGAGCGAACAGATGTGTGAAATGGATTTTTTTTTTTTTTTTTGGATGATGCTGTATAAGCTTGCTTTCTTGCATCATATGCCTCTATTAATGCTAATGCTAACTCCCCAAGGATCAGCATTTCCAGAAGTTCCCACCAAGTGCCATCAGGATTCTTTTTACTTTTCTATAATGAGGGCTGTGTGTTGGTTCCTGAGAGTCCTATAGGAATCTCTCAGTGCTTTCACCTCATTTTAGGGCCAAGATATTCTGGCTCTCTGGAAATGTCTCCTTGCCTGGTGTACCCTTCTCCTGAGTATAGTCAGTTCAGGCCACCAGGGGACTACCTGCTTCCTGGGTTTTTTTCATGGGATAGACAGGTTTGATGTTTTGATGGTAATTTCTGTCATAGTCATTGCATGGTCGTCCGGGCTATAATTGTTGTTTGATCTAGACCCCTCATTTTTTTGTTTCTGCAGCTCTGCTGCTGTGAGTTCAGTGCAGATGTTCCGGTTTGCTTTCTTTATGTTATATCTTCTTACATCTAACAGAGACTGTTGGGCTGTCTGTGGTGGCCTGTTGTGCAATCTGATGTTGTCCATGCTGGCTGGACACACCAGGTTGAGATTTTATATGCTATGGAATTTGTGGTAAGAGTGACATCAATGTCACTCTCCCACACAGTACTGCTATAAGTGGACAGGTTGCAAGGCTGATTAAACATCTGAAATGTGGAGGTGGCCATATATTCTGTGAAAATTTTACCATTGTTTGTGCCTGCTCTGTCTCCCGTACGGCTATCACATAAGGCTGACCAGCAGTTGACATCAGAACACACAATTATGTTAGCATCTGGTAGCAGAGCTGTAAGTATTCAATGCTGAGATTTATATATTCACCAGGTCTACAATAACAATGAAATAATGTAAAACTGTCTTACAGCACTGGTGATGTGTGTACACACTGCCACTGGGGAGCAGGGCGACCCACCTTTGTGACAGTAAGGTCAGTATTTTTTTACAACTATTGCAGTAGTTTGCACACTGTTGCAGTATTATGAGTAGTGCACACTACTCAAAATACATTTTTTTGAAAAACACTGTATTATAAACAATATGTTTTGCAAAAACTTATTTTTTATGAGTAGTGCATTTTTTCTTTTGCATTAAACATAAGGTGGATATGAAGTTTTCTGTTTGTTACAAGTTTTTATTGATTTATAACATAACCACTAACAGATTATTTGAATTGAGGTTTCATTAGTAAATCAAATAAATTTTCTTGATCTGCAATGGAAAAAGTAATTGGTTCATAATGCAGTAGAAGTGGTTCTATTGAGTGATGAATCTCATTAAACCTATTCTGAACATATGAGCAGGTGTGGGTTTTGAGAATGCCTGGAGAAAGTATGCTGCTATAGCACACTACTCACAATGAAGTTGAGGAGATGGGATTATGGTTTCTCATGCTATGGCCTATTGGTGGTTTTGCAGAGAACCATGAATGTTGATGCCTGCCTTTCTGGACAGTCCCTGCTCTCTACAATGTGGCAGTTCTTTGATACAATACAGAGCCACATTTGTTGCAACAGGATAACACCCTACCATACTACCAGTGCTATTTGAGAATGATTCCAGACATAAATGTACAAAAGTTTGAATGGTAGGGCAGAGTCCCAATTTGAACCCTATGGAATGAACTGGAATGTCAGACAAAAACCTGACCAACACATTCCACACTGGTTGCTCAACTTTTCACTGTTCTGCAGAAGGAATATACCCACTTCAGTCTATCATTTGTTGGGAAAAAAAAGCAGGAGGGTGGAGTGTCGTAATGGCAAAAGGGGGGATCAAGATGCTATCGAAATAAGAACAGAGACATCAATGTGAACTGACATATATCTGGATACTTCTTGGAGGCCATATATTATATCCCAAACAAATAATTAATTCTGCATAATCTTTAATAAATTAAATAAAAACAGAAAATACTGCACCATCATTTAGAGAAAACTGGAAGGGTATATAGAAAACATGATTTCATTCCCAGATTAAAAAAAAAAACCAACACACAAGCACTTGTTACTACACAAATAACAGAGTAACTTAACACACTTAAAAATAAAATATGAAGAAAAGGAGAGAAAAAATACAAAGAAACACTCACAGCATGTCCCGATCCACTGTTTTTGCAAAGCACTCTCTATCATTCCCACTCTGAGTCTGATTATTTTCTTTCAGCATTGTAATAGTTTCATTACAGCTGCTCTTATCCTAAACGACAAATTATATCATTTATAAATACATATTACATAAAATGTGTAATATTTAAAAGTGTAATAATACACACAAAAGTGTAACTAAAGAATATGTTAGATGATCATTCAAGGTACTTTGTTTACCATATGATAAATTTTTGAAATCAAGACAATAAAAATGGCAATTGTGCACTATTCTTTATTTTAATATTATTTTACTTTACTTTATTGTAATACTATATTTTAACAGCATCTGCTATAATAAAGCAGCTTTACCTTCTCAAATCCACAATCTCTTCAAGCCTTTAATCTACTCCTTTAGAAAGCAATTGCAAGCAATGGTTTAATCAAACTAACAAAATATTCTATGGGTTGCACTAGTTTTTTAATATTTTTTCCTGAAGAAAGAATACGCAAAAATTTCATCGAAGTATAAAATATGCCAACAAAAGTACTTGCTCTTTTGATAATCACGCTTCTCAAATTCTAACAATTAATGATGCAGGGTTAAAAATGAAAACTATACTTAAGGAATAATAAAATTCACATTAATATTAATCTAATAGATACTCTAACTTTTAATGAAAAAAATCTTTGGTACATTTTTTATTTCTTGCAATTTTTAAGTGCTTTGATAAAAGCAAATCTCTGGCCCCAAACTCTATTCTCCAATTTTTTCTTTCTAGTGAAACAGCAAATAAACTTATCAGTCACAAATGATTTGCAACATTAAATTTGTAAAGATTCCATACAAAGCTAAGTCATCAGCTCTAGACTTAATCAACCACATTCTAACTTCCTGCATGTTGCTGCTGCCCATTTTGTGGTTATTGGAAACAATTAATGATAATAATTGTTTCTATCCACCATTGTAAAAATTGTTTCCACTAGGTAATAATCCTTACAACAAATACAATAAGATATGTTAAAAGGTAATAGGGTTTAACTTGTTGAAAACTCAAGCACATGCTGGCAGTAAGTCACTTAACACATAGTAGGGGTTATTGTGACAAGTCTTCATGAGACAAACAGATTTTTCACATGTGAAAACTAAAAACTTTAAAACACAATACCCGCAGGGAATAACAAATGAACATACGGCTGCAAAAATTTTAAGCAGCATCATGGCAAGTAATATCTGCAATTTGATGTGCCCTGTTTTTTTATTATTTTATGTGGGTAGGCTAAAAAACAAGTCTCTCTCTCAAAGATATCAGCAGGAGAATATTGTTGAGTTATGCAGTTGTTCAGAAAGGAATAAAGGCCATGAGATATCAGTAAATTATATCTCTAAATTATATGTATTCTACTATCAGTCTGCCTATTTTCAGCATGAAAAACTAGATCCCAAAAGAAAAACCCATGCAGTCCTTACTTCAGAATGACTAACTCAGACATACAGTGGAAAAGCCTATAGAAGTTCCTCTTGTTCCAATGAGAATTGATCCCAGACCTTACAAGAGGTGTGGAAGTTACAAGAAGTGGCTGTGTAACAGCTAGTATAGCACCTAGATGCAAGGAGGGTAATTATACAAATAAGCTGTGAACATTGTATACTGGACACTACAGGGTAAGTCAGAATGACGTATACATACCGTAGGCATATAATATGCTGAAGTTGCCTATCTAGATGTGAGCCAATATAAAACAGGAGTCAAGGTGTATTGCCCATAATACACAGAGGAATAAACCATCTGTGTTACTATCCAGTACCAGATTGTAGATGACTCTCATCATTCAATGCAATATTAACACTCACCACTTCATGTCTCCACTTACTGAAGGCATGAACTGGTGAAAATATGTTTGGTCTCCAGAGGAAAGTTCTGGCATTTCTGCCATTATGAAGTAAGTGTTATACCTTTTGAAGCTATGACAGGCACTGTGGTCAGACTGAATATTCCTTACCACTTCGCACTTCCGAGGTCACAAAAATAATTTTTGTGTTTGAACACCGGCTAGTGTATAATCTTACATCTCGTTACCACTACGGTTTCAGCTGAGATTGGAGAAGGCAAGATGGTTTCCCTCTGACTATTCACTAAGAAGGTGATGGTAGATGAATCTGTAAACTGAGGATACATTCACACAACTCCAATCCATAGGAAAACATGAATCCATGTTTGACCTTGGCTATCCCCTGAATCCATGGATGTTCTCATAATCATGGCTAAAGGTTTGCTTACCTCTTTTGCTACCTCCTTCAATATAATTAAATAGATCCCATCCACCTCAGATGCTTATGGCTGTATTTTGTTCAATATTTGTTCCACTTTACTTTTAGTTATCACAAAATAATTCAGTTTCCTTTTAGAATTTGACAAACATCTGGCATCCCCATCTCTAAAAATATTGCTTGTGTAATCCAGAAGCAAAATACTTATTCAGTTTGTCAGCAAACTGACAAGGATCATCAAAAGTTAAACCATTCATATCTAGTGGACCAAAGTGATTCACATTTCTTATAGTGTTTAAATAAGTAAAGAAATCTTTGCTGCTTTCTTTACACTCTTTGCCAGACTTCCTGTAATCTGCTTTAGCGTGCCTAACCTCCTTTGTGACTTGATTGCAGATTACTTTATATTTACTTAAATAAAATATAAATGCTCAAGGCATGATATATTATGAGTTTAAAATACACTATAAAATATCGGTGTAAATACACCACAGTGAACTCATAATGAACCAACCTTAGAGCAGGAGTGTTGGGATATTCTACTTTATGCTTGTATTTCCCAGAAAAAACAAATATTAGTCATACAAAAGTAACAATCATTTATGTGGTCTCCAGATTCCTGCCATATCACTGAAACAGCAAAAGCCATCGATTCAAGACTACTTCTTAGCCAGCCTATTAATGTCCTTGAACACGAGCTATAGGAAATCTTTGGATCCCATACCTTATCTTGATCTCCAACCTAACATCCAAGATAGAGTTCATGGGCATTTTTCTCACAAGTTGTGACAGTTGCTTCCACTGTGATTTTAATACCACTTCTCTGCAAATTTCTATTTCTAATTTAAACACAGTTCACTATTATTAGCATTTGTTAAGGCATATGATGCAAGAAAGCAAGCTTATACAGAGCAGCAAAAAAAAAAAAAAAAAAAAAAACCTTCTCATTTCACCCATCCGGAGACTCCAAATGTATGTCTAGTTCAGCTTAAATTTATTTAAGCTATCAACTTCCACAACAACAGATGGGTCTCTTCCAGCAATCAACTACCTGCTGGCTGAAGGCAAGCATCCACACAACTATTCTACAACTCTTTTTCCTCAATTTGAATCTATGCCACCTCAGGTTCTTAATCTGAGCAAACAGAAATATCCCATCAGCGTTCAGCCTGCTCGAACCATTCAAGGCCCTATACACATTAATCAGATCACCTCACAGTTGCCTAGTCTCCAGATGCTGCAACTTACAGAACTTAAGCCTCTCGTGGTAAGAGCTCTCCTTTGTTCCTCTCACCAATCTTAAAATTATTTTTTGCATTTTTGTGTTTTAGCAACTCTAGCTAACTCCGCCATGGATGGTTCCAAGCTCGGCTGCGAAAGGAGGAGAGTGGTCATCCTGCTGAAATGACCAGAACCGGGAAACTGGGGAAACTAGGCAAGAAACAGCATGGAATTCGGAACATGCTCTTTCAACAATGTTACCGCATCCGGGACAGCCGATGCGCCAGCACCGGGGACCCAGGGTGCCAGTGTGAAGTGGACCACTGGCCACAGCAGTAAGCTTACTACGCCGAAAAGGGCAATTAACATTGGCGAATGGAATGTTCGAATGGGGCACCACGTTGGACAAAAGGAAATCATCGCCCAAGAACTACTTAGGTGCAAGATATCAATCGCGGCATTATCCGAACTAAGGTTCGCTGGGTCTGGAACGATGATTATCCAACCACCAGCACCTAGCGAAGCAGTTACGCTATTCTACTCTGGTGGTGAGAAACGAAAAGCAGGAGTAGGCTTTATGGTCGATGTTCAGGCCACCAGTAGTGTGGTCGCTTTCCAACCAATATCGGACCGCCTGGCAGTCCTTACTGTCAAGGGCACCATCAAGACCCATATCATCTCCGCCTATGCACCAACTGAGACTAGCCTGGACTCGACCAAGAATGATTTTTACAACCAGCTCCAACATACGCTGGATTCAATTTCACAGACAGAAGTGATCATCCTCGCAGGTGACTTTAACTCCCACATCGGCATGGACAGATCTGGTTGGGAAACAACAATGGACGTTTGGTCATGGGAAGATCAACGACAACGGACTACATCTGTCATCCTTTGCCACATCTAACAACCTGATCATCGGAAACAGCCATTTCCAGCGCTCTCAAAAACATCAACTTACATGGCGAAATCCATCTGTCAAGGACTCAGCAATCCTGGACTACATTTTGATCAAAGCCCGATTTCGCTCATCACTCATGGATGTCCGTACCATGAGGGGACCTGATTGCGGACCTGATCACTACCTCATCCGGGCGAAGGTGCAGCTCAAACTACGACATGCAAAAAGGTCATCTCGGTCAGCCAAGCTGGACTGGAGGCAACTAATGAATGCTGCCAACAAACAGGCATATCAGATCGCCCTATCCAACCGCTTTGAGACAGTGGCCGCATCCGAGGATATAAATGAAGAAGAAAAGCAGATCTCTGATGCCATCCTGGAATGTGCCAAGCCCCTGTGCCCACCTGCCCGACACTGAATGCAACCATGGATATCAGACGAGTGCCTCGACCTCGTGGACAAACGGAAACAGACAAAATTGGTCAACTTCGAATGGTACCGGCAGTTAAACCAAGAAGTCCGACAGAGGATGAAAGCGGAGAGAGAAGCATACTGGAACCAAGTGGCAGACGATCTTGAAGAGGCGGCATCCACGCATGAGTACCGCACTCTCTACCGTACCCTCAGATGTCTGTGTGGAAAGACCAAATTGACTAGTGACAACATCAAGAACACTGATGGGACCTTCGTGCAATCACCGTCCGAATGCCTGCAACAGTGGAGTGAATTCTTTAAAGCATTATATAATCACGACCCACCTCAGGGACCACCAGCAGCCGCCCCACCGATCGATCCCCCTGAGGTCTCCATGGTCGATGTTGAGCCAACAGTAGAAGAATTGAAAGCAGCCATACAATCCCTAAAGAATGGCATGGCACCAGAAGTGGACCAAGTCACCACAGAAGCGATCAAAGCCGGGGGAGATGTACTGCTTCGCCGACTACACTCACTCCTCAAAACCATCTGGTGCACTGAACAAATTTCGCTAACATGGAGGAAAGCCATTATCGTGCCAATCCACAAGAAAGGTGATAACCGGGATTGCAAGAACTATCATGGCATCAGTCTCCTTTCCATCATCGGAAAGGTCCTTATGAAGATCATTCAGTCAAGGCTGCAAAAACATCGTGAGCAAACCAGTCGAGAAGAACAGGCAGGATTTAGACCTGGGCGAGGATGCTGTGATCAAATCTTCACCATCCGTCAACTGATGGAGGAGAGGATCAGGTGTGGACAGCAAACCGTCATTGTTTTTATTGACTTTAAGTCTGCTTTCGGCTGTGTCCACTGGCCCGCCTTCTGGAAATTGATAGAGGTCGAACATGTACCCCGAAAAGTCATCACACACTCCTCCAAACTGTATACAACGGTTTAACCAGCCAGGTGTGCATCCAGAAAGATTTATCTGCAGAATTTATCATCCAAACTGGAGTCCGCCAAGGGGACGTGGCCTCCCCGTTGCTTTTTAACATCGTGGTCGACGCCATTATGAAGCAAGCATTCAGCAACAGACGGGGTATACAATATGGCAAGGATCACTATGTGACTGACTTGATGTTTGACGACGATAGTGCTATATTTGCCAGAAACGACACTGAAGCCACGGACATCCTCTACGACATTGCCCGGCCATACGGGTTGAAGATCAATGCTGATAAGACAAAGGCCCTGACAACAGATGGGTTGCAAGCCATCATCTATCTCGAAGGGTTCAGATCGAGCAAGTGCAGGACTTTAAATACCTTGGGTCACTGGTCCAGGAGAAGAAAGTTGCATCCACCGTGGAGATCCACAGCAGAATTGGACAGGTGGCCACTGCGTTCGCCTCGCTCAAATGGTGTCTGTGGAAGAGGACCAACATTTTCTCAAAGACTAAAATCCGACTCTTCCGGACTTTGATCCTGCCCATTCTCCTTTACGGATCGGAAACATGGATTTGTCTCAAGCTAGATTTAAACAAACTTGAGGTATTCCAAATGCGATGCATGCGGCAGATCCTGGGCATCTCACTTCACGACCGCATCACTAATGATACCATCCGTGCCAGATGACAACAGCAACCAACCATCGCTGACCAAATCCAGAAGCAAAGGCTTAGATGGTTTGGCCACGTATGTAGAATGGGCGCGAATAGAATACCATCCACACTCCTTTGGAGACAACGACCCACCCAATGGAGCATTCAACGGACCATGCCGAGGAAAACATGGGCCAAGCAAGTGGAAAATGACCTGAAGAGCCGACGTCTCGACCTTAATCAGGCCAGGAATGATGCCATGGATCGTAAAGCATGGAAGAACATCACAGAGCAAGTCCGAAACCCTGCGGCACCTACAGCAACGTACTGGTTGGATGGCCAACTGCCTCCGCCAGCTAAGGACCAAAGAAGAAGAAGAAGACGCAACTCTACATCCTTCCTAACATGAGGCCTCCAGACCTGTACGCAGTACTCAAGGTGGGGGTCTGACCATTGCCTTATACAAGGGGTAATCACCTCCTTGACTCTGCTAGCAAAATTCCTATATATCACTGACAAAACTCCATGACCTCCTCTGCAGCCTGTCTGCACTGCTCAAGAGAACTTCATATTTGACTGCACAAATACCCCCAGGTCTTTTTCACTCTCCACCTCCCTGAGTGTAGTACCACACAGTTGGTGCATTTCTTTTGAGTTGCTACCCATATGCAGCATTAGTAGAAGCATATGACACAAGAAAGCAGCACCAGCAAAAAAAAAAAAAAAAAAACCCCTTCTCATTTCATTCCTCCATTCATTCCAAATGCCTGTCAAGCTTAAATTTATTTAAGCTATCAACTTCCCCAACAAAAGATGGAAGTCTGTTCCACCGATCAATTACACGCTGGCTAAAGGCAAATTTCCGCACATCTATTCTACAACTGTCTTTCCTCAATTTGAATCTGAGCCCGGTCAGGTTCTTAATCAGAGCAAGAGGAAGATATACTGAATGCAGAACTGGAATTTGGGGAGTACAATGTGTACAGGAAGGATAGACAGGATAGGAAGACAGGTTAGTTAGTTAGTTAGTTATTTTGGTTTTTAGGAGCAGTAGCAACTAAGGCCATACTGCTCCGGGATATGCGGTGGTCATTCCCTGACCTTTCCGCATCCTCCGTATTTGGTGGTGATGGGCTAGAACCCCGGTCTAATCAAGAAGCATGTGCTACACACTGCTGCTCCTTCCCACCTAGCTACGGAGGTGCTAGGAAGACAGGACGGGTTATGCTATCAGTTAAGAAACATAAAATCCAAGGAAGTGAAGCCAGTTAATATAGATGGACAGTGCAGTGTCGAGTCAGTTTGGTGTGACATACACATTGGGAGATCAAAATTGAGAGTAGAAGTGTGTTATAGGCTTAATGACTCTGAAGGGTATAATAACAAAAATTACAGGGAAATAGAGTGGGCCAGTAAATCAGAGAGTCTTATAACGGGGGATTATAATTTCCCAGATGTTGACTGGACTTTGTGGGCTGGTCACTCACACACAAGCAAGGCTTTTGTGGATATATTGGATGATTGTTTTCAACATCAGCATGTTCGGAAGGCAACTAGAGGGAGTAATACTCTTGATCTGATTATCAGTAGTGATTCTTCATGCATTAAAAATCTGCAGATAAAAGAACCAATTGGTGGCAGTGAGCACAGTGTATGAAGTGGGATTTACTCAGAGGTAACTACCATCGGGGGTAAAGGGAAGGGTTTTTGCTTTCTTAAAGGCGACTAAGGTGGGACGAAGTGATGATGTTACCAACAGCAAATTCAAAATGCATTCAAAGAACTTATCATGGAAGCTACTAAGCTTTACATACCAACTAAGAAATATTATTCAAGGTTTAGGCCTAAATGGATGTCAGATGAACTAATGAGACATATGACAGTGAAGAAAAATGCATGGGATACATATAAATTAATGGGTGACATGGAAGCCTATGATAGATATAAGCTGGTCTGTAATCAAGTCACAAAGGAGTTTAGGCAGGCAAAGGCAAAGTATGACAAATCTTTGGCAAAGGATGCAAAGAAAAACACCAAAGAGTTCTTTACCTATGTAAACTCTAGAAGGAAAGCGATGAATAAGATTGGTACACTGGATATTGACGGTTCAACTGTTGATGATCCTGCTCAGGGGGCTAACAAACTAAATGAGTATTCTGCATCTACATTCACACATGAGGAGTTATTCATGGACGGGAATGCCAGAGGTGAATTAAACTCTGGAAGTGAGCGACATGATTTTGTAATAACTGAGAGGAAAGTGGAAGAGAAATTAGTAGTAGTAGTAGTAGTAGTAGTGGCATGGGATGCAAGAAAGCAAGTGTATGAGCTTATGCAGCAAGCGACCAAAAAAAAAAAAAAAAAATCATACCATTCCCTCCAAATGCCTCTCCAGTTCCTCAAATTTATTTAACCTATCAACTTCCACAATGACAGAAGGAAGTTTGTTCCAGCAATTAAGCTGGCTAAAGGCAAATTTCCGCACATCTATTCTACATCTGTCTTTTCTTAATTTGAATTTATGCCCCCTTAGGTTCATAATCTGAACAAATGGAAGGATCCCATCAGAATTCAGCGTGCTCAACCCATTCAAGGCCTCAATCAGATCATCGTGCTGGTGCGTAGTCTCCAGCCACTGCCATAGGCTTCTGAGCTCTAATATTTGCAGAACTTAAGCCTCTCTTGGTAAGAGAATCCCTTCATTCCCCCTCATGTTGGCCTTGTTGTTGCACTTCTCTGTACACACTTAAGCAAATCTACATCCTTCCTAAAATGAGGCCTCCAGACCTATATGCAGTACTTAAGGCGCGGCCTGACCACTGCCTTATACAGAGGGACAATCACCTCCTTCTCCCTGCTAGCAAAATTCCTATATATCATTGACAAAACCCAATGACCTGCCCTGGCAGCCTGTCTGCATTGCTCAGAAAACGTCATATCTGACTGCACAATTATTCCCAGATCTTTTTCATTTTCTACCACCTTAAGTGTAGTACCACACAGTTGGTACGTTTCTCTGGGGTTACTTCTACCCATATGCAGTGTTTTGCATTTGTCAAGGTTAAACTTCAGTTGCCAATTCTTAGTCCATCTGCCCAAATTATCTAGATCCTGTTCCAGTAGCACACTGCCATTACTGTCATTAACAACCCTGCCAACCTTTGTATCATCTGCAAACTTCGACACTAAGCCTGATATACCTTCATCAATATCATTGATAAATATACAAAACAACAGTGGACCCAAAACCGAACCCCGTGGGACTCCACTAATAACATTAGTCCATGAAGAGCAGCACCCATTAATTACCACCCTATGTCTTCTCCAACTCAACCATCCTTTTATCCATTGTAGCAACTTACCCTTAATACCATTCTGCTCCCATCTGTACAATAGTCTTCCCTGTGCAACAGTGTCAAAAGCTTTCCTGATATCCAAATATATGATATCAAAATTATTTTTTGCATCCAGTTCCTTTGTAACCACTTCATAATATCCTATTGAATTTGTCAGACAAGACTTTCCCTTAACAAACTCATGCCATGTCAGAATTATTGCTGCAGTCTTGCCTAGATGATCCTGCAATGCATCTTTAACCAGTGACTCCATTATTTTACCCGGAACAGAAGTTACACTAACTGCTCTGTAATTACTCATGTCACCCTTCGATCCCCCTTTGTGAATTGGGGATACATTTGCACATCTCCAGTCCGTGGGGACCTCCTCTGAGTCCAAGGATGCTCTCATAATTATGGCAAAAGGGTTTGCTTAGTTGCTTTGCTGCCTCCTTTAATATAACTCGATAGCTCTCATCCACCCCAGGTGCCTTTCTTATGTTTAACTTCAACAATTTCTCCTCCTCTTTTCTCTCATTTCTTAATCATTAAGCACCCTGCTATAATTTGATAACCTTCTGCCATTTTCAAACCTTAATAACTCCTCATGTGTGAATGTAGATGCAAAATACTCATTCAGTTTGTTTGCTATCTGAGCAAGATCATCAACAGCCGAACCATCGTATCCAATGGACCAATCAGATTCATCCCCTTTCTCTTAGAGTTTATATAAGTAAAGAAATCCTTGCTGTTTTTCTTAGCATCTTTTGCCAAAGATTTCTCGTAATCTGCCTTCGCCTGCCTAACCTCCTTTGTGACCTGATTACAGACTAGCTTATATCTGCAATAGGCTTCTGAGTCGCTTGATAATTTATATGCATCCCATGCATTTTTCTTTTCTGTCACGAGTCTCATTAGTTCATTTGATAACCATTTAGGCCTAAACCTTGAACAATATTTCTTAAATTGTTGAAGATAAACATAAAAATGGCACCTGGGATGTATGGGATCTATCCAGTTATATTAAAGGAGGCAGCAAATTATAAGCCATAATTATAACAGCTTCTTTGCACTCACAGGAGGTACCCATGAACTGGAGATGTGGAAATGTAACCCCAATTCAGAAAGGAGGATCAAAGGGCAACACAAGTAATTATAGACCTGTTAGTTTAACTTCTATTACACAAGAATTAATGGAGTCACTGGTTAAAGAAGCACTGCAGGATCATCTAGACAAGACTTCAATTATAGTTCAGACACAGCATGGTTTTGTTATGGGAAAGTCTTGCCTGATCAATTTGAATGGATACTATGATGTGGTCACAAAGGAACTGGATGCAGGGAATAACTTTGATATCATATATTTGGATCTTAGAAAGGCTTTTGATACTGTTGCACATGGAAGACTGCTGAACAAATTGGAGCAGTGTGGCACTGGAGGCAAATTGCTGCTATGGATAAAGGGATGGTTGAGTGGGAGAAGACAGAGAGATTGGTAATCAATTGACACTGCTCATCGTGAACTATTGTTATAAGTGGAGTCTCTCAGAGTTCAGTGTTGGGTCTTGCTGTTTTCTGTATTTATAAATGATATTGATGATGGTATATCAAGCTTAATGTCCAAGTTTGCAGACGATACGAAGGTTGGTAGGGTTGTTAAAGACACTACTGACACTATGCTGCTGCAACAGGATCTAGAAAAGTTGAGCAGATGGGGTGAGAGGTGGTAAATGAAATTTAACATTGACAAATGTAAAATACTACATATGGGAAGCAGTAACCCCAGTGGTGAGCTCTGATTATTTTAACAATGGGCTAGCGCTTTTGCCGATTTTTGAAATATCCTTTGGCCGGGAGGGGAAGGGGTTCCTACCGAGTAAATCTTTTTTTTTTTTTTTTCATGTAAACCCCAAACACGAGAGGTATTAGAACCTATAGTACTTAGTAAAGTGCTTGAGTTGTAGGTTGAGAAGACGAAAGAAGATATTTGTTGATATTGGAGTTGAACTTCTGTAGACTGTAATTTTCAGGAAATACGTATGAAGGAAGGTTGTTCCAGAAAACGGCAGTTGAATGAATAAACGAGGAAGATGAAAAGTTGGTTCTGTGAGTTTGAAGTTGGACAGTAAATGGATGTTGAAGAAGAGGCATGCAGCAGAAACAGTACA